>NC_081407.1:435706229-436906229 GCF_030272615.1 Cryptomeria japonica | reverse complement strand
TTTATCCACTCAGTAAACTGTAAGTAGTTGGCTGCAAAAGAAGAAAAGATTTGGTCTATATCCATTCTAACTTGCGTCTCCTGTCACATAAGAAAGTTGACTACAAGGAAAGGGCAACAAAGAATTGGGATATGACACTTGATTGTGCCAACTTTAATGCACCTATTGTAGAGCTTGCTAGATTCAATGTAGATGATGACGAGGCTCCTACACATGATGTACCTAGTGGGAGTGGCAATCCATTAGCTTGTGGTTCAAATGATATCGAACTAAGTGATGACTTCAATCTAGGTGCTCTCAATGAATATTGAAGACCAAGATACAGATTTTTAATTTTATTACTTTTAAATTTTTTAATTGTAATGATTTTCATTTGAATCTACTCAACTAGAGATATGATATTATAAGGTATTTAGGTGGATGGAGATGCCATGTGGCACACACTCTCTTAAGTTAGTTACATTGGGTCATGTGCATAATGTGTAATTAATTATATCAAGAGTTGAGTACGTCTTCTTTAGGATTTATCGTTCCATTGTATTTAGGAGATATATATATATATATAGGAAGGCAATTTTCATTGTAAGGGGATGTGTGTGATGTATGATATTGTATTTGGGACCTCTTGGAGATATAGAGTGGAATGGCTTCTTCCTTAAGCAGTATTGTATGGTGTTACCCTCCCTCGAGGGTTTACTGTACTTTTTCATATATTGGATATTAGGGCATCTTGAACCACAAACATCTCGTGTTGTGTGATAACTGTGTTTTGCACTATATTATTTCTATTATTATATGTGTGGATCTTATCAAGTGGTATTAGAGCTATGATTTGGGCAAAAGTAGACAACACCCTAGTTTTTGAAGATTTGCCTATAATTTTCAAATGGTTGCGAATTTTTTAGCAGTTTTCTTACTGAATTTAGAGGATCATATAAGGAAGCTAGAGTCCAAAAATCAGGTTTTTATCATTAATGTTTTGCGAGTTATTGCAATTTCATGATTTCTCATAAATTTGCCTTCTGGGTTGCAAATCAAGAAATATTTTTGTTTTTTCACATTTCTAGAAAGCTTATGAAATTGCAATAGGGGTCTATTTTTTTAATTTATTTTTTAAATTAAAGCCGATTACATTATGTTTTGGTTGGATCAACTAGGCTTGATAGAATAGTTATCTATTGAAAGCATTTTTTCTTAAACCTAGCCTCAATGGATTGTCGTAATTTTGATGGAAGTGGAGATATATTAGAATGGTGGTACAAATATAAAATAGACTTTGGTAAACGTATAATATGGAAATATTGGTTTGAATGTTGTTTAATAGTATAGACCTTTGGATAAGAATGTTTCTTTTTTGGATGAACTCGAACAAGTTTTTTTTAGATAGATGGGCTTCAAAAGAAGAAGAGAAAGAAAATAAAGACAAAGAAAAGGAGGACGTAAATGGAGAAGAGGAAGAAGAGGAGGAAAATAAAGAAGAGGAAGAAGAGGAGGAAGAAAATGAAGAAGAGCAAGGAGGAAAATAAAGAAGAGGAAGAAGAAGATAAATAAGAAAAGGAAGATGAGGAGGAAGGAAATGAAGAAGATGAGGATGAAGATAAAGAAGAAAAGGAAGAAAAGGAGGAAGAAAATGAAGAAGATGAGGAGAAAGTAAAAGAAAATGGAGAAGGAGATGATATAGATTCATGCACTTTAGCTCCAAGAAAGGAAGATTCAATTTTTCTTTTTAATGGATGCATTCAAATGGAAAAATTTATTGTCTCTATAAACTCTTGCAACAAGTATAACTTCATCAATAGGGAATTAGCAAATAAGATACATGTACAAACAAAGTACATCAAGGGTTGTCAAATATTAGGTATGGATATTCAAATTAATGATCTAAATCTCTCTATGGAGAAATGTGTTTTGCATTCAGACTTTCATCCTTTGGATTTGGATGAAATAGATATTGTTCTTGGTTATCCTTGGGTAGAATATTTGGCAACAATAAATTATAATGTGCAAAATAAGTTCACAAAGCTTTGCTATAGGAGGAAAAGAAATTAAATTACAAGATATTACACATAAAGAAGTCTAAAGGAAAGTCAAGGAAGAGAAAGCTCAGAAATCTCATGAAGATCGCAACAATGAATTAGAGGAAAAGAAAGAGGATAAAGATGTTGAGAACAAGGAACAGATAAATAATTCTACTACAAACTCACTTAAAAAAGTGGCAAAAAATGGTGAAGAATCAAAGAGGTTCCAGTGGTAGCAAAGTGTTTAGTATATAGGCATCCACATCATTGTGAGAGGCAAGAATCATGGAGGAATGGTAGTACAAGAAATCAACAAGCAAATCACCATGGAACTACATGGAATCAAAGGAACAATTACAACAATCAATGGTATCACAAAAGTAATGCCTACTCATGGAAGCAAAGGAGAGTTTCCTATGATACGAAATCGAATCAAATCGGTGCAATAAATTATGGCTCAAGGATGGGATCCAAACATTATAAAAAAAGGATCAACTATGAATTGTTAGATGATTGATCATGGCATCATATTTGCAATAATTTACGACAATCAGACTCTTTGGCTTCTTCTCATGTTTCGAGTATGGAACATGTCAAGGAGGGATAGCATGTTTATAACTAGGGGTATGATATTATAATGTTTCTTAGGTGGATAGTGATGCCAACATGTGGCACACATCTCTTAAGTTATATTGGCTCATGTGCATAATTTGTGTAATTAATTATATTAGGAGTTGAGTAGGCTTTGTATAGGAATTTGTAATGTCCCTACTAGTTAGAGATCACTATCCTGTAAAACAGATTGTTAGAATACAACAAATATATACATATATAACTAATCTACTTTGCAAATTAACTTAAAAATACTTAATTAACATAATCACAATTCTCATCTAATAAAAAGGATACGAATGCCATACGGAGATATGTCCTTAGGCAGCGGTGAGGCTCGCCTTCTTGGAACCCATCTTGGTTCCAAGCCCTCCAGGAGATCGAAGATGAATTCGATTCCTGTCTTGGATGTAATTTCTTACATCCAAGCCATCAGTGAAATCAAAGGTTAATTCGATTCTTGTCTTTCTTACACCCAAGCCATCCAAGGAAGACCCTATGTTAATTCCTTGCCTTGGGTGATGCACCTCATCATCCAAGTCTTCAGAGGGGACCGGCCAGATCTGTCTCTTCTTGGTTGAACTTAGTCAATCAAGCCATACATATGCATATAGATGTTCAGTATATATACTGCCCTAGGGATTATCATAATCCCTCCCTTAGACTAAGGGAGTTTCCTCCCTATAGCCTCCAACATGTGATTACATTTATAATACATTTTTTGCATTTTATTACCATTTTCCTATTCCATAATCCACATGTACATATTCTTGATTTAACATGTATTCCCCAACATATAAAAAAATGTTCGTTAACCAATATTCACATTTATTCCTTAACAAATATTCCTACTATTCATTGATATGTATTTACTACTTATGTTTATACACATTCCTTAACATCTACGAACCTTTCATTTACATATGTATTCAGATGTTCATTATTTATTTTTATATATATTAACTATTCATTATGTTCATTAATATATATATTAAATATTATTACCTATATCTATTGATTCATACATTCTATGACCTCTTACCTGTCTGCACCCGCAGTCTGATCTCCAATCTGTAGTGCCGCAGTCCTCTTTTCCTCCCACCTTGTCTCCTTTTTTCTCCCTTGACCCCTATGGATTAGTTTGGGTTTAATACCTGTGTGTGTCTCTCCACGGGGACCCTTCCGTGGGAAGGGATGTGACGGGTCGCAGCCAAGGCTGCGACTACCGTCACACCACTTCCCTTCCGAGGGGAGGGGTGTGACAGTAGTCGCAGCCTGGGCTGCAGCTTCCCGTCCCATCACTTCCCGCGGGGGGGGTGTGGGGGTTGTGGGTCCACACTCCACATACATACATAAAACATATTTACTTAAATGTAAATATATTTAATATAATAAAAATACATTAACTTTTAATTATTAAATAAAAATGATTCCTAGTTCCCACTTAACATAATTTAAACATATCAATTATATTAAATCAATTAAATATATTTAATTATTCTTCTCTAGTAATTTATTAGTTGTATTTCCTTTTTAGTGTATTAACACTATTTGATAAATTACATCATTAATAATTGATTCGCTCATTATTTGTGTTTTAAAAGGCTTACATAATGTGGTGAGGTAGGGTTATCACAGAATTACCCTTCCATTATATATTTATGTGAAGTACGATAATGTATTTGGGATCTCTTGGAGATATAACACAGAGTGGCTTCTTCCTTAAGGGCTATTGTATGGTGTTACCCTACCTCAAGGGTTTAGTTTACTTTTACATATATTGGATATTATGGCATCTTGGCCCATGAACATCTCGTGTTGTGTGATATCTATCTTCTGCAATATATTATATCTATTATTATATGTAAGAATCTTATCAGGCAATCTATTAGCTTGTGGTTCAAATGATGCCGAACCAAGTGACGACTTTAATCTAGATATGCTTTCAATGAAGATTGAAGACCAAGATACAGATTTTTTATTTTATTATTTTCAAATTTTCGAATTGTAATGATGTCATTCGAAAATTGAATCTACTCTTGTGTCTTGGACATATATGATATATGACATGATATTGAAATTTTGAACTAGCAAT
The DNA here is from genome assembly GCF_030272615.1 of Cryptomeria japonica. Taxonomy (NCBI): domain Eukaryota; kingdom Viridiplantae; phylum Streptophyta; class Pinopsida; order Cupressales; family Cupressaceae; genus Cryptomeria; species Cryptomeria japonica. The sequence goes on along the minus strand of NC_081407.1, from coordinate 436,901,504 downwards.
TTGACAATTAATATTATCTTTATCACTATCATTGATCAATGATGAAGTATCATACTATCAAAGATTCAAATATATACCTGTTGTGACGTTTTCACACATCGCCCCATTGCAAATGGGGACCCCTGTTTTTTTGCTTTTTAGGGTTTGTTTTCTAGGTCTTTTAGGGTTTTGTTAGTTGGCTTTTGCATTTTTGAGTGCTGTCGGGGAGATCAATAGGATAGCAGGTCCTGCTGGAGTGAAGTCCTGATCCTGAAAATTTGGCTAAGTCTGATCCTGAAAATTTGGCTAAGTCTGGAATGTCCTGATCCTGAAATTTGACTAAGTCTGGAAACTTAAAAACCTCAAAAAACTAGATTTTGCAATATAACTCCTGGAGGTCTGAAACCACTCTCAAACATCCTGAAAGTATATATGGAATTTAACTTAAAGTATAAGAACTTATACTTAAATCTTATATTCCATAAAAATTATCCTGATAGAGAGTTCAAAAAGTCAAATTTCGCTCCTGTCCTTCACTGAGGATCTAGAGCGAATTTCGCTCCTGTCCCTCTCCAAGGGACCAAGGCAAAGCGCTCCTGTCCCTCACCAAGGGTCCAGGGCGAAAAGGCTTATTTGAGTCATTCCTGACCTTGTTTGGTCAAATTGGAACATCAAAGGCATGGTGGAGGACGAAATGAACATGATAGAGCATCCAGACTTGATCAAGGACAATGAAATGATGGAGTTTTTGTCTACAAAGGTAAAAGCGCTCCTGTCCCTCACCAAGGGACCAGAGCGATTTTCTTTATATACACATTTTTAGACCTTTCTTAGACTTGAACTCTTATTCATGGCGTGTAACAAGATGATATCTTCCTTAGCCAAGACATTTCATGGTGAAAAGTGAAGCATTTTGGCCTAGAAGACAAAATTCACTCCTGTCCCTCACTGAAGGACCGGAGCTTGAATTTCAAATTTGCATTGTTCTTGCAGGATCAAGACAATTTTATGATTTGAAGAGACCAAGGAAAACATGATTTATCCATTGAATATAATTTGGAAGGCTAGCAAAGGACGGATAAGCTTGGATTTGCAAAATCGCTCCTGTCCCTCTCCAAGGGACCAGGGCAAAAAACCTAATATCCAGTCCTTCTCGCCAAGTTTGGACAAATCTAAGCCAAGGCGCGAATTTGAAATGATGTTTAAAATGTCTTGAGGTGGATGTGATCAAGAATTTGCACAATGGATGCAAAAGGTGCTCCTGTCCCTCACTAAGGACCAGGGCGATTTTTATAAAATCAACAATTTCCCTCCGAGATTATGCTAAGGCAAAGTTGAGCAAGATTGGAAAGGTCTTCTAAATCATGATGAACAAAGGTTTGACTCCAAAAACTTGATGATCCTAGGCCAAATGCAAAAGGCGCTCCTGTCCCTCACTGGAGGACCAGGGCGAAAATCTCTAGAACATCAATTTTGCCTTGCAAAAAACGAGTTGAACATGCACTGAAGGGACGAAAGGGATCATTGCTAGCCCCACAACGTGAATTGGCAATTAAAAAATGAAGGATTGAGGACAAAAGTGAAAAGGCGCTCCTGTCCCTCTCCAAGGGACTAGAGCGAAGTTATTGGCATTCACTATTTTCTACTTGGGCGTTAATATCCTCCAAATCGCATGAAATGCCAAAATCATCAACTTCGAAATATTTGAAAAAATTAAATTAAATTGGCATTTAATAAATTGATTTTAGGCCTTAAAAAAATCGAACTTTTATTGTGAAGGCATTTAAAATTAATTTTTATTAAATTAAAATTGAAAATGGGGTGCTTGAGGTATCATGTTTTATTATTTTATTAGGTCGGCCTCTTGTTTTTGCAAATTTATTTATTTTTTGGCCTATTTTGCGAAGTCGGCCTATGGAGAGATGTAGAAGGTGAGCGCTCTATATATTGGAGGTGTTGTTTCACAATTCAAATCATTCAATCATCCTTTCAAGTGCGAAATTGGAGAGCAATTTGAGGAGCGAAATCCAGAGGAGTGGAGCGAATTTCTACTAAGTGTGGAGAAGCTAGTGGAGGGTGAAATTCATCTTGAAAGCTATTGGGGAGGCGAAATTCTAGCTAGATTGGAGGATAATTTCCAGATTTTTTGAAGACATTTGAAGGCGAATTTCCAGATTTTTGAAGAGGCTAGTGGAGTTTATTCTTTTTCAAACTAGAGGAGGCATACTTCATCAAAGGAAGGACTATAAATCTTGCCCAACAAAATCCGGTCCTCTTCCTTCATTTTTCAAGGTTTTGTACTTAAATACTCAAAGGTAAGGTATGAAGAATCATTTTTTGAAGTTCTTATTCAAGACTTATTATGATCCCATTGCAATTTTGTAAAGTCTAAGTCTTGAAGATCCAAATTCCATTCATTATTAATTTGAAAATGTGTAGTTCTTGATTTATCATGACTTTTTTCAAATTAATATCTTAAGTTTTACCGTTGAAAGGTCTTAAATTTCATGCTTTGAGGTTTGATGCTCAAAAGACTAACTTTAATATTTTGTGTAGGCATCAAATGGAGATCCCGGAGTTGTAAAATCAAGCCAGATCAAGGACGGTCTCCTCCAAGGATGATCAAGCAAGGACAAGGGCGACCTCCTCCAGCCTAGCATCGACAAGGACGACCTTCTTTGGACTAACGTCATCAAGGGCGACTTCTCCAATCCAGTATTCCAAGGCGAGGTACATCATCATCCTGCACATCAGGGACACAAGAAGTCAGAGCAAAGGGTTCGTTGAAGAAGCAGATTGTTCCAGATGAATTAATTAAAGCTAGCTTCTCAACAACATCAAGTTGAATATTTACCAAGTTACAAGTGTCAGACGAGGTGGCATCCTAGTCATCACTTCTGCAGTCAGTGTGGTCCACCTCAGCATTTCCAGATTCAATGTACCTAACTCATGGAAGGTGGCACAAACTCCGATGTACCTACCCAAGCTATCCATTGGTGGAATTTTCTAGAGAGGACATGTGTCCAAGCAATACAATTTTATCATTGGTCAAGCATTAAATGTCATGTAATGGTTGTAACAAACCCTAATTAGGGTTTTCATTGTTGAATCTTGGCCATTGATCTCGAATTGATCTAAGCCATCGAATTGTATTGAGGGCACTATATAAGCCCTGGCATTTCATTTTGTAAAGAGAGTTAGAGAATAGTTAGAAGCAGTTAATAGAAGTTAGTGAATAGAGAGTAGTTAGCTAGTTGATAGAATAGCAATTAAAGTAGAGTAGAGAGAGAAGGCAAAGATTGTTGCCAAGATGTTGTTGTAAAAGACTTGTAACTTCATTGAAGAAATGGTGAAATTTATGGGTCGATTCGACAATTTGCATGGTCTCTATACTTCTCGTATTTGATTTCATGTTATTAGATGAGTGGAAGAAATGTGCTTGATTGATGGTGGAATTCGTATATCCATACTACTAGCAGTTTGTTGATTGCAGACTTGCCTTGTGTAGTCAACTGGAATCATTCAGCTTAAGCTTAACTTCAATTGTCGCTTCTTCATTGATATGCATCAACCTGATGGTGTCTATGCCTGCAGTGATAATTTGAACATCATAAAGCTTTCCTTCGAAGATCGCACTAACCTTGTGGAGATGTTCCTGTGATATCAAAACAAGACTTAGTTAGAATTCCATCAAAGATCATTCATTGCTCTTACATTTTTAGTGTTAGGATTAGATCTTTTCCTCGCCCTCCTCTTTTTTCCTTTTTTTCAAATCAAAGCTAGTAAGAGCCTGTGTTCCAGCAATATTCAAAGCAGATCAGACGTTCAATCATCAAATGTAAGTCCCCTTGTGATTCCAGCAAATCACATCATACCACAGAGAGCTTATCCACACGTAGAGACCCTACATACAAGAACCTTGAAGTCATCCCAATTGATCCTTTTCGCGACATTTTCAGCATTCGGAGGCTTTATTCAAGAGAGGATAAGGTACCCTTGGGTATTTTATTCTATGTTTGATAGTGTACAAAATACACGTCAATAATACCCAACTAGGACTGATAACTAAGTATTTTTTTGTACTAATGAAGCCAAAATGAACCCAACCCCAAAAGTTTTTTCTTATCTGCATAGCCAGACCCAAACCTGAAACGATAACTTAGGTTCTATTTATGTGACACACAATCCATTACAGTGGTGTAACTATATATAAGCTTGCAGTGCACATAAAAATTTCACTAGCAAATAAATAGCATTATGCATAAGGCTGCAGCAGTGCACCCATTTTAGTATACTTAAACAAGTATTAGTTTGTCTAATATTCTAATATATCCTATAATATTTGTTAATCCATCTATAGGTATTTCATTAGGGATTCCCTATTGTGATTCAATGTGAGTGTGATTGTACCTTAGTTGTTTTGTTGTTTTCAATTTCCCACAATCGTTATCTTCATTCTTTGCAGACAAACAATTTGATGCTTCTATCGATGCAATGCAACTTTTTCAGCCTATTTGGATGCGTTAAGCCTTTCACTGTCCATGTCATTCTGCTACTATCGTGGCCTATAATTTCAGTTTATATGCCAGTTTCCTTATGGGAATTTCTTTTATGTAACTGTGAAGAAAAATAAAATATTGTAATATCTAATTATTTTCAGGACACTAGGGAAAAAAGGTCAAATTTCTGAATATATATTTAATTTACTGTTTATATGCTTGTGCAGGATTACGCCTTTTCAAAGAAGAAGCTAGAAAAGAGGCGTGGTACCGCAGAGAAGACTATAAGCTTAAATGTTCTTCAGCATTACTTTTCTGGAAGCCTTAAAGATGCTGCCAGGAGCATTGGAGGTAGCTTGCAGAGCATTCTGTTATAAATAATTTACCTCTTCACTAACTTGCCATATGTCTTGCTCCTGTGGCTGTGGGAGAGCTAATGCTTTTTCACCTTTTTCTGAAAATTTGAGATTTACATTTACATGAATACAAAATAATAAGCATCAAGAAGAACTGGGCATGGTAAGACTACCTCTTTTTACCTAAGAAAAAAGAGTCAGTATATCTGATTTCAATTCATATTCATTATAGAAAATAAATTTTCTATGGTGGTAAAAGCTTTAGAGTGAATTTCAATACCTAGATAATTTAAAAACATGTGAAATTCCACATTATAAAAGTCGCTTCTGGACCTTTCACAAGTAATTTATCATTTTCAAAAAGACTTAAGAGTAGAAAGCCAGATGACATTCCTAAAACCTAAACAGTTGGTCTATGAAACCATATATCATTAAGGACGATTGTTCTCCAAGAGGCAGACTGACAAAAGAATCTGAGAACCATAAGCTAATGCCAAGCCACAACGGCCTGGATAACAGAATGTTAAAAAGACACGCAAGGGTCCCTGTCTGTCACACTGAACACACTAGCTGATATGTCCTTTGAAATCATGTAATCAGTACTTGTCATTCAAGAGCCTATGCTTAAAAGCACATAGACTAGACCCTATGGAGTGGATCCTCCTTATCTAGCATTCCCCATCATCTGTTATTACTCTAATGGAATGCAAAATTTTTACCAAGTCAAACTTGGGTTGAACATATCTGTACAAATTTCTCTCTTATTGCTATTTGGCAGTTTCTAGATGGTTATTTAGTTTATTAGTAAAGTATGCTTCTCTCTCCCTAGTTTCAAGTTTTTAATGAATTTAAAGATTCTTACATAGACAGAGTTAAAATAACTGTACTGAAAGTTCCAGTGAGGTAATCTATGGAGTCTTGACATAAATTGTTCTTAATGTTTTTTTCTATGTTCCACCAAGTTTTGAGACGAGGATGGTAGGGGATAGGGAAGATGTGTTCGATGATGGATTTCTTGGGGTGCTACTATTAAGGAGTGGCTATTAAAACAAAAGGTAAATTTTAAAATAAAGAAAATTTCAAATATTCATAAATAACATTGATAAGACATTCATTAGTACATTATAGAACCTTAATATATAATAGTAGTCTATGGAGTCTTCACATAAATAGTTCTTGATATTTTTTTCTATATTCCACCAAGTTTTTGGAAAGAGGACAATAGAAGACAGGGAAAATGTGTTTCCAAGATGGATTTCTTGGGATGCTATTTTTAAGGAGTGGCTATTAAAACAAAAGGTAAATTTAAAAGTAAAGAAAATTTCAAATATTCATATGATAACATTGATAAGACATACACTAGAGTGGAATTGAGATTTCACATGAGAGTTGACAAATGAATCAACAATGCAATTGCTTTCATTGTCAATCTGCAAATATATTGTATTAAAATTACAACAAAATAACCAAATGAGGAGAGGTTCAACTTTCAACCATAGCTGAAAAAATATATTTGATGAAAAATGGGGAAAACCAAAAGTTTAAGATTTTTCAAAAAACAAAGGTGTATTTGGAAAAAAAATGGTTTTTCAAAAAAGTAGAAAAATGCACAAAAAAAGATAAAAACCTGCTGTTTTTTTTATTAAAAGGCATTCTAATAGCATATAGATATAGAAGGAAAATAAAAACAAGAGTTTACCCTATGAATTGTGGAATATAATTTTTTTTCATTTATGTTCACATCGCTGATTACATTGCATTGCATTGGAATATGTGTGACCAATTGAATGGAGTATGGATTGTGCAACATAAATGGACAAGATTGTGATGGAGGATCCAAGTCTAAGCTTGAAGTTGTAGTCGACAAAAGTACATTGTTATAGTCTGTTCAATAAATAATTATTATGTTTTGTATTTGTGGTGATTAGTTCCCAACTAATTGTGAGTTGGCAGTTGCTAGCCTTAACCAACATTGGTCTACTATTTATATGTACTTATTGTCCTTAGTCAAGTACCACTCTGATGGTATTGTACTTATTGCATATCTGTGAATGGGTAAATAAAGTTATATCTTTATGAGATCTTGCAAGTTATTCATATGTTCTATAACTGTATATTTCAATTTACTTTGTAATCCTGTAAAGTAGAATAAGCGAGTAAACATTTGGTGCCGTTATCAATTTGAACTTTGGCATATCACAACCCATAGGCGAGAATCATTGCATTCTAATGGGACAACCCATTGACGAACCATTCAAGCCAACGAAGAGTGAGAAAACCAATTGACACAAGACTTGGTAAATCTCTTGGACATTTCGTTACGAGAGTATGTTTAGAGGGAAGCTCTGACCAAGGAGCTTCCTCAGGGTGCTATCTTCGACAACCTCACCATCAATGAAGAGGTTGATTGTCTATTGCAACGACTACCAAGGCTTATCATACAACACTTCATCATCCTTAAAGACCTTCGGGAAGAGAGGAATCGAGAGTAGTGAAGGCAAATATTGCAACTTACATGGAACGAAATCGACAAGAAGAGAGAGATCGAGAGTAGCGAAGGCAACAAATATTACAACTGTACGAGGAAAGGAACCGGTGGGAAGAAGAACGCGACACTAGTAGGAGACATACCCCTAGGAATTAATGCCCGTACAACCAAACAAAGACAAAACACGAATCATAAGCGGTCAAGAAGCGATAGAGGGATTAGTGAGAAGATCTCTTTGATTAAGAGAACAAAGTGAACAACCAAGACAATTGAGTAGAATTGCCAAAGAGTCTGAAAGTCCAAGTTCGTTGGGAAGTAAGAGCCAAAGCCGTAGCCAAGAAGAAAGGTAGTACCATCAGTGGCAGCTCCACCTCCACCAGTTATGCCATCGTTGACAATATTGTTGGTGGCAGCCCCAGCTCCACAAGCCATACCATTGCCAGCAATAGTTCCACCACTGACTGGAGTACCAATAGTACTAGCTGTGCTACCACCTATAGCCGCACTTACACCTTCGACGAAAGGCACTCCAGTGGCTGAGGTCCACCCACATTGACAATTGGTTGGACATATTAGGGGTACACCATGGGATGCCCCTCCAATAGAGTCACTAGGATAACTCTTGGAGAGTGTTGGGAGATAGGAGATGGTGGTTGCTACAACAATTGACACTCGACAAGGCGAGCATTCACAGTCATAGCTTGCTCAACCACCTACATAAGTTACCAAAGAGATCATGTAGAGCCAACTCTGACTGTAGTTACACAAGCACCTTTGAAGGCTTCACAGTTGCCAACCACACCTGTAGGAGAGGAGTCCTCATCTAGCAAGGTTGACGGGATTGTTCTAGAATTGGGCCGACCGAATCCCTATGATCCTATCAGCACAATACAACGCTGCATTAGAGAACTGCAGTTGATGGATACAATGGGGGACATCGCTCGCAACGTGGATATTGACCATGATCCATTAGTAGCACATGAGGCAGAGCGAATTTTGACGTTCATTTTGGTGGGGTGTGTAATAGGCTGCCCTATTTGCTATAATTTCCCTTGTCAATCTTGCTATTGGTATTTCATCAAACAGTTGACAAACTTTCATTAAAGGTCGGATTTTTTCCCTTCTTGAAATATATTTGTGGTTTAGTTGATTCCTGCTGGTGTGTTTTAAATGTTTGTAGGCAACTTGATATCATAAAATATGTATACAAGAGCTATTCCAACTCATAGAAATTTTGACAAACACTTGTTACATACCCAGAAAAGAATATTAACATAAATACTTGCTCAGATTTCAGCTTGATTAACATAGTCAAACCCAAAGGTTACAATTTCCAGCTTTCACAAATAATTAGCAAGCATACAGTTCATGTTTGGAACTCAACTGCAACATACATCATAATTAGAACCCTAACCAGCAAATGAACAACCTGATTTTTAACTGTGCAAGCCGCAGGTCTCATTGTTGCTGTAGTCTGAATTTTGCAGCTCCCTTATTCTTCACGTCCATACTGTCTAACAGCTGTATGCCCTTAGACGGCTAACACACTGCTACCACCTTAGCATGAGTTATTCCTACTGGGAATCTTGCCGCACAGAATGTATGAGGAGGTTGTGGCAATATGAACTACTACAGCCAGACAAGAGTCCATAAACCTGCGTTTCTTAATGCTCAGCTGCTCACTTTATTGTTACCATGTCCTACACACATACAGAGAACCAGCCTGGGTATTGCAGCTAGCACCAAGATACACGTCCAGCTCAATGATATTTCTGCCCAATGTGAAGTGTTATTGCTCTGCGTTTCAGACTGTATAAAAACGCACCCTTCCTTAACCAGCTGGGACTGCTAATGCTGCTTGGCTGAGGTTATTACTGAGCCTCTATTTTAGCAAATAACTTTACTGTACCAGCGCATTGAACAAAGACTTTACCAGCCATTAAATTCTGCAGTTTGTCCTCAGCATTCACTGTCACACCATTAATGCTAAGATATTCTTCAATGCCAAGTTTATTTTTGATTTCCCAGGCCTGTTATTACACAGGTGTAGGAAATGTTACTAATGAGGGATTTCGTCCTCAATAGCCTGAAAAAATTCCAGATTCAACTCCAGAAAACAAATTCCAAAATACACAATTTTCAAGATACCATTAATGCTCTTCAAAATCCCTTTTATAACTTCTTTTGGGCACGTTTTCCAATTCACCACAAATGTGGGATAAAAGAATGATATAATAAAATAACATTAACTCCTTATGTCTCCTATTTAAAGGGAACTTTTAATATTTTCTTTTCCAACAATAGTCCCAGCATTAACTAAACATTAAAGTTAAATATTTAAATTTAACTTTAGGAACTTTCAATTAAATTGCCCAATTAATTAATGGCTCATTAATTTGCAAACCTGATGACAAATAATGATCACCATAAATATTGGCATTATAAAATGCATCAAATATTTCTGGCCACTAAGCCACCGCTGACTTACTATAAATGGTAAGTATCTGGAAACCTTGTCAAAACACCTCCGATTGTCCTGGAACTGAAATTGCCTATAGGCCAAATCCCTCACTGATTTGTGTAAAGTCCTGGTTAGCTCTCAGGATCAAGCCAAAATGGGTTAACAACACATCATCTGTTAACTGGCTAAAATGGGGACATTACAGTGCGAGGGAGAATTCTTTAGATGTTTCATCTCACGAGGATGGCCTGGTGTGGAGACACTTGGGACATTGGCTATCTGGCACCCATGAGGACTAATAGCTGGAGGTAGACATGGCCGAGTGTTGAGAGCACTTCTTGGCATGGAGATGGCCTACATAGACATCTTCCTTGGCTGGCACAAACATATGGCTTTGATGGAGGAGGCCACATAATTGAGAGATCAAACCATTCACTAGGCTAAGACTTCCCGAGTGGAGTTGGCTGATCACATCCACAAGTCTCAGGAGTAGTTGGCTCAAGAGCATGCACAAGTGACAGTTGTGATCTAAAAATATCTTGCGACATGTGGTGGTTTGTTATGAACATTTGTGTCTCTTCAGCTTCAGCATAGACTTCTTTGATCCAAGCTATTTTCGTACGCAACTTCTGTAGCATTAGGTTGAGTGAATGCATGACACAAGCTTTCCAAAATATATGTGGGAATCGTGTCTCAACTAACATACTAGCTGCTCTACAACTCTTTGCGTTGTCCGTTATAACTTGAACAACATTTTGAGGACCTACTTCGTTAATGCACTATATAAGGATGTCAGCAATAAATTGTGCATCCTTCACTTGCCCCTCACAATCAACAACTTCAAGAAATATTGCCCCTTTAGGTCACACTGCAATCACATTAATTATTGGTCTATTTTTCGCATCCTTCCATCCATTAGAAATAACAGACACATCTGTTTCTTTCCAGGAGGCCTTAATGGGAGCTAATGCAGTTTCTATATGTTTGACCTCCTTTGACAATAAAGTGGTACGCACTTTCTCATAACCTAGATTCTTGTACCCCTTTGGAGCTTCATTTAGTTTTCTTACCATGTCTTGCCAATAGGGGGATCGAACCACATTAAATGATAAACCGTTTGTATAGAGGCATGTAGCAAGGGATTGGTCAATTATATCTCTAGCGTCATTATTAAATGCTCTCTCCAATGGTCCCGCTGCTCTCTTTGGAATACTAGCCTCATCTTCATTTCTTCTTGGAAATGGATGGCTTTCTATTACAATATCAAGAGCAACACTATCTATATGAGATGATGAAGTATGTGGCCTCTGTGAGCCCTTTCCTATGTTCAATGGATGCCCCAATCTACTTTCAACCCTTGCATTTGGTTCCTCTTGCTCCCTAATATATTTTGCTACTTTAGAAGCTGGTATGGGTGCATTTTTTTTCTTGGACATGCTTTGATTCCATTTCTAGGAATTCCACACAAATGCCCCTTCACCCGATTGTAGGAACTTGTATACCTCGTACCACTCCCAGGACATATCCAAACACATGTCCCCCCACCTGGAACATGCTTTTATATTTATATATGCCTCCATAACGGTGAACTTTGGGTCAGGGGTGAATGAAGGACCGCTGACAAAATTAGTTGCCATGGTAAATTTATATAGCACCCTACAATTTGTACAAGAAGCTTGGAAAACAAATTAATGAATTAAATTTAAATAATCTACATAAAATCTAACTAAAACATAATATATTTACTCTTGATATTTAAATATACTATTTAATAAATTTAATAAAATATCAATATTTAAAATATATTTATATAAAATTCAATATGAGATGATTAATAAAAATTTAAAACATATTAATATAATTGTCGTGCCTGTGAAGTAGGGTACCTACAGCTGCAACACAAACACTCAATAGATCATTACAAGCATGGTTAGCAAATAATAAGCAAATGAAGATGAACCATGACAAAGCGACCTATCGCCTCCTAAGAGATGCGAGTATGTATTTGCTCTCAGATCTAGATAAGCAATCCCAGTGACTTGACTACACCTAGACGGAGGATTTGAAATGATGATGATATGCAAAGATGAGATTGATTATGCTAGATTGATCCAAGAGACTAATTAAGCTATGATGATGATCCAATTAAGCTAGAAAAGAGATTGATTAATGTACATGATTCAACAATTATGCTAGAAAATGATCAAAATTAAGCTAAATCTAAGATGCAATTGCCTATAATAATGATGCTCAAATGATATGCCTATAGTAACAATGCCTAAATTGATAAAGAGATGGGATCCTTTGTGCTCCAAAATGGGGGATATTTATAGGATTTCCAAGGCCAGGGGTGAGGTGGTAGGAATCAACGGTCAAGATTGAGTCTGAAGATATCAAGGGTGAAATTGGAGGAGGTTGGAGAAGAGGTTTGATAGGGAGGCTACCTAGTTTGCCATCAAATTGGATTTCTTGACGGTTTGCTTCTATCCCTTCCCGGTTCCAAGTCTACCCGTCTAGACTTCTAAGTGCTTCCCTACCAGTATTTGCTTACCACAGTCGATACAAGCTCATAAAGAAGCTTGTTCTCCATGCTCCTAGATTCTGTCACTATGAGTTGCAGAGGTGTAGGACTACGCTTACTCGCAATGTGTAAAGTCATCATCCTGTCTGATTTTGCAATCAGAGTTCTATGCCAGTCCTCCCCTGCACTTGCTCCTTTACGGTCACTGAAACCTAGCCGGACTTCTTCCAAGCTCACCTAGGCTCAGTATGCAGAAATGGCGATTGCCATTTCCTGGTTTCCTCCTACTGCTGCTCTACTCTTACTGTACATTTTCGGCTCTTCTTGAAGAACTCCAATGGCCGTGTGGATCCCACGGTGGAGGTTCAAGACAGAGCCATATTTACACTGTGAATTCAAAACAAAGAAATGAACAACAAAAAGGAAACTTTAATTACAGGTTTGTAATGAAAAACTTAACAAAAACAAGACAGTACAACACTCAGCGATAGAAAACTAGAAAACCGACTTGTATGTATTTCTCGTGTTTCCTGTAGTATCCAACAAAAAACTAACGCCTTACAATTAGACTTTTATAGTTCATCCATCCGTCGTGAAACACAAAATGTTACAAACTAGAGAAAACGGTTTCATAACGGGTCATCAGCGTAGCCTCAAAACTTGGCTTCCGATGCCCGTTGGTGACTTGCAAAGTTCGTACTTTTCCATCGGGTGATCAGGGTAACCAAAACACACCTTCGCTGATGGCCGATAACCATGTCCACCACTCACACTTTTCCATCGGGCGTCGGGATAGCAAGAAATCCCTTCGTCCGATGGCCGATGCTTCCCCCCGCTTCTTGGGCGTTTCCATCGGGTCATCGGGAAGACAACCAAACAGCTATCCCGATCGTTCGATCTTGCTCGATCTCTCTTTTTGCGCTCCGCCACGTGGCACTCCCTGATTGGCTCCAGGGTCCTTGCCCTGCCACCTTAGCACGACCTCACTAACCACCCAGAATGAAGCTCTTCTTTGTCGCTGGGTCCCACCTTGGTCGCCAAGTCGTGGGAGATAAACTTTGTGCATCTCACCATAGCGGTATAGCGACAATCGTCCGATCATCCGGGACTTGCTCACTCGTTAACTTGCCTGAGCTTCTCTCTTGCCGGGCCCCACATTGGTCACCAAGTTGCGGGAGATAAACTTTGTGCATCTTGCCATAGCGGTATAGTGACAATCGTAGGATCATCCGCGATCATTGTCCGAATATAGGTCAAGTTAATCATCGAGGTAACTTGAAACTACTCCTTCGATACCCGATAACAATACTTCGAACTCTGGTGAACTCATTGGGCTAAGACTTGCCGATCGGGGGTAGGTCTTGCCGATAAGAGAAATTTAAAAACTGCAACTAAACAATCAAATGGACTAGAGCCAGTCTTTATGTATTTACATGACCACTGGAAGGTCTGACAATCCAAAATTGGTTAAGGGCATTTCAACCGTTAGGTGCTCCTGCACCATACTCCCCCCAAAACAAAGAAGTCAAGTGACTGCGCTCGGCAGCAAGGAAAGATCAATTCCCGACTTAACAAAGTCTGATTCAGGGACCCGGGTCGCTTCAGAATCAGGTTTATGCATCCACTTGACCAAATGTTCCATGTAGACCTGTTGTCTAGTCTTCTTGAGAACGCGGGAATCCAACACTTTCTCAGCCTGAGGCATGGAAGGAGAAAGTAATGGCAGGTCGGCAAGTGATTGTTGAACATTTGAAACTTGCTCATCCTCCTTGGGAAGTTGTCCCTTGTAGACAACCAAATCTGCGACATTGAAAATGGGAGACACAGCAATATCAGATGGCAAATCAATCTTATAGGCATTAGAGCCATACTTGGCTAAAACTTTACATGGGCCTATTCTCCTCATTTGTAGCTTGTTGGGAACCCCTTTCTGAAGTCGAGCCTTGTTCAAATGTACCATCACCAAATCTCCAACTGAAAATTGCACAGCTCTCTGTGTGGTATCAACTCGGGCTTTAACTTTTTGTGAAGAATCTCGGAGAGCTCGCCTGACTTGGTCATGAACCTCCTTCATAGAGTGAGTGACATCATCAGCTTGACCATTTTTGAGCAACAGATTACCAAGATCTCGTAATTCCATAACACCTCGTGGGTGCGTACCATACACTATTGTTGACGTGTATTTTGTACACTATCAAACACAAAATAAAATACCCAAGGGTACCTTATCCTCTCTTGAATAAAGCCGCTGATTGCTGAAGATATCGCGGAAAAGGATCAATCAGGATGACTTCAAGGTTCTTGTATGTAGGGTCTCTACGTGTGGATAAGCTCTCTGTGGTATGATGTGATTTGCTGGAATCACAAGGGGACTTGCATTTGATGATTGAACGTCTGATCTGCTTGGAATATTGTTGGAACACAGGATTTTACTGCCTTAGATTTGGAAAAAAAAAAGGAAAAAAGATGAGGGCGAGGAAAGAATCTAATCCTAATACTAAGGAATGTAGGAGCAATGATTGATCTTTGATGAAATTCTAACTAAGTCTTGTTTTGACATCCCAGGACCATCTCCACAAGGTTAGTGCGATCTTCGAAGGAAAGCTTTATGATGTTCAAATCATCACTGCAGGTATAGACACCATCAGGTTGATGCATATCAATGAAGAAGCGACAATTGAAGTTAAGCTTAAGCTGAATGATTCCAGTTGACTACACAAGGCAAGTCTGCAATCAACAAACTGCTAGTAGTATGGATATACGAATTCCACCATCAATTAAGCACATTTCTTCCACTCATCTAATAACATGAAATCAAATATGAGAAGTATAAAGACCATGCAAATTGTTGAATCGACCCATAAATTTCACCATTTCTTCAATGAAGTTACAAGTCTTTTACAACATCTTGGCAACAATCTTTGCCTTCTCTCTCTACTCTACTCTAATTGCTATTCTATCAACTAGCTAATCACCTTCTAACTACTCTCTATCTGTCTTCTAACTGCTTCCAACTATTTTCTATCCATTGCCTTTACAAAATGAAGAGTCGGGGTTTATATAGTGCCCATAATACAATTCGATGGCTGAGATCAATTCGAGATCAATGGCCAAGATTTTACAATGAAAACCCTAACTAGGGTTTGTTACAACCATTACATAACATTTAATGCTCGACCAATGAAATAATTGTATTGCTTGGACACATGTCCTCTCTGGAAAATTCCACCAATGGATAGCCGGGGTAGGTACATCGAAGTTTGTGCTACCTTCTATGAGTTAGGTACATTGAATCTGGACATTGTTGAGGTGGACCAATCCGACTAGAGGAGTGATGACTAGGATGCCACCTCATCTGACACTTGTAGCTTGGTAGATATTCAATTTGATGTTGTTGAGAAGCTATCTTTAATTAACTCTTCTGAAATTATCTGCTTCTTCAACGAACCCTTTGCTCTGACTTCTTTTGTCTCTGATTTGCAAGATGTTGATGTACCTCGTCTTGGAATGCTGGATTGGAAGAGGTCGCCCTTGATGATGTTAGTCCGAAGAAAGCCATCCTTGTCGATGCTGGATCGAAGAAGGTCGTCCTTGTCAATGCTAGACTGGAGGAGGTCGCCCTTGTCCTTGCTTGATCTTCTTGGAGGAGACTGTCCTTGATCTGGCTTGATTTTCCTTGAGGAGAGTCTTTCGACTTGTAGATCTTTCGAGCTTGGGAGTCGCCATCTTGATACCTACACAACATTTCACAATTAATAATATATCTTGAAGTGTAGAAATTAGGATTCAAAAGGAAGATTTAAGATTTTAATTAGGAAACTTCATGATAAATCTTGAGTTATCATTTCCTAATTAACCATGTAATTTTCAAAAACTTGAAGTTCAAAATTCAAAATCTCAACACTGGGACTAGGATGATCTCGCCATACCTCCACTTGAGAATTAATTCTAAAAAATGATGCAAAAATAGGGTGAATTTTGGCTAGGCGAAATATAGATCAAAGTCCTTCCTTTAGCAAAATGCGCCTCCTTTAATCTTCTCAAGCATCAATTCCACCACCTTTAGTCTTCAACACTTAAGATAATTCGCTCCAAATAGGCTAGCTTTCGCACCTCCTTCCTTGCTCCTCAAATCACACTTGAAATAATGAATGAATGATTAAAATTGCTCAAAACACCCCTACTATATAGGGCGCTCACCACTTCATCTCTCCATAGGCCGACTTGGCAAAAAAGGCCAAAAAATAAATAAATTTGCAAAAACAAGAGGCCAACCTAATAAAATAATAAAACATGATACCTCAAGCGCCCCATTTTCAATTTTAATTTAATAAAAATTAATTTTAAATGCCTTAATAATAAAAAATCGATTTTTTGAGGCTCAAAATTAATTTATTAAATGCCATGCGCCTTTATTAAATGCCAATTTAATTTAAATTTTTTCAAATATTTTGAAATTGGTGATTTTGGCATTTCATGCGATTTGGAGGACATCAACGTTGGGATATGGCAAAAAATAAAGAATGCTAATGACTTCGCTCTGGTCCCTTGGAGAGGGACAGGAGCACTTTTTCATTTTTAGGCTAGGATTCTCAATTTTTTGAAGTCAAACCTTCGTTCACCATGCTTTAAAGGATCCTTACCATCTCACACAACTTTGCCTTAGCATAATCTCGGAGGGAATTTGTTGTTTTCATAAAAAGCGCTCTGGTCCTTCAGTGAGGGACGGGAGCACTTTTGAGTCCATGTGCAAATTCTTGATCACATTAATCTTCAATTTACCCTCAAGGCGTAGAATATCACATTTCACTCCATCTTGAGCCTTGGTAATAAAAATATCATTTCAAAATGCAAGGTAAATGGTCATATTTGGAAATTGCGCCCTGGTCCCTTGGTGAGGGACGGGAGCACTTTTTGTAAAATCGCTTTGGTCCCTTGGAGAGGGATGGGAGCACTTTTTGCATCTTGGCATACTTCTTTGTTCTTTAAACCTCTCAATTGCGTCCAAGGCATAAAACATCATTTGTTCTTCCCATCCAAGTCAAGTTTTGCCATAAAATATCAAACAAAGAGGAGAAACTTGAAAAAGTGGCATGGTCCTTCAGTGAGGGACGGGAGCACTTTTTGTCATTTGGGTTGATTTACTCCTTCGTGAACTGCTTAAATTATATTCAATGGACAAAACATGCTTCCCTTAACTTCTTCAAACCATAAAATCACTTTAATCTTGCAAAGATAGTGCGAATTTGAAATTCAGTGCTCCGGTCCTTCAGTGAGGGACGGGAGCACTTTTTGCCTTCTAAGCCAAAATGTCTCACTTTTCACCTTGAAATTCCTTTGCTAGAGAAGATTTCATCTTACTTCATGCTATGAATAAAAGTTAATGTCCAAAAGAGGTCTAAAATTGTGCATATAAAGAAAAGTGCTCTGGTCCTTCAGTGAGGGACGAGAGCACTTTTTACCTTCTAGGCAAAAACTTCATCATTTCATTGTTTTCAATCAAGTCTGGATGCTTTATCATGTTCATTTCGTCCTCCACCATGCCTTTGATGTCTCAATTTAACCAAACAAGGTCAGGAATGGCTCCAATAAGTCTTTTCGCTTTTGTCCTTCAGTGAGGGACGGGAGCACTTTGCCTTGGTCCCTTGGAGAGGGACGGGACCACTTTTTCCTTCAACCTTCAAAATTCACCATTTTTGTGCCTTCAAAATCTTCAAAAGTATCAAGTCATGTCCAATTATCATTCCGGAAGACCTTGCACAAAACAAAATAGAAAAGTCAGTGACAAATATGCATAAAATAACATTTGTGCTCTGGGCCCTTGGAGAGGGACGGGAGCACTTTGTCCTTTCTGGCTAAAATATTCAAAATTTAGGTCTCCAATCATTTCACAAGGCAGAGTTAGGTCATCTTCAAGGCCCGGAATCGGTTAGCAAGCTCTTGCAAAATCAGAAATTGCACTTAGAATGAAATTCGCCCTGGTCCCTTGGAGAGGGACAGGAGCACTTTTGCTGTTTCAAGCATCATCTTGCCTCCGAAATTTGATCAAAATTTACCTAGGCAAGAATATACAATTTCATCTTCAAAATGCTAACACTTAGACAAAATTTGAATTTTACCCCAAAAAAAACCTGACTAGACCTAACCTGAGACATATCTGACTTCCTGACAGACTTATCTTACTTCAATAATCAACCCTCGGAAGGACGCTTAATAACTTTCAAAATTTGACTGGACTCAGCTTGAAAAATATCTAAAAGAAACCCTTAAGGTTTAGCCCTAGCCCAGACAGACAACTCACTCACTCAAAACCCTAAAAACAGAGAGAAGAACAGGGAAAACAAAAGCAAAAAGAGGGGGTCCCCATTTTAAATGGGGCGATGTATGAAAACGTCACAACATCTAGCGCCACCTTGAATAAATGTTCCTGAAACATTTCAGAGATAAAGACTCAATCGACACCTAGAACCTCCGGAAAATTCAACCCAACTTATCAGGAGATTAGAAAATGTACTCAAAGTGGAAGGAAAATCCTTAACCAAATCCAGACACTTAGTCTTTGATTACCCAGGTGTGTGCAAGTGTATTCATTCCTCTCGACAAGACAATTATAACCTTCAGGTTCCCCTGTGATTAGCTACGTAGATTATCTGAACTTCAAAAGCATCCTGGATAGAGCCCCGCTGCCAGTCAGACGTCCATAGTCTCGACGAGGTTATCGCCGCAAGCTCGCGAACATTGCTCCATTGCCAGCTAGGCGTCTATAGCCCCGATGGAGTTACTCGCATATTCCCCTTAGCCAATTTTGATATTTCATTTCATTTTTTTTTTTTTTGTTTGTTTTCATTTTTTCCTTTTGATATTGCTCTTTCATCCCGTCAATTCCTTTGGCTCGTAAGTAGTGAAGCTTACTAGGGTTTGAGGATTGCGGTGGCGCTGAAGTCAGATTTTAGATTTTTCACCAATCACAGCTTTGTCTGAAAACCATAATGACTCGGAGTCCATTAATGTGTGAAGATATAGTAATCAACAGATGTTGGCATCAAGATATGGAAAATTATTCCCTTCCAAGTCAAATACAGGTCCTGATCAGATGATAAAGCTGGAGAGGAACAACCTCGGATTCCGAGCACTTCATGAATAGATATCTAAGAAATGAGTCTAACATAAGATCCAGGATGTTGCCAGTGTGCGAGCAACAACACAAACGCCTTTCTCACAAGATGGAGGCTTTCACTCAAGACACCTAAACTAAAGCAAACGACCGACGAACTGACCCAAAGCAAACTAAACTAAAACGCACACCAAAAGCAAACTATCTATAGAAGGCAAACAACTAAACTACCTGAGCCACACTAGATCATGAGTCAAATGACTCAAGGCAAATCAAGAACAAGGCTCAAAAGACCTCTAACTAAAGACACGAAAAGAAAACCTACTTTAAACCTATATACGAGAGTCCTAGACTCGACATGACTCAAAGAAGCAAAATATGTACATGACTTCATATGATTTCTCAGGTTGTGTAACAAATAACAGGAGCATGGCAAACGTGATGGTTCTTAGTCGGGCAAATTCATCCTTAAATACAGAAAAACAAACTCTCACCATGCATCTCTCATACTCTAGCAAGTTTTCACTCAAAATGATCAACTGAGGTAATTCGTTAGGACCATGATCAATCCAGATGCAAGTTGTTTTCCCAAAATCCCCATAATCAAAATCATAATAACTTTCAAAGCTAGGATTAAGGAAAGAGACAACCTGGCATATTTCAAGCTAATACAGAACTGCATTGTCAGAAGCGAGGTCACCAGCTGCTTCAGGAGGTCGCCATTGGTGATGAACTATTCCACGAGCATCCACAACATGTTGATCTTGATTAGGAAGTTCCTCTTGAAACAAGCTCAGCGCCCCTTCGAATAGCTCAAGATTCTCTGTTTTCACTGAGGTATCTTGCATAAACTAGGCATCTTCATGAAACTTTGTTAGCATATCTTAAAAAATGAGAGTCTCCTTGATGGATTGAGCTTCAAACATCTCCTCTAGTCGATCAAAGATAATCTCAGGTGATGTCCTTTCTTCAAGCATAGTCTCAGGAGGTCGGAGCTGATGATGGATCATATCACTCACAGTAACTTGCTTATCTTGAAAAATTTTTGGCAGTGATTCCATTTGTGTTTCCTCTACAAGTTCTTTCAATGCTTCCTCAAATATTACGAGAGTGATGAAATCTTTAAGCGCCCCTTTGAATTGTTCTTCATACCTGGGCTCACTTATGATGATTTGTATTTCTTTGTTTAACATCTCAACTTGATTGTCTTCTTCAATGAGAACATTTGAAAACTCTTGCAATTCAATCTCAAGGATCTCCTTTTGTAGCCTAAACGAGAATTCTTCAAGGAATGAGTCATCTTCTTCTTTAATTGCTTGTTCAACTCCTAGATCTTCCTTTATCACTGTTTGAGTATCTTCAACTGATTCTTCAACTTTTGTTTCATGGTATTCTTTTTCAAGTGCAAGGCATGGCGATCTATCCACTGTAATACATTGTTCCTTAGGTGCATTGGTATCGTCAACGTACAACTGATCCTTCTCACAATCAGATGCTGGAGCAATGTCCTGTTCATAGGTTCTCCTGAATTCAGCTGCGAGATGCGCACCCCAAGATTTGTTCATAATACACTCTTCCTCGGACAAAGTTGGCATTCCAAACTGGTTCCTGACTTGATTGATAGCCATTTCACATATTGAGCAAGTAAATTCAGAGTGAGGTGAGTTGTGAATTCTACACCACAATGGTAGCAATATGTTCTCAAGACGCATTTCGCCATTCAAAATGAGCTGACTCTCGATCATCCACATGAAGCTTAGAAGAGGATCCTTGCTCTCTGGGACACTGAAATTGCCTTCTTCCGTTTCTGGCCTGGGAACATCCCAAAAGAAGATTTTTCCCTGCGCTGCCGATTCCATCCTTGATAAGTACTTCAAGCAATGCATTTCATCATGTTCCTCTGTCTCGTGGACTCAACACTGCCCTGGCTTTGCAAACTCAAACAATCTGCGTGGATAAAGTTGTGTATCTAATCTCCACCAAAGTTCAGGAAAATCAACTTGTTGCTCCTCGTGAAACTGTTGCCGCTCCATTGAGAAATCTTTTTTTTTTCGATTTTTTGATTTTTCGATTTTTTTTGGATTTTCTATTTTTCACTTTTTTTGGATTTTCCGGAATAAGAGAGATCTTGAATATCTCGGATTCAACTTGAACGTTCAACTGGTTCCAGCTTGATTCCTTCTTGCGTAAGTCCAACTGACGACGCAACGATCACCTTCCTTCTTTGTACCACTTCCGTCGAGTGTTTGAGAAAAAGCTTTCCACTGATCTTCCTTGGATTCAAGAGTTCGTATTCACTCACCTTTCTTCTGCTTCAATTCCGTTGAGCGTGGAGGAGGGTAGAAAAAGTCTTTAAGATAACTCCTGCAAAAATAAATTGATAAAATTTCGAAGTCCAACTGTTCAGGTGTTAGGCATTCATCGCGATCAGGCCCTCCTTCTAGCGCCAATTTTGTTGAGCGTAGGAGGAGGGACAAAAGTCCTGCACAACTCCTTGTGAATATGATTATCTATGAACAACTTGATAATGATTGAGGCATGATAGTACTCGCCCTCCTTCTAGCGTCAATTCTGTTGAGCGCAGGAGGAGGGACAAAAGTCCTGGATATCTTTTCTAAATATGACTTGATAAGTTCCACTGATTGCGGTTTGACAATGATCAGCCCTCCTTCTAGCGCCAATTCTGTTGACGCAGGAGGAGGGTGAAAAGGTCCTTAAGATTGCTCCTTGTAAATTATGAATTGAAGAATCTGGATTTTCAGGTGTTAGGCATTCATCGCGATCAGGCCCTCCCTCTAGCGCCAATTCTGTTGGTGTGGAGGAGGAGGGTGAAAAAAACGGCTTGAACCTCCGAACTTGTAATATCCCTTGGCTTCTTCTCCCAAGTTCATAACAAACAAATATCAATTCTCTGGATGGATGATATAAAATGAGCTCTTAAGTCCCTTCTTATTCTTTCTTATGAGAGCTCGAACACTTTCTTGGCCAATGTGGGATTAAAGACATATTCACACATTATAATATTAAAGTGACTTTATTATTATAAAGTTACTTTATAACTTTATAATAACATTAAAATATTTAAATAAATCACTTAAGTCACTTTTAATTAAATTAATTAAATATAAAGTCACCTTTTTTAATTTTATTTTATTTAATGACTTAATAAGAAATTAATTTAATCAATTTCTCCTTATTTCTCCACTTAGCCTTCGGAGAATGTAAAGGCTAAGAACTCCAATGAGATGCTAAAAAGGTGGGGACATTACAGTCCGCCCTTCCTGAAATTGCTTGTCCTCAAGCAACTTCAACTCCGGATGCTGCAAAATCTCCTCATTCTCCCAAGTAGCATCCTCTACTGGCAAATCCTTCCACTTCACCAAATATTCCCGGATGTTACGTCTCCTCAAGTTCCTTTCTCTGAAATCAATGATAGCCTCCGGTATCAAAACAAGTTTTCCCTCATCATCCAGGGGTGGTAGTACTGTAGAAGGCACAATATGATGTCCTAGCGCCTTCTTGAGGCGTGACACATGAAAAACGTTGTGCACCTTGCTCTCTGCCGGTAAATCTAACTCATAAGCCACCTCTCCCACTTTCCTGATAATCCTAAATGGACCATAGTATCGTGGCTTAAGTTTCTCGGCACCACTCTTCTTGAGAGTGGATTGACGGTAAGGCTGCAACATAAGATACACCATATCTCCAACCTCAAAAGTCCGCTCAGTCCTCTTCTGATCTGCATACTGCTTCTGCTGATTCTGTGCCTTAGTTATATTATCCTTGAGAGTCTTAACAATGTCTTGACTCTCCTGTAACAAATCACCTGCACTGGGCACTCTACTGTCACTCAAAAGCAGATCCATAAAATTGGGTGCCTCATACCCATACAGGGCCATAAAGGGTGACATCTGAATAGACATGTGATAAGTGGTATTGTAGCAATACTCACAGAGATAAATCCACTTTACCCATGCCTTCTGTTGCCCTGCTATATAATTTCTGAGATATCCCTCCACCCATTTGTTCACTATCTCTGTCTGACCATCTGTCTGAGGGTGGTAGCTAGTAGTCGGAGTGAGCTCTGTCGCACACAACCTGAATAGCTCCTGCCAAAAGTGACTCATAAACCTGTTGTCCCTGTCACTCACAATGCTCCGAGGTAAGCCATGTAATCTGAATATCTCCTTGAAGAACAACTCTGCCACCTGTGTAGCAGTGTATGTAGCAGTGATTGGAAAGAAGTGTGCAAACTTCGTAAGGCGATCCACAACCACATATATGCAGTCCCTGCCTTGGGCTCTAGGCAGTCCTGTGATGAAGTCCATAGACAAACACTCCCACTTCCTATCAGGAATCGGAAGTGGCTGAAGTAAACCGGCTGGATAGGAGTGTTCTTGCTTATTCTGCTGGCAGGTGGGACACTCCCTAACATACTGAAGTACCTCTGCTTTGAGCCCTTTCCATGTGAAGCGCTCTCTTATCTGCCGGTATGTCTTGTAGAAACCAGGATGTCCTGCCATAGGTGAATCATGAAAAGATTTCAGAACCATCCTCCTCACTACTGATCCTGGAACCAAAAATATTCACCCTTTGTAAATGATGAGCTCATTCACAAGGGTGTATCTGCTGTCCTGAATAGTCCCATCTATGAATCTAGCTGCCCAAGTATCCTTTGCATACTCTGCAAGGATCAAGTGTCTCCAATCCTCCGATATGTCTGTCAATAAGCTCAAATGGGGCCGACGTGATAAGGCATCAGCAACTACATTCTGTGTCCCCTTAAAATATGTAATGTCAAAGTCATAGGACTGTAACTTGCTCACCCACTTCTGCTGCCTATCATTGAGATCTCGCTGCCCCAAAAAGTATTTTAGGCTATTATGGTCGGTTTTGATACAAAATTTGCTACCTACCAAATATTGCCTGAATTTAGCCAAAGCATGCATAATGGCTAACATCTCCTTATCATAAATGCTGAAGCTCAACTCTGGCCCTCTCAATTTCCTGCTCTCATAAGCAATAGGGTGCTTCTCCTGCATAAGCACCGCTCCAATGCCCTCCCCGGAAGCATCACAGTGTAGCTCAAAAGGTTTGCTGAAATCTGGTAATGCTAACACTGGACAAGAAGTCATCAACTCCTTAAATTTCTCAAAACACTCCTGTGCCTCACGAGTCCACAAGAAAGCTCCCTTTCTCATCAAATCTGTCAAGGGTGCTGCATGCCTAGAATATCCATCCACAAACCTCCTGTAGAAACCACATAATCCCAAAAAGCCCCTCAACTGTGTAAGGTTCACCGGTGAAGGCCACTCCACAATGGGACGAATCTTTTCAGGATCCATGCGTACGCCCTCTGCACTGATGATGTGACCCAAGTACAACAACTCTGTCATGCCCAAATCACACTTTGACTCCTTTGCATACAAGGACTCTCTGCCCAATATATCCAACACTGTGTCAAGGTGAACCAAGTGCTCCTCCCAAGATCTACTGTACACCAAGATATCATCGAAGAAGACAAGTACAAATTTCCTCAACTGAGGATGGAAAACCCAATTCATTGTTGCCTGAAAAGTAGCAGGTGCGTTAGTTAGCCCAAATGGCATAACTACAAACTCAAAATGGCCACAATGACATCTAAAGGCTGTCTTCTCAATGTCCTGCTCTCTAACTCTGATCTGGTGATAACCTGATCTCAAATCTATCTTCGAGAAGAAGCAAGCTCCATGAAGCTCATCTATCAACTCATCAATCCTAGGAATGGGGTACCTGTTTTTAATTGTCTTCCTATTAAACACCCTGTAATCAATGCACATCCTCAATGTCCCATCCTTCTTCTTCACTAAGACCACTGAAGAAGCGAAAGGAGACTTACTTGGTCTAATGTGGCCCATAGCAAGTAACTCCTTTACGGTTTTCTCAATTTCATCGTTCAACCTCTTCGGATGCCTGTAAGGTGTAATCATGATGGGTTTAGCCCCCTCCTCTAACTCAATGATGTGCTCAATACCCCTGTCTGGTGGTCTACCTGGTGGAATGTCATTGAACACCTTAGAGTGTTTAACTCTAAGCTCCTGAATATCAGGAGGATATTCAATCTTTTGCTGTCCCTCCTGTGATGGCATCAACATGCACTCTGCTGCCCACTCTACTTGATCATGTCGAATCAATCTAGCCATCCTCCGGAAAGAAACCATCCTGAGATCACTGTCCCTGATTGCCTTAAGAATATGTGTCTTCCCATTCACTTTAAACCTCATCTCCATCTTCTTGAGGTTAAGAGTGAACTCCCCAATATCATGCAACCAACTCATCCCAAGGACTATATTTGTATCTCCCATAGGCACAACATAGAAATCTGCCTTAAAGTCATAATTATTAACTTTCAATGGGAGTCCAGTGATCTTACGATCACATTTGAGGACATAGCCATCAGCTACCCTCACTCTAATTCCCCCAAACTCCTCTGTTTGTATGCCACGCTTCTCCACCATCCTAGCATCAATGAAATTATGAGTGGCACCTGTATCAACCAAAGTTATGACTCGCTGTTCAGCAAGCACTCCTCTCATCCGGAATGACCCTTCTTGCCTAATACTTGTGAGATGAGCTTCCCTAAGTTGCCCATCTCCTTCCCCATCATTGGACTCCATTTTAGACAAGTTTTCAGCCTTGTCTTCCTCTTTTTCACCATCTATTTCCTCTATATCAAACTGCTGGTCTGAGTTATCTGATTCTGATTCCTCATAGTATGCCCACATAACTCTGTTAGCTTTGCCCTTTGGTCTAAGAGGACAATCATGGTTTGCATCATAGGGTCCTTTACAGTAGAAACATAATTTTTTCTTCCTCAAATCATTTAATGTTTCCCTGTCAAAAGGTGCTGGAGTTTTATCTTTAGAATCATTTTTAAAATCAGTCCTCTCTGGTTTTTTATAAAATGGTTTGTTATCCTTACTAGAAGATGCTCCTTTGGACTGAAATTTGTTTGTTGGGACTGCATGTTCCATACTTCTTGCCTTTTTCATAGCTTCCTGTAAAGAAATAGGATCAAATGCCTTTATCCAACCTCTCAGTGGTTCGGATAGGCCCTCAATGAAAAGAACTATCAATCTACGCTCTGAAATGTTTGGCACCATGACTGCCAACCGCTGAAATTCACCAATGAAATACTCCAAGTTGCCTGTTTGTTTTAGCTGTGCTAAGTCCCGGAAGTAAACCTCTGGATCTTTCTTGTCAAATCTTTCAACCAACCTATCCACGAAGTCCTGGTACTCTGTCACCTGATTATGCTGAAGTGTTACCATACCATGGTACCACCAGTCATGTGCTACTCCCTCCAAATGCAAAGTGGCGTATTTGATAGCTTCAATCTCTGTCATTGGCCTCAGTGCCAAAAATGTGTCAAGCTTATGAATCCAAGCTTGAGCTGTCATCTTACCACTCCCATCAAATATAGGCATAGTAAGCTTGCCTGTAACCCTATTTAGCTCACTATTTTGACCTCTAGGCCTCCTATCCTGTCTGAGTGACCTGTAATGCTCTCTCCTCTGATTTACAAACCTCTCAAATGTCATCCTCTCTCGTACCTGTGGAGTTAATAAATCCCATTCGTCATTCGCAGCCATGAGGATATCTGCGAACATCTCCTCTCCTGGTTCTCCTGTAGGTGCTACCTCAGGCTCATCTCTAATGAAGGTAGGACGTGTAGGCCTGTCTGCTGTCCTGGAATGAGTCCTCTGAGCTCTAGGTGACCCCACTGCACTCCTGTTATCCCCTTGCTCTTGATTCTGTCTGTCTTGTGGGTTCATGCGCTCAATCATGGTGGTGAGTGCCTGCAAGGCCTGAGCCATCTGCTGCTGTCCTGTAGCCATTACTCTGAAAAATTCTCTTGTTTCTTGCTCCTCATTCCTATCACCTCTGGGTGGGCTACCCCCTTGCCTGTCACCCATGGTGCTCGGCTGCCTGTCAAATTCTTGTTCCCTGTCAAACAAAGCTCGCCTGCAAGTGTAATATCTGTGAGAGCCAACCTCAGGCGGCTGCATGTGATTGCTAAACCCTCAGGATGGCAGGATTTAGCTCTGATACCACTGTAATATCCCTTGGCTTCGCCTGGAAAACAAATTCATTACAATGTAAGATAAAAACCTGATTTTTGCTGTCCCAGTAGTTGAAAAAAATCTGCCAACTGCAAATTTTAATTTTTTGAAAAAAATTACTGTTCACGCGGTACTGTAGCAATCCGTACGGCAGTACTGTAGCGTTTACTGTAGCGCGGGTACTGTAGCAGCAATTGTATTTTGAAATGATTGCTTCAATTCTGATTTTTAATGGCTGCCAAATGAAACTGTAGGTCTGCAATTAATATATATTCGAAAATCTGCATACCCTAGATGTCTTCCCTTCTTTTTAAAGTCCAAATAGAACTCCAGAATGAAGCTCTCCTGAAATGCCAAATTTAGTGGATATTTCACCACCTCAAATGGTTGCAACACTGAAGAATTGTCGCTCTCCAATGGCTGACTGAATCAGAAACCCTTGGCTTCTTCTCCCAAGTTCATAACAAACAAATATCAATTCTCTGGATGGATGATATAAAAATGAGCTCTTAAGTCCCTTCTTATTCTTTCTTATGAGAGCTCGAACACTTTCTTGGCCAATGTGGGATTAAAGACATATTCACACATTATAATATTAAAGTGACTTTATTATTATAAAGTTACTTTATAACTTTATAATAACATTAAAATATTTAAATAAATTACTTAAGTCACTTTTAATTAAATTAATTAAATATAAAGTCACCTTTTTTAATTTAATTTTATTTAATGACTTAATAAGAAATTAATTTAATCAATTTCTCCTTATTTCTCCACTTAGCCTTCGGAGAATGTAAAGGCTAAGAACTCCAATGAGATGCTAAAGAGGTGGGGACATTACAGAACTCCAGATTCTATCATTTCAAATTTGTGGAGGTGATCTCAAGCTGTTTTTTTCACCCCCCTCCTCCACACCAACAGAATTGGCGCTAGAGGGAGGGCCTGATCGCGATGAATGCCTAACACCTGAAAATCCAGATTCTATCAATTCATAATTTACAATGAGCAATCTTAAGGACCTTTTCACCCTCCTCCTGCGTCAACAACTATCTCAAAAGGACTCTTCCCAGTAGACTTGTTGACACTGTCATTGCACGCAAACTTTGCCTGGTGAAGAACCTGATCCCAACTCTGTCCATATTCTTTTGTCAAATACCTTAAAAGGTTTCGAAGTGTCCTATTGACCACCTCTGTTTGACCATCTGTTTGGGGATGATAGACTGAACCAAAAGACAAGTTAATTCCTAGTCTTTTCCAAAAATGTCCAAGGAATTTGACATCTCTATCTGAAACAATACTAAACGGCAAACCATGGATTCTTATAACCTCTTTGAAAAACAAGTGTGCAATGTGACTAGCATCATGGGTAGTTTTACAAGGAACAAAATGTGCCATCTTACTGAATCTGTCAACAACAATAAAAATGCTATCATAGCCAAGCTTTGTTTTGGGTAAGCCAACCACAAAATCCATACTTCCACATTCCCATGGCCTTGTAGGAATAGGTAATGGCTGATAAAGACCAGCATTAGTAGCTATACCTTTAGCTTTTTGACAAACCATACACTGCTCAACATACCTTCTGATATCCCTCTACATTCTGGGCCAATAGTAGAACCTTTGAACAAGTTCCAATGTCTTATTAAGGCCAAAATGACCACTCAAACATCCATTGTGCTTTTCTTGGATCAGATTTTCCCTCATCGATCTTTTGGGAACACACAGCTGTCCACCTTTAAACAACAAACCATTCTGCAAAGTAAATTCAGCATATTCACTATGAAAGTGATTCTGAAATTTTTGACAAACCTTGTAAATGGCTACAAAATCTTCATCATTGGGGTACAAATCCTTGAAGTAATCAACTCCAATACTTCGAATCTGCACTTCTTGCACTGTTATTCTTGACAAACCTTGTAAATGGCTGCAAAATCTTCATCATTGGGGTACAAATCCTTGAAGTAATCAACTCCAATACTCCGAATCTGCACTTCTTGCACTGTTAGTAGCCTTCTACTCAAAGCATCTGCTACTTTATTACATTGTCCTTTCTTATGCTTAATAGAAAAAGTATATTTCTACAAATACTCAACCCATTTAACATGCCTATGACTCAACTTATCTTGTGAATTCAGAAAACTTAACGCTTGATTATCTGTGTAAACAACAAACTTCTTAGGTAACAAGTAGTGCCTCCACTTCCTAAGAGCTTGGACAAGAGCATACAGCTCAAGATCATAGGATGAATATTTCTTCTTGGCATCATTGAACTTCTCACTAAAGAAAGCTATAGGTCTATTCTCTTGACTCAAAACAGCACCAACTGCTATATTACTTGCATCACATTCAATTGTGAACAACTTGTCAAAACTAGGAAGAATGAGTACTGGTTGTGTAGCTACCTTTTGTTTCAAAAGTTCAAACCCTTTGTTAGCTGCATTGGTCCACTGAAACTTAGTCTTAACTCCTCCTTTAACGGTATCCAACATGGGTGCACAAATCTCACTGAACCCTCTGATAAACTTCCTGTAGAACTATGCCAATCCATGAAAACTTCTTACTTCACTTGCTGTCTTTGGTGTTGGCCAATTTGTGATGGCTTCCACCTTTGATGTGTCCATCTTCAAATCTCCTCCTGAAACTACAAATCCAAGATAGACAAGTTCCTGCTTCATAAACTCACACTTCTCCAAGTTTATTGTTAGTTGCTCATCATACAATTTTTGCAATACAATACTAAGATGCTCTAGATGTTCCTCTTTAATTCTACTGAAAATCAAGATATCATCTAGGTATACAACAACAAATTTACCAATAAAATCTTTCAGCACTTCATTCATGAGTCTCATGAATGTACTGGGAGCATTACTAAGACCGAATGGCATAACAAGCCACTTATAAAGTCCTTCATTGGTTTTGAAGGCTGTTTTCCATTCATCACCTTCCTTTATCCTGATCTGGGGGTATCCACGCTTGAGATCAATCTTAGTGAAATACTTTGCACTTCCCAAGCAATCCATCAAGTCTTCAATTCTTGGGATAGGAAATCTGTACTTGATAGTGATTCTATTTATGGCTCTTGAATCTGTGCATAGCCTCCATGTTCCTCGTTTCTTGGGTGCTAACACTGTAGGTACGGCACAAGGACTTATGCTCTTTTTTATGAACCCTTGGTCGAACAATTCTTGGACTTGCCTAGCCACTTCCTTGTTCTGTTCGGGAGTCATCTTATAGGCTGCTTTGTTAGGTAATGATGCTCCTGGAATGAAATCAATCTGCTGGCTTATGGCTCTAATAGGAGGTAGTGTTGCTGGTGCTCCATCACTTATGATCACTTTGAAGTTGTCTAGTATCTGCTGCACTTCATGAGGTATTTGAACCTTCTTTTCTTGTTTTGCTTCCTTTGGTTTCACTATAAGAGCAAACCCCACTCCTTCTCCTTCCTTGAGAGTGTTAATGAACTCTTTTTCACTCACCAATAACTCATTTGGGCCTTTAGTTTTGCTGTTCTCTCCTTCATCACTTAGGGACTGAATATGGTATGTAACTCCATCCTTTTGAAAAGAACAAGAGTTTTTCTCTCCATTGTGAATGGCCTTTCTGTCAAACTGCCATGGTCTACCAAGAAGTAGATGGCAAGCATCCATAGGCAGGATGTCACACAAGACTTTATCCTTATAACTACCTATGTTGAACTCAACCCATGTTTGTTCATTCACTACCACATGCTACTCCGTGTTGAGCCAAGTGACCCTATATGGATTACTATGTGGAATTCTTTTCAACTTCAGTTTACTTACTGCTTCCTCTGATACAGAGAAACGAAAATCGCCCGAAATCGCCCAAACTCGGCGAGTCCGAGTCCGAGTCAGGCCAAACGAGTCCCAGGGGCTCGGACTCGGACTCGGCCGAGTCTGGAGAGTAAACTCGCCAGACTCGCCGAGTTGGCGATTTTGGCTCAAAATCGCCAGACTCGCCGAGTCCTGAGCCCCAGACTCGGCTACTGGCTGGGTTAATAAAATGACAAAAAAAAAACATTTTAAAAAGTTTTTTTAAAAAGTAATAAGTTTTTTTGGAAGGGCGAAATTTGACATTTTGGTCTCTCCGTCAGGATTATTTTATGGAATATAACATTTAAGTATAAGTGACATTTCCTTATATCTTTCTTCTTTCTTATACTTTAAGTTATATTCCATATATACTGTCAGGATGTTTGAGAGTGGTTTCGGGCCTCCAGGAGTTATATTGCAAAATCTAGTTTTTGGAGGATTCTTCAGTTTTCCAGACTTAGTCAAATTTCAGGATCAGGACATTCCAGACTTAGCCAAATTTCAGGGCATTTGAAGATCAGGATGACATTCTAGACTTTATCACTCACCAACTTGACCTAGCTTGGACCTTCAAGAATGATACTCACCAAGCAAGACCCAATTAGCAACAAGTGCAAAACCAGGCCCTAAGGAAGACTCTCAAAGAAACCCTAATTCAGACTTGTAATAAGTTTTTTTGGCCTCGCGGGGCGCTGCCCCTCGACCTCGCCCTGTATCGCGACAGGAAGCGCACAAGGGGCGCTGCCCCTTGACCCCACCTTGGGGGCGCTGCCCCCAAACCCCCGTCGAAAAATATGGGGGAAACTGTGTCGATAGAAGTAGAGAAAATTTAACCTCCGAGTCTGACATTGATTGGATCGACCAGGTAGATATAGAGGTTGAGACTGTAGCCATGGCAGAGGAGGAG
Source organism: Cryptomeria japonica (assembly GCF_030272615.1). Classification (NCBI taxonomy): domain Eukaryota; kingdom Viridiplantae; phylum Streptophyta; class Pinopsida; order Cupressales; family Cupressaceae; genus Cryptomeria; species Cryptomeria japonica. Next base: position 436,869,247 of record NC_081407.1, on the reverse strand, counting down.
CGGAGAGCACGAGCACAGACAGGAGATTCAGAGGCAGATAGTGACACAGATGTTCCTAATGTTGGTGAGCATGGCATGGTGTCACGGGGAGCGGCTATGGCAGTCGAATCATCCAGGAACTACCTTAGACGCCTTCGCAGGGGGCTGGGGCTGGATGGTGCAGGCTCCTCTGAGCCATAGACTTGTAGTTGTATTTACCTTTGGTATTTGTATGAAACATTTGATGATGATCATATGATGACATGGATTTTTTATTCCATGAGTTTTGTAATATTGTATACATTTGACAATATTTATATATCTATGTTTGTTATTTTCTTCAGCTACAATTTGCGTTTATGCTTATGTGATTGATGTATACTTGTGTATGTAATCAAATGAGCCGAGTTTGATGATGTTATTGTGTCTTTAAGGTGTATTCAATAAAGGGTGCATGAAACAAGTTTTAAATCTTAAAAAATCTCTAAATTTTTTGAGTTTTTCACTTTCCCGAGTCCAGCTGAGTCTGGAGCCGAGTCTGACGCCGAGTCCCGAGTCCGAGTCCGATTTGGCTTTGCCGAGTCCGAGCCGAGTCCGAGTCTATCACCACTCTACAAACCTTACCAAGGACCTTGCATTTGATTCTAATTAAAGCTCTTCTTTGAGTTGGTTCTTCTTTGATTGGTTCCTTAATCAAGGCTCTTCTCATCATTAAATTTTCTCCATCTTCAGGAGCTAAGCTCACACCTTGTGTCTTGCTGCTTTTTGCATCTTCTTGCGCATATGTCACTCTTCTTTCACTTCCTTGAGATGAAGAGGATTTCTCTGGACATCTATAGGCAGGGTGACCCAACTTTTGGCAATTGTAACACTTCATGGTGGAGAAGTAGGACCCTCTTCTCGGTCCACTAGATCTACCTCTTCCTGGGTTGCTAGATGATCCCCTTCCTCTATAGCTGCTCTTGCTATGTGAATCTTCACTTTGCTCTATAAGTTTGGACTCTCCTTGGGACCTTTGATCTGCTCCTCTTCCACCAAAACTGCCTCTTTGGCCTCTACCATCTTTTCCTCTGCCTCTTCCTTTGTTGCTTTGTTCTTGCTTCTTTTTACTCTTTTCCTCCACCTTTAGTGCCAATTGATAGCACTTTTGCACAGTGTTAGGACATAACAAACTCAACCCCTCTTGAATATTCCATCTCAAGCCATTCAATTATCTGGCTACCTTGATGCTCTCATCCTCTACCACCTTGGATCTCAGACACAACTTCTGAAATTCCTTAGTGTAGCTGGTCACATCCAAGTCTCTTTGTCTCAAGTTTTGTCTCCTTTTGTGCAGTTGGATCTCATAATCTTTAGGGATATAGGTTTCCCTCACCTTGGCTACCATTCCTTTCCAAGTGGCTATTGGGTTCTGACCTTCTTTTTGCCTTTCTTCTTGGATAAATTTCCCACCAAGTTAAGGCTGCTCCTCTCAATCTAGACTTAGCTACCTTCACCTTTTGGGCTTCACTAATTCCATCACACTCAAAGTGATTCTCCAATCCTTCAATCCATTCCATGACTACTTCTGACTCCATTTTCTCGTGAAAAAGTGGCACTCCTTCTAAAGATTTTCCTTCTAAGGCTTTAATTGCTTTAAGGAAAGGTTCTTCGGGTAGAATAGGGTCTGGTTCAGGAGTCATATCCTTTTCTACAACTTCTTTGCCTTTCCCTTCATTGACCTTGATTGTCACTTTCTCAGTTTTGTCTTCAACTACGTCTAGTTTGCTCTCCAATTGTAGCAATCTTTCTTTTAGGAGTCTATTCTCTTCCTCCTGATCTTCTACCTTCTTGGCTAACTTTGCATTAGTCACCTTTCTGAGACTATTTTCTCCTACTGATTCAGTATCTGACATCAACTACTTTCTTCCCAAGTCCAAACTTGCTCTGATACCAATATGATAGGGAGGCTACCTAGTTTGCCATCAAATTGGATTTCTTGACGGTTTGCTTCTATCCGTTCCCGGGTTTCAAGTCTACCCCTCTAGACTTCTAAGTGCTTCCCTACCAGTATTTGCTTACCACAGTCAATACAAGCTCATAAAGAAGCTTGTTCTCCATGCTCCCAGATTCTGTCACTATGAGTTGCAGAGGTGTAGGACTACCCTTGCTTACTCACAGTCTGTAAAGTCATCATCCGGTCTGATTTTGCAATCAGACTTCTACACCAGTCCTCCCCTGCACTTACTCCTTTATGGTCACTGAAACCTAGCCGGACTTCTTCCAAGCTCGCCTAGGCTCAGTATGCAGAAATGGCGATTGCCATTTCCTGGTTTCCTCCTACTGCTACTCTACTCTTACTGTACATTTTTTGCTCTTCTTGAAGAACTCCAATGACCGTGTGGATCCCACGGTGGATGTTCAAGACAGAGCTATATTTACACTGTGAATTCAAAACAAAGAAACGAACAACAAAAAGGAAACTTTAATTACAGAACTGTAATGAAAAACTTAACAAAAACAAGACAGTACAACACTCAGCGATAGAAAACCAGAAAACCGACTTGTATGTATTTTTCTTGTGTTTCCTGTAGTATCCAACAAAAAACCAACACCTTACAATTAGACTTTTATAGTTCATCCATCCGTCGTGAAACATAGACGATTACAAACTGGAGAAAACGGTTTCATAACGGGTCATCGGCGTAGCCTCAAAACCTGGCTTCCGATGCCCATTGGTGACTTGCAAAGTTCGCACTTTTCCGTCGGGTGATCGGGGTAACCAAAACACACCTTCGCCGATGGCCGATAACCATGTCCACCACTCACACTTTTCCATTGGGCGTCGGGATAGCAAGAAATCCCTTCGTCCGATGGCCGATGCTTTCCCCCGCTTCCTGGGCGTTTCCATTGGGTTATCGGGAAGACAACCAAATAACTATCCCGATTGTCTGATCTTGCTTGATCTCTCTTTTTGCGCTCCGCCACGTGGCACCCCTTGATTGGCTTTGGGGTCCCTACTCTACCACCTTAGCACGGCCTCACTAACCACTCGGAATGAAGCTATTCTTTGTTGCTGGGTCCCACCTTAGTCGCCAAGTCGTGGGAGATAAACTTCGTGCATCTCGCCATAACGGTATAGCGACAATCGTCCGATCATCCGGGACTTGCTCACTCGTTAACTTGCTTGAGCTTCTCTCTTGCTAGGCCCCACCTTGGTCGCCAAGTCGCGGGAGATAAACTTCGTGCATCTTGCCATAGCGGTATAGTGACCATCGTAGGATCATCCGCGATCACCGTCCGAATATAGGTCAAGTTAATCATCGGGGTAACTTGAAACTACTCCTTCGATACTCGATAACAATACTTCAAACTCTGGCGAACTCATCGGGCTAAGACTTGCCGATCGGGGGTAGGTCTTGCCGATAAGAGAAATTTAAAAACTGCAACTAAACAACCAAATGGACTAGAGCCAGTCCTTATGTATTTACATGACCACTGGAAGGTCTCACAAGCCAAAATTGGTTAAGGGCATTTCAACCCTTAGGTGCTCCTGCACCAAGGTTGGAGGAGGAGACACTTGTCATCTCTGTGGTGACTAGTGTCAAGGAGCTTTGCTCATAAAAGGGCAAGTGTCCAAGAGAGGAGACATGTGGCCAAAGTGCCATGTGTCTCAAGGAGAAAATATCCATATCATAGGAGGTTAGGATAAGGAGGTTAGAATGTGCAAGATAGGATAGGGTTGGTTAAACCCCAGGTTAGGTGGAATAGGTTAGGTTAGAGGGATGGTTAGGTTAGGGGGATGGTTAGGTTAGGTGGTTAGAAGTTAGGAGGCATGTGGGTAATTTGAATTTAAAAATTCAAATAATAGGAAAAGACTAATTAATTTTCAACAACTCATAAATTGATTTGTTTTGATTAATTAGAGGATTAGAAGAATTGATTGAAATGGGGGGGGGGGAGATTAATTAATTTGAATTAAGATTAATTAATTTGAATTAATTAATCAAAGGGGACTATGGAATGAACCTATTAAATAAATCCTTAGATTTATTAATAAGTAGATGAAAGGGAGAATTTAATCAAATTACCTAATGAATTTTTTTATTTTTATTTTTAACTATCACTGGTAAACTTTTTAACGTGACCGGTGACACTGGCACGACACGCCCTCCGGCTCCACGTGAACGCTTTTGCCCCAGAGCTATGAATCAGTGAGGCCACAAACAGGGGACCTCATCCCCACACTTCACTTGTTCAAATCCGCGAACACAATTGCCCAGCGAAGGCACAAGGCCTTGGGAGCACAATAACCCAGTAGGGATTTGAACCTTGGTGGCTGCTTCACCAACGAAGTGTTTAAACTGCGACATTACATGTCCGAAGACGTCCAAATTGCCTAATGAATTCAATTAAATTAGGAAGGGGGATTAATTAAATAATTGCTTATTTAATTAATTATTTTTAGACCATTTTTAGGTGTATACATTTTGCCCCTCTTTGAAGCGAGGTGTGATGACGCGTTGATTCAAAGAATAATCTCATTTTGATGATGATATTAGCTTGATAGGATGCCCCAGCTATTGATTGATAAATTGTGATACGATGATGCCCCCTCGAGAGATCAATTGAGATAGACCTTTGGAGTTTTGTGAATTTTTGCAAAATTGATATCCCGATTAGAAATGATTTGATTTCTGCAATTGTGATTAATGAAAGTGCGAGTTCTACGATCACGGTGATGTGGTTCTTGATTATTGATAAAGCTTGATTGATTAGATTGATAAGATCGAGATTCAGTCTGGTTTCAGGAATTACACCTCTTGTATAAGACAGATGATCAAAGTGTCTGGTTTCAGGAACGATATATCCTGTATAAGACTTGATCAGAACGTCTGGTTTCAGGAAAGATACATTCTGTATAAGACATGATAGGAAAGATTTAGATGCGATCGATTGATAGAATTGATAAGGTTGATTGGATAAGGAACTGACAGTTTGTTGATATCAAGTTGCAGGAAGATTCAGATATACTGATGTTGGTTCTGTTGAGAGGGCAGCATGATTTTCGCTGGTTCGATAATATCTAGAGAGAGACGAGTCATCATTCTGATTGCGTATACACTCATGATGATACCTTGATGATTCCTATGACAGATTTAACCTTGGTTAAAATGAGCATGCGAGATCCCATGCAAGAAGGAAATGCAAGCTAAATGCAAATGCCAATGCAAATGAAATGTAAAGCTACGACCGGATCAGTCACTGGGTTATTGCGTTTTGTCATCATTGAGCTTTTTAAAATGTGGGAAGTGAGTGCAAACATCAATGGTATAATTAAACCATGATGACCTGAGCACTGCTTTCCTAGATTTTGATATGGCAAGTTAGCACAAGTATCGAGGTATAATTGAACCGAAATGACCTAAGTGTTGCTTGCATAAAATAGGCAATATTAATCATTTCAATACACAAATTGAAAATGTCTTCGATGATACTTCGATGATCATGTCCCTAGACAAATTTGCACATATTAATGATTAATGTACAGACAATAGACAAGAAAAATATCATGATCCTTCCTTGTTCCTCTAGTCAAAGACATCCTGGAGTCACTCAGAAATCATGATAGCGAAAATCTAGATAGAAAAGTTGAACAATCATGTTAAAATCATTACCCAAAAGATATCATCCATTGAAAAGTGTGTGATATGCTTAGACTGACTTTGTGATAGTTTGATGGTTGATAATTTGATCTCGTGTTCAACGTTGGATGTGTCTCAGTGTTCGCTTGATAAGAGTTGTCTAACTCATAGTTTTAAAACTCGTGGACTCGCCACGGACTCGCGAGTCCATGGGAGCCACGAGTCGACTCGCCAAGGACTCGCGAGGCGAGTCCTGGCGAGTCTTTTGCAAGGACTCGCGCGAGTCTTTTGCATGGACTCGCGAGTCTTTCAGATGGACTCGCGCGACCCAGAAAAAATGTCATGCAAGCTTTAAAATTGAGTTTAACATGTGAAAAAATTTGGTCTCTCCGTCAGGATTCATATATGGAATATAACATTTAGGTATAAGTTTCTTATACTTTAAGTTATATTCCATATATACTGTCAGGATGTTTGAGAGTGGTTTCGGACCTCCAGGAGTTATAATGCAAAATTTAGTTTTTGGAGGATTCTTCAATTTTCCAAACTTAATCAGATTTCACGATCAGGAAGACATTCCAGACTTAGCCAAATTTCAGGGCATTTGAAGATTAGGATGACATTCCAGACTTTAAGTATATTCCATATATACTGTCAGGATGTTTGAGAGTGGTTTCGGACCTCCAGGAGTTATAATGCAAAATCTAGTTTTTGGAGGCTTCTTCAATTTTCCAGACTTAGTCAAATTTCAGGATCCTTCGGTGATGCCCCTTGACCCCAACTTGGGGGCGTTGCCCCCAAACCCCCGTCGAAAAATATAGGGGGAAATTGCGCTGATGGAAGTAGGGAAAATTTAACCTCCGAGTCTGATTAGGCTCCATATAAAAGCATAATTAGCATTGAAGAAATCTTGGTATTATACATTTTAGAGTTGAAAGTTTGAAACTATGAGTATGTGACGTGTAATGTTTCAATTATGGCTCTTATGTTCTCTAAATGCATTAATTTCTTTATGTTTTTTTGTAAAACTATGGTTTTTTTTTTTGCCGAGTCCTTGCCCAGTCTTTCATGAGTCTTTCACGAGTCCAAGTCCGAGTCCAAATTTTTGGTTTGCCAAGTCCGTGGCGAGTTCGATCAAAATGGATGACCTCTCTTGATAGTACTCAGGTAAAGTGTCAAATCTCCCATCTTCCGGCGCCTCGAGGAGGTTTTCACCGTTAGATGCGTCCTTTCTTTTACTTCTTCGCGGTCTAATGTTGCCAATAAATGGTTTTCAGCGTTACTCCCGATATTGTTTTCTTTATTTTCCTTTTTGTGACTAGGAGATTTGGCACTCACTTGACTTGAAGATCGTTAGCAGAATCCCTAGTGAAAGTTGTTGCGGGTTTGATTTCATTAAGATATAAGGATATGGCATGGTCATTAGGAAAGGTATCAATGGCAGTATGTCCTTCATTTTCCCAGTCCATAGGTTCAGGAGGGATTAAGTATAAAGGATCCTCATGTTGAATTATGTCAAAGATATTTGGGGTCATGATAGAGATGTCAGAGCTTTCAATATGTATTTCCATGTCTAGAACAATACTCTCGTCAGAATGACCTCGCGCAAGTAGCTCCTGATCGTCCTCACTTAAGTCCAAGTCAACCAAATGTGATTCTAATTCAAGTGGGATAGTTCCTAACGTTTGTCCTGCATACGCATGAACTATATCAACATCTACATCTGCTTCTTCTCTTTCAATTTCATGTTCCTCTTGTTTGTTTTTCCATGATAGCAAATATTCTCTGTTCCCTCGATTTTTTAGCTGCATTTGTTTTTCCATGTTTGACAAAATTGATGCAAATGATTGTTCTTTGGATTGTTTGTTTGAAGATGTTGCCTCTCTATTATGTAAAACAATGACCTTTGGGGCCAGTTTCAGATTACTACAACACTGGAATGGATTTGAATCTGTTGAGATCGTGATTTCCTGCCCATTGTATGGAAATTTCAGGCACTGATGACATGTTGATGAAATAGCCTGTATGTCATGTATCCATGGTCTTCCCAAGAGTAGGTTGTATGGTAAGTCCAAGTCAAAAACTTGGCATGCTGTGTCTTTCTGCAAAGGTCCCACTCTGAGGGGTAATATCACAATTCCTTTAGAGGAATTCTCTTCTTCATCATATGCTTTGATTTTTATCTTTTTCTGGGGATCAACTGTATCTTCAGAATAACCTAGAGCACGAACAAGACTCAAAGAGCAAATGTTTAAACCAACTCCCCAATCTATTAGGACACGTTTAATGAGCGTTCTATGAATGAGGACTTCAATTTGCAGGGGAGCGTTATGGGGATGTTGCAAGGAATCAATGCTTGGATATGAAGGAGATGAGCTTTGAATAGGATCCTCTAAAATAGGTTTGATGGGTATATTGTTTGGTGAGGACACTATAGAAGATTCTTGTAAGTTTTCAAGAGATGTACGAATAGATGCCTTTGGAGAGTCAGTTTGCTTATGGGGGGATGAACCATTGCTAGACATAGGTGTACGATTTTGATCTTCTTTAGCAAAATCCTTTAGGGATCTCTTTAAGAGTTGCATAAAAGAGCCGCCTTTCTTTGGAGATGTATTTGAATCCTTGTGAGATTTTGACATAGTTGGTTTTTGATTTTGGACTTGCTTGATTTCTTTGATATGTTGCCTTGTTATGTCTTCTTCTTGTAGTTTGCTTTGGTATTCCATGGTTCTATAATCTTTAGTTATTTCAAATGTTTCTATTTTTGTTTTTGCAATCTTTCGTCTCTGAGCCTTGGTTAGAACGGGCATACACGTGCGTTAGATATTGTGCTAGGATTCGATTGTCCAAAAGTTGTTTCGATAAGTTATCAATTGTCAATGTAAAGGCGATAGAGTGATATGACATGAAAAGATGATTCAAGTGTTTAAAAGTTTGCAAGTTTTTCGATCTTCGGTTTTGGAGTGCAATGATGATGATTTTGATAAAAACCAAGTCCAATAGGAACAATATATCCTACGATGTGGGACAAGGTTATCCTAACCAAACGTTGTAGTTTCGTGATAGAAGATGATAGATCCTGATAAGAAAATATGTTTTGAGTGATCAGTTTATCAAAGAGGGTGACGATGCACTTTGAGATGTTAGATCTTGAACTTGTTGAATGTGAATACTTGAAAATCTTGAGGTGTCTATTTCTAGAGTTTGATTTGACAGATGATAACTTGACCAAGCAAACAAAAGAGACAAATCCAAGCACAGAATGACAGATAACAGGTGTTTATGCTCACTGTAAACTGAACAAGCAAATATGACAGATCTGAAAAAGACATGCAAGAAGACAGTTCTGGACAGACAGAAACATAAATTCGTACGACAGATTACATAGCCTCGAATGACAATTTAGACAGGCTCATACGACAAACCAAAAATCTCGCACGACAAAAGACATAAACTCGTACGAGCTTTCTCACAGAACCAGACGACAAATGATGACACAAAATCCTCTGCTAAGATGACTCGTACGACAATTCTCACTGGACCAGATGATAAAAGATAACACAAATTTTTCTGCTAAATATGCTCGTACGACAATTCTCACTGGACCATACAACAAAGTAGATGTGTCGTACGACAAAATAACAAACTCGTACGACAGAGAACAAAACAGAGACAAAAATGTTTGTTTGGCAGAATTTTGATTAATGAAGTTTGATGTTTTGCTTATGTTTTCCAGTTTTAAAGGTTTGATTTTCTGTTTTAGGTATGAAGACACAACAAACACACGATATGATAAGTGACCTCAAGCACATTACACTACCTAAGGAAGTTGGCTGAGAGAGAAAACCTTTGCTTGCAAGCTTAGGTACACACCCAATAGCTAATCAAAATATGGCCGCTGAGTCTCACGTAATAGATTCTCAACGCCGTATTAACCGACTCCAAACGCTAATGGGGGCACGATATGGCAAGTGTCTTGGGAGAGTTACTATCTCTCTTGCACAAAGATTATCCCCCTTTCGGAGGTGAATTGGGTAGCTTCTAATTTTAATCGGAACTAGTAAGGGATCCGTTCAGCGCGTCAGGGTATAAACTCAATTAAGAGGTCTCCCAGCCTTGAAAACCAAGGTTTGATATACCTGAAGGTACGGAGGAGAGCTATTCCCAAGCACTGCCGTTGACTTGATTTTCATCAAATCACGTTTATTTTATAGTGGGTTGGAGTACTTGGCGTTAGCCATTCCCACTTGGGTCATTCCCCTCTCACCGACCTTAATGGCTTAGAGTTATTAGCTCCTCGGGAGGGCAGACTCGCTAAAGATATGCACTATTGAAAGCAAATTATGAGTCTAGCTTTCTAATCACCTAAGAAAGGTGAGAGCATACTCGCCTATCATCAAAACACATAATGCATGTTTGTTCATTTCCTTTAGCAAAAACAAGTGTGCCTAGAAAGTTTAAAGAAGACATAAAGTTTGGTTGAATCCTCCTAGGCAATCTACAAAATAGATACGTTAGTTGTCATAATATGTTTTGTTGAAACGAAGCTTTGACAAGTGTAATCTTCGACAATCGTCCTGCAAAAACCAGTTAGGCTGCTGAAAAACTCACAAACAGACCATGGTTAGCATTAGTAATAACCAAATTGAAGCATGAAACCCTAAAATGCAATTGTTTTGAAAACACAGAAACAAAAATTCATACGACAATTCTTGCTTGAACGTACGACAATTCTCCCTGCTCGTACGAGGACACAAAGGAACTCGTACGAGGCAAAAAGGTAACTCGTACGAAATTTTGAATCAGACCCGGCCAGAAACTTGCTAGATTGGAAATTTGATGATACTAAGAGGCCAAAAATGAGTTTTCCGGCCCCACGGTGGGCACCAAAATGTCGTGCCTGTTAAGTAGGGTACTCGCAACTGCAACACAAACACTCAATAGATCATTACAAGCATGGTTAGCAAATAATAAGCAAATGAAGATGAACCATGACAAAGCGACCTATCGCCTCCTAAGAGATGCGAGTATGGATTTGCTCTCAAATCTGGATAAGCAATCCCAGTGACTTGACTACACCTAGACGGAGGATTTGAAATGATGATGATATGCAAAGATGAGATTGATTATGCTAGATTGATCCAAGAGACTAATTAAGCTAATGATATGCGTGATTAAGCTATGATGATGATGCAATTAAGCTAGAAAAGAGATTGATTAATCTACATGATTCAACAATTATGCTAGAAAATGATCAAATTAAGCTAAATCTAAGATGCAATTGCCTATAATAATGATGCTCAAATGATATGCCTATAGTAACAATGCCTAAATTGATAAAGAGATGGGATCCTTTGTGCTCCAAAATGGGGGATATTTATAGGATTTCCAAGGCCAGGGATGAGGTGGCAGGAATCAACGGTAAAGATTGAGTCTGAAGATATCAAGGGTGAAATTGGAGGATGTTGGAGAAAAGGTTGGAGGAAGAGACACTTGTCATCTCTGTGGTGACAAGTGTCAAGGAGCTTTGCTCATAAAAGGGCAAGTGTCCAAGAGAGGAGACATGTGGCCAAAGTGCCATGTGTCTCAAGGATAAAATATCCACACCATAGGAGGTTAGGATAAGGAGGTTAGAATCTGCAAGATAGGATAGGGTTGGTTAAACCCCAAGTTAGGTGGAATAGGCTAGGTTAGAGGGATGGCTAGGTTAGGTGGTTAGAAGTTAGGAGGCATGTGGGTAATTTGAATTTAAAAATTCAAATAATAGGAAAAGACTAATTAATTTTCAACAACTCATAAATTGATTTGTTTTGATTAATTAGAGCATTAGAAGAATTGATTGAAATGGGGGGGGGGAAGATTAATTAATTTGAATTAATTAATCAAAGGGGACTATAGAATGAACCTATTAATTAAATCCTTAGATTTATTAATAAGTAGATGAAAGGGAGAATATAATCAAATTGCCTAATGAATTCAATTAAATTAGGAAGGGGGATTAATTAAATAATTGCTTATTTAATTAATTATCTTCAGACCATTTTTAGGTGTAAACAATAATTATTTTATAAGTATTTTAAATATACAACCTATATTATTAAACAAAATACAACTTATAAATGTTATATAAGTATTATATATATTAATCAGTATTAAACAAAATACAACCTATAAAATTAAACAAAATTGAATGGCCATATTCAACAAAATTATTGCCAGCGATCAAAGTTTATTCAATAGTTGATAAAAAATTATTGCGTCAATACCTGAATTGCCTGTACTGTCGTGTCTTTGGCTTATTATCACGCCTTTGGTTCGTACGTCTTTGGCTCGTGTCTAGTTGCGTCTCTTGCATCGTGTTTGGTTGGCTCACATCTTCTTTGGCACAGTGGGAATTTATAATGAAACAAATCTAACGCTTCAACTTTTAGGGATTTGTTGCTAATTTTTGCCATGAATTTGTTGCTAATTTTTGTCGTTTAAAACATGCAAGTCAAAAGTAAGCTTGTTTTTTTGCTAATTTTTTAGTCAAGTTGGCTTGGAATCTCCACATGGGTGTCGAAAACTACTAGAAACGTTGAGACAGTCGCTGTTTCATTTCAAGGGCAAAACAAATGATTCTTGGTCGACTCCAACGATTCATGCCTGGATCAGATTCTAGGATGTTTTGTACGGGGAATCGGTGGGCAAATGTCACAATTCGGCAACTTAGGTAATCAGCTATGTAGATACAACTCTCCTAACCTTGGAGAGATTTATCGGACTTCTGATAGCATGCTTGATCAAATGAGGAAAGCAATTTGCGTCAAAGATCTTGGATTACAATTCTAGGAGGAGCATATTAGGTTTATTAGTACAAAGAGGTTAAACACAACAAACACCCCTCTTCATATGGTTGCCTATGCATTTAATTCTAAATGTTTGCAACTAGACTTGACTGATTTATTCCTTTTGAGGATGATGAGATGAAGGGCTTTATGAAGGCCCTTCATAAGATGCATAATGCCAAGGATGCAACTATAGTTTTTAAGCAATGTCTTAAGCTTTTCGATCTTTGAGGTCCTACATTTAGCAAACCACATGGAAATTTCATGGAAGGATACATCAGAGCTGAAGCAACTTGCCATTTGTTTAGTCTCAGAGATTTCTAGTTCTATTGCAAAGAAGAATCGGTCCACCTATGGCTTCATTCACAAGAGTAAGAACATGCTTACCTTTAGATGAGTAGAGAAGTTAGTTGCAATTCATAGTGTCTCGAGACTTCATGATTGGTAGACTATCAAGTATTGATTAACTCTAGTAGCATGTCGGGATGTTGATCCTAAAGATACAGATTGACAAGGAGGTGAATTTGGGATTGGTCGGGCTTCCCTTGGAGAAGCCATATCTTTAGCCACAAAGTTACACACAGATAACTCTTTTACTATTAATAGACCGTAATGAGTGATAGTTGTACTTCGTAGTAATAGTATATATTTTTATACAAGTGTCTATCAATATCGTTATTACAATGCAAAAGAAAAGAAAATCCCACGATAAGCTTGGAATTTTTCTCACCCTCCGATTGAGGTTGTGACAATGCAGAAAACATAAAAAATCGCACGATAAGCTTGGAAAAAGAGGAGGATCATTGTTTGCTAGTTTCTAGAGATTCTCCATTTTGTTTGTCAACAATTCCTTACGGAACAAAATAAATTTCTTTGCATCTTTCTGATGTTCTATAAAAGTTTGTTGTTGAAGACACCTCTAAGTAGTCCAATGACTATAGAGGATGTTGGAGGTGCAAGATGCTATACAATCCACGGTGGTATGGAGTGTGGAAAAGTGGGCTCAATGATACACATGGAAGGGAAGCAGGTGAGACAAAGGGTGTTTGATGATGCTTGGCCGTCAATATCAGGTAAAATTCTTATTGATATGTTTGTATTTTGTTTTTTATTTTTTTATTGATTTTTAATTTTTAAAAGTTGCTTTTAGATATATTTGCTCCATCATATCACTTGTTGTGGGGGCAATCAGCTATGTAGATACAGTTCTCCTAACCTTGGACAGATTTATCGGACTTTTGATAGCATGCTTCATCAAATGAGGAAAGCAATTTGTGACAAGGATCTTGGATTACGATTCTAGGAGGAACGTATTAGGTTTATTAGTACAAAGAGGTGAAACACAACAAACACCCCTCTTCATATGGTTGCCTATGCAGTTAATCCTAAATGTTTGCAACTAGACTTGACTGAGTTAATCCTTTTGAGGATGATGAGGTAGTGCAAGGCTTTATGAAGGCCCTTCATAAGATGCATAACGCCAAAGATGCAACTATAGTTTTTAAGCATTGGCTTAAGTTTTTTGATCTTCAAGGTCCTACATTTAGCAAACCACATGGAAATTTCATGGAAGGATACATCAAAGCTGAAGCAACTTGCCATTCGTTTAGTCTCAGAGATTGCTAGTTCTATTGCAAAGAAGAATTGGTCCACCTATGGCTTCATCCACAAGAGTAAGAACATGCTTACCTCTAGATGAGTAGAGAAGTTAGTTGAAATTAATAGTGCCTTGAGGCTTCATGATTGGTAGACAATTGAGTTTTGATAAACTCTAGCAGCACGTTGGGATGTTGATCCTAAAGATATAGATTGATGAGGAGGTGAAGTTGGGATTGGCTGGGCTTCCATTGGACAAGCCATATCTTTAGTGACAAAGTTACACACAGATAACTCTTTTACTATTAATAGACCATATGAGTCATAGTTGTACTAGTATATATTTTATTACAACTGTCTATCAATATGGTTATTACAATGCAAAAGAAAAGAAAATCCCACGCTTGGAATTTTTCTCACACTCTAATTGAGGTTGTGACAATGCAGAAAAAAAAAAATCCCACAATAAGCTTGGAAAAAGAGGAGGATCATAGTTTGCTAGTTTTTAGAGATTCTCCATTTTGTTTGTCAACAATTCCTTACGGAACAAAATAAAACCTCTTTGCATTTTTCTATTGTTCTATAAAAGTTTGGTGTTGAAGACACCTCTAAGTATTCCAATGACTATAGAGGATGTTGGAGGTGCAAGATTGTATACAATCCACGGTGGTGTGGAGTGTGGAAAAGTGGGTTCAATGAAAGACACAGAAGGGAAGCAGGTGAGACAAAGGGTGTTTGATGATGCTTGGCAGTCAATATCAGGTAAAGATTCTCATTGATATGTTTGTATTTTGTTTTTTATTTTTAATTAAAAATTTTGATATTGATAATGCCTTATAAATTTTTAAAAGTTGCTTTTAGATATATTTGCTCCATCATATCACGTGTTGTGGGGATAATCAGCTATGTAGATACAGCTCTGCCAACCTTGGAGAGATTTATCAGACTTCTGATAGCATGCTTGATCAAATGAGGAAAGGAATTTGCGACAAGGATCTTGGATTAGATTCTAGGAGGAGCATATTAGGTTTATTAGTACAAAGAGGTGAAACGCAACAAACACCCCTTTTCATATGGTTGCCTATGCACTTAATCCTAAATGTTTGCAATTAGACTTGACCAAGTTCTTCCTTTTGAGGATGATGAGGTAATGAAGGGCTTTAGGAAG
This sequence comes from Cryptomeria japonica, assembly GCF_030272615.1. Classification (NCBI taxonomy): domain Eukaryota; kingdom Viridiplantae; phylum Streptophyta; class Pinopsida; order Cupressales; family Cupressaceae; genus Cryptomeria; species Cryptomeria japonica. The sequence goes on along the minus strand of NC_081407.1, from coordinate 436,854,053 downwards.
GCTCTTCATAAGATATATTATGCCAAGGATGCAACTATAGTTTTTAAGCAATGGCTTAAGTTTTTCGATCTTCAAGGTCCTACATTTAGCAAACTACTCAGAAATTTCATGGAAGGATACATCAGAACTGAAGCAACTTGCCATTCGTTTAGTCTCAAAGATTGCTAGCTCTATTACAAAGAAGAATTGGTCCACCTATGGCTTCATCCACGAGAGTAAGAACATGCTTACCTCTAGATGAGTAGAGAAGTTAGTTACAATTCATAGTGCCTCAAGATTTCTTGATTGGTAGACTATTGAGTATTTATAAACTCTAGCAGCATGTTGGGATGTTGATCCTACAGATACAGATTGATGAGGAGGTGAAGTTGGGATTGGTTGGGCTTCCATTGGACAAGCCATATCTTTAGTGACAAAGTTACACACAGATAACTCTTTTACTATTAATAGACCATACGAGTCATAGTTGTACTTAGTAGCAGAACTATGTATTTTTATACAACTGTCTATCAAAAACTTTGAGTTTGAACAATGAAATCAGAAATTCAAATTATATGATTGTTGTTAGTGTTATATCATTAGCTATGAATCTTAATCATGGATATATTTATTGCTGTTGTACTGCTGTCATTGCTGTCATATATATTTATTGCTGTTGTTATCGCTGTCATGAAATATTTGTTGCTGCCATACTGTTGTCATTGTCTTAATTTTGACATCATGTTAATATTAGCTATATTCATAGATATTTAAGTATCCCAATAAACATATATTGTTAAAAAAAGTCGTATATATAATAATATATATTTTTTATATTTCTGTCCTCTTGCTGTTCCAAAAAATGGCCCCTAGACTGCCATCCTGAAAATGCATCCCCTTCCCCAAAATGCCGTGGAACATAGCATTAAAACAACACAACTTAGGAACTTTGTAGGTGGCTGGTTCATTTTGAAAGAAGTTTTTAGTGCCACTACTTGCTCTTGAATGTCTTGCAAAGTTTGTGTAAGTCATTTAGGCTTCCTGGTTGCTTTAGATGAGGCTAAGACATCTTCAACTTACAAGACCTTGGCTGATCAATAATTACAAATGAAAACATGGAATAACAAGCTGTTTACTGTCCTTGACCCTCATGGGAGACTCCTCAGGATTAGAGGACCAAGCATCCGCATCAAACATAACATCTTTGCTTAGTACTATCTTTCTTTGTGATGAAACACAGATTTTGTAAGCCTAATAAGACTCATTGCATCCCACAAAGACAACCCTTTAGGATGGAGGGTTCAAACTTGGTTGTTTTGTCTTGTAGCATGTTAATGTAAACATGATTTCCAAACACCAAAAGTGAGAAACATAGGTTTCTCCCTGGTGAAGGTTTCTTCTAGAGTCTTGAACACTTTGTTAGGATCCCTGTTTAATACATATACTGCATAGCTGTATGTGTCAACCAAAAGATGCATGGGAAAATCTAAGTCACGAATCATAGACTTAGTGATCTCTACGTTGGATTAGTTCTTCCTTTTTATAACCTGATTTTGCTAAGGGTTGTAAGGCATACTCAACTCTCTTTTGACCCTTGCATCTTTACAAAAGACATCAAAATCCATGGAGATATACTCACCTCCATTATTAGATCTCAACACCTTAATCCTTCTTCCTATATAATATTTCACAAAAGCTTTGAACTCTTGAAATTTCCAAAAGACCTTACCTTTGGTCTTTATGAAACAAGTAAACATGATAAATATATCCAGCCCATGAAATTTTGACGAAGTCCACAAACATTTGAATGTATCTGATTGATAAATTTTTTGGACATGTGCTTGTTGATAGGAAAAAAAACTTGATGTGCTTGCCAAATGCACATCCCTTGCATATATTAGCCTTTTCTATCTTGAAGTAAGGTAATCTATGCACCATATCCTTCAAAAGAGGTAGATCTCTGTAGTGTAAGTGGTCAAATCTCTTGTGTCAAATCTCGCACAATTTGCCACTCGCGTGTATCAAGGCTGCTTGCTTGTTAAAACGAGCAATCAGCCTGCAAAGATCTTCATGAATACCTTTAGCCAATGCTAGACTTGGATCTTGAATGCAATTTTTGATGATAACTTGCTGATCATCAAACTCAACCGCACACTTCAAATTGTCATGTGTGAAATTGAAAGTTAACTTTTTGCTAATCTAGGAACGTAAAGGACATCATGAAGGTCAAGAATATCACAAGAAAACATGTAGAAAGTAAAAGTTCTAGTTTTGGTAACATATGAGACATTATCACCAGGCTTTACCTATGTACCGACCATTTTCTTTTGAAGTCTGTCGAAAGCCTTCTTTTCAAATGTCGTGTTTTTATGCCCCATTGTCTACATAGTACATACCATTCTAAACTAAGAATGGTGTTAGTGGATAAGGATGAGATCACAGGAGAAGGTAGTCGCAGGCTTGGATGAAAGCTCATACACTATTAAAGCTTCTTCACTTGTCGTTATAACTTATACCTTCTTAGGATACTAACAAGCATAGTGGCCAAACTTTTAGTGCTTCAAACACTTGATACAACATAAGTCTTTCTTCCCTTGTTGAGAAGAATTTGTATTATGGTGCTTTCCATTTTGACCCTTCCCAAGTCATTTCTTGCCACTTTTCTTCATTTTCCCAATCAAGCCTTGCTTCTAACTATCATCCAGTTTGACTAAAGTAGCTTCGAGTCTAGTTTCTTCTTGGGTAAAATTATCTCAAAGCTTCTTAAACACAGGAAGCTTTTCACAAGCATAAGAACCTTGATCTGATAGTTTTGAAGATGGAGAAAACCCATTTAAAGTTATAGATATTAACCTGTCACCCTCCACAATAATTCCAATAGTTGCAAGCTAATCACAAAGTTCTGTGATTTTCACTAAAAAGGTGGCTATTATGTTTGTATCATTCATCTGTGTGGCATTGAGTTTGTTCTTCAACATCTTACTAGAGATTTTTACACTTCGGTTAAGAGTGTTCAAGGCATCATACATCTCCTTTGTTGATTTCTTTTCAGCACTGTAAGGATTCAAACGATCCTTCATAGTCTATAGAATCCAAGATGAGACTCTTTGTCTTGGCCATTTTCTAGTTCTGTTCAGCCAATTGAATAGGATCAGTTGGAGCTGTCAATATGGATTCAACTTAGACCCAAAGTGCATCTTTTTCCAATAGCATCTGCAGCCTGCACTTTGAAGGAGTAAAATTTGAAGCACCCTTTATGTGGTAACACTCTTTCAGATTGAGACTAGTCATGTTTGCAGCTGTTGGAACACACTAAAATTGAAAAAATCAACTGAAATAAAATCAGATCAACAATCTATCATAGGTGTAAATCAACAATTTACTTATTGGAGCAAATTGGACATCACAAATACAACCTTTCATAGGTCTATGAAAGATCCTTGATGGATCTTTTAAGCTGACAGGCTGTAATTTTTAATTATTTGTTTTAAAATAAATTCTTCCTGTTTATTAAATGATCTTTCAGAGAGAGACAAAAGTTGCAGAAAGGTTGTGTCTTTTGTTTTTGTTTGTATTTTTTCAGATATATGTAAACAATGAATAACAACAGCAGCAACTATGAAATAGGCTGGAAAATAATGTGCAATAATATAATATTCAGACAATCCAGAATAGCTACAAATCGTACTAGGCAAAATACATAAATGATATGCCAGCAAAGTATCTACCAACCAAAACAATGTTGCCGGCTGCAAGAAAGACCATCCACGCACAATGAAAAGAGATGGCTGATGAATACCAATCAGCAACCCACGTGCCAGCTGGAAGGAGGCCGTACGGCTGCTGCAGTCACGTCCAGGCAGCCAAGGAACTCCACGTGCCAAGCAATATACCCAACGTCCAAAGCCAAAGCTCTTCCAATGCTGAACTTGCACTCCAATCAAAGTCTGAAACCAAATGAAGCTGCTGAAACCTTCTATTGGGGTTTGCATCCCAATATCCAAGCCCTGGGGTTTGCGTCCCAGTTCTCCATAAATCGCTCCTTAGAGAAAATTCACAAATACCAAGTTTGAAGATGTAAAAAGATAATAAAATAATGAGCCAACATCTCCTTTTATCTTCCTCTCAAAGCTACTCGAACCCTAAAGGGAGAATATGCTTTTACCTTTATTAAATAATGGCATATTCTTAATTAAAAGGCCTTTATGTATAGGAAAAACACCCCTTTTGTCAAATAACAAAACTCAAGGTGCCAAAAGGTCTCTGGATGATGAAAATAAGTTATGATAATTCAAGACCTTTCCAATGAGCTATAACACATATGCCTGCCTGACCAGAAGAAGCCAAAATCCCCTTATTACTCCAATTAGCTATATAAATAGCTTTATTTAATTAATAAGACCCTAGCTTAGGAAATATTAAAAATATATCCCAAATAGCCGTATAATGCTCATCTGACTCAACAAGTCTGAAATGGAGCCTACCACCTGTCTGTGACTGTTGTCGGAAATCATGGATCCTCGAGCAATCTTGTCCCTAAAATCTAGGGATGCTCCTAGAAGCTAGGAAACATACCCAAATCTCCTGAAACTGAACCCAAGGAATAGTCTCATGGTAACCCAACTCTGAGTACTGTCAAATCCTCCTAAATAGTAGGAATAACCTCCACAAAAGAAGGAAATGCCTCCTAAAATTAAGGAACTGCTCCAAACTGGTCCACTACTGCCAGAATACCAAATCTCAAACACTAAATATCCTCTCTGAGTCTCTATCCGCCACTGTCAGCCTACAAGACCCCAAAATAAGCTGACTCACATGTCTCTGCTAGACAGAGCTAAAGAGGGGACATGACAGTCCTCCCCTCTCGGAGATGCTTGCCCACAAGCATCTGCAAAGCTGGATGCTGCAAAATAGACTCACCCTTCCAAGTGGCATCCTCTATGGGAAGACCTCTCCAGCGTACCAAATACTCCCGAATCACCCGGTTTCTCAGCCGTCGTTCCCTCACCTCAAGAATCTCCTCAAGAACCAGAGTCAATTTACCTTCCTCATCCATGGGAGGCGAATCGGGTGATGCTGTAATATGTTGTCCAAGGCCTTCTTCAGGCATGACACGTGAAACACATTATGAATTTTACTGCTAGGTGGTGTTGACGTGTATTTTGTACACAATCAAACACAGAATAAAATACCCAAGGGTACCTTATCCTCTCTTGAATAAAGCCTCTGATTGCTGAAGATGTCGCGAAAAAGGATCAATCAGGATGACTCCAAGGTTCTTTGATGTAGGGTCTCTACGTGTGGATAAGCACTAGTGGTCGTTGTGAATGCTGTTTCATCAAGGGGCCTTACGTTCCGTACAGGAACAGAATTTCCTAAAACTAACAAGTTCTCAAAAAGGATCAAAAGGTAGGGTTTGCAAGAGATGAATTCTAATCTAATCCTAAGAATGACTTAATGTAGGCTAGCTTTGGTAAGATTCTACCAATTTCAATATTGCCAAAACATAACAACTCAACTGAAATTGATGCGATCTTCTAAGGTGACTAATGATTTTCCGATTCATCAAGGATCGTAGACACTACCATGAAGGTACATATCAATAGTTCAATGATGATTGAAGGTTTAAGTAATCCAAATATCTCCAGTTGACCACACAAGGCGTTCTTACAATCAGTAAGAAGCTAGTGGTTTGAAACGTGAATCTCACCAAAGATCAAGCTCAACACTTAGTCCTTCAAATTTAAGTACTACTTCGACCAAGAATGATTCAAGAAAGTAAGCAACCATGAAAGTAGCCACAAGAATTGCAATAAAACACCATCACTTCAATATTTTATTGATCTCAAAGCCAAAATAGACAACAATTGCTTGAAATTCTCTCTTCAATGCTCAATCTTGCTACAAAATAACTTTCCAACTTACTCTCTCTAATCTCTCCTTTTCTAATTTTCTAATGACAAAATGAAAATGAATGAGGGTATATATAGCATCCTCAATTACAATGAACGGCCCAGATCAAAAGAAGATCAACGGCTGAGATTCTGACACCTAAACTCTTATTAGGGTTTATTACAAAAAGTTCCCCTTTTATTGAACAATATTAAATGCATAGCCAAATATTTAATTGGCACAAAAATCTAGGAAACATAGACCAATGATAATTAAGGTGCCACATCATCTATAACAACCTCTCTTTTAGAACCTTGTTCCCTTTCCAATGCTCCTTCTTAGCATATGCAGTGAATCTAGACACAATTCCTTCGATCTCAGCAATAGGAATCTCTGGAAGATTCCTCATTCGTTCCTCCAAGTGGATGACCTGATCAAAAGCCTTGAGAAGAGCTGCATCCCATCCAGGTTCGAGTTCTTTGATTTTCTCAATCAGGAGCATAGTAGCGAACATTTGATCCCTTTGCTCATCTATGATAATATTCTCATCTTTGCAAAAGATGACCTTGACCTTCTCCTCCAACTCTTGAAGATTCACATCTGTCTCATCTTCAATCCTTCTGCCAAGAATAGAACATAACACCTCAAACACCCTGTCCTGAATTGGATGGATGACCTCCTCAACTTGATTGTATTTGGTACTAATGTCTTCGAAAAGAACTTCCTTCATTTGAAGTAGAGTTGACCATTGGAGTAAATTATGAGCTCCTCCATCCATTATCTTTTCTTGTGCTAAGATCTTCCTTGGTGTTTGCCTGATTACTTGCAGAACAGGAATGATAACATCTCTAGTGTGGGCAAAGGCGGCTACTGTTATCATTAGGTTGTGAATGATCTCAAGGACCTGGATAGCTCGATGGGTGGTCTGCATCATTCTTGTTGCGAACTCAATGGCAACGGTATGGGATTTGTCAATCCAAGAGCTCATAAGCTGGACCAAGCTCTTAACTCTTTCTGCCTCACCAACTGATTCAAGGGGAAGTGCTTGCACAGGAGATACTGCTGGATCCTGACGTCCCAAAGGCTGATTGAGATGGCTAAAGTAGCCTCTCCAAGCACTGACCTCTCGCTCAAGCTTTCTATTCTTTTCCATTTCTTCTCTAAGCTTGTCTTTAAGTGCCTCAAATGAATCAGTTGCCTCATCTAGTGTCTGCTCGGCAGTGAGTGGACCAAGTTCAAATGTTTCTACATCATACTCTTCTGCAAGGATTTCACCTTCGTACTTGTCCACTGCCGGTGTAGCTATCTGCAACTTCCTGGACCCTGTCTCATCTCTGATCATCTTGGACATCTTGGTGGCCTTCTTCCTTTCTGTTACCCCCTGAGAATTTCCAACAAGGCTTTCTAAATCAATTACATTATCTTCATCTTCGATCACAATCACCTTTGTTAGCCTCTCCTTCAACCAATCTGGAATGGCGGATCTTGTCTCTCTAACTTGTATCTCTTTAGGCAATGGTTCTTCTTCCCGGAGAGGAGATGTCACTTCATCATTATTCTTGTCTTCGTGTAGCTCATTAACTTGAGGAGATTGACTTGATGAACGTTGAGACGCCTGCCCTTCTTCGTGTGTATCATTCTGTACCATTGATTCTATAGATTCCTCAACTTCAGGTACTCTTTTCTCTTGTCCTACATTCTGACTTGTCCTTTTTTCATGTCGAGAAGATGTACCGGATGAGCGATCTCGATTGGCCTCTTGTTTCTTCTTGGAGGGCTCTCTTTTCTCAGGTCTTTCTTTCCTCTTCGCACCTCTAGGATGGGGATTGCCTTCACTTACAGTTCGAAGATTACCTTCACTTGTGCTTCTAGGATGAGGATTGCCTTCACTTACACTTGCTCCTCCTTCTCCTGGTCTTTCCTCCAAAGTAAAAGTCATAGGTATGTTCTGTTCTCTCAACTTTTGATGTTGAACATCAACCCATCTGCGAGTACAAGACAAAACTGGAGCCATCAAAGCTTTTAAGTCAAGAACCTCAGGTTCATTCCAATCTATCTTCACTGCTTTGTCTTCTCGGTCATAAGATGATTGGAGATGTCTGCCATTGTCCTGAGCTTGATCAGCCACTCTGTAAACTTTGCATTTCCTGATGAAATCCAAAGGTAACCTGGAATGCATCTTTCTTTTCACTTCTAAATCATCTGAGAGATTCATCAAAAAGTCCTCTATCTAAAATTCGTGCTTTTACTTTCTACCAACTGTTTCTTCTATATATCCATAAGGATCAAAGTTCTCTCTCAAGGCAAAGAACGAAAATGAATATAAGGCCAACTCTTTCTCTGCATCATCCATGGCTAGAGCATTAGGACATACCTCAACTGAATTCCCTAGTATGATAGGCACAGGAATTCCATTTCCATGCCTGTGTTTGAACACCTTTGCATAAGCTGCCAACTGCCTAGTCACCTCAAGTAACACTATCCTGTCTGTCGGATATCTTGGCAACATATATGGAGGTGAAGAACACCCATGAACTCTAATATATGTAAACTTCTGGAATTGGATAAACCAAGCACCATACCTCTTCACAAGCTCCTGGGCATCTTGAGATAGCCGATTGTGAATCCCGCCTTGCAATGTCCTGGTGATGTACATCGTGAAGGTATCATTGACTAACTTGTAGTCACTTCCAGGTGGATGATGCAAATGGACATAAGAATCACAAACTCTGACTTCCTCGGGCCCTCTTCCAATCATTCCTCTGTGAGGTAGTCCTGCATACTCAAAACTCCTGATCAAGGCATATATGATTTATGAACTCATGTGGAAGGATTTGGTAGCCTTCAGTCTTCTTAACTGCACATCCAAGCAATGGCTAATAATTCTAGCCCAATGAATTGTTCCTTTCCCTTGAACTATCACCTGGATGAAGTAGAACATCCACTTCTCAAAATAGAAGGCTTGAGGAGCCCTTGTAACTCGATTGAGCAAAGTTATCAAATCTCTGTACTCCTCCTGGAAGTCGATCCTATGTGGTGTGTTGGGAATCTTGCTCAGGCGAGGACGACTTTTGAGTAACCAATTCTTATTGATGATGCTCAAGCAAGTGTCTGGATCATCTTCGTACATGGATCTAGCTCCTTCCAAGCTTTTGTAAATCATATCTTTATGTTCTGGTAGATGAAGAGCCTCACTTATAGCCTCCTCTGAAAGGTAAGCCAAAGTGTTTCCCTCCTTGGACACGATCGATCTTGATTGTGGGTTATAATGGCGGGCGCACTCGATCATCAGCTCATGGCACTGGACTGCTGGAGGGAAACCGACCGCCTTGATAATGCCACTTTCAATTATTCTCCTTGCGACAGGTGATGGCTTTCCAATGTAAGGGACCTCTCGAAACTTCTTCACACTGAAGTTTCCCAAGTTGGTATCTCCAATGTTGCTCCATTTTGACACAATCTTGGTCTCCAATTCTTCATTCCTTTGATCTTCCTTCATGAGAGCTGGACGACTAGTGGATGCTTTTGCCTTTGGTGTCGCCATCTTGATACCTCTTCTTGAGAACTAACTCTAAGAAATGATGCAAAATTAGGCAAGTTCGCTAGGCAAAATGTGGGTCGAAGTCTTCAAAATGCGCTTCCTTTATCAACTTCACCACCTCTAGCCTTCGCAATCATTAATTCTACCACCTTTAGTCTTCAACGCCTTGAGGAAAATTCGCTCCACCTCTAGCCTCTAACAAAGTTCGCTCCAACTTAGACCAGATTTCGCACTCCTCCTTGCTTCTCCAAATCGCACTTGAATGAATGGATGAATGATGGATTAACATGTAGGGGCTCACCACCTCATTCCTTATAGGCCGACTTGGTGAAAATAGACCAAAAAATAAACAAAAATTTAATAAAAGAAGAGGCCGACTTTATAAAAAGTATTAAAATGATACCCCAAGCGCTCTATCTTTTATTTTAAATTAATAATAATTAATTTCAAAAGGCCTTAATAATAATAAAAAACGATTTTCTAAGGCTTAAATTAATTATTAAATATCAACGCACCCTTATTAAATGCCAATTTAATTACAATATTTCAAGGTTTTAGCGAATTTGACATTTAATGTGAGTTGTTTGAAGTAAGTGCTCAAGCATGGGAAAATAATGGACATCAATAACATCGCTCTGGTCCCTTGGAGAGGGACAGGAGCGATCATGCACTTTAGACCTTGCATTTCTCGTTTTTACGTTCAAAACCTCACCTTTGGCGTCCAAAATGGGATTTTCATTTGGAACTTTGAGTTTAATCCATGTGATCTTCGGAAGGAGCTTGCCTTAAAGCATTTTCGCCCTGGTCCCTTGGAGAGGGACAGGAGCGATTTTTGTCTTTTGTCCTTGATCTTTATCTTCCAAATTGCCAATTCGTGTTGCAGGGCAATCAATGATCTTCATTGTTCGTTCTATGCATGTTCAACTCGCTTTCTCAAGACAAAATGAGCTCTTCCAAGGATTTTCGCCCTGGTCCTCTAGTGAAGGACAGGAGCGATTTTTGTTTTTGAGCCTAGGATTGTTGATTCTTGAGGTCAATTCCTTGTCCATCATTTTCGAAAGACATTTCCCATCTTGTATCACCTTGTCTTGGCGTGGCTTTGGAGGAAAATTGTTGGTTTTATAGAAATCGCCCTGGTCCTCCAGTGAAGGACAGGAGCGCCTTTTAGCTTATTGCACAATCTCCTAACCACATCAATATCTAATTACCTTCAAGGCATAAAACATCATTCCTTATTCCATCTTGAGTCTTGGAAACGAAAGTAACATTCCAAAATGTTAGGCTATTAGGCAAATTTGAAGATTTCGCTCTGGTCCCTTGGTGAGGGACAGGAGCGCCCTAGCCATTTTTCATCGAATTTCGTGGTCTTTGCAACTTCATTCTTCCTTGAAGCACTTTAAATATCACTCCAATCTTATGTCTTGATCTGGATTCGTCCAAATTTGGGGAGGAAGGCCTGTTAATGTGTTTTTCGCCCTGGTCCCTTGGAGAGGGACAGGAGCTCCTTGGCAATTATGAGCACACTTATGCTTTGCTAACTTTTGAAATTATCTTCAATGGATTGATTACGTCCTCCTTCATTCATCTCAAACATGAAACTTGCTTTTCCTTTGCCAGAAGTTTGTCTTGTGAGAAAATCGCTCTGGTCCCTTGGAGAGGGACAGGAGCGCCCTTTGAAAATCGCTTTGGTCCCTTGGAGAGGGACAGGAGCGCCTATTGAAACTTGGGTTGATTTTCTCCTTTGTAGGCCACTCAAGTTATATTCAACGAATAAAACATACTTCTTTTGACCTCTTCAAATCGCGAAATCACTTAAATCTTGCAAGGATAATGCAAATTTGGAATTCAAGCTCTGGTCCTTCAGTGAGGGACAGGAGCGATTTTTGTCCTCAAGGCCAAATCTTTTCACTTTTCATTTCAAATTTCCTTTGCTAGGGAAGATATCATCTTTTACAAGCTATGAACAAGAGCCCAAATCCTGAAAAGGTCCAAAAAGGTGTATACAAAGAAAATCGCTCTGGTCCCTTGGTGAGGGACAGGAGCGAATTCATCTTGCTAGACAAAAGTTCAACCTTTCATTGCTTTTGACTAAGTCTGGGTGTTCTATCATGTTGATTTCATCCATCATTGTATCCTTGGTGCTTCAATTTGACCAATCAAGGCCAAGAATGACCTAAGTAAACCATTTCGCCTTGGTCCTTCAGTAGAGGACAGGAGCGAATTCGCCTTAAACCTTCAAAACTTATCATTTTCGAGTCTTCAAAATCTTCAAAATCTTCAATTTACGTCCAATTATATCCCCTGGCGACCCTGCACAAAACAATTAAAGGAAGTTAGAGACAGATATGCATTAAATGGCATTTTCGCCTTGGTCCCTGGGAGAGGGACAGGGACGATTTCACCTTTATAAGCCAAAATAACCACAATTTAGGTCTTCAATCACTTCACCAAGCAGGGTTAGGTCATCTTCAAGGCCAGGGACCAGTTAGCAAGCCTTCAAAAATTTGGTCAAAATTTATCCAGACAAAAATGCACAATTCCATCATTAAAATGCTAACACTTAGACATAGTTTGAATTTTCCCCAAAATCCTGATTAGACCTAACCTGAGACATACTTGACTTTCTGACAGGCTCATCCTATTTCAAAAATTTGCAATCTTCGGGAGGATGCTTAATAATCTTTCAAAATTTGACTGGACTCGGCTTGAGAATATCCAAAAGAAACCCCTAAGGCTTAACCCTAGTCTAGACAACTCATTCACTTACTCAAAAAACCCTAAAAAGAGAGAGAAGAACAGGCAAAACAAAAGCAAAAAGAGGGGGCCCCCATTTTAATGGGGCGATGTGTGAAATGGTCACAACAGGTGGTAACCCATCCCTGAGTACTGTCAAATCCTCCTAAATAGTAGGAATAACCTCCACAAAAGAAGGAAATGCCTCCTAAAATTAAGGAACTGCTCCAAACTGGTCCACTACTGCCAGAATACCAAATCCCAAACACTGAATATCCTCTTTGAGTCTCTATCCACCATTGTCAGCCTACAAGACCCCAAAATAAGCTGACTCACATGTCTCTGCTAGACAGAGCTAAAGAGGGGACATGACAGTCCTCCCCTCTCAGAGATGCTTGCCCACAAGCAACTACAAAGCTGGATGCTGCAAAATAGACTCACCCTTCCAAGTGGCATCCTCTATGGGAAGACCTCTCCAGCGTACCAAATACTCCCGAATCACCCGGTTTCTCAGCCGTCGTTCCCTCACCTCAAGAATCTCCTCAAGAACCAGAGTCAATTTACCTTCCTCATCCATGGGAGGCAAATCGGGTGATGCTGTAATATGTTGTCCAAGGCCTTCTTCAGGCATGACACGTGAAACACATTATGAATTTTACTGCTAGGTGGTAACTCAACCTCATAAGCAACCTCTCCAACTCGCCTGAATACTCTATATGGTTTGTAAATACAAGGTTTGAGCTTCTCAGCTCCCCATAAGCTATTGTTATAACTTAGACCAGCATCATGAATGAGGTTGTAAATGTTATTATACCAATGCCAACCAAGGATATCGATCCCGATCTCAATGTCTATCAAGTAGTCATATCTCTTCACACTCCCATGCAACTCAAGAGCTGATGTAGACCATGATAAATCTGCAAGTGCATGGGAAATCGCAGTAGGACAGCCACTAACTACCGGAGAGTCAAGGAAGATTGAATCACCAACCAACAAACACATAACTGCCATATCACATGAAATTTGTGACACATCCAAAGAAGAATTGTAGATGCCCTTATCACCAAACAAAATTGTTTCTTGGGTGGCTGTTCCACTACGAATGATATCCATAAAGTCACTGTGCTCATCCATGATTGCATATCCTTCAAATTTGTGATCATCATGAAAATCCAATGATGCAATATGTGACTCCTCTAAAATTGGTTTGAAATCAACATACTTACTTTGCTTATGCTCAATCTCTAAGTCTTCTTTTCTTGGAAGAAAGTGTGATCGAAGATATGCAACTCTTTGTTGTCTTGCCTGATTTAAACGTTTCTGGCGCTCCTTGATTTGTTGTAAGTGCTGCCTTGTCTGGACAAAAAACAACTTAACTTGCCATGCTCTTTCTAGACCCCCTTCATTCAACCTTCCAGACTGTCCTATCTGAGCTGCTCCAAAGCGCATAAAATCAGTCCCATGGTGAGATGCATCATCAAGCTTATCACACAACATGATTGCACCTTGTGTAACACCCATGGTAGAATCTCTAGCACTCATCTCTTCATGCTTAGAATTTGCATTAACTTGAAAAAGAAAAGGTATTTTACTGCTGTTATAAAAATCAGAATGACTGTCGTGCATTTGTGTCATGTCATCAACTCTTACAAGTATCTCTTTATTGAAAATAACACAAGCATTTTGAGTGCTATCACTTATAGAATATCCTTCATTTGTTATTCCATGTATCATGGTGGCAAACTCTCGAGAATGAGAATGTACATAACTATTGTCTCTAATCAGAATTTTGGGCTCCTTCTTTATACTTTCTTTCAAATCATCAAACATCACCAACTCTTGACTTTTCCCATGTCTATCTTCCCAAAATTGAATGCCAACATTAGATGACTCGATAACATTGTCTTCTACATGAGTATGGACTGCTAGCTCACTGTTATTACCTTTCCTTGTGTTTCCTTTGAAGTCTTCAACACTAAATTGTACCTACACACTCTTGGCTGCCACATCTTCAACAATAACCATTAGCTTCCTTGGCTCTTTGTTCACTGCTGATATGCCTATTGTCGGTGTGTTATTGATTTTTCTTGTCTCTACTGAAGTACTGCTGTCAACATCAACTACAAACTCAGCATAAGATAAGTCTGGCTCCTCATTATGTATGGAGTAGTGTACGTCACAAACTTCTTCAGACTGATTTAATACTGTTGTTTTGATATAAACAAATCCAGTCCTCTTGGAAGAGACATCATCAAAATAACCATACTTAACCAATGTATCATGTATACCAACATTTGCAAATTCAATTTCACTACTTGCTCCATGAATAAGAGCTGCAAATTCATGTAGTTGAAAGAGGATGATGCTGCTGTCCTTGATCATAGACTTAGGAATGATTGTAGCCTTTCTTCCATTACCTTGGAAAACTTCAATGCAAGAGTACACTTGCATACACTTGGCAGCCCAATCAAGTAACATATCAAGACTTGAGACTAGGACATCCTTACACTCAAGCAAAGTGTCAACATCATAAAGGTGAGACATCAACATACAAACTGATTTGTGTTCTTCTCTAACTGCTATTATAACATCAGATTGTGGGCAAATAGAAGTTCCCACCACAATCTCATGCTTATTTATCCTTTCATAAATGTCAACCATGCTATAGTTGTCTTCACTATCCTTCTTGGATTTGTGCCCATATGAAATCAAAATATTTATGTCCCAATTTAGGAAATCAGAATTATGTTCAAACCTTCCCAAGGTGTCTTCATTGCCATTCCTTGTATTGTTCTTGAGGGTAGGGTCTCCTTTCATGAATGTTGACCTATGAAGTGTACCCTGCTGCAAGTAACATGGATTTATAGCTTCCATAGCTGCCTTTAATCTAATCCATACCTTCACCTCCATGATTGCTATGCTTTTCCTTACCAATTGTCTCCAAGGTGTAGTATGCAAAACAAACCAAACATTATCAAAATGCAAGATCTTCTTAGTAGACAATCTCTTGGACTCCATAATAAGCTCTTTAAGATAAAATGCCTCATGTGACCTTAACAACTGTCCTTTCATTGTAGATGATGCATGATTAGCCAATTTGAAATGAAATATGTTCCATTCCACACAAATGGATATGTCACTTGTGGCTAGTCCATCAAGTGTGTAAATATCAGCATTAATGTTTTGAGTCTTCAAGGGGCTCTCTAAAAGAGGGAAGTCATAGACTTCATAAGGCAAACTAGACCAAACTGAATTTCTTGAATCATACCTCCTTTCTTCTTCACACAATGTAACATGCTCTTGTTGTGGGCTTACCTCAAGAAGCTTTTCCCTTGTAAGCTCTTCATCTACACATTCTTCCCTTGGAAGAAATAACGATCTAATGTATGACTCTCTTTGTCTTCTTGCATTATCAAGTTGATTGCATCTTTCCTTGAACTCTTGCAAGTGCTGTCTTGCTTGGGTAGCAAGCATCTTTGCTTGCATAGCTCTATCTAACCAATCTCCATTCAACCTTTGGCAATGCTCTATATCTGCTGCCCCAAAGTACACAAAATCTGATTTATGATGGGTTGTTTCATTCATGCTAACCTCTGATTTTTCTTCATGTATGGAATTGGTCTCAACAATAGAGTCAACTAATTCACTAGAGAATGCATCTGTTTCATGTAACTCAACATTCATTCCTTCAGAGCTGTTTCTACTGTCATACTCTCCAACGGAATCCACCTGTAAGACACCTTGCAAGGATGTAGAAGTCTCATATGAATTATTCCCTAATGCTGAGATTTTTTTTTCACCAATCAAAACTGCCTGGCTATCAAAGTTATCAACTAATTTTCTGCCAATCTCATTTGCAGACATCATTTCCTTTGCTCCTCCACTGCTTCCCTGGTTCTCAAATGACTCATGTTGCCTCCTTGGTTGATGACGTGGACTTGAAAGCATCAAGTCATCTTCATCGGGTATTCCCATGAATTGTGTGAAGGAAAAACAGTCACGTATCTTTTTCGGAAGGGAACAATACTTGTCATAGTTGTTCATAACTGTATCATTCAATGTCTTTGTAGGAGACCTCCTCTTTGTACTAGTTGATGAAGTCGTACCCTTAGACTGTTTGGAACTCCCTGAAGGTGTTTGTTCAAATTTTTTCCGTGTTTGTTTATTCTTAGACAACCGTGTCATGATGACCAATTTGGTCTGCAACCAAGCTTCAATATAAAATCAAACTATTGATCTTCATCTAACAGGCTGGCAAGATCAAGGCTCTGATACCACTGAAAGATCCCTGTTGGATCTTTTAAGCTGACAGGCTGTAATTTTTAATTATTTGTTTTAAAATAAATTCTTCCTGTTTATTAAATGATCTTTCAGAGAGAGACAAAAGTTGCAGAAAGGTTGTGTCTTTTGTTTTTGTTTGTATTTTTCCAGATATAGGTAAACAATGAATAACAACAGCAGCAAATATGAAATAGGCTGGAAAATAATGTGCAATAATATAATATTCAGCCAATCCAGAATAGCTACAAATCGTACCAGACAAAATACATAAATGATATGCCAGCAAAGTATCTACCAACCAAAACAATGTTGTCGGTTGCAAGAAAGACCATCCACGCACAATGAAAAGAGATGGCTGATGAATACCAATCAGCAACCCACGTGCCAGCTGGAAGGAGGCCGTATGATTGCTGCAGTCACGTCCAGGCAGCCAAGGAACTCCACGTGCCAAGCAATATACCCAACGTCCAAAGCCAAAGCTCTTCCAATGCTGAACTTGCACTCCAATCAAAGTCTGTAACCAAATGAAGCTGCTGAAACCTTCTATTGGGGTTTGCGTCCCAATATCCAAGCCTTGGGGTTTGCATCCCAGTTCTCCAGAAATCGCTCCTCAGAGCAAATTCACAAATGCCAAGTTTGAAGATGTAAAAAGATAATAAAATAATGAGCCAACATCTCCTTTTATCTCCCTCTCAAAGCTACTCGAACTCTAAAGGGAGAATATGCTTCTACCTTTATTAAATAATGGCATATTCTTAATTAAAAGGCCTTTATGTATAGGAAAAACACCCCTTTTGTCAAATAACAAAACTCAAGGTGCTAGAAGGTCTCCGAATGATGAAAATAAGTTATAATAATTCAAGACCTTTCCAACGAGCTATAACACATATGCCTATGTAACCAGAAGAAGCCAAAATCCCCTTATTACTCCAATTAGCTATATAAATAGCTTTATTTAATTAATAAGACGCTAGCTTAGGAAATATTAAAAATATATCCCAAATAGCCATATAATGCTCTTCTGACTCCACAAGTCTGAAATGAAACCTGCCCCCTGTTTGTGACTGTTGTCGGAAATCATGGATCCTCGAGCAATCTTGTCCCTAAAATCTAGGGATGCTCCTAGAAGCTAGGAAACATACCCAAATCTCCTGAAACTGAACCCAAGGAATAGTCTCATGGTAACCCAACCCTGGGTACTGTCAAATCCTCCTAAATAGTAGGAATAGCCTCCACAAAAGAAGGAAATGCCTCCTAAAATTAAGGAACTGCTCCAAACTGGTCCACTACTGCCAGAATACCAAATCCCAAACACTGAATATCCTCTCTGAGTCTCTATCCACCACTGTCAGCCTACAAGACCCCAAAATAAGCCGACTCACACGTCTCTGCTAGACAGAGCTAAAGAGGGGACATGACAGTCTAGGTGTTTCAATCACCAAAGTAAAGCATTAGTATATTTTAGCAACTCCTTATCACAGGTAGCAGTGAATTCAATTCATGAACTTGGAAGATCTTAGTAATAGTGCTCTTATATACCTTGTTAAAACTAGAGTTACCAAGAAATGGCAATACAATCATACAATGGATATGCAACTTTAAGGAATGTCAAATACTAAATTGCTTAAAAAATGAGAAAAATTAATATTTTAAAGTATTCAAATAGATGCCAACAAAAAATATTATTAATTATATTGATATCTGATAATAATCATCTTTGTATAGAAAATTATTTTAAACTATGAACCATTAGGAGGGGAATGCCATTATTTTTAAAAACATGGTATGCTGTCCTTGGAGATGACTATATTTTCAATCAATTGATAGAACTTTAATGCATGTATGCATCTTCAGCCTTATCATTTCTTTCATACCATTACCTCTTTGGGATTTAATAATTAAACTTTCTAATACCAAAAAAACTTGTAAATTTTTATGTAAAAAACAGAAATTACGAGTCTAGCAGCATATTTGTTTATTTCTTTTAGCTTATCAACCAAATATCAGCATTCTAAGAAAATCCAATGTAATTTATATGATTTATGTAAGAAACCTTTTTAGGAAGTTTCCTGATATTCAAGGGATGCTTATAGGATATGTATAGAAATTCAATAAAAATCTATGTTCCACCAAGTTCTTGAGACGGGGAGACGCATTTTGGGGACGGATTTATACAAACTCCTTCAACAAAAAAAAACCTGAAGTTGTTGGCCTCCCTAATTTGGAAGTGGGCCCCTCAAATGCCCCACAACCACAAAAAACCTATAAATATGATGAAACACCCTCAATTGAAATTGCAGTCAACATTCAACAATTCGCCATTTGCAATTTTGCATTGAACTTGAGATTTTCTCCATCATTGATCAAGGTAAGAGCTCAAATCTAATGTTTTCACTATTGCAATATTTAATCAAACAAAATGTAAATGTCAATGAATGAATTGTATGTTTTTTTCTTTTTCTCTTTTTTAAATTTGAAGGTGTTTAAATGCTGTTTTTATTTCAAAGTTTTAAAATTTCCATTTAACTTCAAAATTATTAATGCTATTTTAGGATTAATAAAACATGTGTATAGGGTTTTAAAATGCTGTTATTAGGGTTTTAATTTTTTTAAAACTCACTTGTATACTTATAAATAGAAAACTGAATTAATTTGTGTATCCTTTGCTTATAATGCCTTGTGATATGGAGTATGAAAAAGAAAAGTAAAATTGTCTTTTAGTTTTAAATTTAGAAATTTCTTTTTTTTAATTTATAAACGTTTTATTTCTAATTTGAGACTTTTCTTTGGTTATTCAAGTAGTCAAATGACGATTGTGTCTTTTGTGTATCCGTTGCTTTTGAACTTTGTGGAACCAGTACAGAAAACTAAAAAAGAAAAATAAGACCTTACCGTTCTTTGTAATTAATAAATTAGTATTTAATAATGTTTTAATGTAAGCATTGAGCTAATCGATTATCAAACAAAATAACATAAGGTTGAAGGTAGAAGGATTGCAACTTTTGTCTATCCTCCACTTCAGCACTTTGTGCAACTTTAAGTAAGAAAATGAAAAAGGAGAATCCTTATGTCTTGAGCTCTTGTAGTTGCCATTAAGTTTATAAATTTCATTTCTTGTAGTGTTATTATGAGTTCTCATAGCATAAGGGACATTGAGGAGGCTCTGAATCCAAATGTTTAAATGCAAAACTAGGATGTAGATAAGGAGTACAAGTAAGCTAGTTCAATTAGAGTGCTTCCCATTTTAGTTGCTCCTCTAATTGTTTGGAAGATTGTGCCAAGAGTATCTTTGATTAGGTCCCTTTAAAACAATTTGCTTCCAAGATACAATCAAACAAGTCTAGCAGTACAAGAGAGTCTTGGCTATGGAATTTTGTTTTTGTGCCCTTAAATTATATAGCAACATTACTAGAAGGAATGTGCATGTCCTTCATATCTCTAATCTTTGTTGTTCGATCAAAGATAGGGCTACATTTATCTCCCTTTCAACCTCTGGCTGATTTTTCAAGCACAATTGGACATCATGGCCAAGGATCCATGCAAGGTGGTACTTGAGGTGATAGATGCCTCCACTCATCTTTAGCCCACAACAGTTGCAAGTGAATATTTCTGCAATCTGTCCTAGTATGCCATGCTTCCAAGTATTGTTTTTTCTGCCATGGCTTCCCCTTCTCGATGCCATTTGGATGCCATTGCAAACCTTGACATTGTTAACACAAGACAAACACATTTATTGGTGGAAATTCTAGCATTGAATTTTTTTCTTTTCTTTTCAAAACCATGGTTTTGAAAATAAAAAAATAAAAATTAAATGCCAAAAACCATACATTCTAATGGAATGGATGTGAAACAAACCTGGTATTGGAATCCTTGCATTATCCAAGAAATGCATGAGAAATCAAAATCTAATATTATTTCTGAAAAAATTAATAGAAAAACACTCCCCAATAATTTTGCAAAATTTATCTTGTTCGATCCCTTCAATCCTCAGCTCAAATAGATCAAATGCAGCTGTGAATGACTAAGGAGAGGTAAGTATAGTTAAATAGATGAGTTTCAACATTTCTTGCATGTTTGCAGTATTAATGATGCATTTAAATGCACTTGCTATGCATAGGTGAGTCTGTGGCAAGCTTGGTGAGTGCACCACAGACTCATCTACAAGCAGCAGGCGAGTTTGATTGCATGTCAGTCAATCACTCTTTCCACTCATGAGTACTAAAACCATTAATTCTTGGTGTCCAACTTGGCATCTCTCAAGGGATTTTTCAATGAATAATTGTTAGGAATCCTTTCCAACAACCACCCACATTTATCTCAACACATACCATGCCAAGGCTTGGATATAGGTGTTTTCTTCTTGGCAGTCTTGCCTATGTTTAGGTTGTCGGACATTAATGGTTGACTGCAAATCGGCTGTAATCAGGAGTGTTTATCCTAAGTCTTCTTTTTAATCTCAGGCCGTCATTATTGTTACTGCTTTGTCCATGGTAGTGTTGAAACCTTGAATCTAAAATAACTTCAGATCTTTAAATTTTTTTCCTAATTCCCAATAACTCTGAAAATGAGACAAATTTTGAACTAATAGATTAGGAAAGTTGAAGGTACAAAACTTCAGAAGGCATGAAACTCCATCCATGTAACTGAAGAATTTTTGATAAAAACTCAAAAGTCATGAAACTCCACTCGAATAATTGAAGGAAATCTTGCTGACATCACCTCTTCTAATCCCAGACCTGTTGTTGACATCAAGGTTATGTTGGAATCTTAGATACTCCTTTTTGAATGATATCGCCTACTTTGTGTTGTGACGTATTCACACATCGCCCCATTGCAAATGGGGACCCCTTGCTTTCTGGGGTTTGTTTTTCTAGGTCTTTTAGGTTTTTGTCTATTAGCCTTTGCATGCTGAGTGTTGCCAGAGGGATCACTAAGATAGTAGGCTTTGTTTTAGCTAAAGGTGAGTCAGTGGATGCTCTGGGTTAGGGTCATCTTTGAAAGTCTTCCTTAGGACAAACTTTTGTTCTTGTTGCTAATTGTGTCTTGTTTGAGTTTGAGGAGGTCAATGAAGCTCGGTGAGTGAATATCATCTTTGAAGGTCCGAGTTAAGTCAAATTGGTGAGTGATGAAGTCTGGAATGTCATCCTGATCCTCAAATGTCCTGAAATTTGGCGCTTTCTGGAATGTCATCCTGATCTTGAAATTTGACTAAGTCTGGAAAATTGAAGAATCCTCCTAAAACTAGATTTTGCATTATAACTCCTGGAGGTCCGAAACCACTCTCAAACATCCTGATAGTATATATGGAATTTCTTCTTTCTTATACTTAAATGTTATATTCCATATATGAATCCTGACGGAGAGACCAAAATGTCAAATTTCGCTCCCGACCCTTCCAAAGTGTCCAAAGCGAATTTCAATTCGCTCCTGACCCTTCCAAAGGGTCCAGAGCGAAATTCTCCATAAGACATTCTACTTTGACCCAAACTTAGAACTAACTCATTCCCAAGCATTATTGAGGGCAAAACACTTATTTGGAGTGAAGAAATGTGAGAGATGAAGTCAAGATTTGAGCCTAAAAGAAATTTCGCTCCTGACCCTTCCAAAGGGTCCATAGCGAAATTCTTAGAAGACACCTTTTTCCCTCCTTGTTTGCATTGAAAGCCTTGTTCCTTGGTCATGGTGGGGGTAGATGGATATGTTCTTGCCTTAGGGAGTGACTAAAAGTGAAGGAGTGAAGGATTTTAGCCTAAAATTGAAATTTCGCTCCTGACCCTTCCAAAGGGTCCAGAGCGAAATTCTTCATAAGCCTCATTTGCTTCCTTGCTTAGACTACCAACCTTGTTCCTTGGGCATATTTGGAAGGGAAATGATGTGGCTTTGCCTTTCCAAGTGATAGAATGTGAAGGAGTGAAGGATTTTTGACCAAGACAAGAATTTCGCTCCTGACCCTTCCAAAGGATCCAGAGCGAAATTCATATGAGCCCCTTTTTTCTTCACAAAGCCTTGAAGTGAATGCTAACTTGGACTAGAGGATGATCAGGAGAAGCCTAATGAGTTATATCCAAGCCAAAGAAGGGAGGAAAAAAGTGAAAATGAGCCTAGAAGGAGAATTTCGCTCCTGACCCTTCCAAAGGGTCCAGAGTGAAATTCATATTTCCTCCATTTTGCTCTTTAACTTGACCAAGTTTGGAACTTCTAAGGCATGGTTTGGAAGACTTGGATGCATATTTACCTTGGAGAGGAGGTTTGAGGCGATGGAGTAGTCAAAATCAACCCAAAGTAGGAATTTCGCTCTTGACCCTTCCAAAGGGTCCAGAGCGAAAATCCTTATAGCTCTTATTTTCTTCCTTGTTTTGGCTAGGCGTTGGCATGTTGGAGGGTGGATTGGTATGTTCTTTCCTTGAGAGGTAGTTGGACGCTTTGAAAGATGAAGATTTTGCCTAAAACATGAATTTTGCTCCTGACCCTTCCAAAGGGTCTAGATCGAAATTCTTTATTAACCTCATTTGCTTCCATGCTTGGGCTTCAAACCTTGTTTCTTGGGTGAAGAGTGATGGAATTTTACCTTGCAAATAAGATTGGGATTGAAAAGATGAAGAGTCAAGTCTAGAATGAGAAATTCGCTCCTGACCCTTCCAAAGGGTCCAGAGCGAAATTTCACAAAACCACTCTTTTCCCTCAATTTTATGCCAAGTCTAGGGTGGTTCAAGGTGAATTAGGATTGGAAGTGTCCTTAGGTGTGACTTTGACTTGCTAGTGATTATCAAATTTGAAGGAATTGAGCTAAATCATGAATTTTGCTCCTAACCCTTCCAAAGGGTCCAGAGCAAAATTCCTAAAATCACCTATTTTCCCTTCAAAGCAAGTCAAATCCTTGGTTTTTATGGCTTGGATGGGTGTAAAGTGGCGTGACCTTGCCTTTGAAGGTGGATGGAAGTGAGAGGAATGAAAGAATAAGCTCAAAATATGAATTTCGCTCCTGACCCTTCCAAAGGGTCCAGAGCGAAATTCCTTAAAACTACCTTTTCCTTTCATTTTTATGCCAAGCTAAGCCTAGACCAAGGTGGGAGAAGTTGGGAGATGCCCCTAGGATTGCCCTTGAATGGATTGTCGCCTCCAGAAATGAAGATTTTAAGCTTGGACAAGGATTTCGCTCCTGACCCTTCCAAAGGGTCCAGGGCGAAATCGTAAATAGGCCTTGTCCCTGGCCATGGTTTTTGGCGAAATTCTCCTTATTAGCCAAAGGGTCCAGGGCGAAATCGTAAATAGGCCTTGTCCCTGGCCATGGTTTTTGGCGAAATTCTCCTTATTAGCCATTTTGAGGCCAAGTAAGTGTTGTCAAGTTGAGAGAAGGATTCAAATGGAGAATCAAGTAATAACAAGTTGAAAGAAATGGAGTTGAGTGAGGGAAAACAAGCAAAGAGAGAAATTTGCTCCTGACCCTTCCAAAGGGTCCAGAGCGAAATTCTCCAAATCAACCATTTTCTCCTTGAGTGAAGCCAAAACATTGATTCCTATGGCATGGTTGAAGGTGGAGTGAGGTATTCTTGCCTTGTTAGGTGAATTGAAGCGAAGGAAGTCAAGAAATAAGTCTAAAGCTTGAATTTTACTCCTGACCCTTCCAAAGGGTCCAGAGAGAAATTCTCAATTTCACCTAACTTGCCCATAACCAAGGTCAGGACATGGATCCCTAGGCTTTGGAGAAGAGAAAACGAAGCATATGCTTGCCTTGGGAGGAATTTTGGAGTAAAGGAGTGATAGAATTGTCCTGGAATGCAAATTTCGCTCCTGACCTTTCCATAGGGTCTAGGGTGAAAATCCCAAGTAGGTCCTGTCCTTGGCCAGGGTCCAGGACGAAATTTTACGGGGCTTGTCCCTGGGAAGGATTTCAAGCGAACTTCATTTTGATAACTCTTATTGATGATTTAAGGTAGAAAATGCTATGTTAAATGAATTTATTATGTATCCTTAATCATCTTTTGGTTTATTTTGCAGATAGAAGAAGACCAGGCCTGGGCAAGGACGACCTCTTCCAGTCCATCGTCATCAAGGACGTTCCACAGGCAAAAGGGAAGACTCAAGGTGCTTTGAAGCATTGGAAGACTAGGAGTGTTCAAGGAGTTCAAGTTAGCCTTAAGACTTCATTTTTTCACAAGATGACAAAGAAAGGGCTTTGCCAGCACTTCAAGGCGAGGTGTACTTCCGGAGAAGGACGACTTGACAGTCAGGAAACCTCATCAGACACATGGGAGTCAAAGGAAGGCACACCGTTCATCAAGCACATTAAAGACAGAGGAGGATCAACCAAGGTCAATGCAAGGGTACGTTGAAGAAGCAGATAGTTTCAGAAGAGTTAATCAAAGTTAACTTTTTAGCATCATCAAATTGAATATTAAAGGAGGAACGAGCAAGTACCAGACAAGGTGGCATCCCAGTCATCATTCCTCCAGTCGGATTGGTCCACCTCAGCATGACCAGATTCAATGTACCTAATTTACTGGAGGTGGCACAAACTTTGATGTACCTACCCCTGCTTCCTATTGGTCCTCACCCTTGGAATGTAATTTTCTAATTGGCTAAGGAAGTTTGTTGTAACAAACCCTAACTAGGGTTTCTATCTTGTAATCCTAGCCATTGATTCTAAGTCAATCAAAGTCATCTGTTTGTAAAGGGTTCTCTATATAAAGCCTTGGCTCCTCATTTGTAAAGGTTAATAGTCAGTTAATAGATACTAGTCAGAGATTGATTAATAGAGAATAGATAGTAGAATAGCAAATAGAATAGCAATTAGAGTAGATTAGGAAGAGAAGGCAAGAAATTGTTACCTTGATTGTAAATGAACCCCCTTTTCATTGAAGATATGGTGAAATGTGTCGTTTCTTTGCAATATGCATGGTCTCTTGTGGAATCTTCATTGTAGATGATAAATGATTAGATTGAATGAAAGAAGTTATTGAATGCACTCGCATGGAATCCCCCTAGTCCAAACCACTAGCCTCTTGCTGACTATAAGTGCACCTTGCGTGGTCAATTGGCATAGAATGAGCTTAATCTCAAGTCATTACACGTCTATTGTTCATGCATTAACTTGAATGATGATCAGTATCTGATGGTATCTAATTTGAATATATTTGAAGCATCCCTCAAAAGATCGTACTGAGTTGGTGTCGGATTTTTCAAGCTTGATGGTGAGACCCAGCCCAGTAGGACTCCACCTTGTCTTTCATCCATCTTCTTCCATTCTAGGTCTTAGAGTAGACTCTCTAAACTCTGTACCTTTTGCCATTTCTTTATCTTCCAACCAGTAGATAGGAATTGAGTTCCAGTAGATCAGATGCTCAGGCAGTCAAATGTAAGTCCCCTTGTGATTCCAGCAAAATCACATCGTATCGCAAAGAGCTTATCCACACGTAGAGAACCTACATATCAAAACCTTGGAGTTGCTCCGACTGATCCTTCGGCGAGATCTTCAGCAGTTGGGAAACTTTGTTCAAGAGAGGATAAGGTACCTTTAGGTATTTTATTCTGTGTTTGGTCATGTACAAAAGATGCATCAACACTTTGTTAAGATACTTTTGACATCAGTTGCCCCTGGCATCATTCCTTTGCCCAACTTCACCCCTGATGTTAGATTGTATCTTTGCTTCTTGCATGATGTCACCTTTAAATCTGATTTCCTATTGAATTATTTCTCAATGTCAATATTGCCTGCCAGAATGCTACAATGCTAATGTCAAACTTTGACATATGTTTCCTGCTCTAGTTAGTATGGATGACATCAACCTTGGTTTGAGTTAGCTCCTTGGATGCCATGCATGAGTTGCTTGACATTGGCGTTGTACCTAATAATGCCAACTTCTTTGAATTCATGTAAGGATTCTCTAAAAGTTTAGTGTTTAAATTTTTGCAAAAACAAGAACGAGGATTTCCAGTGGGACAATTTTTTTCAAAATTTTGCAAACTTTCTCCTTCAAATAAATTCAACTTGTCTTCATTCATTTTGTGCTCAATGGGATCAAAAGCTCTCTTCAGTTACACCTCCATTATCAATCTTGTTTTAAAATTGAATTTTTAGCTTCAGAGTTTGATGGAAGAGTTAAGACTTTCCCATTTTTCTTAGAAGTAATTTTGAGTTTCATTTGCTCTACCTGCTTCAACTTTCTTTTTAAAATTTTTGTTTTTATTTTATTTGTTAGGGCTTTTTGATCTTTCTATGTGTTTATTATTATTTTGCCAAGAGAATGCTCTTGATACTAAATTTGTTTTCCTTTACCATATTTTGCTTATGCAATCTCATTTCTAAACAATTAATTGCTGGTAGAGTCCTTAACTTCTTACAATTTTAACTAATCCATTTTTTTAATCCTTTTAGGGTTTCCCATCCTATATTCTAGTCTAATTGAACCATTGTTTAAGATTTGTGAATTTTAAACAATGCACAATCTTTGAATATTGAAAGTTCTTGTATATCTTGTTGATCTACCAAGCATACTTTGTCTTCTAAAGTGGAGATGTCTTGGTTATTGAGATCTAGGTACCCTGCCTCTCCCAAATTAACATCCACACTACCTGTTCTTTGCAGATCTTTTGTAACAGTTAGATAGAAAGATCTGATAATTGTCCATATGCCAAAATAGGAGATTACTGTCCGACTTGATTTCGTCTTCTTAGTATTCTTGGATTTCTTGTAGGTGTTTGTACGAGTGTTCCGAATAAATGGAACAATCTTTTATGTATCATCTTGGCATACTTGTGTCAATAAATCATTTTATGTTTCCAATTAAGCAGTGAACTATGGGGACACGTCTCCCCCCTGAGCCCCACGTTTCTGAGACGGGGACGTCTCCGGGATGTGGGGATGGGATGTGACATCCATTGTTGTCCTGCCATCGCCGCCGGAGATGTGGAGACTTCTCAGCGTCTCCAAGAATCCTTAGAGACGTCCACATGTCCTTCGAGGGACACAGAGACACCTAGGCATCTCCCATCGCATAGCGTGAAAAGCCGCGTAAAATTTAAGATGAGGGCTGTTGCGCGAGTGAAGGACCCCACTTTAGCATTCTACAATGAGCACATTCAGCCAATCATTAAGTGCAGATGGGAGAAGCTCAACACTCCCTTGCATATGGCTACCTATACCTTGAATCTTAAGTGGTACAAGGCTAGGCTTGGTAGAGTTACACCAATTCAGGGTGATGAGATGAAGGCAGGGTCCTTTAGGTGCATTGATAAGATGTATGATGCTAGAGATACCGACACAATTCGCACTGAGTGGACCAAATTTGCCACTCTTAGGGGTTTTTCAGACATGGCAAAGATGGATATAGGAACTATGGCATAGGAGGACCCACTTTTGTGGTGAAATTGTCATGGTTAGAAATCTTTGACTACCATTCTAGCAACTTGTTTGCTATCCTAGGTTTCTAGTTCTTCAGCTGCTAAGAAGAATTGGTCTACATATAACTCCATCCACTCTCTTAAGAGGAATAGACTTACCTCTAGGAGAGCAGAGAAGCTTGTGGTTGTACATAGTGCTTTGCATCTCATTGACTGCAAGACACTTGTGTACAAAGAGAGTCCAGTGGCACGATGGGATGTAGAGCTAGAGGAGCCATCGCAGGTTGATGAGGATGCTACAACTTCAGATGCAGGGCTGGTTCGTGTTAGTTTGGGGGATCTTTATCGTGAGGAGTCCAATAGTTCCAGTTTTGAGAAGTTGCAGATGATTAGAGGCCTCCCTTCACTACATTTTGATATTTGTACTTAAGTCTTATAATCTTATTTTGATATCATGCTAGTAATTGTAATGCTATTGCTACTCATTTTAATGCAAAATTGTGATAAAGTGAACTTGGAAACCCAACAGTATGATGCTAAAAAAGAATATATAATAAATTTGGTGAATGCTATGAAAAGATGCAAAATTTGAGAGTAATTTCCCAAATTTTTGGCATTTTCATAGCCCAACTTTAACAATGGAGCTCTAGTGTTGAATGATTTAAATAGGAAAACTCTCCATTGCACATGTTTTGATGGTTTCAGCATCATTCCAACAAAAGTTCTGCTAAGAACCATTGAAATGTTTTCACTTAATTCTTACTTGTGATTGTGAGAATTTTTTTTAATAGTAAGAACAAAGGATTTGCAAGCGATATTCCAATATGATTGTTTCCCAAAATTCAAAGCAAACATATATCTATGAAAGCAACACGAACTTCATTCAAACTGAATATAAGAGCTAATGGCACTACTGTTCATAAAATCTGATTTCCTTTGTTTTTTTTAACTTGGCAATACCAACAAGTAAATACTTGACAAGATAGTGTAAACATATAATACCTTTAGAATAGCAATCCACTAGCTGTCTTAAGTCCAATACACCTTAAAATCACCTACCATAGCTCATATAAGGAGCTACAGTCTGCCAAGAAGTTTCAGACTTAACACCAATTAAAATCATCATGGTTAAGTTTGAAACTTCTTGGTAGACCTGTAGGTCCTTATATGAGCTTTGGTAGGTGATTTGAACCATGAATAAATAGGCCTCTTTTTCGATTTCAACCATTTTCCCTCCAAAATGAAAGTTTAAATCCCTAGAAGTTCGAACTTTTTATGAGCTCACAAATAAAATATTTTTGATGAATAGGCATTTCCATTAATAAAGTATAAGATTTACACTATTCACAAAAAAAGGGTGGGAGGAAAAAGTCACTCCCCGAGAGTCATACGAGCCCAGCCGAGAAACAGCAAAAAACAACAATGCCATAAACATAAAAAAAAAGCCTAAGCGGCTAATGCAGTAGCAGCAGATGGAGGCGGAGGATCCAGATCATCCTTTTTACCCCATACATCAGCGGGGTCGGGAGGGAGGTCTGGAAGAGTCCACCCCTCCTTAACAGCTTCATCATCATCATCTTTGTCTTTCTGTGAGGGAGAAATTGCCAGAGCAAGCCGAGGAAACACCTTGGTGGAGCTGGGCCAACCAGAGTCCGACCAACCAGAACCGCCAGGAGCCGAAGAGGTAGCACCACCTGTAGGCCACCCAGAAGCAGAGCCTCCTCGAGTCGGAGAAGCAAAGCGGTGACGCGAGAAATCTCTCCTCCCACTGGAGTGGCAACGAGGAGCTTGGGATTGAGGCGTGCGAGAATTGCCAGCCGAAGAGCTGCGGCTGCGCTGACGGCCATAGGCCGGAGAACGGTCACCGAAAGTAGCAGGATCTGGTGGAATTTTGGCAACTGTACAAGGGGCATTACCCCAGTGTTCAAGTAAAACCTGTAAGTGGGCCACCTCCAAAGCCACTTTATTGGCTTGCACCTAGATCTGTAACATCACATTATTGCATATACAGGCTTTAGCGTACAAAGAAACATGTATATCAAGAGAGCTGTGAGAAAAGAAAACAACATTTCTATCTTTCCATAAACTAAAAAGGATTTCCATCCTGAAAGCATGCCAAATCTAAGTAAATTTGAAGGGAAGTCGCGGGAAATCTCCCAACAGAACCATATGCCAAGAAAAGTGTTCAGGTCGAAAAGGCCTAAAAAAATCAAGAATCCAAACCCATAGTTGTTGGGCTCTTCTACAAAACTAGAAGAGATGCATCAAGGTCTCAAGCAACCCACAAAAGGGACAATGAGGGTCAGGCACCCCCAGATGCCTGAGACGAGAACCCACAGGCAAGCCTTGGAAAAGAATACACCAAGCAAAATGAGCCACCTTAGGCTCAGCAATGGCAGACCAAAGAGTCTGAAATCTGCGATGCCAAGTGTGTTGCGAGGATTGCAAATGCCATTTGAGATTCAACGTGGGAACCATAGGCAAGTGAGGCACAAGCTAGTGGTAACCCAGCTTAGGTTTGTAATTACAAAAAGAAGTGTTGGGAAACCAACACCAATCTTTCCACTATGGTGCAGGAGCACCTAATAGGTCTTTATGCCTTAGTGAGGCCATGATACAATATTTTAAATTTTTTGAGTTCATGTGATGTAATAAGGTCGATTATGACCATTCTTGATGTAATAAGTGTCTTTAAGTCATTAGAAGGTGTTTTGAGTCATGTTGAGGTCATATTGACAAGATTGTCAAAAATTGTCAAAAGTTGTCATTATGTTGGAAATGAGTATCAATGGGTCAAATATGTTGTTTTATGATGTGTAAGGGTCTTTATGGACTATTTGGACCTATTTGAGTCATTATTGGGGCATTGGAGTCATAGATTAAGTGTAGATGCAATTTGGAGCAAAATTGTTAAAGCTGACAAAAAAGTTGTCAAGCAACTTTTGAGTTTTTAAGGGTAATTATGTGAGTTTGTTAAAATCAAGTTATGAAGGTGGTTACAACCGATGGGAGGCCTGGAGAATGTTTAAAAAGGCCCTGCCCACATTGAGTATGGGTTGTTGTTCAATGTAATAAGCAAAATATTAATAAAACTTGTGATTCCCTGCACTTTCATGCGCTTTTCCCAGATGTAATATCCCCTAATAATTTCTAAGTCAAAGTCACATTAATTCTTTTATATTAGTTTCCAATTCACTAATATAAATTAATTAATTAATTAATAAATGTTTATTGTAATTATTTTATATTAATCACTTGTCTGTTAATATAAAATAATTAATAAAAGCTTAAACTTTTCGATGGTTATGATTAATAAAGAGAATTGGTTTGATTCAGTTGGGGAACCACCCCGGGAACGGATTTAAGGAGGAGGCGATTTGGCAAATGGGGGAAAGATTGGTCATCTGTGTGATAGGATACTTACTAAATCAAATCTCCTTTTGTCAGTTATTGTCTAACCTATTGGACGTAAGTTCTGGAGTGGAACCGTGTTTTATAGAAGCAGTGGAGTGACTTAATGGCGTGAGTCTTAGATTTGTATATAGATGCGTGTGTTTCCTTATGCACGTGATGGGAATAAGACCTCCGGACGCAGGTGAAAGACGACACATCTAACTCATTCTTACTTCTGTGGCCCTGTAACCCGATATCGGGTTGTAGTGTATGGTCTGTTTCTACCGTATTGGGAGATCGCAGTCATCGCGCAGCGGAAATTGGAAGGGTTACTAAACACAGTACACCGTGATATCATGTAAATTGATTTTTCCGTGGAATTAAGTTCGGGGGAATTGTTTGCGGTTGTGGATGTTTCGTTCTACACTGTCTTCGGTGAATATATGAACTCTTCGGGTGGCACACAACAAGAAGTTTGGCATCAACAGTCACTGCGTAATTAACAGGTGCATCATGAAAGAAATTCTTTAACCCATTTCCTGGTGAAACATTTAATCATTTGATAATGATTGTTGAATAATAATTGTTCTGTTCTCTGTTGATAAATGCTATGTTTATCATTAAGCATGAAAGTAAAATGGAGACTGCGTGTATTGAACAATAATACTGTTAAACGATATTCATTGGCATGCCAATAATCCACTGGCTGTGTTGAATAATACGTTTCTGTTTTAATCTGGATATATACATCTATTTGCAATCAGTTCTTAGTTAAGGAATTTTACACCAGACGTGACAGTCTGAAATTTGCTTTTTTCTATCAAGAAAACCTCTTTTTTTTTATTGAAGACTTATTGGATACGTTGGAGGCGTGAATCATCTTCATTCTGCAATTGGTTTCATTTAAATCCATTTTGTTTTGCATAAGTTATAGCTTTTTTTTTGTAAAAACAGTCTAAACCCTGCCCTAGGGTTTGCAGTGACATTATAAAATGTAAATAGCCTCCATTCCACATGTCCAAGGGCCAAAAAATTGGTGGAATGGAGGGAAATGATATGCATTTTAGTTTCCTTTTTGTTGTAGGGATTTATACATGATTTTTCACGTGCAAACTTGAAGGAAGTCGACTGAAATTGTGTCTCAGTCTGGGACAGCAGTGTAAAAGAGGAGGTTTTGGTTGGCTTGGATGCCTTGGAGGACCTTGAGGGGTCAAGTGGGGGTTGTGGAAAGTGTGTGAGGGTTCCATTGACAGGGAACAAGGGTTGTCAAGTTGGGTAAACAATCCAAATGCACAAACTTATTGATTGTCCTAAAATTGTTAGTTACTGTCCTAGTTGACCGTGAGACAAGAACTTTGTGTTTGTAAGTTGGTATGCTGGTTGGTACTGTGGTTGGAGAGAAAAGAGGGATTGGGCAGACCCTATTGAGTCTCTAGGAGCCTTTGGAGGCATTGAGAAGTGGGAAAGAAGTCTAAATATATGACTGTCCTAAACTTTTTTGACTGTCCAAAATGTGTCAAGACTGTCATAGAAAACAGTGAACCAAACTAAGTGTTTCTATGTCATCTTGGGAGGTTGGGTGGGTAGAGAGAGTCCAAAGTGAACATGTTGATAAGCCTTTTAGGATTGACAAGGGAGTTTTTGTGTTTGTGAGGAATACTTGTGACAAGTTGTGAGTTGGCATTAGAGGAAGAGTGGAAGTCCTATTTGGGGGCAGTCCTAGTTGAGTGACTAGTAAGGAGTTTGAAGGTGTTTGAGAGTTGTGGAGCATGGTTTGAGGTTCAAGATGGTTGAATATGTATGGAGGAATGTGTGTGAGTGGTTGGATAAGGGTTTGAGGAGATTGGATGTGTTTGGGCTATTGTAGCCTTGTGAGTGGATTAAGAATCTAGTGAGGGATTTGTGAAGTTATGGAAGGATTAGATTTATTGAATAGGTAAGTTGGGAGAAAGAAATCTCCCTAATATGGTTTAGTGTGTGGATGCTCTGCATGAAAGGCCTCACAGAATGAATACCAATTTTGTGTAGCATATTCAGAGGCAAAGCGGAGAGCACTAGCTCAAATGTTTGTCGATTTGGTTGGATGAGGCGAAATTGAGTCTGTAAATCTTCCCAAGAGCGAAGACTCATAGTGGCACGAGAATAAATGTCATGAGTAGTGCAGATGCCGCATTTGTGAAAACACAGAGCAAGAACTCCAGGGACACGGGCCAGTGGGAGACCCTAGACCTGAATGAGAGGTGACCACCAAATATTTTGTTGGTTAAAAGAAGGCCATCACGAAATCCCGAACCATCCTAGCGAAGCCAGGTCTTCACAGCTTCCCAGGCACGCCAAATGCTTTTAGCAAAAAAAGTGCCTTTAATGTGCACAACATCTTTCATGATAAGAAGGGTTTGAAAGCCAATCCCCTTCCAGGCCGGTCTATTAATCGAATGTCCTGAGGAAATGCAATGTCGAAGCAACACCTTCCAAGCTTCGTTTCCAGAAATGGCTCAAAGAACCCATTTGGCACAGAGAGCTAAACCTTGTTTCTAAGTGGACAAGAGGCCAATCCCTCCAAAGTCACCAGGGATACAATAGAAATCCCAAGCAACTCTGTGAAAGCCATGATTATCTACGCCATTGGCCCATAAAAATTCTCTCAAGAGCTTCTCTAGCTTACAATAAGAAGCTTTGGAAGGAGCCCAACACGAGGAGTAGTAGACATGAGTAGCTGCAATGAATTTACCAGCGAGAGAAAGAGGCTTGGTAATCTAGTAAGCAATTTTCTTCTCAATTCTTGCAAGCATTGCATTCCAAAGAGCAACAACAGACCCTTGAAAGGCAAAGGGAATGCCCAAAAAGAAAAAATCTCCCCATGTTGGATCCAATTCCATCCAAACTAGAGCATCCAAGGCGGAACTGGAAGGAAAGACTGCCTGTAACACTTGGTTTTGTGCCATTGAATAGCCGACCCAGAAGCTAAACAAAAAATGTCTAGACAATGAAGAGTTTCCTTGACATTATCCTCCTCTTCGATGAGAGTGAGAAAAGAATCATTAGCAAAATGGCCATTAACAAGCTGAGAAGGTGACTCAGGCAAGGAAATCCCCCTGACTCGTCGGGCAAAAATGGCAGATGCAAGCAGATATCCAAACCCTTTGGCAGCAAGCACGTATAAGGAAGGTGCAAGAGGACAACCTTGGCGAATGGATCTGAAAAGATCGAAAGCTGAAGATTGGCGACCATTGATGGTAATACAAGCAGAAACATCCCCAAAAAGCATTGGCACAGACTAAATGAAATGGGGAGCAAACCCTAAGGCTTTAAGCATAGAAAGAATAAAAGGCCATTCTATGCGATCATAAGCTTTAGTAGAATCAATTTTAAGGAAGAGGGCTTTCTGCAAAGTGCGTCGGGCCCATTCCATGCCTTCCTAGGCCGCAATGATATTATCTAGAATAAACCTAGATTTGATAAAACCAGGTTGCTCTGGGCGCACAATCTGTGGAAGATGTCTGATTTTGAGCACCAAGGCTTTTGCAATTATCTTGTAGGAGACATTCAGCAAGGTAACTGGCCACCAATTATAAATGTCCTCAGGATCACCAGCTTTGGGAATGAACTTGATATTCCCCTTGTCAATAATTGGCCCCAAAGAATGGGAATGAAAGGCCTTCAAGTATACCTTATGCAAATCAGCACCAACACATGGCCATAAGGCCTTGTAAAACTCGCAGGGGAAGCCATTGCAACCGAGAGCTTTATCATCTACCATATAAAAAATAGCATCCTTAAGATCCTAAAAAGTGAGAAATTGATCACAAAACACTCTTTTAGCATCAGAGAGCTAAGAGGGAACCACTGCCAAGCACTTTTGCAAAGCAGTATCGCGGTTAGGGGAATTTTCCTACGTAGTGAACACCTCACAATGTCTGACAAAGGCTTGAATAATATCCGGTAGCTCAGAAAGCATTGATTGACCTTCTTTAATCCTTTTAATCCCTGGAGAGGAATGGCGTGCTCTGAGAGCACATGATCACCAACCTTAAGCCAATGCAATCTGGCCTTGATTTGAGCTCCTCTGGCAGCATGAGAATCAACAATGGTGTCTGAGTTGAGCCACCTGGACTTGATGTCCAGGGCTGAAGGGGTTAGCCATCAAAGCTTCAGTAGTAGACTTCAAATTCTTGGTTGTGGCCTCATAGGACCGTTTGCGGTACGTGGCCAACTGTTGGCCATAGATGCAGAGGAAACGGGCAGTTCGCTAGATAGCATCATTTCACCATGTAATCCAACCGGTGAGTTGAGTAGGACAACTCTCAAGATTCCGGACCCACTAGATGTGGCCTAGCATTGGGGGATGACTTAGTAGAGAAGTATTGAGAAAAAATTGCGTTTTTGGAGTGTGCTTACAACCTGGCATCCATTCAATGCTAAATTTGATGGGAAAGTGATCTGACAAGGTGACTTCAGCAAGAGGCAAAACTGGAAAAGATTGGTTTTCCCCAAAAGCAAAAAACGATTGCGCTGAGATCATGGCACGATCAAGACGTTTAAAGACTCTGCTAGGGCCAGCTCTGTAATTACACCAAGTGTGCCAGACTCCCTGAGAAGGACGATGAGAAATATTGGGATCAAAAAGCCCCAATTTATTTTGCATGTGAAACCATGCTTCCCGTTCACCAGCTATCCACTGAAAAGGCAGAATGTTGTCTTTATCGGAGGCCACTTCAACCATATTAAAGTCCCCACACATCACCCAAGTGGCAGGGGGCAACGAATCTGCAATCCACCGCCACAAGCAAGATCGCTCCACAGCATCATTGGAAGCATAAATATTAAAGATCCCAAAAGAATGATTGTCGACTGACATGAGGACCCACACTGCTCGCTGAGTAGGATCTAACCCATGATAGACAATAGTAGAGTGCCAACGTGGTGAGAGAAGAGTGACAACACCTCCTCTACCAACTTCGTGTTTTGAAGCAAAAACCAGGCCATTTGGCCATATCACACGACATGCAACAACCAACAAGAAAGCAGTAACTTTAACTTCTTGAAGGCAAAGAACATCAATACCAAGATGAGCTTGTCTAATATTCCGCACGAAATTTTTATCTGGTAGGGTTAGTAAGGCCCTGAACATTCCATGAGAGGAAGTTCATCATTCAAAATCTTGCATGCCTTCTTTGTCCTCAAGAGAGGATAAACTATTCTGCAAAAAATCTGAAGCAAATTGAAAACCAGGGAAAGAATCCCTTGAAAGAACCCTGCGCTTACCACGACCCTCATCTTTGCCGCTATCCCGCCTAGACGGGCTGCGAGAATGGCGCAAATGTTGAGCTGCAATAGTTGAAACCGCATGAGGAGTACACACCCATGCAGAGCGAGAACTACTCTCAACAAAACCCTTCCCCTTATCAGTAGGGTTTGAAACCTCCGATTGCACATTAGCTTGCGTTGTAGCAGGAGTTGGCTTCATAGAAGCCGCAGGCTGGGAAGAGGGTGGCGCTACAGCTGAAGCATCATGCTTAGGTTTATTCTTTCGACCCACAGTGGTCCAACCTTCTTCCAACTTGGGTTCCGAAGAACCGACATCTTTAGAAGGCGCCTTAGTCCTAGGAGCAGCAAGAGGGCAATCTTTAATCTTGTGATTAGAGGACTGGCACCGATAGAAGGTGTTATGCAAATTTAAATATAGCACACGCTGAGAAAAGCTATGACCGCCAACCTGAATATCAATAGTTTCCTTAAGATCCCGGGATAAATCCACTTCAATGCAGGCCCTCTTTTGAGGGCGGGCATGAAAAAAACAGTCTGGCTCCATGCAAACAATCTTGCCAAGAGATTGGGCAATCGTTTGCAGGAACGACCAACAAGGAAGAGGGAGACCAAGAAATTAAACCTAGATAGGGACCTTGAGCTTTTTTTCATCGGAGATTGTAAAGTCCCTAGACCACGGTTGAAAAACCAACAAGGATGACTACACAAACCAGGGACCATGCTTGAGGACACCCTCAACATGAGTAGGATTTGAAAAGCGAAACAGAAAAAAACCTTTGGTGAGATTTTGGATGCCATCAAGCCGGATCCCATGAGGGGCCCAAGCTTTGGCAACCCAATCACGAAGCATGCTTTCAGGTGGAACCCTCCCCACAAAATAACCAATTAAATTATACTTTTCAAGCCAGTTGCATGCATTATCAAAATCTTGCAATGGTAAAATAACATCAAGGGTACCAGAAATAGTACCTTGTGAAACACTTTCGGAACAAACTTGCAAGAGCACTTGGTTGGGGGAGCCATGCTCTCCAGATGCCAAAACGCTAGCACCAACATCAATTGTTGGACTAGGAATGGTCGAAGCCATAATAAAAGGCTAAAAAATCCTGCAATAAAAGCGCCATGACAACCAAAAATGCACTATGCAAACAAACAGTACAAGAAAGCAAGAAAACCTTAGTAGAGCTCTAGGTCCTAAGTGTAACTCACAAATAAAATATTTTAATTTACTTTTGTCTCCATAATTCCCCTCTTCCTCTCCTTAGGTTTAAAATATAAACTTATAAAATCTAAATACATTTCCTTCACATAGATGGCCCCTCATTGAAAACAGCTTTGTGTTACTAGGCCAAGGGGGGATATTTTAAAAAGCATTTTATAAGACTTAGTGAATGAAATAAAAATACAACTCTTCTGAAAACAATAAATTCACCAAGTCCAACTGAAGCCCATTGCATTGAACTAAGGAAGGAATTGAGACCATGGTCAAGTGCTAAAAACAGCACTTACTAAAAATAGCAAAAACTGCCCAAACCTTGAAACTGAAGATGATGCACATTTAAATTGAGAGGAGACTGAAGCTATGACCAGCTGCCAAAAATAATGGTTACTATAAATAGTAACTGCTAAAAATAGCAAGTCAGCCAAAACTACCAACTGACCAATTGGTTTCCAAACTAACACTTTACTAAACATAGTAAGTCTCGGACAAGTTGTCCGAAATCACTCCAGAAAGTGTCGTTCATCTCCATTAATCTGTCTGAAGTTTTGAACACACTGGTGACATCAAAATACCCCTTTGATCCTGCTGTTACCAACCCAAAAAGCCAACGCTAAATGCACTACAAGAGAAACAGAAAATGGGGACATGACAAAAATATCAAAAATATCTAAATTTTGATCCAAAGGTAAATTCTTTAAGTTGGTTTTCCTTCAAATTCCTTAAATTTTTTATACCTTCACTCTGGTCAAATGTCTAATGATTGATGAAAAACTTATCCTTTCTCAAAATATTTTGTTTGTGATTTGAAAATACTGAAAATTAAAGCACAATGAAACTCAAAGTGCCAATTTTTGTAATCATCGGTCGATGTGTATTGAGCTTTGTCACATGCATTGATTAGGATTTACATTAAATATTGGTTAATTATCACAGATATAAAGTACCTTAGATTTCAGTTATATGATCTGTGATTTAAGGTTCTGTTATTTCAGAAATTGACTGACACATTCTGTTTAAATTTTTCCGATCTTTGACAATGTGCTAAAAAGTGTTTATTTGTATCTTGTGGTGAAGAATTTTAAGTTGTGCATGATATGTTGCATATTTCCAATGGTGTTAAGTTTAATGCTGGACTCATAAATTTGTTTATTTTATGTTTGCAGTGTGCCCCACTACATTGAAAAGGATATGCCGACAGCATGGAATTGCAAGGTGGCCATCACGCAAGATAAATAAAGTTAACCGATCTATAAAGAAGCTTCAAGGTGTCATTGATTCAGTACAGGGGCCAGATGGAGCTTTGAAATTAAATGCCATTACAAGTGACATACTCACTACAGCTTCCAGGGTCCAAGAATTGCAGATGCGTACCAGTATCCCATCCTCTCAGGGAAGCTGGCCAGTTTCATGGCCCTCTGCACAGGAGTTTGTATTAAGCCAAGCTGTGCCAGGTGAAGCAAATGTTCCTATGATGGAAACTATGTCTCATCAGAATGAAGAAATTATAAAGGATGTGCCCCCGACAGAATTTTCAGCTGGATTGGAATCCTCACCTTCTGTGAAGGCAACTCCAGGGGCACAAGGTGGTAGTGATACTCACATGCAAAGCCTCCCAGCTGATGGAAGCATTTCATCAAGGCAGGATGATTTATTTGCACAGAATTCTCGAGGGAGTACCCAGCAAGGACCATTGAGTAATGTCAAAGGCGGAAAAGAGCTAAGTAGGAACACAGATAAAGATTCTCACTCAGAAGGGTTGACTCATCAAAAAGGTGTGAGAACCATGAGTTCTATTCATGCACCTTTTACTGAAAGGTGTCATCGTGTGACTAGCACATTTGATATTAGTGATGAATTGAATTTCAGCAGAGAAAATCAACAGACATCTTTCCAGCAAAGGTTCACAGAGGGAATTCTGGAAAGCCATCTACAATCTAGAAATCATTTTCAAGGAGGAAAACATTACCATGTGGACTTGAAGGAGATTAAGGAGCATGTGAACTTGCAGGATGCTGACAACCGTGTCACTTCCAGAAGCTCAAATCTTGTTGATCTGGCTAATGACACAGGACCTAGATTTTATGCTAGAGATGAAGTAGTATCTGGGCAGAAAATAATTCTCCCCAGCTCTTCAGCTATTACAAATTCTTCAAATGGTTCTGAATCTTCACTATTCCATCCAAGTGATTCTGGTTCACCCACAGATAGTATTGTAGATATTTCACAAAAAGAAATACTTATTAAAGATGAGAGTTTAAGAATTACAGTGAAGGCAACATATAAAGAAGATACAGTTCGATTCAAACTGCCATCAACTTCTGGATATTCTGAATTATGTGAGGAAGTGGCTCAACGATTTAAGGTGGCAATTGGCACATTTCAGCTCAAGTATCTAGATGATGATGACGAGTGGGTGATATTGACATGCAATGCTGATTTGTTAGAGTGTATAGATGTAATGAACTTTTCTGGTCGGCATGCAATTAAGCTTTTGGTTCGTGATTCGGTCTTTGATGCTGGGAGCTCTAGTGAAATGTTAAGATGAATCTTGTTTTTACTCTGGTTTTGGAGATTCTAACTGGGATTTCTCATCTCAATTGTATGATTTTCTGTACTCATAGATTCCTGGATGCAGTAAGAGATTAAGCTGTTAATTTTCCTCTTTAAGTGCCAAGCACTGGCAGTCATGAATGTACGCATATCTACATGTAAATGAAAAGAAAAATGGTAATGCCTGACGAAAGATTATCCATACGGAAAAATGTTTGTGTCTCAGTTTTGGTAGCTTCATTTTTGGCTGGATGAACTCTTCAAAATTTTACAGCTATCAATTAGTGCAATATGGTATCACCAGTCATTTTCCGTATAATATTGCAAATCATGTTATGGCATCATCATCTTAGGTACTTATTGGGACTTAAGATACTGGCCTTATGACATTCCACTTAGATAGTTACCAGGACTGGCATTTAAGCTTGGAGATATGGAATGGCCTATAGAATGGACTGCATCACCAGTTCAGGAACTCATTCAATGTGAGGGCCTTTGGGTACTCTCCCAACGGAGGTCTGTTAGGTGCTTGACCTTGAGGTCGAGGATCCGAAGGACCCTTTCCCATTTAAGGTGCTCATCTAACATTCATTATTTTAATACTTTTACTTGGACTAAACAGAAAAGAGCAGTTATATTTCAAAGAGGAGAATTGGCACGGCATGGTTTCATCTGGAGCTTGGTCAGAAGGTTGAAACCGAAAGATACAACATTTGAACCATATAAGGAAAAGTTAAAGAACTCCCCATGCTCTCCTAAATGGGATCTCATACGCGGAAGAGAAGAGCTGCCTAAGCTCAGACCTAAAAGTCAACTTTACATTTACCTCTAGAAGTTAAAACAAGTATTCATTTGAAAATGAAGCCAAGATAGATTCGGTGGGATGATTTTAATTATAATAAAATCCTCTGTTTTTGTTAGTTTTTTCCTTCGAGTGCTGGGTCAAAGGCACATTAATTCATTTTGAGCTCAGGATAATCTAACAATTTCAAGAATAATATGCAGATGCTTACACAATCTCCAGTAATTATTTAATTTCCCAAAATTGCATGCAAATCATTAGTGCTGTGTAAAAGTACATAGACAATTGATAACGGTTTCTTAGAGATTTCCATCCCAATCGGTGTGGTTAAATTGTCTATACCACCCTTTGTGGTGGAGATACCTTTTAACTGAATCCACAAGTAAAAATAATATACCTTGAAGTGCCTGAAGATCATATAAAAAATCATCTGAGCTACTTACCGTGAACTCTCAATTAGAATGAACGTCACCTGCTTCTTTAATTTAGTTGTCATTTTTTCATCTTGTGTATATTATATGAAGATGGGTCATGGGAGTGTGGCCTTAACAACACAGCGTGTACTGTATAAGAATAATATGATTGTAACTAAGTCATCTGCAAAGAAAATTACTTTTAGGCTTTTAGCAAATGGAAAAGGCTATACAATGTGATATGTACAGAAGAACATTTCCAAATGGAGCCCAAAGGCCATCGAAGGCCTGATGTAGATGAGATGCTGTTGAGACAGCAATTGCTTTCCCTTTTTTCTGTTGTTTGCTACAAGATGGTTACTATCACCTGCCACCTGAAATACTCCTCTCCGGAGTGGAATCTGTATAATATTGGCAACAAGTTAATCTGAACTTTGGCCTGAGATTTAATTCCATTGCCCTGTTTGTTTTGGTTCTGGTGTGGAACAGGTGAAAGTGAGAGGTGTGTGATATGATTTCTGAGTAAAAGTGAGATGATAGCCTAAAATAATGGATCCATTTATCAACTCGTTGTCAGGTTGATCTTTGTATCATTGGATGATTTTTACAGACTTGGATCCATTTGTTTACCTTTTATGGCTTTCTAGACCCAATGAAGAGGCAATGCAGCCGTTTCCATTCCAATGTTTTTCTTTTATTGTTTATTATTTTGCTTTAGAGTCTTTCTTTGTAGGGTTAACCCCAACATAATGTACAACCCACTAATTCTTGGCATGCAAATGATGAGTTTATGCTATCATCTTAATGATCATATAGGGCACAAGTTTGTATGTATTTGACATAGTTAATGGTTTAAACAAACATGAAAATGCTGATTTCACCTTCTACTTTATACTAGTATTCATAATCCTCCAGATTTTGCTAAATTGTATCTTTATGAGAGGGTTTTATATCATCCACAAAGAACTTTTAACTCATTGTTTTGGTTCATATTTTAGTAGGCCGGGGTGCTGCTTCTAAAATGTTTGACCATTTCTTCAAAACCACCAAATCAAGGCTCTTGATAGAAGTTGGGCTACAAGACACGATCAACTCCTCGACTGAGAGGAAGTAAATTAATCAATCACCAATACTTGGCTGTTTGGGTCTAAGTTGGTAGGTATGGGGTTGGGTAAAAGTATGAGGTTCTTGTACATTCGTTTGGCGAATTTCACACACACACCCTATGTGTGCACACACATTTCGTACAAATATATTTGTATACTGTAAAATTGGAATGATAAAACTATTGTAGAACCATAAAAGATCCAACCACATAAAACCCTAGTTCTACAATCAAGAATCCACTATACACCAATTAAGAACCTAAAGCATGCAAGTCACAACAAAATAGAAAGATTATATCATTCACATGCTTACTAGGGTTTGATCTCCATTGTTTCCTATTTCCATTGATCTTGTTTGATATATTTGCTCTTAGATTTTGAATGTGCACAAGAGCTCAACAAAGAACGGATTGTGGTTGTGAAGTCGCTTGATTGCATATGTCATTAGGGTTGTGAAAAGATGAAATAATCCTCTTATATAGAGAACACCTTAAAAAATGGAGGGATAGGATTAAGAGGTGAAAAAATAAACGGTCGGATAGGATTAAAGGGTAGGTGGAAGAAATAATAAAATAATGAAAGCATAGTTAAGAAAAAACCAATGAATTAATTAAATAAATAAAAATCTATTTAATTAATAGAGGAAGTGAGACCAATTAAATAAATAAAATATTTAATTATTTTATCCTGACCCTTCTATTAATTAAATAGATTTTTATTTATTTAATTAATTCATTTATCCTTTTCTAGAATTAATTAAATAAATAAAAATCTATTTAATTAATAGAAGGGTTAGGATAAAATAATTAAATAAATAAAATATTAATTTAATTAAGAAAGGATAATTTTAAGTGTTTACAATATCATATAATAATATATTTAAATTTTTGATAGTACGATACTTCATCATCAATCAATGGTAGTGATAAAATTAATAATCAAATAGTTGAAAATTTCAATAATATATCATATATTATATATATTTTTAAGACAATTCAACTGAAAATCATTACAATT
This sequence comes from Cryptomeria japonica, assembly GCF_030272615.1. NCBI lineage: Eukaryota > Viridiplantae > Streptophyta > Pinopsida > Cupressales > Cupressaceae > Cryptomeria > Cryptomeria japonica. The sequence goes on along the minus strand of NC_081407.1, from coordinate 436,810,516 downwards.
ACAAATTTTGCAAATAATATAATAAATTTTTTGTAACTTGGTCTTTAGTCTTCATCAAAAGCATCTACATCAAAGTTACCACCTAATTCAACATGATTTAAACTAGGAGGAAATGGAGTGTCACTCCCACTATGTACATCACATGTAAGAGTCTTGTCATTTGTATTGACTCTAGCAAGCATTTTAGGATTTTTGTAATAATGTTTATAATAAGCTTTTGGAATTCATTATTTAATTTTTTTTTTGCTCGTGGTAGTGCTTGAGAGTGGACAAGGAGCATCCTTGTTGCCTCAAGTTCCTTGTGGGTACAACCTTGTTGCATTAGGTTCCCTTGAATTTATGCTTTACCCATAGGGAACCTACGGTGGAGATACTCCTTGTCCACTCTTGGGCTACTCCTACTACCACTCTAGAGCATGGCTTGATTGGGTACGAGATTGAGACCTCCCCATAAGAGAACTTAAGATGTGCCTTATTGGCTCTTGGGTTGCTCTTGTCACTACTCCAAAGCTTGGCTCAATTGGGTACGTGATCGAGACCCTTAAGGAGAGAACCTAATAACTTAGGCTTGTGGCAATCCATAAGTACAAGGCCTATGTGAAAATATATATCTTACTTAGGTGGCATCCCTAGTAACTCTAATGGAAAGATGTTAGCAAATTCTTTAAGGATAGGGTGATCATCAAGAGTAGTCTCTAGTCCATCCTCTAATCTATCACTAACTAAAATATAAAATAATTGACAACCCTGCATACACCACTTAGGATGCATATCGATAATCATGCAAAGAGAAATATATCTCTACCCTCCTCAGATTTCAACTCCAACACCTTGATCATTCACACACTCATTTTTCTTTTGATGATAATCTATAATATCTTGATGACCATTGAGCCAATCGATATGCACAACCACTCCATAAGAGCCCAAGAGAATTATTCAAAGGTTCATTATGGTAAAAGGTTCCAAGTCCCAACTTCAAATTTTTAATCACTAAATCTACTACCACCTTAGCTCATAAGGCTAGCTCAAACTCTCACTTATCATCTTGCCTAGAATCCACTAGCTTACAATACTCCACTAAAGATTGGGGCAATAAAATAGTTTGATTCCTCGAAGGCTAATAAAACAATAATTAGAGTACCATGAATAATACCGAGGGTCTCAATGCTAATAACAAGTAGTGCCTAGGGATTTGCTTAACTTGGCAATTTTCAATAACTGCAAATATTCTATGAGACCTACTCACATCTCCTATCTACTCTAAAGTTCCTACATTTTGACTATCTATTTTTACAAGTCCATATAAACACTCCTTGCCTAAGTGTCCTTACACAATAACGTACAAAGCAAGGCCCTCTAGTCTATACCTAAGGCATTGTCCTACTAGGTTGTAATGTGCCAAGTGTACTAGAGCTAACATCTAAAAGATTGTTGTGTGAGTTGGCCCTACACCATGTGTTTTGTGGCAATTGATCACTACAATGTCCTATGTTTGACATGTTCTAGAATGTCTTCTCTATGCCCTTATTGGGTCTAGGCTTCTAACCGTGATGATGCTACCACTAGGGAGGTCTAGAAGGCATCAAAATGGATTTGAATCTCCCTTCCATAGGAGTGGAGGACTAAAATTATTGTGATTATGTTGGTGCTAGCTACAATTTTATGCACATTCATGAGCCTCTTATTCTTACCTCAAATATCCTCTACTATATAGGCCTTCTCTATAATGACTTAGGATCATATGATAGGTCATTTGAATAGGATCTACAATCTCTGCATTGAGGCCCCTATCAAATTTGTTGATGGGGATGTTCTTCTCTTAGAGATAATCCACATACTATAAAAGCTCTAAAATGCAACTCATAATACACCACTATAAGCCCCTTCTACTACAATTCATAAAAATCTATTCAAGGCTAATCAAAATTATTTTCTAAATATCCAACTCTAAATTACTCTAGCAAAGTGTCCCATGTCAAAGTGTCCAATGCTATATGATAGTTTCATTCCTAATGTCACCAAGTAGACATGGTGCCTCTAAGAAGATTAACTACAAAATGTGCCTTAAAATTTCCCTTATAAGCATGCAACCCAAAGCACCTATTGAGGCTAACAAGCCATGACTCTACCTTTACCCATTTCATAGTCTCTCAAAACATTGTGTAGTTTGTAATTATATCAACTCCCTAATCTAATCCCTTGTATCACAAGAGACCCTCACTAAATTATTTTATTGTATCTAATTGGTCAAGGTAAACTAACTCCACACCAACCTCATCCATGTGCTCTACTTAAGTCCATGGGGGGATCCTACTATGCCCTCTAAGCTCTAGAGTGTATGCCTCCATAGAAATATATGAATGATATCCACAAGAATTCTCTACTATAGGTGGTAACCTATCTTATACCACATTGATCAATTGTTGAAGCACTTGGAGGTTTTATAGTTTAATCTTCGGAGGTGGCTTCTAGTGTATAGACACTACTAATGGTGGATCTAAATAAGCCACTTGAGAGTATGCCACTCTAGATGCATGTGCATGATAATGCCCTCTCTTAGATCTAGGCCACATCTTACATTTAGTCAAATTTCATGGTTAAACAGAGTTTAGCTTAAGTTCCAAGAGTTTCTAGTGTTGATATTATGCTCTAATACCAAGTGTAATTCCTATATTTTCACATGGATATAAATTGTAACACAATTTTTTTTGAAACAATCAGCCTTAAAAACACTTGTATCACACTACCCAAGGTAGTACATCATGTGCATTCAACAATCATTGGAGATGCAATTCTTTGAAGGACTATTGCATTATGTGAGGGAAACAAGTTCAAATGAGTGAGAGACATGAAACTCATTTTTTTCACCCTATGAAAAAGAAGACAACTTAATTAGGGTGTGGCATCACTCCACATGACACCTTAAGGGAAAACCCTTATGGGTATGCCCCTTTGGATTCCTAGGTAAAAATGAATTGTTCATTCCATCATTGTGAATTGAGTTTGTTAACCATTCTATTAACCACCTAAACATGCTAATTGTATCATGAGCCTATATGTAATTATTTGTTTAAGCATACAAATATTTAATTTAGTTTCTCTAACATAAAAAAAAAACTAAAAAAAGTATTGAATGTCTAATTAAAATCTTGATTTTAAATAAATTACGTAGATGCGTATTAAATAATAGCTATTTTTCTTTATTATAAATGTTTAAATTAAATTTTTTTTAATCAATAAATCGTATATTATTTAATTTAATTAGTTATTACTATTAAATTTTAATTATTGACAAATCAAAAATTTAAATTAATTAAATATTATTGAATAATAATTAAATTATTAACATCATGCTATATTTTCACAAATTCTCCATATTAGCCCCTAAATACTTCACTAAATTTTATTAATTTATATAAAAATTACATAGATAAATTTGATTTTTAAAATTTTATATTTAATTATAATAAAAAATTATTTAGTCAATAGAAATATTAAATAAATCTTAGGGCTTCTAAAAACCTCTACTAATTCACTATTTAAAAGGGGAAACTTTCTCTTTTCCTTTTGTTTGCATGACTTATTCTCATTATTTTATTTTTATTTTCCTTTTCTGGTTTGCACAATTTGAAAGAGGGTAGACAAAAATGTATTGTAGGTGAGGTTTTCACTTCAAACCAAGATCGTATATATAACCTTATGTTTATAGTGAATAGAGATAAATTTATATGGAATACGATTAAATTTCATTTGTTATATTAAGTTTTGGCATTGTTGTTTATTTTAGTTTGGGTCATTTCAAATGTTTATCAATTTAATGATCATAAATGTGTCAAATAAGATGAGAATGATAGGGATGGAGTCCTAAGAGTTGATTTTAGTGAATTAACAGTATATAATGCGAAGTTGTACATTCAATCAATGAAGAAAGAAAAAAATGATATTTGAAATATTTTAATTTCTTATGAAATATTGAAATTCACAAACACACTGAAGAGAAAGCTCATGGAAGATAGGCTATAGGTGATTTTGTTTGGGACATCCTTGTTAGAATATTTAATCTTTACTTGGCTTAGGTTTCTTTATTTGTATTTAGTTTGGGATATTCCTTTGGAATCCCTACATGTAATTTGTCCTCTAGTACATGTGTGAGGACAAGTCATTTATGTTATTTTCCTTTCATGGTATCAGAGCAGGTTTCTATTAATCATTTATTGAGCTTGTATTGTTGAAGGATTACAATTTATCTATTGGAGCACTCACCTTTGGAGCACTTTCTTTGAAGAAAGAAGATAAGAGTTTTAGCTTATATTTGCTTCATCAATTTTTTTCTAACTTGTGCAGGTTTTGATTTCAATTTTTTTAATTTTTTAATTTTTTTCAATCTTGCTAACAAGTTTGCATGTAGGTTTATTCTCATTTTTCTTGCCAAAATTTTGTTTCTAACCTCTTAATTCTCATGGAATAGTAAGCATCATCAATCTCATAGTTGTACAAATGCATCTCAAGAAGCTCTTTGTTTATGAAGATTACTTGAAGAATTGGGGCTACCTCATTGCTCACTTCATTTCAGAGCAAATTGAAGACAAACAAACTTCTCTTCCATATTGCAAAGGACAAGATCAAGTTGCTGATATTCTAACAAAGCCACTTTGTATAGAAATCATTATAGAAAATCTTGGTTTACAACCCATTGAAGGGTTTGATGTAAATTCCCCAAGTAAAGCATAAGGGGGGTGTTAGAATATTTAATCTTTACTTGGCTTAGGTTTCTTTATTTGTATTTAGTTTGGGATATTCTTTTGGAATCCCTACATGTAATTTGTCCTCTAGTACATGTGTGAGGACAAGTCATTTTTGTTATTTTCCTTTCAATCCTACTACTGTTTGAGCATGTTGATAGTTGATTGCTAACTTGATTTGAACAATAAATGATTAATTATTGGTCTTGTTCTAATATGCAGGTGTTATTATCTATTCTAATTTTAAATACATCTCATTACAATATTCCTTTAAAGAAGATAAGATTTTAACTTCTACTACTCCAATCTTGTTTTGAACAACATACTATATTTTAATCGTAAATTTTAACTTTCTATTCTAGACTTTATCTGCTATCTTACTTTTATTATTATTCAATAAATGAGTTTTTTATTTACAAATCAACCATTATTTATAACCAGTCATTATGGAATGCTTGCACTTACTAATATTTACTCTAACTAATGCAACACTAAGCATGAGTTGTATTTAACATGCAAGATGGGTAGCTAAGATAGAGCTATAGAATCATTTGACAGAAAGTCTGAAAAGAAAGAGACCTAAGGAATATAGCAAGAGCCACATTAAAATAGATTTATTCAAGAGGTTTAGGACTTTCATGCAAATGAATGAATGAATGTTTACAAACTACAATTAAATTAGCAACAACTAAAATATAAAGCCATTAAGAATAATCTACATTATGACTTCCAATCTTCAAAATCTACACACTAGAATCCTCTCTTTAACTTAAAATATTATTCCTTTAACAATATACTCCTCTCTTTAACTTAAAAGACTATTTTATTTTTTTAAATCTAAATACAATTACAATTAGACATATCATTGCGACCATCACCACAATTAAGGTATCTACACAAGCTGTGATCCACTTCTTCAAATGTTATGGACATGTTTTCAATCAGCTCTTATATTTCCTATCACTTTCCCCATCTATAATGACAATCTAAGACTACTAGAAAACCAAAAATTGTCATCTTTCTCCTAAGATGTTTTCTCTAGTAATCTTTGAATCTCTTCTTGTTGAGCCCAAGAACCTTCATCAACATGATAAATAATAAACATCTCTATTTTTAAAATAAGAAAGTGGAAGCCATCATGGAAGTGTTGGAAACTACCATAACTAAATAGGAAATGTTGATGTTAAATAAAAACAATCACCAATCAAGAGTCTCCAATAGTTATTATGTTGATATATTAAGAAAAACACCAATTGTAAAATATCCATTCATCCTTCACTCAATATTAATCTTTATTATCTGCTCTTCTAAAATATTAGACAAAAATACCAACAATTACTTCATTCCATGAATAAAAGAATAGACATGGCATTTTGAAACTCTATTAAAACTTAACTTACGTTTTTAGGACAATGACCATGCATAATCTCATTGTTGATTGAATTATAGCAAATAAATGAAAGAAAGATAGCAAAAATTAATTAACAAATTGAAAGACAAAAAAAAAACACAAACAAGAAGAACACATTAATTATTATAGTGGTTCACCAATAGGCTACATGCACTCTCAAAGTAGGGGATTCCCTTTTATTAAATCTGTTCCAATACATCAATCTACAACAACTTTGTGCATCACAAATATATCTTTTCTACACTCAGTCTCCAAAGAAAAGAGCATAAAGAACATGACCCACAAAGGAAGATAAGGGGTCATCAAGAAGACTAAAGATTAAGAGGCAGCAATTACTGTCAAAGAAAACAGTTTATGGTGATTGGGCTTCACATGTACCAACAACCTCCCACTTGAAGACCAATCAATGTTGGAAGAGAGCCACTTATCGATATCCCCCACTTTAGGCCTATTGTCACATTTTGACAATGTCAATAGAAGCTCTACAAAATTCGAACTTCTCTCTTGGTACTATCTTCGTTAACGCATCAGGAAAATTAACTTTCATGTCAATGTTCTCCACTTGTAGCTTACCTTCATCAAGAACATGTCAAATAAAATGATATCTCAGTTCTATATGCTTTGTCCTATTATGAAAGGAAGAATCCTTGGCCAAGTGAATGGCACTATTGCTATCACAAAACAAAGTGAAAACAAATTGCTTACACCACAATTCGCCCAATAACCACTGTAACCATATCATCTCCTTTGCTCCTTTGGTGAGAGCAATGTATTCTGCCTTAGTAGAAGAAAGTGCAATGACCTATTGCAACCTTGAAACCCAGCTGATTGTAGCCCCTACAAAAGTAAACATATAATCATCAGTAGAACTTCGTTTGTCCAAATCTCTAGCCATATCCAAATCAACATAACCTCACAGCTGAGTATCCTTGCCTCCAAAACATAAAACATGATTGAAAGTACCTTTTAGGCACTGTAATATCCATTGTATTGCCTTCCAGTGAGATTTACCCAGGTTACTCATAAATTTGCTCACAACTCCCACTGCGTGAGCAATATCCAGACAGGTACAAACCATGGCATACATGAGACTCCCAACAACTGATGAATACATAACACCTTTCATTTGTTCTTGATCTTGAGTTTTTGGACACATACCCGAGGATAAACAAAAATGATCGGCCAATAGATTACTAATAGACTTGGCATTTTTCATATTGAACCTATCTAAAATATTGGCAATATATTTCTCCTGAGATAATCTAGTTTCTCTCTTTTGTCTATCCCTAATTATTGTCATCCCAAGAATCCTCTTTGCTGCCCCTAAATCTTTCATAACAAAACGTTGAACCAAAGTTGATTCAATTCATGAACTATCCTCATACTAGTGCCAATAACAAACTCACCATTTGGAAACTTCTTATAGTAATCGCATGGGTCTAATTCACAATGAATAAAGTGTTGCACGGTCATGAAGCTATTGAATTTAAGGTACCACTACCTTGGGGCTTTCTTGAGCCCATACAAACTCCGCTTCTATTTGCAATACAGATATTCCTGACCATGTTTAATGAAACCTTCAGGTTGCTCCATATATAACTCTTCATCAATATCTCCATGAAGAAACACTAATTTGACATCAAGTTGCTCAAGCTCAAGATCCCATACAACTGCCATGCCCAAAACAACACAAATAGTTGTCATCTTAACAACTGGTGAGAAAATTTCATTGAAATCAATCCCCTTTTTCTGATCAAAACCTTTCACAACCAATCTGGCCCTATAGCATTTACTACCTCCATCTTCTTCTTTCAGTCAATAAACCCTTTTATTCTTGAGTGGTTTTCAATTTGACGGAAGGGTAATGAAATCCCATGTATCATTTATCTTCAAAGACTCCATTTCATCTTGCATTGCCTCCATCCATTTCACTGAATTTTCATCTTTGCAAGCTTGTTTAAAAGTTGTAGGCTTTGACTGATTGAAGAGAAATAACTCATAATCATCAAATTTAGTTTTCTTTTGGTAGCCACTGAAGCGCTAACTGCCATCATAACTTCTTCCCAATTGTTCGGTAAAGAACATAATAAAAGAATTTCTTAGGTGATTCAACATGATCCCACTTTCTCTCATTTTTAAATTGTATAACTTCTTCATGATAAAAACCTTGTTTGATGTTGACGTCATTGCGTACATGTCTAAGAGCTTATCCCATAGCTCTTTTGAAGTCCTTTGAGCGGAAACGTTGAAAAGAACATTGCTTGACATATGAAGAAAAATAGTGGCCCTTGCTTTCCTATCCAATTTCTCCCACTTTTCCTCTGACATTGAACCTTATCCTTTGGTTTTCCCTACCAATGCGAACAAGTGTACCTTCCACAATTTGAAGTTCTGCCCTATGAACTTCTCTATCTTCCATTTATTTGCATCATCCATGCTTTGAAAATTCTTCACCGATTTCTAGAGAACCATTTCAACACCAAACCTCTTCACCAAGCTCTGATACCAATTGTTGGTTGAATTATAGCAGAATAAATGGAAGAAAGATAGAAAAAATTAATTAACAGTTTGAAAGACAACAAAAACACAAACAAAAAGAACACATAAATTTTTATAGCGGTTCACCAATAGACTACTTCCACTCTCAAAGCAAGGGATTTTGTATTAAATCTGTTCCACTTATTAATCTTCATCAGTTTGTGCATCACAAATATATCTTTTCTACACGCAATCTCCAAAGAAAAGAGCATAAAGAACATGACCCATGAAGGAAGATGAGGTCTCATCAAGAAGACTAAAGATTAAGAGGTAGCGGTTGCTGTCAAAGAAAACAATTATGGTGATTGGGCTTCACAGGTACCAACACTCATCTCTGGCCAAGGTATGCCTTAATGCTATTTCTAAAGCTAAGAAAAGGAGCTTACAATAGTGCCCAGGTAATAAATTTTTTTGAAATATGGTAAAATAAATAGTGTTTGTTAAGGCCTCCTCCTTTGAACAGGGAAGCAAGGAATCTCCAATACAAATTTCTAAAATTGGCTTCTTCCCAACAGTAAAAGCACTGGGATAAATGCCAACTACATCAATTCTGCATACCAACGACAAGAATCAAACTAAATTTTTCCCCAAGTAATTTGGACTAAGATTGATTATGAAATCATCAAATTATTCACCTTCTTTGACCTTACCTAATGCTTTATTTCGCCATTTCTTGAGCCACTGCATTCCAAACCCACACACAAAAAAGCATTTCAATTCAATCCAAACTCTCAAGATAATTGCATGCAAAACACACAGATAAAATATAATTGTAGAAAGATTAATAGTGGGAACCTTGTAATCAAAAATCTATTCTCAATATAAACAGTATGAAATGAAAGGAGAGCCATTGCATATGATTCCATTCCAAGTGATAGGTGATTCATTTTCCTCGATTTAGTAGGGTGGTATTTAGACTATCAGGATTTTATATTTGTGTCCATAACTGTCATTGATTCAGAATTTAAATAATCATGTATGGAGTCTGGCACTACTGACATGAATCATTTGGCATTACTGATAGCATAGAGTCTAAGTTTTGATTAAGTAAAAACAGGTTTTTGAAAGGAACCCGAACCTTTTACATATCAGGAGAGCAAAAGAGCTAGAAATAACCATCCCTAATTACTTCAATAACAAAAACTGATCCCATCTGAACAAAAAGGGATCTCAACACACATAACATAAAGAACCACAAAAAGACAACGAAAGAAAAGCAAAAAGACAACACAAAGACAGTGACTGAGACTGAGACAACTAGATATTTTTCATGATATCTTCAGCGTGGATCACCATCTGCTTCATGTTGTTCACAAAGGTCTTTAAATCATCCAGCTCTCAACCCTTGATGTCGCCCTTATTCTTAGTATTGGCTCTAGTCCTCTTCTCGTGACCTTTTTTGTCCAGTTGATCCTTGTCGCCCTCTTTATCTTTGATGTTATCAAACCTGTTAATCAAAATGTTCATGTTGTCCACCGAGGCTTTGAGGATTTGGAAGTTTTGTTCAACTATCTTCTTTACTGTGAGTTCCATCCTGTCAACTCTACTGCTCAGATTGTTCATAGCAATTTCCATCCCTTTCACCTCCTTATTTTCTTCCATCTCCTTAACCTTTTTTTCAGTTGCAATAATTTTACTCACCATGCTTTCAATGGCTTCAACATTATTAATTGCCACCGCCAATTTTTTGACATTTTCAGACAGAGGTTTGTTGCCTATCGTGGCTCTTTTGACAACATTCATATCCTTCTTTAGGTTGCCTATGTCTTTCACCATTGTGCTGACGGTATCACAAAAACCCTTAATACCCTCATTTTATCCGACACAATCACTAGATTTGCCCCTTTTGTCCTCTTTATCCTCTTTCTGCAGACCTTGAGTATTCAAATCCTCATTGTTGCCCACAACCGGGATGTCATCCCCCTCCTTATCCTGCCCATTATCATTTTTATACTCCTCTGCCTCCTCATCATAATCAATCAAAATTTGATTAATATCTTTGTTACCTCCTCTGCAGATGTTCTTCTTCCTCTGGGTTTGCTTTCTGGTTCCTTTCCCTTTCTTGTTTTTGATGAATTTGACTTCGAAGGACTCGACCTCAGACTCTAAAATATCTGAATCCACCACTATCCTCTTCCTCTTTCCCTTGTTCCTCCCCTTTTTACTTAGCTCCTCCGACTCGCCTTTAGTCTTCGAGTCAAAGTTAAAACCACTAACCTCACTCTCCGTGTCCTCATCCCTTACATTTTTACCTTTAATAGGTTTTTCAATGCATTTCCCTTTCAACACTTTATACACAAGAGCCATAAGACCCTGATGAAGAGCATGGTCGCCCTTGGGATCTTTCTGTATCTCTTTGATAGTATGGTCCATGGAACATGCAAGATAATATGGCAGGCTTATCTTTTCCCCGTGGCGAAAATGGTTGAGCAATACAAAGTGGTTCCCATAAGCTCTCGTAAACCTACCATCCAACGTTATATAGGTAATTGTAGCAAACAAAACAAACCTCCATGGCCTGCATATACATTTTGGGGAGTGATAAGAGTTGTCTACCTTCACCATTTTCTTCTTCTCACCTTCCATGACAGGAAATTTGTCCCCTGCCTTATCAGAGATGCTACGATCTCTATAGAATTCCATGCCCTCTGTCATCATCCCCGTGGCTTCAACAATAATCTCCTCATCCATAGTCATTATCTGGGTCCCCACCAAAACTTTGCCATTCTTCCAATTCTTGATAAAGTGTTTAGTGACTGTTGGATCTTTCCCACTAAACCTCTCCATAAACACACTTAGACCCCCCTCCTGAAGAATTTCCCAAACCTCTCTATTCTTCCTCCATTCTGAACAAGAGGTAGGTTCAAACCTTTTTTTGTTCCCTCCCATTTTTCCTTTGCAATTACTGAATGTCCTTCTCTCGGCTCTGATTCTTCTTCTCTGGTTTCTGTAGTTGCCTTGAAAAACAACCCTGAATTCATGCCAAGCAATTATGAAAAGATACTTATATAAATGCTCATCACCGTCATTGTAAACCTGCATCGAAATAAGTGGAAGAAGCATTTAGAAATTATGGTTGATGGTGCCATGTTGCCTCGTCTGGATATGGTCCAGATCGAGCAAGGATTTCGCTTCACATGCAAGTTCACTCTCACCATTAATAGCAATTATTTCCTCCGTTTGATAGGCCAGGTTGGTGGCCCAGTCAGCACACGAATTTGCTTCCCTGTACACGTGTGTGAAAACACACATTTCAAATGTATCACTTATTTTCTTCATTGCTTTAATAGCATTGTTTATTGACCAAGATGGCAGGAACTCCTTGTTCAAACAGTTTATTATATTCAATGAGTCTCCTTCACACCAGACTCTAGTGTAGTTGGCTTCCTTTGCTAGGACCATCCCATGATAAGCTGCCATAGCCTCAACAACATGATTAGTCTAATTTCCTATAGGTATGCATTTAATAATTTTGCATTTTCCCTGTTCGTCCCTTAGGACCACACCACATCCCACAAAACTAGGATTAGTCTGAAAGTGATCATGTCCTTTTAATCTCCACTTCTTGAAGATTATTTGATCATCCTTGTCTTGAGGATTAGCAATACCACCTATGATATTAATATTTTCCAATATGTTTCTTTTTATTTTCTCAAACACAATTTGAGCCTTAGACACCTTCTCTCTGAACACTCTTTCGTTTCTCTCTTTTCATATACCCCAGCACATACGGGGTAAAGCCAATTTCCACAACAAAATAATAGACTTATTCCTTGATGGGTGCTACCAAGAATTAAAAACCTCTTGAACTGATTCCAAGAAACTCCAACTGATATTGAAGTGATCCAGACATCTTCCCTAAACAGTAGCAAAGAAGGGACAATGAAAGAGCAGGTGGTTGATGGTCTCCTCATTTTGCATACAAATAAAACAAACACTAGGCATACACATACCTCTTTTTCTAAGGTTATCAATAGTTAGAATTTTATCTTGAAGGGTTGTCCAGAAGAAAATATTAATTTTAGGGGTTAGGCCTTTCACCCAAGCCTTAGCCCAACAAGGACTCTCCATTTTAGAAACTATTGATAATAAAGAGAGGCCATAGTAAATTTACCATTTGCTGTGAGTTTCCAGATTAATTTATCTTCATCTTCCACCACCACCATGGAGTTCATTATTTTGTTCAGACTTCCTAAGGAAGGATCAACTTGAGATAAATCCTTCCATTGCCCATCTTTCTAGTAGTCACCCACCATAGAGCCATATTTTTCCTTGCACTGGTTCTAAAATCTACTCCACTCAAGACTTTCACTCAAAGGGGACTTGAGCAACCAGGAGTCTTCCTAGAATTTGATAAGGGTTCCCTTTCCCCACCTTCCATTTCACACCTTTGGCAATTAGATCTCTTGTTCTAGACATATTTTTCTGGATATTGGATCCAATTGGGATATCTTCTAGCATAGAGTCTAAGTTTTCTTCTTTTCTTGCGAGCATTTAAAATAAGAAATGTATATACAACTATCTAGATAATTAGAAGACATTTAATAATTTCTAAACGATTGTGTGCATCCCATCATAACTATTCACTTTTAAGATGTTAAAAAACTTTCTCTTCAATGATGTTCTATTTTTTTTGTATCGTGTCGCATTCATGAAAACAAGATTAAAACATTAATTTACATGATTACCTATAAAATCAAATCAAAATTATACTTATCATAATAATTTTGATTGTTCAAAATTAATTCTTTTAAATCAACACATCTAAAATTTTAAATATTTAATGTCAACAATTTGATCTAATCAAAATAGGATGTGACAATCAACTATCAACTTGTTCAAACCATGCTATCATGTCCTAAAAAATCACTCATAACCTATCTTCCATGAACTTTCTCTTCAATGTCTGTGCAAATTTAATATTCCATAGGAAATACAAATATTTACTGATTAATTGAAGGTACTTTGACTTAATACCATTTACTCACTCAAACTAACCTCTAAGCTGCCATCTCTATCATTCTCATTTTATTAGGCACATTTATGGTCATCAAGTTGATAAGCATTTAGTCTAATCCAAACTTAAGTAGCTAACAATGCCAAAACTTATTATTTCAAGTGGAACATATATGCTCTATAGTGAACAGAGCTAAGTTAATATGGAAGGGAGCTAATTTTCTCTTTTTGTCTATATGCAAGGAAGGGTTTATAGCGAGTCTAGACAAAAAGTATAGAGTTCAACAGTTAATAGAAGGAGACAAGTAGCTTGTATCTCTTCAATACTTAAATATTTACAATAGAAAATTACTTTGATGTTGAATTGTTTTTTTGCTCAATTATCAATTTTTTACTTGGGGCTACCTCTTTAAGTCAAGGGAATTCAACATTTAAATTGGAATGAGTTTAGAGAGTGTGTACACAAATTGGTGGGTTGGAAAGAAAATTTACTAAGTCATGCTAAGAAATTATAACTTCTTAAAGATTTCCTTTTGGGCATGCCCATCTAATTCCTTTATTTGTTTAAAACTCTTAAATATACTACTAAGAAACTTGAATGGATCTAGAAAAGATTTCTCTAGTCTAATTTTGAAGAGAGAAATATACAGTTTGTTCTTGTTAATTGGGACAAGGTATACATGCCCAAAGGTGATGGCAAGTTGGGTCTTAGGAAGATTCATCTTACTGAATAGGCCTTACTAGCTAGGATTAGATGGGGTTGCTAATGGAGAGTAATGACTGGGTTGACATCATTAAAGATAAATATCTATGTGGGAGGGATGTAAACCTCTTCCTAATTGTTGATGACATCCCCCAAAGGATTTTTATTTGGAACAATGTTATATAGGATAGAATTCTCCTTCAAAAGGTTATCCATTGGGGAATGGAAATGGTCTTTGAGTTCGTTTTTGAAATATTGTTAGCTAGATAAGTCCTCAATAAACTCCCACCACTTATTTTGAAAATAGGCTCCCCTTACCAATGTTTTTGGTACCTTTGTGAGTGATTATATGGAGAGACATGGTAACATTTTTATAAAACCATTTTGTACTACCTAAATGTTGATGAAAGAATGGTTGTTACTACCTCCAATTTGTAGCGTTGTTTGACACTCTTCAAGCTTCCTATCTTTCAAAGTGAAGATGGACCCCTACAAAATTTAAATTCTAAGGAGATTTTTTCTAGTACTTATTCACTATTATTGAACCCTGCCACTAATGTTAACTTCGAGAAGAGGATTCAGAACAATAGACGGTTACCTAAGATAAATTTCTTTTGGTGGATTGTTGTACATAATAAAATTCTCACCTACGATAACTTATGGAAAAGAGGGTTCCAGTTACCCCACAAATGTGTCTTGAGCCTTACGAAGGAAGAAACTATTGAATAACTCCTCTTTCATCATGATTACTCTAGACTTTCTTGGGAAAAAAATCAAAATTTCACAATTTATTGGGTTATACATTGTTCTATGGTTGGGATTGTATGAATAGTTGATATTTTCCTTTCTATCATTTGGTTATGAAAGAAGTGTGGTCCTAGGCACCCCCTCACCTTGTATGGAGAATCTAGAAGGAAATAAATAAACAAATATTCAAATACTTAACTCAAACTATGAATGAGGTGTTTCATTTTATTGTTAGAACTTTGGTGGAGAATGCGAATCATGCTATTATTGAGAAATTTTATTTTCCCCCTAACCCGTGAGATTATAATTGTTAGAATAATGACATTAGTAAGAATATTAATAACACTGACACTCACAAGATGAACCTCAAAAAATGTACACATCAATACCCTCTACCCATGGGTTGGGTTAAAGTAAAATTTGATGGTGCTTATAAAAGGAACTAGGATGGTTGGTTTTAGTGGAACCATTAGATCAAATACATGTGACCTTATGGTTGCATATTTATGCATATTTTAGTACTTGGTATCAAATCCAACAATGAAGTAGAAGTAGTTGTAGCCATCAAGGAGGTTAATTAGCTCAGTCAATGAGATTTTCTATATTTTAGCTAAAGGGGACTCTAAACTCATCATTAATGTTATAAATAGATGTTCTAGACCAAGATGAAATATTTGGAACTTTACCAATGATATCTAAGGGATTTTCAAAACTTTCTCTCATTTTGATGCTAAATGTGCATTTTTCATGGAGACAACCAAGTGGTAGATACACTATAAAATATTGGCATCATGCTAAAGGTTGGTGTCATTGGGATAGTATTTCTATCCTCCCATTTTTTGTACCCCCTTTTATCCATGATTTTGAAACTAGAGCAAATACTTACATTTTTTGTTGTAGGGGTTGATGGTTACCCCTTTTATGATATTTGTTGTTGGGTTCCATGCCAATTTTAACTACATTCTTGTTAGTGGAAACTTGTTGAAGAGTAATCATGCTTCATATTATCACCCCAACAATGACAATATAAGGCTTTATGGTTAGATTTTATTTGTGAGTCCTCTCTTCCCTACGATTCTTATAGGCTATCTTAAGGCTTTAATTTAGTCCTATGATATTAAGGTTAGAGTAGAATTTCCCCATCATAACTGGCAATGACAATTTACCTATCAATTTTATAAAAAATTTGGAGTTCACCTCTTATTTTTCATGTGACATTCTAGGAAGAGTATGCGTTTTTTATTTCTTTCAAATTGAGTGGCCTTAAAGCCTTTTTTGCTAAACATATTATTCTATTGTTTTATTATGTTTCTTTTCTTTGGGTTAAGGGTGACCTTTGCTTTCCATTTTATACTTTGGCTCCATCATTTCTTATCTAAAGACATGTACAACATGGGAGGTAATAGGTGCATAACTGATCCTTCCTCTTGTGAGGAAATTCATAATAATAATATTCTTTAGAATATTTGTGAGGGGGATATTTTATCACGCTTGTGTGACTATGATCATGTCTTCTCTAGGTAGTTTATGCTGGTAACAATGTATCAAACTGAGAAGGGGGGGGGGGGGTGTGAATCAGTTTGCTCAAAACTTTACACAATTTAAACTTAAATTCAGATTTGATAATTAATAGTTAAAGCACAGATTAACATCACATCACCACCACACATAACACCAATATTTTTGACGTGGAAAAGTCTATTAAGGGAAAAATCACAGTGGGAACCTATCCACAATGAGATAATACCCTGTTAGGAGTAAGTGAAATATTACAATGGGGAATGCACATGCATTCAGGCTCACTGCCTAGAGCTCACTGCTCAAATACAATAAGGTCTACAACCCCAAGGAAGACTCATTGTCTTACAAAGATTCAGACAACAATCCCGATTACATGAACTGAGAAAATAACATCCCCTAATGCTTGATTATAGTTCTAGTTAAGCACATATACTCAAACTCTGCTCTTACACTTCTGCACTCTTTCGAACCACTTCGCTTTTCTCTTTTTCTATAAAGTGATCAATACAATATTCGCACATGCAGATGCCTCTCACAATTGAATATTACATGAATATAAAAATCATCAATCTATATTTCGAGGTCATCTAAACCCTTAACACATACTACAAAATAGTAACCTCACATGCTACAAAACCATATGCGAACCAAAAAAATGTTGGCTAAGACATAGTCTAGACCCAAATCATCACCGCAATTATGAAACGCCTCCAAGAATTATGCCTCGATCATCCGCAACATGCTACAACTCCATAAATGTTGCATAACATGAAGAACATCACCGGATCAAGAAAATGATCAATAATGTGCACACCGATCAATGTGAATTGCACCACAACAACCGCAACAAATTAGATTACTAGAATCATCAACATCTCTTTACCGAAGATCAAGAACACCAACACAATTGACTATCAACTTGAAAGATTCTCTTGTGGAATTCCAAAACATGAACCACAAGAATTGAAGACACACCTGAACATCCCAAATACTCTGCCAAATCTGCAAACCAAGATATAGCAATTCCTGAGTAATGTGGAGCACAAGCCAAAACACTGAATAACATGAACACTGAATAACAAACTTCAATACCTGACCTCATAGCTCAAACAAATCATCATGCAACCCCTTGAAACTTATACTAAATCAACTAGAGATAAGCATCTCTAAACTTATTAAACCGCAATAGCTCAACTGCAACACACTGACCAAAACAACTCATTTAATCTGACTGCAACACTAGAACATAGAAGAATATGTTGACATCAATGATAAAACATTGTTCCAGCAAACATCTCAACAATATCCAACAATCTCCCCCTTTGGCATTGATGGCAACATATGAATGTGAAAAACAATATATGCAAAGAAAGAATTCAACAACAAAACTCGCAATAAATTTACCCTGAGATGAACGCAGGATATAACACTTTTTCACATGCTTCTATCCCCCTTTGATAGGAATGCCAAAGAAAAATCTCAACAATATTCACAACTGAACATTTGAACCACCATACTGACTACTCCCCCTGAGTAGAAGCCACCACTCATCAATCTGGAGCACAAAATATCTTTGTAAGTTCACTGGGTTGATGCAACTCCATGCATCTTAGTTCTTATCAGGAGGGTAAATTACCCCTAGCTTCCCTCTGAGATACTCAAAAGTATCTTTAGGTAACAACTTTGTGAAGATATCTACAATTTATTCCTTAGTAGGCACATACTCTAATATTACTTCCTTCTCATTCACCTTCTCTCTCAAGAAATGAAACATGATGGATATATGCTTAGTCTTAGAATGCAACACTATTCTTGGAAATATTAATGACACTTGAATTATCACAATATATTGCAGTAGGTTCATAAAAAATAACTCTGATATCCTTCAGCATTTGCTTCATCCAAATTACCTGAGTACAACTATTAGCAGCAATAATGTATTCAACTTCTATAGTAGATAAGGAAATAGCATTCTTCTTTTTACTTGACCATGCAACCAACCTCTTTCCAAGGAAAAACGCACCACCACTAGTACTCTTTTGGTCATCCACATCACCAGCCCAATCAACATCTGTAAAATCACTCAAAGTAAAGTTATCATCTTTAGCATACCACAAACCAAAATCAATTGTCCCTTTCAAATATCTAAAAATTCTCTTTATAACTACAACGTGAGATTATTTAGGATTAGCTTGAAATCTAGCAACAAGACCGACAACATTCATAATATCAGGTCTAGTTTGATTCAAATACAATACTCCACCAATCAAAGATTTGTATCTAGTTTGATTTTCTTTTGGAGAATCATCATCTTTGTTAACTTACATCCAATTACCATAGGAGTACCAATAGGCTTTGCATCATCAAGACCAAAAATTTTCAACAATTCCTTCACATACTTAGGTGGAGATATAAAAATACCTTTACTTGATTGTGAAATTTGCAATCCCAAGAAAAATTTCATCTCACCAATCATAGACATTTCAAATTCATTTTGCATATCATCAACAAACTTCTTGCACAAGCCATCATTTCCACCAAAAATAATGCCATCAACAAATTGTTGGAATCCAAGAACACTGAGAGGCGGGGGTGAATCAGTGTTCTACTGGTAAAGTTAGTTTTGAACTTATTCCTTATTTACCAGTTAATAATAAATAAAATTAGAATGCATACACAAAATAACACAATGAAAGGCAACACCATAACACCAAGATTTATACATGGAAAAACCTACAAAGGGAAAAACCATGGTGGGGTTGAAACCCACAATATCTATATACTTGATCAAGGTATACAAATATTACATAAGAGAGTCTGCACATGTAGAAAGGCCAGCCACCTAGAGCTCACTGCTCAAACACAAAATATAGGAAGTCTCACTGACTTACATAATATTACAAAGTGTTTACAACTGAAAATGAACTTATAAATGGCATCTGACCATGCTGGATAAGTTTCGGTGAATGCTCTGATATCTTGCTCTGTAATCCAATTTTTTGACTTTGTTTTGCTACTGGTTAAGTTGTGCACATGAAACTGCACACAGTCGCTTCCAATCGCATACCAAAACTCACCGTAATATTCGCAATCAAAAGTTTGCATTCCATCACACATCTGATTTATCGCTGAAGTGATCTTCTTAAATATCCTTCTAACTTAACCATGTCGGCTTCAACAAGAAATATAAACAAGTCGACTGTCGGAACATAATGAAATCCAGACATAAATCCAATGACCATGTCGACCATCACACATTACCACAATATCCACAAAGACATAATCGGGACCAAAAGCTTTCCTAACTGGGTCCTATCCATTACTGGGTTCCATATACACGTTACTAGGATCTGGACATGTTATCGGGATGAAGAATTAGTCAGGTATGAAGTGAATGCAGGTGCCAGTGTGTGTAAAGAAATATCAATACCAATACCAGTTAAGTGCAATGAATTTCGATTAACCAAATAATGAAAACATTTACCCTAAGATGATGAGTTGCCATCAATGACAACCCATAATGCCATTAACATTATTGGATGAGTGTAAATTGCCAACACAAATACCTCAACAATTAAGATGTTATCACTGTCAATCTTGAAGTACAAATTACTGTCAGCAGTACCTTTATTGAATTCAAGATTCATCAAATACCTGTCCAATCTTGCATACCAGGCTCTGGGGGATTGCTTTAATCCATACAATGTTTTCTTCAACCTGCAAACCATATCCTTTTCCTCTATCAATTGAAATCCATCTGGTTGCTCAATGTAAACTTCTTCCAGCTTACCATTAAGAAAGGTTAACTTGACATCCATATGATATACTAAATCTTTGTAAGTAGCATAAGCAAGAAATAATCTAACAACTTCAATTCTAGCTACCGAAGAAAATATATCCTCAAAATCAACACCTTCCATACGTGAATAGCCCTTTCAAACAAGTCTAGCTTTATTCCTAACAACTTCTCCTTGTTCATTCAATTTATTCTGAAACACCCACTTAGTTTCAATTACATTTTTATCTTTAGGTCTGGGAACTAAAATCCATGTATTGTTCTTTTCAATTTGATTCAGATCTTCTTCCATTGCTCTCACCCAATTTTCATTTTTACAAGCTTCATCAACATCCTTATGTTCAATCTTAGAAATCAAACAATGCTCTTCAACAATTATTCTCCTAGTCATTACACCTATGTTCTTATCTCCTATGATCTAATTTTCCACATGATTTAACTTTACATACCTAGGAGTCTTAGGATTAACTTTGTTTTCAGACTCTTGAACTCTCTCCTCTGCATTAGCATCTACACCTTCACTTAGTCTTTTTCGGAACATTCTGAATTTGATTATGGGTTTGCACTTACTTTCCTGTATTTGTATTGATATCTTGATCATCTGAGTCATATCCACAAGATCTAGGCTGATATGCATTTCCTTCATCAACTTTCACATTAGCACTTTCGACTATCTTTTCTTAGTCTTTTGTTATAACATAGACATTCCTTACTCTTAGTAGAGTAACAAAGAAAAATTCCTTCATCACATCTAGCATCAAATTTTCCTAAGTCTTGATTTCTTTTGATATAACATTTACTACCAAAAATTCTGAAATATTTAACAGTAGGAGCATGACCAAACCATAACTCATAAGAAGTCTTACCGATATCATCTTTGATATGAACTCGAATCAAAGTATATACTGTAGTACTCACAACTTCTCTCCAGTAGATTTGCAACACATTTCCTTCAATCATCATTATCCTAGAAGATTCTTGAACTATTCTATTCTTTCTCTCCACAATACCATTTTGTTGAGGGGTCCGCGAAGCAAATAACTGTCTCTTCACCCCATGCTCTTCACAAAAAGAATTAAACTCACCGGAGGTAAATTCTCCACCTTTGTTAGATCTCAAACACTTCAACTTCAGTCCAGTGTTTGTCTCTACCATAGCCTTGAAAATCTTGAACTTCTCCAACGCTTTAGATTTCCCCCTTAAGAAGGTAACCCACATCATCCTTGAATAGTCATCAATCAGCAACATGAAGTACCTATCACCCTGTAAGCTTCCCACTCTAGAAGGACCACATAGATCAGTATGCAC
The DNA here is from genome assembly GCF_030272615.1 of Cryptomeria japonica. Lineage (NCBI taxonomy): Eukaryota > Viridiplantae > Streptophyta > Pinopsida > Cupressales > Cupressaceae > Cryptomeria > Cryptomeria japonica. Next base: position 436,788,791 of record NC_081407.1, on the reverse strand, counting down.
AAGATCCAATATTCTGTTAGAAGTAAACTATTTGGTTTTGAAATAAATTCTTGTATGCTTCCCTAACTAACATTCCTTACATACTAGATTAGAAGGCTTTACAATCTTAGGTAGATCTCTCATAGCTTGAGTAGAACTTATCTTAACCATGCAGTCAAAATTTACTGACACATGCTTCTATGCCACAACCAACTTTCATCAATCTGAGCAATTAAGCAACTTTTACCACTAGAATTTAAATAAAAGATATTACCTTTAGTCTGTGTACCTGATGCAATCTCAATTCTAGAGCTACTCAAGATCTTACATTTTCCATTCTTGAATTGCAAGTCATATCCTTTATCAACCATTTGTCCAACACTCGTAATATTATGCTTTAGACCTTCAACATACAAAACATCATCAATGTTATGCTTACCATCAAGAGAAATAGAACCTCCACCATGGATTATACCAGCTTTATCATCTCCAAATCTCATTACACCACCATCATACTTTTCCATACTCACAAATTTACTCTTATCACCTGTCATGTGGTGAGAGCAGCCATTGTCAATAACCGATTCATCTTTCTCTTCAACTTTAGCAGTCAAAGCTTTCTCCTCAACAATGCAGCTAGTAGAATTAGCAGTTACCAGATCTTCTTCCTTGATAGCAATGAACACCCATTCATCTCCTGAATTTTCCTTCTCAGATTCATCATATGTAACACCTTCATCAGCAACATAGTAGCATTTCTTCTAATATTTAGGATTGTAAGGCTTCAATGGATTTTTAGGATTTCTATCTCTTTTCGGGCATCTGGAAGCAAAATGTCCAATCTTATTACATGAAAAGAACTTAAGAGGCAACTTACCTTCATACTTAACGACACCCTTAGGAAATATTCTAGCATTCAGGGCTTCAAGCTCTTGAATCTCTCTCTCTTCTTCTTCAATCTCTTTCATCTCCTTCTGAAGAAGTCACTGGTGAGGAGGGACCTCAAGGAGATAAGTCCAAACCGATCAGCAAGACTAAACACAACATAAACACATAGACATGATGGAGGCAATGTAGAATAGATAGTTTTATTGCATGAAATTTGATTACATCCAATCTGTAACAATCAGGTTACAACATACCGGCACACAGGCCAGGTAGAATAGGTCACACTGGGACCTTGAATCGAAAGATCTATCTTCTAGGCATAGTCTAACTCTGATTAATCCTAATTGATCTTCCCTTGATTATATTCTAGAGCATGATTACAAATATATATATATATATATATATATATATATATATATATATATCGATCCAAAGGATCTAATAGGCCCAAAAGGGATCAAAACCTGAAGAACAAGACCTAACGTGAAAAATGAATAAGGTTGGCCTTCGCCAAGAAATTCCTCTGGAAAATCCAAAGGATGAAATGTAGAAGGTCGGCCACATGCCAAGAAACATCGAGATCAATGTCCAAGGCTCTGCAAGCTTTGGAAAGGGTTATGGTAGATCACCAAAATAGGTCTTAGGAAACCAGTAACAAAGGAACAACCGATAACAAGAAACTGTCATGGAAACTGGTAGTGATATCTTGCCGCAAAGTGATCCAAATGAGATGTGGTTTGAAAGCAATAAAGATGATCAATTCTTCAAGTAGAATCCAACTCCACAGGATCCGGTGAGCCAAAACCAGGACACACAGAAAGGAAAACTGAAACTGCAAACAGAAAAGAAAATGTTTTTGGTTGATGCAAGATTGTTGTGAACCAGGGATGCTCCTGCATCAGACATCTAGGGTTAATGAAAAAGTGAGCCTCTCACTTTGTTGGGGTTAGAGGGAAACCAAGGTGGTCTACCTCTTCCTAAGAAATCCAAGATGAATCTTCAACTGGTCTTCTCTTCCACTTCACAAGATATTCTTTGTATTGACTGTTCTGGGTACTACGCCCAATCCTACTGTCCAAAATCTCTTCAATCTGATCTAGTTCCTTCTGGGGCAATTGTTTCTCAAGTTCTGCAATACTGTCCTCACTAAATTATGGTTCATGGTACTTATGAAGATCTGCAATGTTTAATATAGGTGAAATACTTGGACTATCTGGTAGCCCTAATTCATATGCATTTCCAGAACTGAACTTCCTCAAAATCTTACAAGGTCCAAACTTCTTCATATGCAACTTATTATAAGTTCCAATTGGGAATCTCTCTTTTCTCAAGTATACCATCACTTCATCGCCAACTTCAAATTCCTTATGTCTCCTCTTCTCATCTGCCTTCTCCTTATATTTGTTATTCATGTCTTCCAAATGTTGTTTAACCTGAATATGCAATGCTGCCATGTGATCTGCAAATTCTTCTGCTTCTGAACTCTTCCAATCTTCACTGCTAATGTCTCTCAATTTTTCTATTCCTCTAGGATGCACTCTGGTAACAATCTCAAAAGGTGTTTTTCTGATACTTCTATTCACTGAATTGTTATAGAAAAACTCTTATTGTGCAAGGATCAAATCCCAACTTTCGGTTTTATCTCCCACTAAACATCTCAACAAGTTTCCCAAACTCCGGTTAACTACTTATGTCTGTCCATTAGTCTGTGGATGAAAAGTAGAACTGAACTTTAAATCTATCACAATCTTCTTCCAAAGTGTTCTCCAAAAATAGCCAACAAACTTAGTGTCATTGTCTGAAACTATGCTCTTAGGTAATCCATGCAATCTCACCACCTCCTTGAAAAATAGTTTTGCTACATGCAATGCATCTGATGTCTTCTTACAAGGTATGAAATGAGCCATCTTTGAAAATCTATCCACTACCACAAATATAGAGTCATTCCCTATTGATGTCTTAGGCAATCCAAATACAAAATCTATCCTCCCAAGGTCTTACTGGTACTATCAAAGGTTTATACAATCCCACATTCTGACTACTACCTTTTGCAACTTGAAAAACTCTACAACTTTGTACATATCCCTTAACGTCCTTATGAATCTGGGGCCAAAAGTACTACTCACTCACCAATGCAATTGTTTTATCAATGCCAAAATGTCCAACTAAACCTCCACTATGCTTCTCTTTAATCAGGTTCTCTCTCATGGAACTCTTAGGTATGCATAATTGAACTCCCTTGAATAACATTCCATCCTAAATGAAATAATCTAGCCATTTTCTTCTATCAACCATAACCAGTTCTCTACATGCTTCCAAGGTTCTACAAAATCGGAGTCTTTATCATACAAGGTCTTCAAATCCTCAAAACCTAGTACTGTCACTCTCATCTCTGTCAACAAATTCCTTCTCCTACTCAATGCATCAACAACTTTGTTAGATTTCCCACTTCTATGCTTCAACACAAAGGTGTAACTCTGCAAGAATTATACCCATCTCACATGTCTTTGATTCAACTTACTCTGACTGTTCAAATACCGCAAAGCTTGAACTATGGCATAAAATTCTTGATCATAAACTGAATATCTCTTCTGGGCATCATTCAATTTCTCACTGAAATATGCTACTGCTCTCCCTTCTTGACTCAAAACTACTCCTATTGTTGTTACACTTGCATCACAATCCACTTGAAATACCTTATTGAAATCTGGTAAAGCCAACATAGGCTGCTCAGTCACTTTCTGCTTCAACAATTCAAAACTTTTGTTTGCTCCGGTGGTCCACTTGAATTCCTTCTAATCCCCTCTGATGGTCTCAGTCATAAGATTACAAACTGAACTTAAATTTATGATAAACTTCTGGTAAAAACTAGCCAATCCATGAAATGATCTTACCTCTCCAATGGTTTTTGTTGTAATCCACTCAACAATGGATTTCACTTTCTCAGGGTCCATCTTCAAACCATCCTCAGCCCAAATAGACTAACTCATCCTTCATGAAAGTACACTTCTTGATATTGATCACCAACTTTTCTTCTCAATACCTCTGCAAAACTTGTCTTAACTGCAATAAATGTTCCACTTTTGTCTTACTAAAAATCAGAATGTCATCCAAATACATAATAACAAACTTACCCAAGAACTTCTTCAATACCTCATTCATCAGCCTCATGAAAGTACTTGGTGTTTTAGTCAATCCAAAAGGCATCACCAACCATTCATATAGTCCTTCATTTGTCTTAAATGTTGTCTTCCACTCATCACCTTCTCTGATCTTGATCTGATGATAGCCTCTCTTCAAATCTATCTTTGTAAAGTATTTTGCTCCACTCAAACAGTCTATTATGTCATCCATCCTAGGCAAAGGAAACTGGTATTTCACTATGATCTTGTTTGTGGCTCTTGAATCAGTACACATCCTCCATTCTCCATTCTTCTTAGGTGCTAATATTGCTGGCACTGCACAAGGGCTCAAACTTTCCCCAATCAAACCTTTCTCCAACAACTCTTGCACTTGTCTATTCAGTTCTTCATTCTCTGCGGATGTCACCCGATGTGCATCTTTGTTAGGCAAACTAGCTCTGGGAACTAAGTCCATTCAATGACTAATACTTCTAATAGGTGGAAATCCATCAGGTACATTATCTGAAATGATGTCCTCATATTCTGTCAGCAAATCTCTTATCTCTGTCGGGTGTTCTCCTTCTAGTTCCAGTCTCTTAGTCTTCTTACGAATTAAGGAAAAACACACATTCTCATGTCACAGTTCATCCATGAATTTCCTTCCATCTACTAAATAGATTCTGGTATTCGTACAGACTTCATTCTTCAAAGGTTCCTCCAAAGGTAACAAGGTTTGCTTCATCCCATTGGCCAGAATATTGTATGTATTCTTCTTCCCATCATGTATATCCTGTCTACAAACTACCAAGGTCTTCCCAACAAAAGATGACAAATATCCATAGGCATAATATCACATAAAACTTCATCATGATAATTCCCAATTTTCAATTTTACCAAACACTGTTCACTTACTAACAATTTATGTTCATCTTGAATCCATGATATCTGATAAGGCTTAGGGTGTTTCAATCTTTCCAATTTAAAATTATTCACCATCTCTTTTGAAACAAGATTATCTGAACTACCACTATCAATAACAACTTTACAACACTTACCAGATACCTTACATCTGGTCTTGAACATATTCTTCCTCTGCAAGGGTTCTTCATCTACTCCAATATGACACAAAGCTCTCCTCATCATCAATAGTTCTCCATCTTCTGGTTTATTGTCTGATCAGGTGGGGTTTTCTTCCACCACTTCTACTCTTCTGACAGCCTTTGTCTTGTTACATTCAAATGCATGATGTCCTTCTCCTCCACAATCAAAGTCGGTTCCTCTAAATGTCCTCTTGTCTTGTCTTCCAAAGTTCTCATTCTAGTAACCATCCAGTTCTCTCCTCTGGTAGAAATATCTATCATCCTTCCAGTATGAATTACCTTATTTGCTCACTTCCTTGTCCTTGTTCTAATCTGTACTGGTTCCTCTTCCTCCGGTATATCCTCTTCCTCTTTGAAATCTTCCTCTGGTAAACCTTCCACCTCTACCTCTCTGTCTCTACTCATGCCTTTTGTTCAATTTCTCTTCAGCCTTTAGTGCATACTGGTAAGCCACTTCAACACTCTCCAATTTGATCATCTGAGTTCATCTTGTATAGACATCCACAATCCATTCAAATATCTTTCAATTTGTTCAACTTCATCATCAACGTGTCTGGATCTGATGTTCAACTTGTAAAATGCTTCGGTGTACTCCTTCACACTAGATTCCTTTCGTCTCAGATTCTGCAACTTCTGGAACAAATCCACTTGATAATTCTCCAAGACAAACTTTGATTTCAACTTAACAATCATCCTATCCCATGTCTTAATCTTTTCTTTACCTCTTCTTTGTCTATCAACTTGCAAATACTCCCACCAAAGAGATGCATGACCTTTCAACTAGGTACAAACATATTTCACCTTCCTCTCTTCTGCGGTGTTTTCAAAATCGAAATAATTCTCCATCTCCGAGATCCAATCCATCAATTCATCTGAATCTAACTTCCCATCATATTCCGGTGGGGTAAAGTGAGGTTAGTGTTCGCCCTACTCAAAACCCTTAAAAACCTTTCTTCATCCGGATCAACTGTCGGTAGGTTCACTTGTTCTGCCGAGGCTTCTTCTCCTTCATCTTCACTTACATCTTCAATATGTCAGCCTCTTCTTTGGGTTGTCTCCACGGCTTCTAATCAGGTTGCTATTCCTTGCAAAATCTCCATTACAGCAGGGTTTGCATTCTAGCGCACTCCACCATTCCTAGTTCCTCTCTACGCCATTGATTCACACTAGTCCTCTGCAATTCTAGGTTGGAACCACAATCCGCCACCCTACAACAAAATTTCAGGACACGCAACCTCCGGAATGAAACTCTGCTCTGATATACTTGAAGCAATCACTGGTGAGGAGGGACCTCAAGGAGATCAGTCCAAACAGGCCAGCAAGAGTAAACACAACGAAAACACACAAACATGATGGAGGAAATGCAGAACGGATAGTTTTATTGCATGAAATTTGATTATATCCAACCGGTAACAACTGGGTTACAATATACTGACACATAGGTCTGGTAGAATAGGTCACACTGGGACCTTGAATCAAAAGATCTATCTTCTAGGCACAGTCTAACTTTGATTGATCCTAATTGATCTTCCCTTGATTACATTCTAAAGCATTATTATAAATATATATATATCGATCCAAAGGATCCAGTCGGCCCAAAAGGGATCAAAACTCGAAGAATGAGACCTAACATGCAAAATGAACAAGGTTGGCCTCCACCAAGAGATTCCTCCAAAAAATACAAAGGATGAAACATAGAAGGTCGGTCACATGCCAAGAAACATCAAGATCAATGTCCAAGTCTCCGCAAGCTTCGGAAAGGGTTCTGGTAGATCACCAGAATAGGTCTCAGGCAACCAGTAACAAAGGAATAACCTGTAACAAGAAACTGTCATGGAAACCGGTAGAGATATCTTGTTGGAAAGTGATCCAAATGAGATGCAGTTTGAAAGCAAGAAAGATGATCAAGTCTTCAAGTAGAATCCATCTCCATAGGATCCGGTGAGCCAAAATCGGGACACACAAAAATGAAAGTTGAAACTGCAAACAGAAAACAAAATATAAAAGAAAATATTTTTGGTTGATGCAAGATTGTTGTGAACCAGGGATGCTCTTGCGTCACCTTCTCATATCTTGATATTCTTGTAGAGCTTTCTCTTGGATCATACTTCTGCTTCCTCGATACAGTAGCTTTGAATGTAGATTTAGATTTAGGAGGGACTTCACCAAATTCTCTCAACTCAAAAGCAACAAGATTTACAATCAACATGTTTCTGGTCACATTTATCATAGTTTGAATCTCTTCAATAGAAGTAGCCTTGTGCTTATAGGTAGGAGGCATGGATCTCAACACTTTAGCTGCTATCTTAGATTCTTCTAAAACTCTGCCAACACATCTGATGTTCAACACAAGCTCGTTCACCCTCTACATAAAGGAGGTAATATTTTCATCTTCTCCCATCTTCAACATCTCATACTTACCTTTCAAGCTCTACAACTTAGCAACTTTCACATGAATATCGCCTTCATATAAAGTCTTTAGCTTCTTTCATATTTCATGTATAGTCTATAAATCCATTACATTAGTCATCTCAGAATATGTTAGGGCAGCAATGCTTCCTTCGCTCTAATATTGAATTTGGCTTCCTTAACTTCATCCGGAGTAGTAGTACCATTCGAAGGAGCATTATATACATTATTAGTGATCTTCCAATAGTCTTCATCGATGTACCTCAAATGACATTCCATCTAGTTCTTCCAGAGAGTATAATTCATTCCACCGAACCTCAGACTATCTTTCTTAAAAGTAACGATTGCCATCCCAGATCTCCTCAAGCAACCAAGCTTCTTCCAGAGGATCTAGCTCCGATACCAATTGTTGGTAAAAGTGAAACAAACTGAGAGGGGGGGGGTGAATCAATTTGCTCAAAACTTTACACAATTCAAACTTAAATTCAGATATGATGATTAATAGTTAAAGCACAGATTAACACCACATCAACATCACACATAACACCAAGATTTTTGATGTGGAAAACACGATTAAGGGAAAAACCACGGTGGGAACCTACCCACAATGAGATAATACCTTGTTAGGAGTAAGTGAAATATTACAATGGGGAATGCACATGCATTTAGGCTCACTTCCTAGAGCTCACTGCTCAAATACAATAAGGGATACAAACTTGAGGAAGACTCACTGTTACAAAGATTCAAACAACAATTTGGATTACATGAACTAAGAAAATAGCATCTCCTAATGCCTGATTACAATTCTAGTTAAGCACATATACTCAAACTCCGCTCTTACACTTTTTCACACTCTTTCACACCACTTCGCTCTTCTCTTCTACTAGAAAGTGATCAATACAACATTCACACATGTAGATGCCTCTCACAAATGAATATTACATGAATATATACAAATCATCAACCTATATTTCAAGGTCGGTTAAACCCTCAACACAAATTAAAAAATAGTAACCTCACACGCTACAAAAACATATGCAAACCAAAACAATGTTAGTGAAGACATAGTCTGGATCCAAATCGTCACCGCAATTATGAAACACCTCCAAGAATTATGCCTCGATCATCCGCAACACGCTACAACTCCATAAATATCACATTGCATGAAGAACACCGGATCAATAAAATGATCAATAATGTGCACAACAATCAATGTGGACCAACAACACGGATAGGAAATGATCTAGAAATATTCACAAGCAACATGAATTGCACCACAACAATGCAATTCATCCTGAGGTAGTTTAGAACCCTTAGAAATATAGGGATTAGATTTTATAGGTCCTATTAACCCACCATCTCAAGGGAAGGAATGCATACTAGTATGTACATATTATCCTACAAATTGAGTTAAAGTTCAAGCATTTAAAATAGCAAAGGAAGAACAAGTAGCATATTATTTCATTTACAACAAAATATTTCTTAATTTTGGAGCACCTAGATTAATAGTGACAAACCAAGGTCCTCAATTTCTGTAAATAGATATTTTCTCTTTCACTAATCATTTTTAATTGTTACAAGAAATCAACCCCATACCATCCTCAAGTAAATGGTTAAGTAGAAGTAACTAACCAAGAGTTAGATAAAATCCTTACAAAAAAAGTCTCATATAGTAGAAAGGATCGGACTAGGAAAATACATGAAACCATGTGGGCATATAATACTACCTAAAAAATCAACCACATGTTTTTTCTCTTTATGAACTAGTCTTTGGAAAGAAACTTATTTTCCCAATAGAATGTTAATTTTAGAAACTGAGAAGAAAATTGAATGAACATTACAACTAAATGTATTGGAAAAGCTATGGTTATAAGTCACACAACAAACAAAAATAATCCAACAAAAAAGAAAAATGTGGCATGACCATTACATCAAGGAAAATAAGTTTCACAAAGGTGATTGGGCATTGTTGTTTGACTCAACATACAAAGATTTTGAAAGGAAATCCTTGAATTCATTAGCTAGGACCCTATGAGGTAGAATAAATATTTGATAATAGGTTCATTCAATTGAAGAAAATTGAGGGTGATACACAAACACTCCTAGTGAATGGATGTAAAAATTGTTTGTATTAATAAGTAGTGAGTGAGAAAGAATGTATTCAAACAATAAACAAAAAGCTAATATTTGGTGTATAAAGGGAGTTTTCCCTTAGCCACCATAGAACGGGTAAGTATCTTTTTCTACTACAAAAAAATTATTTATAGCTTGGAATTAACATGTGGAATCTATAATATAATATAATATTTCTCCTATATTTTGATTAAGAAAATTAGGCTAGGTCCTAAACCCTATACATTAGAGCCAATGGGTGGAAGAAAGGGATCTCACAAGCTGTGAGACTACCAAATTTTTTTTTAAAAGACACCTTTTTTTAAGGCAAGAATCTTTTGAATTGAGCATCAAACTGGAGAGAGAAAACCAAATCAGATCATATAGAACTCGTGAGTTTTCAAAAGAAACTCAAAACCTAAAACCAGAGACACGTTGGGTTGGAAAGAAGACAAAAAAGGAACAGGTAAATACCAAAGGGCCCAAACAATACCCAGAAAGTACAAGAAGGTAATAAACTAGCTTCCAACTAAAGAAATAAAATAACAAGCTCCTTGAATTGTATAATACATAGCCAAGGAAGGTGACAACCATAAACCCCAGAACAAAAGAAGTAACTAGATTCCATATAAAAATATTTATCTTATGTTATTTATGTATTTTGTAACTAATGATATTTTGTAGCTTGTTGATCGATCCAAAATTTTATTTTATTTTGTCAAAAATTCATACAACTTCTATAGCTTGTTTTTGTTTCTTTGAAAGAATCCTTATAATGATGTTCCAAAAATCTTATCTTTTTTCTTTAAAAGCATATTTTCAACAATACTCCAAGAATTTGTTTGTTACTTCTCCAAAAGCATCCTTTCAATGATTCTTTTAAAAACTATTTGTTGCTTCTCTAAAAATATCTTTTCAACGATTCTCCAAAAAAAATTGTTGTTTCTTTGAAATCATTTTTTCAACGATGCTCCAAAAATCCATTTGTTATTTCTCCAAGAGAATCCTTGCAATGATGCTCTATAAATTTGTTACTCTTGGAGAAACAACAAATGGATTTTTGGAGCATAGTTGAAAAAGTGATTTCAAAGAAACAACAATTTTTTTTGGAGAATCGTTGAAAAGATATTCATTGTTCATTGTTCATTCTTTCAATAGTGCTCTTAGAACATATTCATTGTTACTCTAGAAGCATCCTTTCAATGATGATTTATTTTATTTTTGTGTATTTTTCCAAGGCCATGGACGTGCTACTCTGTAAAGCTTTACTTAGTTATGTTCTAGAAACTGTATTGTGTCTTTTCAATGATACTACTAAGCCATTTCTTTACATCTTTTTAAGTAATAAATGCAAAAGAAATTTCATGTCAAAATATATACTTCGAAACAAATTACATATTTCAAATCAAGACGCATATATTTTCTATTTTAGAAGGATGAGAGTTCAAACTATTAACTAATAAATGAGCCCATTCACAATCTTGATAAATGAATATAGGAACTAGTGTTGTATAATAAATCTTAGATGGTGGATTTTATTTTCACAAAAAAATGTTAAGTATGTACATTAATATTATTTAGGCCATGAAAGTTATTAAATAATCTTGTAAATACGTTTAATTATATTATTAGCATAATAATTATTTGAGAAAGATTATGTCACCCTCATTTAAGATCATCTTGTAAATGTGGCATAATAAATTATCACATCTATTATTATGATGTTTTAAATTAAAACCAAGTGCCCCTCACTTTGTATTCATAACCAACCCATTTTCTACTCAAAAGCTTCCATTGTGGAATTTTCTCTACAATTTTCAAATTGAGAAAGACTTTTGTTATACTCAAGTTTATCAAAATTGTTCATTATAAAAATAACATGTAGATTAATAGAAAGGTTGAATAGAATTCTAAAAAAATTGATGCACGACCAACAATCTATATACATTTCATAATGGCAAGTTGGTTGGGATTTCTATAAAAAAGCAAGACTATCAACAAAAGATTGTTGAGCGATTTATTCAAAACTACTCAAAAGAATCTAAAATAATTGCAAGGTACAAATTTAAGGTAAGCATCAAACTCATCTATGAGATTTATAGCATTAATGTAGAAGAAATTGACATCTATGGAGAATTTTAGGTAACATATCAAGAAATGTTGTCCAATTTGGTTAAAGGAGACTTGATACAATTAGTGACTAAAAAGGGGGATTAACCGAAGGACCATTCTAGAACCTTGAAAATTGGTCGTTGCATGGGTGATAAAATAATTCACCTACGATGGACAATTTGGGGTGGTCGTAGGTCCAACATTCAAAATGTTGAGCCACCTCCACCATGGTACGAAATATTGGTATTTAAAATCAATTTACCTCTCTTTGTATGAATCTTTGAAGAACTTATTAGATATAAAAAAAGGTTTAGGTGCTTTGAAATACAATGGCCTAATAAAAAATTTCTACAAATGTTGACTTTTAAAAGTTTATAGAAGAAAAAAAGAAATGGCTCAAATTTGTGCAAACCTTGGAAAATAGTGCAAAAATTTAGAGTTTGAAAACCTTTTGAAGAAGCTTTCAGATAAAATCCTCAAAAAATATTGATCACGCAATTGTTTAAATATATCTTTCTGGTCAAGAAACTCTCAAGTGGTTAGCTATTAAAAAAGAAGATACTAAAAATCAATCAACTTAGGAAAGTCCTAAAATTGATGTGGTTTCTTCAAAAGAAGAGATAAAAAGAAAATTAAGGTGACACTCTCTCTCCTCTTTGGAAGAGTAAGTGTCAAAAATTCAAACTTGGACAAAAACAAATCTTAAAAACTAAAATTTGAAACCTCTGTAGAAAATATAGCTACAATTTTTTTAGAGGAACCAACCTCTACTACCAATGACTTGCCAATGCAAGAAAAATACACTATTAATGAATAAATAATAATGGAAGAAGAAGAGAAACCACCTCTATAAATAATTCCAACAAAAGGGAAAACTCTAATAATGAATTCAATAGAAGAAGAGAAAATTTCAAGACAAACTCAATTTGTGGAACAACTATCCATGCTAGAGAAAATGGTTGTTGATCAGGAACAACAAATGTAAGAGTTTAAAAAGCTACTAGAATGGAAGTATAGAAACTTAAAACAACTATATAATCAGTCCACATGAGGTAAAATAATTCTCATATTTCTACCAATACCATGTTGAGACATAGCTCTTATGGATTAGCTAGAACTTGAACCTAGGACCCTCCATTTCATGTTGGAATGCTCTGCCAATTGAGCTATTGGCTCATATCTGGCTAGCCCATTGTTGATATAGGTGTGGCTTATTTCCAACACCCCCTTTATGCCACATTGAAAGTTATTGGAGCTCTTAGCCTAGATCTAATACCACAATGTAGTGCTCATAAATATTTTTCCATCGACTATAATAAGTAAAAAAATTCACTCCCAAGGTGAAAGTTATGTGTCTTGGAAAGTATATGCTTCTTTAGGAAAGGATTGATGGTTCTTAGATGGTTAGTGGGTGGTAGGCTAGTGGTGCTGATACTTTGATGCCTCAACCCCCATGAGCTAGACATGACTAGAAGTTTTTGTAATGTTGCGCCAAGAACCCTAAAGGAAAAACCACACAAACTAACCAACTACGGGTGAAATATTTTTTTAAAAAAGTTTAAACCACATGAAGTTCTTTAATTACTACATTGCACATTTATTACACAAGCAAAAGTCTAACACAAAGAATTCCTAAAAGGGATACCAATGAAGAATTATTCGAAGGGTTAAATTTCATTATTAAGGTTAATCCAATTGTCCATCATAGGATACTCAAAAACATACAATTGGCATCATTACCTATTGAACACAAATAAATCATATTCATACAACAAATTTCATCATTTGGAAGATTGAAAGTATTACAATATATTTCTTTTCAAGAAAGCATTTGCACATTGAATAAAGATAACTGATATAATAAACATCCAATAAACTAAGATTACATTAATCATCTATTACATGGCTTCCAATAATACATATAAAATTACATCTTTGCCAATAGCCAAGGTAACATAATCCACTGATACAAATGACCACGTAGGTCTCAAAGGTACAAAAATCTCCAACATGAGATGATAAAAAATCACAAACCATGAAAAGATTTGTGAAACCAATCCTCGTATGAAGGCATGGACATAAATATCTGGTGGGAAGTGGCACTACCACCCGACCAAGTGATCCCAAAATGGAACCACCCCACCGTGCTAGAAGATAGCAAAATACCCTCAAGCAAGCACAAGCAAAATATGGTCGACAATACAAGTGTGACTCCACAATACTCCAGGTGAACTCAAAATCACAATACACTAGTGACCCTAAGGAGAGAGTGTCGTCACATAGCTTGTGATGGTTACCCTAGGTAGGCCTCCATAGGTCTGACCCCCAACCTGGGTTATCCTGGTAACCTTTCCCAAACCCCTGGTTCCATCCAAGACTCATGCAGACCCTACCAACCCTTCATGAGGACAAGGTGGTCGGTTTACCATTCCAGGCCTTCCCACTACATCTTGAGTCTATACGAGCACTCAACCATGAACGGGGTACAATATCTTACTTAATGTTTAGAACTACCCACCCCCTAATCAATTATTAGGTTATCACTTATTAACTCACTTTCGAGGGGTTATCCAACCATCCACTTAGGGTGTGACCCCCACTCGAAAGCCACTCTCCCATAGGACACTATACAATCACAGTCTCTCTACGAGAACCCTATGGCGATACTGACAGCCATATAACCATGAAAAAACATAGGTGATGAAAACACAATCTTACTAACCCTTGGTTAACCATATGAAACATAACACAACATGGTTGACATCGACAAGGTAGGACAACACCTGTTCAAGAGGGTACAACAACCACTACAACATGACGACTAAATATTTACAAGAATTGCAACGAAATCAGGCTCTTTGCTAAGAAATACCAAATTCACTAAAGATCATAATTCAAACAATCTTTTGAAAATAATTAAATCATTATATACTTGCAATTCAATATTTAAGATTTAAGAAAACACAACCACCCCTTTTTAAGGAAATTTGAAGTCGTCATTAGTCTAATAAGGCTAGAATCTAAACTATCCTCAAATAACCAATTGCCCCCTTTTATTTTTGAACAAGTAAAAAAAATAATAATAACTTAATGAAATAAAACATCCCATATTAAAATAATACATCTTTCACATAAGCATCATTTTATTTAATACCCCAATTAATACAATCTCTAGAAATAATAAAAATCACATTAAATATATATAATAATATAAATATATGTATATAATTATATATTTGTCGAATATATACTTATATACACATATCATATTATGTATATATACCACATCTAAATAATAACTTAAATTTACAGATAAATCTAAATTACCAACAACAATCATAAAGAAAAATACATACATACATACATGCATACATACATACATACATACACATATGTATGTATGTATGTATGTATGCATGTATGTATGTATATGTGTATATGTATGTATGTATGTATATTATTAGATCTGCATTTTAAGAATTTACTGGCGAAAACATTATCTTTTTTTTTAGGCATCAAAAAGAATAGGCGAAATTGTTATAACCGACGATCTACTATTTTGGTAGCACTGCTACCACATGGTAGCGCCGCTACCATATGGTAGTAGAGATTACCAGATGGTAGTACTACTACCATATGGTAGTAGTGACTACCATACTGTAGTGCTGCTACTCTATGGTAGACCAGCTACCATCCCACATGGTGGGGGAAGGTGGGTCCCCTGCCACGTGGGTAATATTTTTTAAATTTTTTTTTTTTTAATTTTCTGATAAAATTTTCTTTCTGCACAAAAATAAATAATAACTCTACTAACAGAGTATGAATTTGAATGAAAATTCTTGATTAAAATTTATGTATACTAACAGATACATAAAAGACCCAAATTAAATGATTTTGGGCAAAAACCAAGAGAAATTTAAACAAAATAGAGAGGATTAAATTCAAATTTCCATTCCTCTCACACACATGGAAAATCAAGAACACACATAGGGAGGTCAATTTGTAAAAATTTGGCCAGCATAACCCTTGTTTTTTTTTAACAATCTGAAAACCTCCATACAAACAGAAAAATAAATCTTTTACTCCCAAACTTGAAATGAAAAGATTTACAACAAATTGCTCAACTTGAAAACACACACAGAGAAACAAAATTTCTGGTTCTAAAATTCAATTTCTTCACTATTAACAAAACTAATTTACGAAAATATTATTTCAAATATAAATCACTCAATTCCCACAACTTATATTAAATTTAAAGCTTCCAATAAAATTTTTATGAATTCCACACACAAGAAGTTTTCAAACCATTTAATTTTTTTAACACAAAAAGAAAGATAAAGTCTATCCAACCTGTAAATGCACTCCTAGAAGAAAAATTTGAGATGAGCCTCAACTTGCACACCAAAATCTTCAATCCAAAATCCAATCTTCAATTTTTTAGTTTCCAAACTTAGCTTCCAAAATTTTCCTCTCCCTCTTCCTGTGAACTCTCAGGTAATTATATGAAAATTTTTAACCTAAAACTTTTAGGTTAAAGTTTTCATTCAACCAATAGCAAATTTTCCAAAAAGGTAAAAATCTAATCTCCTCTAAAAAGTCAATGGATATATTTTCTTTTTCTTTTCCTTTTTCCTTATTTTGAAATTAACTCAACATAATATCTAAAAATTCCAATAGCATATAATTTAACTTTATTTCTTTTTTTCAATTAAATACAATTACTTTTAAAAATATAACATGCACTCTATCAATTTAAATTCAATAACTCAATTTATTTAATTAGATCAATAATCACAAAGGCATATTAATTTAATTCAAATACACCAACATGAAATAACACTATTCACTCAAAGTAACTTTTCTAACTAACTGGAAGCACGCAAAATGAGAAATAACCACATGACGACTCACAAAATGAAAAATGCCAACGAACCAAGACTCGCATACCAGTCAAACGAGAATTGATGATCGATTGACGATACTCACATGAGTGTAATTGTGGGTCAATTTTAGGGTCTAACAACTATCTCCACCACTCCCATTGGACAAATAAGGTATGCTCAGACCTGTGAAACTAGGTGGAGTCGATACCCCGTACCTACCCGGTACTTGTACCTGCAATGCCCTGCATCAAAGAACCACACGTGCATATAGACATATATAAAATACATGACACACACACCGATGAAGGAGAATCGTGATGTTCCCTGTCTCACTGGAGTGAGTGAGGGAAAATTATCCCCTCACACCCCATACACTTACAAACATGAAACATGAATATAGCACATTGCACGTATAAGTAAATGTGTTGGTCCATGTCAGTAATCCAATAAAAATCACATTTAACATCAATAAGGAAATACTGCATGAAAAACATACACTGCAAATCAAATTAAAGCATATCACCATACTGCATAATGTCTAAGTAAAATATCACAATATTGTATCCATTGAAAAAGTCAACAAAAGTCAAACATGAGTCTAAAAGTCTGATCGAGAAAAGGGGTACTACAGTTTCCCATATGGTAGTGACTAGCCCCCTCATGCCTCTCACCCCCCTCCATAGGGTGGCATCATCCTAATGGGTAGCTAAATTAAAATAATAGAAGAATATTATTTTTTAAATTTTATTTCTACCAAATATTTCTAACCCCTCTACATAACAACTATGGGTATGGTATGAATGCACAAACAATATGATGGTACAACCTTGTATGGATCATATAAACATGGCTACCCCAAATTTCTCCATGGCTATAAAAAAAAGACCAATTTTTTTACTACCAAATATAAGTGTACCATATATAAAAAATGAGGTTTTTTGGGCCTTTTAAACTCTATGGTGAGGTCTATTTTTTCCTAGAAGGCTTTCTTGTAACAACTCCGATGAAAAAACCTAATAGATAGAGCCTAAACAAAAACTCCATTTAACCCCAAATTTGTAACAACCTAAGAAAAATAAGATACCTATGACCTTGAAAATGCCTTCATTATTTTCATGCAAAGCTATGGGTTCAACCATGAACAAAAAACTAATCCCTCCAATGGTTAATAATAATAAATAGATCTCCCAGAACTTATCAACTAAGCTATGAAACCACATGTTGAGCCACAACTCATATGGATCAAATAAGACTCAAACCTAGGACCTTCCAATTTATTGTTGGAGCTCTCTACCATCTAAACTACTAGCCCCTCTTCAGCTAGCCCATTGTGTTGGGAAACTTGGAGAATGTTTAGGAATGTTGTAAGTGATATGTTGTGTTGTCATTGATGTCAAATTTGTATGATTGCTTGTCACAGTTAGGTGTATGTGGGGATGAAGAAGTTCTTGTAGATGTTCAGGAATCAAGAAGTTGCTGCAGATGTTCAAGAATGAAGAAGTTCTTGTAAATGTTTAGTAGTGTACATAGGTTGGGGACTTGGAGTTGTTGGAAATATATGTTGTCATTGATGTCAACCTGATGTCTGACAATGTGTATAGTTGTTGAGCTCATATTGATGTCATATTGTCTCTATCAGTAGTATGCAGTATTGCAGAAGTTCTAGATGATTCAAATGAAGTATTTATAGAAGGGTAGTATAGTAGAAGTTTCGATATGCAGGTTTCTCTATCTAGTGTTTTTGTTGAGTTTGATGTAGGTTTCTCTATCTAGTGTTGTTGTTGAGTTTGATGCAAGTGTCTCTATCTAGTATTGTTGTTCAGTTTGATAAAGGTTTCTCTATCTAGTTTTGTTGTTGAATTTGTGTTGTAGTTTGTCTTGATAATATGAATTGGTGTTTAGTAGTGTATACGTTCAAATGTTTAGTACTTGGTGAATATGTATGAAGTGTCTTCAAGAATATCAGTATAGCAGAAGGTTCAATTCATAGGAAAGAGTATTAATGTCCCAATGGAATAATATTTTGCATTCCTCCTAATTGTGAAGCGTATGGCATGCAGATTTAGATACAATGTTTATGTTTTGTGAGTAGTATACTATCAATTTTATAGGTTCTTTGATTGCTCAGATGATGAGATTAGTTGTTGCTACTTTCTGATAGAAAGAGTGTTTGCCAAACTGGTTTGGAATATGCTTGGTGGCTTCCAGATACGTGAATTCAAGTGTTGCGATTTTTTAGGACATGTTTATTTGATCGTGCAATATTCCAATTCAATTCTTTGGTGGTATTTGTGCTCCACATGTGAGTTATCTTGGTTTGTGCTTGGTATGTTTAGTTGTATTATGTTTTTAGTGTGCCCAATTGGGTGATCTTTTTTGGATTATACTTTTTGGTCCGGATAATGCATTAGAGGTTAAGTTAGACTATTGTTATGGGTCTCATTGTGGTGTGTAAAGATCTGCATTAAATAATTTGCATTGGAAAGTAATTTTGGATGACTAGTTGCTGAGTTTTATTGTTTATCTACACGTTATGTTTAGTGTCAACTTTAGATAATATGCTAGCATCTGCGGTTTGTTGGATTCGACTTAGAAGGATGTGTTATGATGGATTTGGGTTCCCTTTATCTCCTGGAGTGGATTGTGTTGAGTGTTTTTGTTCTAGGTGGCCTATTTTATGTAATATTGTAAACTTTGCTTGTGGCTGACCCTCAACTAGGTTTTTGATGATCTAACTTGTATTTAAGAAGTGCAGATGTAAGATTCAAGTGATGGAAGGATGAAAAATTGACGTGAAGTAAGTGTGGATGTTGAGCAAGCAGATTTGGTACTACAGGTGTGCAAAAGACAATTTGTGAAAAGCCTTGATGATGATACATTCAATGTGGCAGTTTTTTAAGATGGTGATTGATGTCAGATGTGTTTTCCATGATATTGATCGCTTGACACAATGGTGTAAGGATAATTTCATGATTAGGAGATTCTTTTCAATTTAGCTCTCCTATTCTTTCTATTGTTGAAAGGCAGTGTGTCTCTTGGTAGCTCTTTGTATCTTGCCTTGAAGTAATGAGTTTCAGTTGTGCAAGTCATTATAACTTGCCCTAAGGTTGTGCACCTTAGCCTTGAAAGTCCATTAGGTGCATATTTCTCTTTGGCAATGAGCCTAAAACATTATAATCAATTTTATCCATATTGTGAGTGTGATTCTCATCATGGGTTTTCCCAGTTGGGTTTTCCATGTATATTTGGTGTTCATGGTTGATGTTTTCACTATTGTTGTAGAATAGTTAAAAGTTGCTTAAAGTTTAATAAATCAATTGATGGAAGATCTGGACCGATTCACCTCCCCCCCATCAATCATGTCATGGGTTCAACACATTGTCGATCTAGATTGGGCGTCTATACTCATATTCTTTCAAATGAAATTACTTCTTCTAGTCACAATGGCATCTCAAAGAGGGGGAAAATGTATACACCATAAAAGCATTCCCATATTTTTGCTAGTACCAAATATATAATTAACCAATCTAACTTTAATTGAATATAATATATTTTTATTTAATTAATTTAACATTCAATATTTCTTCTAATGTTATAGTCTTATTTAAATAAATCATTATTATTTAATTAAGTCAATTATTTCCCAACATTCTCCCATAGATTAAATAAGTACACTAATATTTATTTAACACCTCTAAAATCCCCCACCCCTTTAGTTGAATAAATAAATTAGGTTTAGTCAAGCAATTAATCATTTGCGCATTCCTGCACCACTTTGATTAAAATAATCAAAGCTAATCTTGCACATAGATCCGAGTACACAAGGAAAAAAATCAATTCAATCACTGCCCTTCATCAAGATTTCATCAAATATCCACCCTCTATCTATCCTCAATCCTTGTCCTAATGGTCTACACCAACACATGATGCCACTTATCATATTCTAGTTCTCCCCAACATGAGGGTCAGCCTCAATCCTCCATCTCATAAGATATAAACTCATCCATCCATCCAACATATCCAAAATCTACAAATTGACTCATTCACAAGCTATTTTCAAAGAAGATTGGATGCAACAAGGTTATGATATAGATTCAACAACTACAATCACTTTGATCCTCAAACAACTACTTGGAGCACAACACTTAGGTCATCAAAGGTCTATGTGGTAAGAAGTTTACTGGGTTTAGTCATTGTTTGCATTCCTTCCATTCTATTAGATGTGTATTCTTGATATATGGTGGGATTCTTGTTTGATGTTTGTTCTCTATTCGTTTCCCCTTTATTTTAGTGTTTACCTAAGTAATTTAATAAACTTGAATTAGATGTTTAAATTATAAAGAAGAATCCTAAAAAATAATAAAAGCACATTCTAACATAAGAAAAGACAATCTGTAGCTAATAGATTGAAGATAAAAGTCTTATTTAGAGTTATATCATTCCTCAAAAATTTGCAAAAGATTAATTTTGTACTTTCCTATAAAATTTGTTGTGTAATTGACCAACAACTACAATCCTTGATAGCCCTTACAAATGCTTTTATTTTAGAATAAGTAGAGGAAAGTAGTTCAATTTTAATTCGTAACCATTTTCAACTCCTCTTATGAACTTCAAAAAAACATTTGAAATAATATTTCCAAAGATCTAAAATGAGCATGCATCTCTTGAAATGAGCAAAATCAATGTTCTTTAAACATTGATAGGCTCACTTTACAATAAAATAAAATAATATATCTTCATTAAAATTTAGTAGGAATTTTGTTATCATAGAATTTTGTCAAACAATTTATGTGTGTTGGTTGTAGATGAAGACAAACAATTTGTAGATCTGTACCAAAGGTGGATTCTCTTGAAGTAGTTTTTTTTAATGATTGGTATGCAAAATTTATCTCTACATTTTACATTTTTCCCATTTGATCTTTCCTCCATAATCAAAACCTCTTTTCTTGTCATTCATCTAAATTAAAGTGGCAATAGGTACTAATCAAGAAGAAAGATCCCACGCATTAAGTATTTTAAGCCCACAAACTTCTTCATATTAGTTAAAAGCATTTTGGTTTTGGTATAACAATAACTATTCTTGTTATGTCGAGAGGCATCTACAATGACATCAAAATATCTATAAATAAAAATCCATTTTTGAAATAATTTGACATGCAAATGACAAGTAAATGCATGAAATATTTCATGTTTCAGCTTTTGTGGAGGTGTTATTTTATTACTCCAAATAAAATAGAACCCTCAACACTTGTCTCCAGCTAGATTCACAACTTTTTGCATGTAGGACTTCAGTGGATTTGTATTATTGGTGTTTAGTATTTTAGAAGAATATTTATTTTACAGATATTCTCTTCTATTATAAGATATCTCTCGACATATTTTACATATCTTTTTAAATATAGGTATACTAGTGGATATCACCACTCTTAACCATCTAATGATAACTTCGTAATGACTTGTAAAACAATCATGCCATCCACTAACAACTCCAAAATATGAAAACATCAATTATTACTTGGTCAATATCATTTCTCATATGTCCATTTTTATAATACACATTAGATGAACTATTTGCAACGTCCTTAAACTATAGAATTTTCATGCCCTTCTAAAGTAGAGGTTTCAATCAATTATTTCCTAGGACAAGCTTTTGCTCCAAAATTTGTAAAACTTATTCAATAAATCCATCTTATGAATCTATGCAATCATTTAATTCTATATGACCATAGAGGAAGCATACCATTAGTCATTATAGCTAACGTCGTGTACCCACAAATCCTAAACCATACATCAAATTTTGGCGATTTGTTTTTCTTGTTCTCTAAAAGCGACTTAATTGCTTATATCTATTGTTTTGATTTTTGGGTAGTAACGATGCACGTTGTGGGATCCATTATGCATAAAAGGGTCAAAAAGTGGTCATTTCAAAGTGTTGCATGATACCTACTTAAAAATGCCCTAATGATTGTGCACTACAACCACTTCAAAAATGACCAATACTTATGCACAAATGCCCCAATAGTCATGTGCCAAGGAGTCAATGATAATTGGAACATTGGCATTAACCAATTATCTTCCCCTAGGTATTTCTCTAGAATTATCTATCAAATAGTTAACCACGACATAAGCACAAAACCTCCTTCCTATTATGCCATGATGGATGTCCAAACTAGTTATAAAAGCTCACATTTAATATGTAGGTATAAAAGGATGCTAGCGTGGGTCATGCAATTTGGCTCTACAACTACCAACTATGTTTGCCTCATAATTTCTATAGTTTTATCAATATATCCATGTAATGCCTGCCAAAATACCCCAGAGAATTAAAGCCAAACTACTCTAAAGAGGGCTAATTTTTTTTTGTTTAATAAACTACAGTACACTTAACTCATACTAACAACATGATTAAGCATTGATTAACTTAGTTTCTAACTTAATATCGATATCTTTATCATTGACTATTTACTAAGTTGTTACGCAAGCGGAATTCTTATTATGATACCACATCTATTTCCCTAGGGTACATTAACGCCATTACTTAAACTCAACAGTGAAATCTACTTACTAACCTTCATTAACCTTCATTAGCTATCAGTAGCCTTTACTAACTATCATTGGCTATCCTTAGCTATCATGAGCTATCACTACCTATCCTTTGATACCATGCACATGCATAGACACGATCTAGCTATTTGTCTCATCATGACATGTGACTACATGAACATGGATGCAATCTATTGATTTCATACGCAAGATTATCCCCTTTAGTCTAATGTTCATTTGAGCACCAAATCCAAATACTCCTAATCCCTTAACCATCTCTTACCTATGTGAAATGTTATGCATCTATCATGATTAACCGTCTCCTAATGCATGATCATTAATTCCATTAACCTCTAACCCTATTTCTCATAAATCTAAATTTTCTTAGCATGATCATTTACTATCACGAACCTTACATGCACAATGTAATATCTAAATAATTCCCTTTTGTCCTTAAATAATGCATAATATGAAATGCATACATTTCCCTATCATTACATGCTTCATATGAGATTTCTACTCTTATTATGATAATTTCTTTCATGCAGCCCACCTACATAATGCAGCCGTCTATATGCATTTCCTATGTATTATTACTATGAGATGCATGATTACTAACTTGGAAATGCAACTAAAAGAATGTTAACATTACCTACACTTGATATGAGTCATTGAAACCATCTTAATTATGCAACCTAGGGATTATTACATTCATTACTAGTAATATAATTTCAGCCATACATCTTATTTAGTTTTTATAGTGTTAATCTAAGGTTCATTGCCACTAACGTTTTAATACAACTACAAATGATTTCAGCTACGTTTCTATTCTACTTTCCATTCCACTCTTCTAATATTCTTGCATAATTTTTCTAACCACTAATTTAATTTCCACTACCTAACAATGCTACTAACACATTATCATGGTTCTAAGTTTACTTCCAACATCAATGTAGCATAATAGAATCAACTTAAAAATCAATACCTCATTCCAACAAGAACATAAACAATACATTATATACATTGCATATCAAAGGCATTTAATGATTGCATTGCTTGTCCAAGACTAAAATGACCATGAGTACGCTATGATTACAACTCGTCACATAGTTCTTCAACATGAGAATAGCTCACCAAGTGTAAATACAAATGATCAGCTACAACTATTATAAATGTTTACATCACATTTACTCGATCATCAATTACTTCAAGAGTTTCATCCTTTCAAGTCTATGATTACTAATACATATATTTTCTGTCATAAAGATCCTAAGCCAACAAGGTGAAGATCCAATCCACACATGGGGAGAAGAACACCAGCCAAGAAGGAAAAACCCCAATGGTAAAAAACACCAACCGCCCAACCAATGTGGAACCTACAAGGAACCACCCCCTGTGCTAGGAGATGATGCAAGGTCCCAACACACACTCTACATCTAGGTTGACTCTCAAAACCAAAGGACAAGACTACCACAAGACACTCATTCATGAAGCAAACACAACCAAGTACAATAAGAAACTCCTAGAGGCTATCAACAATAAGGCATAGATGCAATACAAAACAACAAGGGATCACATTTAGGAGTGGAGTATCATCACATTCCATCCATAAAACACATAACATAGGCACTAGCTTGATGGACATGTGGAGCCATCTCAACCTATGAGAGACTAAGGGAGATTAGCTTACCGTCTTCACAACCTTCTAATGCTTATCCTAAAACATCCTCCCTAGGACTAAGTCATGAGGCACAAATAAATTTCTTATCTTATTAATAAACCTATCTACCCATCCCATGTGCATTTTTAGGTTATCACTTCTTTGTACAATGCAAGGTAAACCCCCTTGTGCCCTGGTGGTCTAGACTTCATGCATCCTTACAAGGAACCTCATGATAGTCCATCTCTCGTGACCCCGGTCATTACAAGGAAGCCCACTCCTCCAAACATGGACCAGTACAACAAGGAAAATATGCCCAAGAGGTCCTAAAATAAGTATTCAAATCTTGAAATGAAACTCATATCATGCAGCCCAAAAACTCACACATGAATATAAACATGAACAATGCCTCAACAACAAGGAAAACAAGAAGAGGAACCTCTTGGCATGAAATCATAAATAAAAGGGCCACACACAAGGCCATCATAATCTGTTACCAAACATAGAAACAACATCATAGCAAGGCCATTCACTTGCTGGAAACAAAACATCAGGGTGCAGCCTTCTCTCATGACAATCTCAACATGAGAGGAACCAATAAAATCACAACATGAAGATCAAAAGTTCATAAATCATCATAAAACCTCAAATATGAATAAGATAAATTTTGGAAGACAATAACATATAATAAACTAGCCTCTGGCATAGAGAACAATATGAAAAAAAAAAAAAAAAAAAAAGTCAGATTAGCAACATACAAGAAAACTCCCTAAATACACAATCATAGTGTTTTGGTCATATCTCAAAAACCTAGATTTCAAATTTCACGATTTTTATAAAGATTTTAGAATACTTTAATTTGAAAAAAAAATAATCGCGCAAACCTAGTTTCTACGTTTTAAGATATGTTCATCAGAATGTTGCAGACCTGAACATGAGAGCAACAAATCACAGCAAGAAAATAAAATTTTGGACTTATCCAAATGACTTGGTAACATAAACATAGAGTCACCCAGACTAGATCAACACTAAGAAACAAACCCAAATGAAATAGACCAAGTGTGGTGAAGGTTAACATCCAACAAATCTCACTCCTAACAAACCATGAACAACCAACAACTCTCGCAGAGTGTAAATTCCAATATTAACAACTTCAGCGCTCTCACACAATAATACCAAACACTCCCAAAAGAAAGACACCAATAAAGGAAGCCCAAAACTATAACCATTGTTGCACATGAAGGAAAAGGTATTTCCATTGTCATAAATGGCACCCGAAAGAAAAATATACATCATCAAACCATACAATATGCACAATAAAATTGAACTCCTTAATCCCATAATACTCTATTGCAAACGATATTCTATGTAAATAAATGTTCAATACTACCCCATATCCTTCAAGCAAACAAAGGCACGAAGAAGACATAGGTAACTTCACAAATCTGAATAAAAATAAAATAAAGGACAAGTAGCCGACCTCAACCCTATGTGATGGAAGGCAAGAGATTGATGAAGAGTTTTCCCCAAGTCCTCCAGCAATCCAACAAAGAAAAGCCAAGACCAAACTCCAAAAATCAACCCAAGAAGTTGCAGACCCAAAATTTTTTTGCAAGAGAGGAAGAAGAAGAGCCCCCAAAAATCTCACGACAACAACATAAAAAGTAAAGACAATTAATCCAAAACCCTAGCCTTTCTTCTAGCTAATGAGATTATTTCATTTAAAATATATCTCATCCTAGATCTTAGGGTTAGATAATATATTTTTCCCATTGACTTTTTCAATAAAATTTAAAACTAAAGAAGAAAATAATATAATATTTCAACACATTATTATTATGAATGGGGAGGTATTTTATATTAATTTAGCCTATAGTTTTATTTCCCCCTTATATAATATTAAAGCAACTATATATATAAATGAAAATGTAAATTAATTAAATAAATCAAGGAGGGATTATGAATAAATAACCAAGTCCCCCAAAAATATATTAAATAAGATTAATTTAAACACTAAATAAAATAAACTATAAACAACAAATAAATAAATAAATAAACTACAAACATTAAATATCAAATGAACCCCAAGGCAATATAAAGTAATAAACATTAAACATTAATTAAATCAAAACACTAAATGAATATGGTAAGTTATAAACAATAAATCAACTCCTATAAATAAAATATTAATTTTTAAATAAATGATCCAAACTCTCAAATATCAAATAAACAATAGATATTAAATAAAGCCTTAAGAAACCTTAATATCCAAAAACCATTGAGTCTAATACGTCAAAATACACATAATAACCATATAATCACAAATTGATATTAAGGTAATTAATTTAACATTACTAATCACATAAATGACCACCAACTCATTCCACATACTCACATACCAAGGCGACCAAGTTGACATGGTGATTCACGCCCACATCGACGACACACACAAGTGACAACATAGACCTAGAGTGTGTAAGGGGAAACAACTTCATCTCTGAAACCACATATTACCATTGAGAAAGGACATGCTCGTACCTCTAAGGCCAGGGGAGCTCGAACCTGGGAATCCAGGAGGAATAGATGTCCGATACCTACAAATCCTGCAACCGCAACAACAATATATATATATATATATATATATATATATATAACAAGCAAGTGGTAGAATTTCACAGTGGCACATCTCGCTCACAATGAGTGATGTGACGTTGATTAGCCATGAAAATAGTCAAACAATATACAAACAATAGTCTATATCTCATGACATCATGTTATCATATGTACTCAAGAATGGGGTTAGTACATCCTTAATATTGGAGTCCTAAACTTAACTTGAGACATCAAATAGGAATCTAAACAAATCTATTAAGAGCAACACATAGGATGGGTCAAGGAAGGGGACTACAATCCATCTTGTGCATATCTTTCAATCATTTCATGAGACAACACTTTAAGGTAACCACATTTTGGGTCCACTCCTCCTATTTTCCACACAAAATGACACATCTACCACCGATCCACAAAAACACAAATCCGCATACCACATTCTGTTTCCACCAATTTTTTACATTTTTACAAAATTGCTATGATGCATTATGAGAATGTGACTAGAAAAAATTGCACAAAAATCACCAGTTTTTTACATTTTTACAAGATTGCTATGATGCATTATGGGAAGTGTATTAGTAACCATTATATCTAACTCCGCACACCCATAAATTCTAAATGATATATTAGATTTTGATGATTTTTTTGTTGTTGTCTCTACATGTGACTTAGCTACTTATAGCTATTGATTTGGCTTCTGGGTAGTAATGATGCACGGTGTGGGATATGTTATACATGCAAGGGTCAAAAAGTACACTTTTCAAAGTGTCCTCCGATACCTATTTAAAGATGCCCCAATAACTATGCACTTAAAATCACCAATACTTATTCATAAATGCCCCACTAGTTGTGTGTCATGGGTACCAATAAAAATGCACAAATGGGCCAATTATGGCACAAAAAAGCTAAAAAATGAGCAGCTATTGGTACATGTGTAATTTATTAATGAGATTTTAGTTATTTTTTTGTTTTTTTGTTTTTTTAAAGCTAGTAATTAGGGGTTTGGGTGTGCAAGGAGTGAACGTGAGAATATGACTAGAAAAAACTACACAAAAATCGATCATGATATGTGAATTTTGAATTTTTGAATTTCATACAGACATATACTTGTGTGCCATTTTATTTGGAGTAGGGGAGAGGAGCCAGAATGTGCGCACCCTAACTCTGAGGGTCCATGTGGCACACAACGTGGACTTGAAGACCAACTTTGACCTTCTGCCATGTCGACTGCCGAGTTGGCTACCCTAGAGAGGATCTTGACCGCCAACTCGGCTTGATGCCACATGTACTATACACATTCATGGGAGTGGTTGATATTATACTAATTTGGTGCATCGACCAGGACATGGTTGGGCCCACCCCATTAACCACTTACAATATCCATCAGTTTCGAACGGGGTTGCCGCGTGGCATTCTTCTACATGGCTACCCAATCCACCAACCTCTATGTCCAACGTTCCCACCGCCACTTTCAAAGTTTCCTTGCAACTGCATTTACTACGCATCACCTCTCCCTTACTGCACCTAGCTCTTCGCGCTTTTCATGCATGACAACATTCAATGCGCCTGCCCCTTTGCATTTCACTGCTTGGCAAAGTTGGTGTGTTTGGTGTGGTCTCTACAATCGTCATTTTGTTTCACATCACATCATGTTCACGATGGCATTGAAGGAATTCGGGATGGAGCTAGAACGTGCACACCCTTTTCCAAGTACAAGGTTTGGTTTTTCTCCTCACTTTACCTAGTTTCTCATTTTGGGGGGGGTTTCGATTTTTCAATGTTTCCTTTGTACTTTTGTTTTATGTGGTTTTTGCAGGTTTTGATGGCAATGAGGACAGGATGCCATCGGAATGGGACTCAAAGTCATCATTCGTCTTTGACCCATGTGAGTTTTTCTCCTCACTAAGGCCTACCGATTCCATTCACTTTGTTTTTGGTATTTTCCTTTCCTCTTTTATGATTTTTTGACATTGTGTTATGTCGTCCATTACTTCATTTGCGTGTCCAGCTATGTTTTGGCAAGTCTTTGTGTTTCTAAAATCTAAATGATGTGTTCATGAACACAAATACATGCAAAAAGGGAATCATAATCCTCTATTCAATCTCTACTATTTTTTTAATGGTGACTTCTCAAAAAAAAAAAGGTTTTCATTTCGTGCATCACTGTTAAAATTGATGGCCTGTATTTGATTTCAACCGGTACATTGCTAAAAAATGGTTATAAATTTGGATTTCGAGCATCACTGTTAATGGGTTTTAAATTTCATTGTTCATGTTTGAGGGTTTCAATGGTTTCGATGTTTTAATGGTTTCAATGCTTTCAGTGCTCGAATGATTTCAAACCCTTTCAATCATTTGTAGAGTTCAATAGTCTTTCGTTTCATATTCACATTGCTTTAGTGGTTTCTGGACATTCAATTTCACTTCCATTGTTTGAGGGTTTAAAGGATTTCGGTTTCCAGCATCACTGTTAATGGGTTTTAAATTTCACAGTTAATGTTTCAGGGTTTCACTTCAATGGTTTCAAGCCCTTTCAATGGTAGGCATACTTGAATAGTCGAGAGTTTCAGATTAACTCTACGTATGGTTTTGTTTTAACTATTTATGAGTATGGGTTTCATATTTTGGTTTATTGGTTTCCATCTCGACCATCAGATTGCTTTGATGGTTTAAGGGTATTCAATTTCACTTCCATTGTTTGAGGGTTTAATGGATTTCGGTTTCGAGCATCACTGTTAATGGGTTTTAAATTTCATAGTTAATGTTTCAGGGTTTCAATGGTGTCAATGTTTTAATGGTTTCAATGCTTGGATGGTTTCAAACCCTTACAACACTCTGAATATGCAATGCTTGAATGGTTTCAAAGCTTTAATGGTTTGAGGGTTTAAAGGATTCACTCTGAATATGCACTATTTGAGGGTTTAAAGGATTAAATGGTTTAAGGGTTTAAAGGATTCAATGGTTTACATTCTTCATTTCCATTTCGAGCATCATATTTCCTTTATGGTTTAAGGGTTTTCTATTTCTACTACATTGTTTGAGGGTTGAAAGGGTGTAATGATTTCAAACCCTTTCAATGTTACTTGTGTCGATTCATTGAATGTCCTTGTTTGTTTTTTTGCTAATTAGTTGTCATGTTACTTTATGTGTTAGCTCAATGAACACCCAAATTTCCTTTACTGTGTTAAAAATGAAATAATAAATACTTGGTTTCATTAGTGAACATGTGCCTTTCTTAGTTTTATATATACTTTTCATGTTTCTTTTCTACTTGTGCACTTTCATAGTTGCCATGTTTATTTATAAATAGTTGGCATGTTCCTTTATAAATAGTTCCCATGTTCCTTAATACTTGTGAACATCCTGTATTAAATACTTGCCATGTTTCTTTGTAAATAGTAGTTGCCATGTTTCTTTTATAAATATTAAACTATTAAATTGAATACATTAACTGTGAAATACAAACCCTTAAATGCTTAAACATTAACAGTGACATTGAAACCCTTCAACCCAAGTTTGACATATCATGCATTAATGTATGCACTTGTATATACATATATGTATGGGCTTGTTTATGCATATATATATAGATATGTATATGCATATATGTGTACATGTATATGCATATATGTATGTACATGTATGTTTGTACATGACTTACAACTGAATGTGCATCCCTTCAACCCAAGTTTGACATATCATGCATTTATGTATGGACATATATATGCATATATGTCTAGACTTGTTTATGCATATATGTATGCACATGTCTCTATGTACATATATGTTTCTACATGACTTACAACTAATAATGCAACCCTTCAACCCAAGTTTGACATATCATGCATATATGTATGGACATGTATATTCATATATGTATGGATATGTATATGCATAAATGTATGTACATGTATATGCAGATATGTATGTACATGTTTGTTTCTACATGACTTACAATTGAAAATGAAGCCCTTCAACCCAAGTTTGACATATCATGCATATATGTATGGACGTGTATATGCATATATGTATGTACAAATGTGTATGTACATGTAAGTATGTACACGTATGTTTCTACATGAATTACAACTTAAAATGAAAACCTTCAAAATATGGACATGTATATATATGTATGTATCTACATGTATATACATATATGTATGTGCATGTATACACATTTATGTGTACATGTGTATACATATATGCATGTACATGTATTTCCATATATGTATGTACATGTATTTCACTATATCTATGTATATTTAGAGATGTGCATGCTTGTGTATAGATGTATGTATCTAGATCTCTGCATGTACATATCTGTATGTGCATAGGGGGGACAAGCCAGAACATGTGCACCCTAACTTTGAGGTAATACGTGGCAGGGTACGTGGACCCACTCACCAACTTTGACTGCTACCCAACTAGTCCATTGAGTTGGCTACACCAAATAAAACATTTATGTATGTGTATATATATCAAGAGGGCAAGAACTTGCAGAAATCATAACACATTTAGAGGTGGGGGCCAAAACTTGAAAGGTCCACAAACTAATCTCTCACAAAGTCCTTTTGTGCTATCCAATCCATTCACATGTAATGTGATGATTGGGAAAAGTTGTCAACAATTGGAACAAGATCCCACAGAGCTTGCACAAATTGAACAAGTGCCCTGGTATATTGAACAATTAAGTACAATCCGCACAATCAATCATGTGGTGCATGCAAATAACCTCCTTTGTCTTATTATTGCAATTCTCATAGTCCTAAACAATGTGGACATATTGTCATTTGAAACCTTTTTAGTCTTGAATTATGTTGCACCGAAACATTCAAATTTAATGGTCTATGCACAACAATTCAAAAGTATTAAGGTCTTCAAACGGTTGTGTGTTCTTGTTGGAGTGGATCATGGACATCAATCCTTGTAAGATGAAAACCATGTGTTCGAGGCAGGCATATTGAATGTTGTTGTGGTTGAAACACACGAGGAGCTAGTTGCATGGAAGGCAAGGTGATGCGTAGTTAATGCCACTGCAAGGATGCTTTGAAAGTGGTGGGGAGAACTTTAGATGGAGAGGTTGGTGGATTGGGTGGGCATTTACAAGAATGCCACGCGACAACCCTATTTGAAACTAATTGATATATAAAATGGTTAATGGTGTGGGCCTAGCCACAATCCGGTCGACACATTGAAGTGCAATAATTTTGACCATTCCCACGAATGGGTATAACACATGTGGTATTGTGTCATGTCAGTGTGCAAGATTTTGATTTGGGGTACCCAACTCAATTGTGCAAAAATG
This sequence comes from Cryptomeria japonica, assembly GCF_030272615.1. Taxonomy (NCBI): domain Eukaryota; kingdom Viridiplantae; phylum Streptophyta; class Pinopsida; order Cupressales; family Cupressaceae; genus Cryptomeria; species Cryptomeria japonica. The sequence goes on along the minus strand of NC_081407.1, from coordinate 436,756,068 downwards.
ATTACTACAACGCAATGAAAACTTGATCCCTTTAAATTGATGAAAACTACAACATGTAGTTGTTCACACCTTTTCTCAATCATCCCATTACATGTGAATTGCAGCAACATACAAAACATACGAAATGCACATAATTGGAAAAAAAAAAACAAAAAAAAACCTACATTGGTTCAAAAATAGCTCAATCATCCCATTACTTGTAAATCATAAAGCCATATTAAAAGATGGCATAATCCATGCCGAATCAATGTCTTCATTACATATATTTGCAGTTCTTATGTGTAACTGTAAATCAGAAAGCCGAAAAATACTATGGCATATGTCTATTTAGAAGTCACTTGAAATAGTGAGGAAAATTAGTTCTTGGCCCTACAACTGATACCCTTGATGCTGCAATGGGTACCATGTTCTCGTCACCTTTAGTTGCTTCACTAGAACTCAGTTCACTTAGCATTGGGATGCAATATCTGGGGTTGGCACCATATGGTGGAACCCCTTCAATATACTTTGAAGGACCAGAAAGGTAGGGGATGGGGAAGTAGGTGAACAATTTAACCTTGTTGGAAATTTCGGCATGACTTTGTTCAACAGATCATACATTAAGGGATGTCGATCAGGCAAAGGCATGGATGGACTGGATTCACTGTCTAACATCCTCTTTCTTGCCAAAATAGCCCTCTTCTCCTCAATTTACCTATCATCAAGCTCATGTTCCATCCTTGCCTTCTCTCACTGTTGTCTTTCTTTCTTTTCCTTCTTCTCTAGTTCTTTCAGCCTCTTTATTTCCAGACGCAGTAATGCCTTCTCCTTTCTCTCTCGTGCCTTCTTTTCCTTCACCAATAAACTTGTTACCTTATTTTCTTTGATATGCTCTTTCTTTCTTTCTTTTGACTCCAAGGCATTTGTTGTCTTCGTCTCCTGCACCTTGAAAGCTTCCATGAACTCATCAGAAGTCAACAACTACCCTTCTCGACTCAAGCGGATGCCATTACCAACCCCCCTGTGTGTGTGAAAAAGTAAAATAAGTTTGTAAGCTACAGGCACAACACTTCAATTAAGTCATTACATGTATGGTTAGACAGATATAAGCATGAATATGAGAACCATAACAAATCAACTAATTGCCTTCTAAAAGATGTGAGTATAAGATTGCTCTCAAATTTGTATAAGCAATACCAGTGACTAGACTATACCAAGACGAATGATTTAATCTATATGAGCATGATATTAAGCTAAATGGATGCAAGATGGATGAAATATTCAAGCAATAACGAATTCAAGCAATAATGGATTCAAGCAATATGAATAAACTAAATATGCAAAAAGCTAAACTAAGATGCAATAATCCCAAAAAGAAAGCACAATATATTCAATGACTCTAGAGTGAAAAGTGTATAATAATAAATCTCTAGGGTGTTTTGAATGAGCGCTGAAGGCTGAATTTATAGAGAATTACAAGAGAGATCAAGGAAAAAGCACAATTTAGGATTAATTGAAATAATTGAGAAATCAGATTCAGTTAACCTTGAGATAGATTCCAGTTATAGTTTAATTGAAATGCATTTAAATAAGAAGTTCAAGCTGCAGTAGAAATAAGATTTAATTAATTCCATGCATTTGTGATAAAAATAGATAATTCTTTGATTTATTCAAGAAAGAGTCTTTTCAATGCAACTGAAGTTCTTTTTCTCAAAAGCTTTGAGTTCCAATTTTAGAGAAAGCAATTAAATTCCTTTTATTTGCTTTTCTGATTTCAAGTTAATCTCAATTTATAAAAAGAAATAATATCTCAAGTTTGATTTCTCTCAATTCAATTCTTTTATTTTATTTATTTTCAATTTAACTCTTGCTTTGTGATTAATTCCTCTTTTGTGATAAATTAATTCCTTTTTTATGATTAAATGGCAAATTGATTAATTAATTAAATATACTAGGATATTTAATAAATTAAATAGGATAATTGATCAAAATGATTTTCTTGGAATGATTCAATTAATTAAATAAATATTTAATTAATATTGAGTTATTGATTTGCCATGTAATATTTGATGATTGGAGAATTAATTAATGTGCTCAAGATTGATTTAATTGCCTTTGGTTAGGACCTTGGTGATGTTGTCGAGATTAGGGGCCCATGGTTTAGATGACCATTTTTAGGGTATTACATTTGCCCCTCTTTGAATTAATGTGTGAGCAGTGTGTTGGTTCAAAGAATAGTTGATGTCTAGGAGATATCAGTTCCGAACTTGATTGATCACAAACTAGATGAAGAGCGAGGTGTTTAGCTTGATTTGAAGCGATGAAGCTGAATAGAGTTGATTAAAGCTAAACTGATCTTGAACTCTATTGAACTAGGAACGATAGAGAGCAAAGATACCGAACTTGAACTTGATAGATCAAGAAGCGAATCTTACTGATCTAGAACTTGATTGAACTAGACACAGTGAGCAAAGATAAAATCGGTCTTGAACTTGATGGATCAAGACATGATGAGCGAAGGTAAACTTTCCAACTTGATTTGAAGTGATGAAACTGAACACCTGCTTAGATTGAGCATGTGATCAAAGATACTCTTTAAACTTTTGATTGAGTTAAAATGAATAATCAGCTTGATGAAAAGCAATGAAACCGATTAACCTTAAGAGACTCATTCAGATGAAGACAAATATCAGCTTGATTTGAAGTGATGAAACTAATATGCCCCTAGCGATTGATTCGATTCAGATGATCGAGAGATATCAACTTGATTTGAAGCGATGAAGCTGAGATGCCCCTTAGCAATAAATATTTGATTTTCTTTAGTTGAAATTTATTTATTTTTTTTTGCTCGTCTTTTGATGAAGATTTGAAAATTTTCTCAACATTTGAAGATGTGAGGTCATAAGGTCATGGGTATGCCCCCTCGGGAGTGAAATCAAAAGATAGCGAGGGTACATGATGATTTTTGGCAAATGTTTAGTGATGATAAGTTATTTGAGCGTGAAAGTGATTTAGAGGAATGTTTAAAGATTTGGCGTTGATTGATGAGAAATTGAGCACAAAATTGATTTGTAGAATAAATTTGAGATACAACGTTGATTCATTAGAAATTGAGCACGAATTGGAGAAAGAGTGAGCTTTTAATAAAAAGTGCTAAGTGGTCCAAATTTTAGAAATTGACTAGCAAAATGATCTCGAATTTCGATTTTGATCCCGAAAATGGAATCAAGATGGGCAAATTAGCTAAGGATACAATTTTCATGTCCATCTGAGCAAGTTGAAAAATTAGGGTTTTGGCTATATATGGGGTAAAAGTGTCAGTTTCGATTCATTTTAACCCTCCAAGTTTGAAAATTCAAAAAGCCTTCTCTGAAGAAAAATGGTGGTTCCCACACAGGAGCATCTATTTGAGCACTAGAGACGACATAATCGACCTCGGAACTATGAGCCAATGGTAAGTGATTGATCTTAAGCCTGTTAATCATTTCAAAATTGAATTTTTTTGTTGAATTTTTCATTTTTTTGGCATGTTGAAGTCAAACTTTATCGTTTTGTCGTGTGAGACAGGATCCTGTCTCGTACGACAAACTAATTGAATGTCTTTTATCATTTAAAGTTACTAGTTTTGTCGTACTGCAACTACCCTTCTGTCATACGAATACCTTCAAAAGAGACCATTTTGTCGTTCTAGGGCTAGTCATGTGTCATATCAAAGTCTTTTGTCGTATTAGACCAATTCCTTATTTTTACGAGTTGCTGCCTCTGTGATGTTTTGTCGTTTAAAAAATAGTAAGCATTTTTAAAGGTGCAAACTTGAAATTTTGATTTTGCAGTTGATGTAGTTGGATTTGCATGATGTTTTGCTTCTCTTATAAGCTAATTTGAAAGGTTTCCTGATGATCTTTTGTTTGATTTTTGCAGGTTCGATTGCCCCATGTGTTGTTCAGATGTGTATATAGATTTGTGTGGATTGACTCATCTTCTCAAATTGCCTGATATCTGTGTGAATCATAGTATGATCACTGCATTAGTTGAGAGGTTCCATTCAGAGCATAATACATTTCATTTACCAGTTGGGGATATGGCGATCACTCCCGAGGACATATACAAGATTCTCCGTATCCCTTTTGTTGGGGGTAAGGTAGATTATGATGCAGTACAATGTCCTGGGCTACTAGCTGTGAGACAAGTATCTAGAGATGCAGACATTTTGACATGTTCTATCAGTTGGGACGTGATGATGACCAGGTACACTGAGAACTTTCCACTAGCTTGCATCTTGGCAGGTTTCATTGGTTGCTTTCTTATGCTGGACAGGCGACAATAGGGGTTTTTATGTGGATGGGGTGGGATGTTGGGGAGACTTGTGGAGAACCCCCAGAGGTTAGGATGGGGTTCATGTATATTGGCACACATGTATCGCGAGATGCATGAGATTGTCTACTGAGAGGGGAATTGTATGGTTGCAGGAGTTTTGATACTACAGATATGGGCTTGGGAGCATCTCCCAGTATGTAGACCGATTGTGGATGATGCCAGAGATCCACAACAACCTATTATTTACAGATATTATGGATACATTATGTAGCCCCATCTGGGCAAGACTGATTATTGGAGACAACAGCTGGATGACTTGATAGTCGTGATATGGAGACCATATAGGGGTTTGGAGCCTTGGGATGATTGCAAAGTTGTTCGTAGAGACCTATTTATGACACGGCCACTCATAGGCAGATCACAGACAGTGGTCGAGCGGTTTGTTGTTACTCGAGTGATGAGGCAGTATAATAGACCTCAGGGGATCTCAAAGGAGTTTACTGCATATGCGCGTTATGTAGATGAGGAGAGGCAGGGATGGGGGTCGAGGCTATCATAATGCCTTAGGCATGTAGGAGCTGACTGGGTTATAGTGGCTGAGATTGGATTACCTGGATGGTATTACAGATGCAGGGGTATTGCCCCAGTATAGGGATTGGTTTCAGCCGCACCCTTTCCTGAGATTTACTGATCCAGTAGAGCAGGCACCTCGTATAGAGGAGGTTGAGGATGATGCCCCTACGTAGGCACAAGGAAAAGGAAAAAGGTAGGTACCGAGAGCTGAGGCTCCGAGGTGGACAGGTGGTGATCCTGGCACTAGCAGCAACAGGGTGCTAGTTGGTGGTAGGCAGCAGCAGAGAAGAGAGGGTGGATCCTTAGGGACTGTTGGCGTGAGACTGGGTGGAGCTAGGGTGATGGAGGGTGGAGGAGAGGAGGAGAGAGTAGCTCCCAGACATGTGAGACATAGGAGGGAGGAGCAGGGGGGAGCTAGAGATAGAGATGGAGAAGGCGATGGAGGCGGAGATAGAGGCAGAGAGCTTGCGAGGGATCAGGGTACCGACATAGCGCGGTTGTTGAGAGCACACCTAGCGGGTTTACAGTCACAGCTGACAGTGGCATAGACTCAGTTGGCAGAGCGAGACCGACAGCTAGTAGAGATGAGGGTTGAGAATGATCGTCAGATCGCAGAGAGGAGGACAGAGATAGATGCTTTGTGGCAGGAGGTACTTCATCAAACGAGTCGAGCAGCCTATTATGTTGCATCTTACAGCGTAGCAGTTCCAGTAGCAGAGAAGATTGTATCGTATTCTCAGTATATGGCTCGATCGGAGGGAGCTCAGGCACCTAGGCAAGATTCGGGTCAGCAGGCTCCATATCCTCCACCACCTGGCAATGAGGGAGAGGCAGAGAGATAGATTTTCTTTTTGTAGCTCTGAGATTTTTTTTGTAGACACACCCATTTTTTGTATCCCTTACGATTCTTGCTCCGATGGGAGTTTATATATGTCAGTTGACATCATTTTGTACACTGAGAATTGATCATTATATATACGAGATCTTGATTTGACTTCATTGTACTTGTGTCGATCGATTATGAGATGCTTTTCTATATGATTTATTCTATATGTATGCATATCTATTCAGTATGGATGTATGTAATGCAAATGAATATGGATGTTTGTTTTTGTTTCTTTTCATATGAAAATAAAAAGAATGAAAATGAGTAATGAGTAGTTCAATTTTTTTTAATTTTTCTATGCAATAAGATAAATCTAAATGAGTGATAATGAAATGCATGGATCTATTTAAAATACTTATGTATGCAGCTAACATCTCAATACATAAGTACTTGATCGGAGAAATGATGAAGAAGAGACCACTTAGCTAAGAAATGATGATTCTTCCAACTCTCATTCATAAGATAAAGAGATCATTGTTACCATACCGAAATCACTCTAAATTCACAAAATGCAAAATGAAATGCAAGATGAGATGCAACCTAAACCTAGTCACTGGATTTGAAATGCTTAAGTTTCATCACTGAGCATTAACAAACATAGCAGGTAGATTAGAGTTCCTTTCTTTTCATGTGCAACATTAATTATCTTGTCTGCAATGACCCTTTTTTCGTTCATATCCTTGGACAGATTTTGCAAGGACCTGTATTGCATGATAAAGAAATTTCCTCAAAATAGACAAAGAAATGATGTGAACCTCCCTGTAGCATACAAATAAGTGGAGTCGAGGTATGTGTGGCGATTTCACCTTGATGTGAAGGCTCTTATCATAGACACCCACCTGATTAGATGTTTCAAGATCATCGGAATCATTCCTACAAGCAGACAACAAACAATATATTATGCCCCCAATCCTTGCTCCTCTTAGTCAAGATAGACTTCCTCGAGTTACTCACAGGGAATAATAATTGAAAATCAATATAAAAGACAACACACAAAGAAATTTTTCATGCATAGCTCAAACTGTTTAGTGATTGTTTTCAGTTATGTTGTTTTGCTTGTGTACTCAGTGATAAAACTCTTCAGTAGTCAGGAGTCAGGTGACTGACTTGGAGTAGACAACCGGGTTTCACTGACGTAAAGGTGACTTGGTTGATACTGCTTAGGACATGTAATGTGCTCTGTCAATTAACCTAAGACAAGGTCATTGATCAATTTCAAGCCATGAGGGTTCCAACGAACCAGGATGTCACAAAAGTGAATGAAATATATGTACAAGCGAAAGAAATTATGCATGAAAGTGGGAAATGTCAATGTTGCATTGATAGATGGAGCGCTTGAGTACAAGAGGCGCCTGTTTGCCAGGTTTTCACTTGCTTGGCAAAGATCTTTTTTTTTTTAACCAATTGCTTGTTTACCAGGTTTTCACTAGGGCATTTTCTCTCTTTTTCCTTTTTTTTTTCTTCTTTTTTTTTAAGAACTTTTTATGATTTTTTAAATTTTTTTAGGACATTTTTATGATTTTTTTTAAAGACATTTTTCAGTTGTACATGTTGCTGGAGCAGAGAATACTAAGTGAAGAAATTTTTCAAATGGATGGTGTTAATCGGTTCACAGAGTTGTTCTCCTTCCGATGTTGAGAGCTGATAGGCACCAGAGACGAAGACTGCAGTAAGGATGTAGGGACCCAGCTAGTTGGGTTCAAATTTCCCTTTGTTGTCTTGAAACTGTTGATTTTTAGGATTTTCTCTCAAAACTAGGTCATCGACCTGAAATTCTCGTTGTCAAACCTTCTTGTTATATCCTCTAGACATTCTCTTTTGATATACTCTGAGATGATCAAATGCCACTTGTCAACGTTCATCCAACAATTCGAGCTCTTGCAATCTAGCTATTATGTAGTCTTCATCAATAGCAAGACCTTGCAAAGAAACTCTTAAAGATGGTATTTCCACTTCAATAGGTAATACTGCTTTGAACCCATACACCAAAGAAAAAGGTGTAGCCCTAGTAGGTGTTCTGATACTTGTTTTGTAAGCCCATAATGCAGGATTGAGCTGCAGATGCCAATCCCTCCCAGATTTGTTCATTGTCCTATGTACGATAGTCGGCAGGTTTTTGTTAGATGCCTCAGCTTGTCCATTACCTTGAGGGCAATATACAGATGACCAGTGTTGTTTAATTTTGAATTTATCATAGACCTCGTCCAGATCTTTATTCTTGAATTGTCCTCCATTGTTAGTCACGATGGATGAAGGTATACCATACCTACAGATGATATGGTTTAGGATAAACAGGGCTACTTGTTTACCGATCGCTTTAATGAGCGGAACCACTTCTACCCACAGTGGCAGTTATGATAAACTTGTGTCTATTGGATGATGCAGGATATATCTAACCAATGAGATCAAAGGCCAATTGCTGAAAAGGCCAATGTGTGGTGAAGGGTATGAGATCCCTTGCTAGAGCATGTATGAGATTTCCATGTAGCTGACACTTCTCACAAGTTTTAGAAAATTTTATAGCATCCTTCTCCATTTCTAGCCAGTAGTAGCCAGCCCTTAGTAGTTTTCGAGCTAAAGTAAGACCATTCGAATGAGATCCACAAATACCTTCATGGACATCTGATAATACATGTTTAGACTCTTTATTTTCTAGACACCTAAGCAATGTACCGTCCAAACCTCCCCTAAACAAATCGTTAGCAATGATGACGTATCGTGAAGCGTTTCGGGTTAGGCTCCTTTTCTCATTACGAGTAAGATTTTCTGGGATAATTTGGTCATGCAGATAAGAGTAAATAAGGTTGTAGCAAGATGAGTCATGTACAATAATAGAATAGACTATTTGGGACTCAGGAGAATCATAGGCCGGGTAATGTAACTCTTCCACCAGGAATTCAAAGCAAAAATTAGACTCTTGTAACTCTAGTATGGATGCCAAGGTGGCCATAGCATCTGTTGCTCTGTTTGCTGATCTGGGAATTTGCTGGAATGATACAAAAGTAAAATATTTCTTGAGATCATCAACCATTCTCTTATAAGGCATTAGTTTCTCATCTCGAGTTTGATTAGTATTATTTATTTGATTGATGATTAGCTGAGAATCTCCATAGATGTGTAATTCTAGAACCTTCCATTCGATAGCCCATTTGATCCCGTTTACCAGAGCTTCATACTCTGCAATGTTGTTTGTACAAGGGAAAATAATCTTATAAGCCTTCGGGATTAAATACTTTTGAGGATTAATAAAAAGTATTCCAACACCAGAACCATTGTGAGTGAAAGACCCATCAAAGAACATCTTCCAGGATTGTTGAGTAAGGTGCATTATTGATTCATCTGGAAACTCTATATGCAGCGGCTGAGTGTCTTCAAGTGGAGCCTCAACAAGTTGATCTACAATCACTTGTTCCTTGATGACTTTGCGTTCCACATATTCAATATCAAACTCTGTAAGAACCATGACCCATTTTGCCAATCTTCCGGTGAGTGTTTCTTTGTTGAGAAGATACTTGAGGAGATCAATCTTAGCTACTAGCTTGATGGAATGTGCCAACATGTAGTGTCTCAATTTTTGTGATGCAAAGACCAATGCCAAGCATGCTTTTTCTATTATCATGTAGTTCATTTCATAAGACATCAATGTTCTACTGATGTAATATATAGCTCTCTCTTTTATTTTCATCTTGTTGTGCCAGAAGTGCCCCCAATGATGAATCGGTGGTTGATATGTATAAGATCAATGGTTTACCCTGAATTGGTGGCATCAATATTGGTGGATTGGACAGGTACTCTTTGATTTGTTGAAGGTCTTGTTCACATTCTTGATCCCAGTTGTAGGTTACTCCTTTACTTAATACTTTTGTGAAGAGTTGAGCCTTATCTGCTAGTTGAGAAATAAAGCATTTGATTGATTGGAGATGTCCCTGTAAACTTCTCATTTGACTGATGTTCTTTGGAGGCGGCATTTCCATTATAGATTGGACCTTCTCAGGATCAACCTTGATTCCCTTCTTTTAAATGATGTAGCCAAGTAGTTTACCATATGTCACTCCAAATGCACACTTTTTTGGATTTAGCTGGAGTTTGAATTTTTCCATTCTATCTAGTTTAGAGCCTAGCTCTTGAATATGCGTGGATCTCTTCATAGTCTTCACTAGAGTGTCGTCAACATAATCTTCCATATTCTTATGCATCATATCATGAAAGATAGTAGTTGCTACTCTTTGGTAAGTTGCTCCTGTGTTCTTTAGCCCAAATGGCATGACGTTCCAACATAAGGTTCCCCATGCATAGGTGAAAGCTGTCTTTTCTTGATCCCCAGGAGCTATTTTGATCTGATTATAGCCGAAGAATCAGTCCATTAGTGAGTACATCTCATACCCAGCAGTCATATCAACTATTATATCAATGTTTGGTAATGAAAAGTCATCCTTCGGACAAGCTTTGTTGAGATCTATGAAATCTGTGCAAACCCTAATAGATTTGTCTGCCTTTGACACAGGTACTATGTTTGAAATCCATTCCGCATAGTCTATAGCTCTAATAAATACAACTTTTAGTAGTTTTTCTTGTAGTGCCATGTGATGGTGCATCTTATGGAGTTTTGCTTGTATGGTTTAACTCCTGGTATGATAGAAAGATGGTGCATGATAAGATCAGGATCCAGGCTTGGAATATCAGAGTACATCCATGCAAAATTGATCTTCTTTTTTTAAAAGAGATGAGTGAAATCTTTCAATTCTTCTACTGATAGTGATTGAGCTACATGAATGATGTGTGATGTCTCTTAACTCCCAATGTTCATTGGCTAAGTTGCCTCGATCAATATAGAAGACCTCTCCTGGAAATGACTTGGCAGTATATCAAGTATCTCACCTTCAGGTGCCTTGGAGAGGTTTTCACCCTTAGGTACGTCCTTTATTTTCTCTTTTTTAAATTCTGACACTGCCACAATGTGGTTTTCGCCATCACATCTTTTATTTTTATTTTTCTGATTTTTGCAACTAAGATACTTGATATCTATTTTAGTCACTTCGCTGGTGGAAGAGTACATGGGTTCAACTGTGTTTAGGTAATAGGCTAGCGTATAGTCATTGGCAAAAGTAGGTACATTCATGGGTTGGTCTTGTAGACTATAGTCAATTAATTCAGGATGTACCAAGGATAGAGTGTGGATAGGTTCGAGGGAGTTCACGATATTGTCATCATAACTGCGAATTGAAAAGTTGAGTTCTAGAAGACTACCTTGCGTAAATGTCTCGAGACTGGGAAGAGTCAGAACATGATTATTAAAGTGTGCGTTAATATTTAGTTGACCTAATCCAATAGACCTACTTGTAGCATCATTCTCTACACCAAACTTGACTTCATATCGAGGTTCAACAGTAACAAGATCAGTAGATAGATTCTCACCATTTACATCAGAGGATTGAGAGTTTGATGTTGAGTAGATATTGTCATAAATAGGACTATTGTCAGAGTCATTAGAGTGACCGGATGAAGTTTCTGAGTCTTCTTCAAGTGGTTGAGTGAATATATGTATGGTATCTACACCAACATCTTTTTTGTTGCAAGTTCCTTCAAGATTTGTCTCATTTATCATTTGTATCTAACACACCTGTTGACATGATCTTGATGGTTCTGTGACTCCCTGTCGTCTACTCCATTCAACTTCCTCTAGACTAATGATTGGTTCTGCTTCTGTAGCTTCAAATTCTTCTTGTGTAGTCCCATACCTGATTTGTTCTGTTTTGTTAGAGGGGTATATAATAGATGAAAAACTTTCTGGTATTCTTCCTTCCTTCAGCCCTTGTTCATAGTTTGCTTGTCTTTTTAGTCTGATTTCATGTATCTCCTTTTCTAGCTTTAAGCACATCTTCTCTTGAGTGTCATTTGTGATATCACTAGACTTTTCTGGAATTTTTGTATTGGATGTATCTGAGAGTTGGTCTGGACCCCATTCATACTTGTTTGAGTCATTTTCTGAATCGTCTACTTGCTACCTACCAGTGTATGTGACTGGAACTTTCAGTGGTGCAAACAATTCTCTGATTCTTTCTACTTCGTCTCTCATATCTTCTGGAACTTCAACTCCCCATAGTGTTGTAGCTAATACCATTAAAACTTGAGTACTGATTGCTTCTTCTATCTTGATTGGTAGTTCCTCTTGTTGTTTTCTACACTCCACTTTTGTTTGTTGAGCATTGACTTCCTGTGATGTTGAAGGCGATATCCTTTTCTTCCATTTAGACTTAGAATCCTGTTTTTGGTCTGATGTCTTTTTTGGATTGTATCCCAGTCCAGCCTTATCATTTGTAGATTTTGTTTGCAGGTGAATTGGTTCAGTAATACCCTCTTGATGTTTTCCCAGGGGACCAGTGCCTGAATATCCCATGTGTTTGATCATTTTGTAGCCGGGACCATATTGGGTTGGGGAAATCTCACAATGTCGTACTTCCTCATTTTGACTATCTTCCTTGAAAAGACACTTCAGAACAACATCCTCTTCTATTTCATCTATCGGGGAAGTAGAAGACTGTACAAAAAGACCATCATATATGATATTCGGAGTTGAAGTCCATGTTCTCATAGCCTCTGATGGTTTGCTCAATTGTTTCAGTGATGGAGGAAGAGAGACTAATGAAAGTACTGGTTCTATCTTGTATCCATCCATGCCAGTATTTGTAGTCTTCAACTTCTTTTCTAAGTCCTTCATCAGAGCTTCTGGACTTTCATTTGTAGAGGCTGCCCTATTATGAGGCACAAAGGTATCAGCACCTTTTGTCAATGCATTACAGGGGAGACTTGTATCAGCATGAATACTGACTTCCACTCTGTTATAGGGAAATTTTAAGCATTGATGGTACGTAGATAGAATTGCCTTCATTTCATGAATCCACGGCCTGCCCAGTAAGATATTGTGTGATAGAGGAAGATCAAGTACTTGGAAAATGACCTCTCTTTCTAAAGGTCCCACCCTGATTGGTAATGATACCAGACCTTTAGAGGTCCTTTCTTCTTCATCATAGGCTTTAATTGTTATTTTCTTGGCCAGATCAATGACATTTTCAAAAAATCCTAGTTGTGTAAGCAGACTGTAAGTACAGATATTCAACCCCATGCCTCCATCTATCAAAACACATTTAACTCTATGTTTATGGATCATGGCTTCAATATGCAATGGCTGGTTATGTGGATGATTTAGCGAGTTGTCGTCTTCTTCAGAGAAGGTCAAATAGTGAGGTGAAGTTAGATGACCCACCATAGACTGAAACTGATCAATGTCTAAATCTTTTGGAACATTAGTGGCAAGCAATGCTTTGTCCAAGATTTATTTATGAGCAGAAGATATTTTGAGCAATTCGAAGATGGATATTTGAGCATTTGTCCTTTTCAACTATTCAACAACACTATATCCAGAGGATGATGATGAAGTTAGCTGTTTAAATTTGTCAAATGTTGATTATTTTTGTTTGTTTGACGAGGTTGGTAGGTTTGTTTGAGCAAGTGTTGAAGAACTAGCTCCTTGGAGAGTGACTTTCTTTTGAGAACGGGTCATAGCCTGTGCATATCATGATTCATTTTGTTTATCTTTGATTATAATCACATTGCAATATTCAGGTTGAGAAGACTCAATCATGTTGATGACATTGTCATTGCTTGTATAAGCATAATTTAATTTGGCACCTCCTTTTGTCTTTGAGGAATCACCTTGTTCGTAAATAGTTAAGGGGTCCTTAAAAGCTTTATGATCAGCATTTGTTGGGTGATTCCCAACAACAATTTTACCAGCGTCTATGAGATCTTGAATCTCATACTTGAGCTTCATGCAGTTGTTTGTGTTATGACCTTTATTCCGATGGTAGTCACAGTATTCATTTTCTCTCCACCATTTTGGTTTGACTTCCGGATCATATGGCCTAGAATTATTTGGTAACGTTATCAAGTTGTTTCCTAATAGAGTTTTGAAAGCAGATTCTTATGATTCTTCCGGAGGAGTGAATTCACGTCTAGGTTTCGAAAGCCAAGGTTTCTCTTTGAACCACTCTTTTGCTTTCTTTGGAGGATTTTTTGTTGTAGTTTCAACTACTTTGAGTGCTTGTGTGCCACTAGCAAAGTTGAATGTCATGGGATTTGAGTTAGTTTTAAGAGTGTCTACTACTCCATCATTAACAATGTTCTTGTTGTTGTCTTTGCCATACTTCCAATACTTATTCTTCTCTTTAGAGCTAGATCCTGGTTGTGTTTCTTTCCAAGGTGAGATGTCTCCTTTCTTTATAAGCACATCTTCCATTTGGATAGCATTATCTACCATTTTTTTAAATGATGGGTGTACTTGCATTTAGATACTATATTTCAATTCAGGGATCAGATTGTTGACGAATATATCCATTTTCTCATAATCTAGAATAGGTCGTGAATACCTAGAGAACATCTTTCTCCAACGTTGGAGGAAAGTGAGAAAAGGCTCCCATGTTTTATGTTTGGTATTGCAAAGACCGATCATAGTAATGGGACGTTGAATGTTATAGGAGTATTGCTATAGAAATAGTTGGATTAATTCTTCAAAAAAAATTATTCCCTTAGGTAGACTTGAGAACCATTCCATAGCTTGTCCTCCCAAACTCCTCGGAAAAAGGGGCATGAGATACGTTTGATCGTGCATGAACTCTATACATAAAGCACAAAATTCTCTAATATGTTCTTAGGGATCTGAGTTACCATCATATTTGTCAAATTTTGGGATCTCAACTTGTGAAGCAAATGGAGGCATGTATATATTTTTGTCAAACGGAAAGGGCATATTGTTTCCAGAGAATATTGTTTTGGGGACTTACCCTTATTTTTCAGTTTTGTGATCTCAGTCCACAAGGCTTGTAATTGTTTGTGTACCATTATTATAGGTGATTCTTCCTTTTTAGTAATGAGAGTCTGAACGTCATATCCAGTAGGAAGTTTGGCGCCTTATTTTGCTAGCTCTAGAAAATAGTCTTATTTTTCTCTAGCCATGATAACCTTCATCATTTTTTGGAAATCCTTATCCTTTTGACATTTATGAATATCTTTTTCTAGAGGTTCAGAGTCTTCAGATTCACTTGATGAGGAATCATTGTCGATATCATGAATATTGAGATTGTCTTCGTTATTTTGTCTTGTTCTAGGTATAGTGGGAGATAAAGGTTCATCATAAACTGGTATCTCTGATGATGAAGGTTTATTAGTCAGAGGATCCTCTTCATAAAATGGATTATCTTTATATGAAAATGGTTGCCCTTTGCCTTTGGCATCTTTCTTATGAGAACTCTTGGTTTGAATAGGCATTTTTATTGATTGGTGTGACTTAAAGTTGTTTGTGATGTAGAAGTCAAGATCAAATTCAGAGCTAGTTGTTTAGTTAACGTATTATTTGAGAGAAGCAACTAAGATTTAGTCTGGTTTCGGGAATGATCTATCCTGTATAAGACGTTTATCTAAGTTGATCCGAGAGAAGTGACTAAGACTCAGTCTGGTTTCAAGAATGATCTATCTTGTATAAGACGTTATCTAAGTGACTTAGGTTTGATAAGTAGTTGATTGAACTAGTTGAAAGATGATCGACCAAATCATGCAACACAAATGGCAGAGGTACACTGTTTTGGTTTGTTTGTGCTCAGGATGATGATAACCAGTTTTATGCTCATTGTAAACTGTTTTAGGCAAGTTTGACTATTCTGGGCTGACAAAATCAGAGATCCATACGATAGGTTTTACAGGACCAGACGACAGTTTAATAGCTTCAGGACGATGACAATAGTGTTTCGTACGAGTTGCTGCCTAGTACTGTATGATAGATGGGTATGTCTGGAATGACAGAATGATAAATGCAAAGGTTTATCGTATGACACAGGATTCAGGATGAAACGACAATTCTCAGAACCAGACGACAGACAATCAGGGCTCGTATGATATAGAATTCAGGATGAAACAACAATTCTCATAATCGGATGACAGACAATTAGGGCTCGTATGACACAGAATTTAGGATGAAATGACAATTCTTAGAACCGAACGACAAACAATCAGGGCTCGTATGACACAAGATGGAGGCTCAAATGACAGACTATTAGGACTGATGGAATTTTGTATGAGACATAATATGAAGCAGGACGATAAATCAGAGGACTCACATGACAGTGTCTAGACAAAGGTTAATTCATGAGTTTTCAATGACTGAGTATGACAACTGAGTATGACCAATTTTGAGATGGACTGAGTTTTGACTAGGATAGACTAGTTTTGACACAGACATAGTTTCGACTTGGGATAGACTAGTTTTGACACGGACAATGTTTCGACTAGGATAGACTAGTTTTGGACAGAGCTTCAACTTAAGATAGACTAGTTTTGACATGGACAAAGTTTTTGATCACTGACTTGTTTCTTGTTTTCTCCAGTTTTGGTATTCTAGTTTTAGTTTTAGTGATGAAAACACAGAAAACACATAATATGAATAATAACTCCAATCACAACATGCAAACCCTACGAAATTTAGTGAGAGAAGAAAACCTTTGCTTGTAGACTCAGGTATAGACCCAATTGCTAATCAGAATACGGTCGTTGAGTCTCATGCAATGGATTCTTAACATCATATTAGCCGACTCCAAATGCTAATGGGGGCACGAAATGACAAGTATCTTGGGAGAGTTACTATCTCTTGCACAAAGATTATCCTTGCTTTTCGGAGGTGAATCGGGTAGCTTCTAATTTTAATTGGAACTAGTAAGGGATTTGTTTGGCGCGTCAAGGTATAAACTCAATTAAAAGGTCTCCTAGCCTTGAAAACCAAGGTTTAATATACCTGAAGGTATTGAGGAGAGCTATTCCTGAGCACTGCCATTGACTTGATTTTCATCAAATCACATTTATTTTATAGTGGGTTGGAGTACTTGGCATTTAGCCATTCCCACTTGGGTTGTTCCCCTCTCACGGGCTGTAATGGCTATAGAGTTATTAGCTCCTCGAGAGGGCAGGCCCACTAAAGATGTACAAATCTCAAACTTAAAGAAAATGCTTCAAGGGTCTAGATTTCTGATTGACTGTAAAGACAAGAGCATACTCTCCTACCTCTCATAATTTTATTAAAACACAAAATATAGATTTGTTCTTTAACCAAATAGCAAGTTAGGTGCCTAAAAAAATGATTTAATGAATACATAATGTTTGCTCGAATCTCCTCAGGCAACCTACAAAGACAATGAATCAGTAGTCATATTGTCTTTGTGCAACAAGCATAGTCTTTGACAAGCGTTCTGCAAAAACTGATTAGGTTGTGAAAATTCTTCAGATAAACAGATAACCAACCAAGGTCAGTGTCAGTGTAATCAAAATTGAACAGAAAACCTAAAGAATGAAACTTTCTTTTTAACCAAAAAAATACAAAATCGTACGACAATTCTCACCGACTCGTATGATAATTCGTACAGGATCGTATGATAATTTAAGTTTGTCATTCTACCATATAGGAAATGTCATACAATAATACACAGAATTGTATGGAAAAAAATCTGAAAAGTCAAAAATTTGAAAAAGAAGTAGTCTTCTACCACACGGTTGGTGCTAGAAATGTGTGTGAAAAAGTGAAATAAGTCTGTAAGCTGCAAGAAAAACACTTCAATTAAGTCATTACATGTATGGTTGGACAGATATAAGCATGAATATGAAAACCCTAACAAATTGACTAATTGACTAATTGACTAATTGCCTTCTAAAAGATGCGAGTATAAGATTGCTCTCAGATTTGTATAACCAATACCAGTGACTAGACTACACCAAGATGAAGGATTTAATATATATGAGCATGATATTAAGCTAAATGGATGCAAGATGGATGAAAGATTCAAGCAATATGAATAAACTAAATATGCAAAAAGCTAAACTAAGATGCAATAATCTCAAAAGGCAAGCACAATATATTCAATGACTCAAGAGCGAAAAGTGTATAATAATAAATCTCCAGGGTGTTTTGAATGAGAGCTGAAGGTTGAATTTATAGAGAATTGCAAGAGAGATCAAGGAAAAAGCACAATTTAGGATTAATTGAAATAATTGAGAAATCAGATCTAGTTAACCTTGAGATAGATTCCAGTTAGAGTTTAATTGAAATGCATTTAAATAAGAAGTTCAAGTTGCATTAGAAATAAGATTTAATTAATTCCATGCATTTGTGATAAAAATAGATAACTTTTTGATTTATTCAAGAAAAGAGTCTTTTCAATGCAACTAAAGTTCTTTTTCTCAAAAGCTTTGAGTTCCAATTTTAGAGAAAGCAATTAAATTCTTTTTATTTGCTTTTCTGATTTCAAGTTAATCTCAATTTAGAAAAAGAAATAATATCTCAAGTTTGATTTCTCTCAATTCAATTGTTTTATTTTATTTTCAATTTAACTCTTGCTTTGTGATTAATTCCTCTTTTGTG
Source organism: Cryptomeria japonica (assembly GCF_030272615.1). Classification (NCBI taxonomy): domain Eukaryota; kingdom Viridiplantae; phylum Streptophyta; class Pinopsida; order Cupressales; family Cupressaceae; genus Cryptomeria; species Cryptomeria japonica. The sequence goes on along the minus strand of NC_081407.1, from coordinate 436,737,856 downwards.
ATAAATTAATTCCTTTTTTATGATTAAATGGCAAATTTATTAATTAATTAAATATACTAGGATTTTTTAATAAATTAAATTTGATAATTGATCAAAATGATTTTCTTGGAATGATTTGTTGGCATTATGTTAACTGGTATGAGGACATGATGATATTGTATGATTGTCATTGATGTCAATATACTAAAGAAGAGAGAACTAGTATGTTACCAAGAACCGGTATATGTGAGAACCGGTATAACATTGTGAATCAGTATATGTGCCAAAGTGAAGTGGTGTGTTTGTTCAAGGTGAACCGGCATGTGGTTATGGGAACCGGTACATGGAAGCTTTGTATAACTACCATTTGGTAGTCTCAACTTCAAGGTTTCCAATTGAAGTGCTTCAAGCCTTTGTGACTCAACCAGTGACTTTGTGTGATGAGTTATAATTATAACAAAGAACAGATCATGTTGCCATGTCAGCCTTGTGCACGTGAAGGAGATTATTCCTATCTACCTCAGGAATGTGTGAAGTCTGTAAACAGTGAAAACGTGTGATGGGTTATCAACCGCCATGAAAGCGGTGGAAAATGAATAATGAAGAACGTCTTGAGATCGGTTCAAGATTGTTGCATTTAATGCAATGTGCTCAACGGTCAGGATTGAACCATTTGAATTGCTTAACCTAACAAGTTTAGGGTTTAGGGTTTAGCGTTTATGCTATCGACCTATTTGTTTCCTATAAGGTCGATGTTGTGTTTCTTTCTGAAGTTGTTGGCAAAAGTTGTGAGTGTGTATCCAAGTAAAGTGATACGTGATTCTTGCCAAACCAAAGGAGAGAAGTGATACCTGGAGAGTGTAAGTGCAGAAGGTGAAGAGGAGCTAATGCGGATCTGCATTGGCATTGAGTGCTATTACTAGATCATTGTAATACCTGTTGATCTCTAACCACTTCAACAGTTGGGAAATCCCTTAATAGGGTAGCTTTAACCGGCTTACTATAAATCCTTTGATAGGGTGACTCAAAACCATTGAGTTCTTGAAATCCTCTAACAAGGTAACCTTTAACAAGGTTTAACCCTTAATAGGGTATTCTTGATAGTTATGATACTAAATGTAAGTACAGATCCAATAGCCAACAAGATGAGAGGGGGGGGTGAATCATACAAACTTAATCTTCCATAAAAACATCAAATTCAACCTCGGTAACATATACTTTAGTAATATAACCAAAATTGTTAATCATGCAAACTCAAAAGCATATAAACATCATAAACCTCTTAACACCAGATTTAACGTGGAAACCCAAATAGGGAAAAACCACTATGGGATTTCGGACCCACTAAGAAATATACTCTTCTAGAGTATGCTCGGTTAAAAGAAAATCCTGTTAAAGATTACAAACACATTGCTAGAGTGACCCGGTTAAGGGATTTCCCTCAGATCTATTAGGATCTTCACCTTGTTAGAAGTGACCTTGTTAAAGGATTTCAAACACTCAATCAGAATGTCACCTTGTTAGAGGGTTTTACAAATAAGACTGTTAAGTCCACTCGGTTAAGAGATTTTCTGTTACTTCACAAAATAACAGCAATAAAACATATCTGCAAGTTCACATCTAAAAATGCTAAAGCAGATTCTTATTTACTCTATACAATCTAGTCATAGGACTTATCTTGTCCCTCTACCGGGCTCTATACTTTGTTATTCAAAACAGGTCTTCAAGCTTCAGTGCTCAGTAATCACTATGTAGCACCCCTGTGCATACATTTGCCCACATACATTGTTTATCAACAGTTCCCTATTTATAAACAATTAGCTAACCACTTAATCTCCTTGATCACATTTCCCATGATCAATCATAGCCATCAGATCTTCAAACTTGACCAGGTTCAATGCATCTTTCGGTCTGAAAACATTTTACCTTACCTTGGAACTTGCATACATTTCTTGGAGCTTGTGCTAGGGTATTACGGTTCAATCTGAACTGTAGATCTTCCTGTTGATCTTTCATTGCCATAGATTCTTAACAAACTTTATTTATGGCATACCAATCATTTAAGCAACTCCAGCTCATCAGCTTCCTTCATTAAATAACGCATGTAAACATTTAATGCATTCTGTTACAGCTCGATTACAACTCGGTTATAACTCGGTAAATACTAAACTTCACTCGGTAGACATTCCGCCTTCATTAACCAATAGTGATAACCTTAGGGTTTACTGACTAGGTTCTTTTCTTGGTAACATAGTATAGTATTAACCTTACAATTTATATCATATGTATGATGTCGAAACAATCTAAACATCATGATCTCATCATTGTCTGACTCGGTAATAGTTACCCATTGAATACCTTATTCATCCCCTTATCCATCATAAACTTTCTGTGTCTTTTACCAACACCTTTATATTCTTCAAATCATATTTCTCAAGATATGGCAACATCATACTGAATTAGAAAATCAATTTCTTGACATCAATGACAAAATAATAATATTAAGACAGTAGACATCCTTAATCAGTTGTATCCATAATCATCAACAACCTTCTCAATATCCTTTATTGAAATGTCAACAATCCTTCATTGTCTATTATAATGCTAAATTGCCAACAATCTCCCCCTTTAGCATTGATTGCAAAACCAATTGTGTTGACCTTAAAAGATTCGGATTGCCGTGATTTTGAAATGTTGAAATGCTCTCTCGTTGTCAATAGATTTTCTCCCCCATACATTAGACTTCTCAGTTTTCTGTCCAATCTCAGTCTTCTGCCCTTTCTCATTTTTCTCCCCCTTTGACAACAATGCCAAAAAAGTAAAGAACTAAAACATAATTTATCCCTGTATGAAGTGAATTCCTGCTGTAATGTGTCATTTCAGTCTTAGTCAGAGCATTTTGTCTGCAATTCCTATTCCCTATATTGTTTCCTGCAATATTTCCTGTACACCTTTAGAAAACATCCTAAAGTGTGTAAATTAGCATCAACTCCTAAAAGATATTCGATAGAATCATTGGATTGATGCTTTCACCAAACTTGGTCAGTGAGTAGAAGATAGGGGTAGGACCCCTAACTTACTTTTGAGATATTCAAAAGTGTCCCTTGGTAGTGGTTTGGTGAAGATATCTGCTATTTGTTCTTTTGTGCTAACATATTCCAACACCACTTTCTTCTCTTGAGCTTCTTCTCTAAGATAATGATATTTGATAGAGATGTGCTTTGTCTTAGAGTGCATAATAGGATTTTTTGAAATGTTAATGGCACTACAATTATCATAGAATATAGTTATTGGCTCAGTAACTTTCTCATTTATACCTTCTAACAGTTGTTTGATCCTTGCAATGTTAGTACAATTCAATGTTGTAGCAATGTATTCAGCTTCTGTTGTTGATTGCGAAACACATCCTTGTTTCTTGCTAAGCCAACTCACTAGTCTTTCTCCTAAAAAGAAATCTCCTCCACTTGTGCTTTTTCTGTCATCAATGTTGCCTGCCCAATCAGCATCAGAATAAACTTTTAAATCAAAATCATTTCCTTTCTGATATACTAAGCCATAATCTTCAGTGCCTTTCAAGTATCTAAAAATTCTTTTGATTGCTGTCATGTGTGTTTCCTTAGGATCTGTAGAGAATCTTGCAACTATACCTACTGCATGTGCTATGTCTGGTCTATTGTGAACAACATATTGTAGCTTTCCAATCATGGATCGGTAAAGTGTCTCATTAACAGATGTTGATTCATCATTCTTTGATAATTTACAGTTGGTAGTCATAGGAGTACTTACTGGTTTTGAATCCTCCATTCCAAATTTCTTCAAGATTTCCTTTATGTACTTGGATTGAGTAATGAAATTCTCATTTTTCATTTGCAGTATCTGTAAACCTATAAAATACTTTATCTCACTGATTAACGACATCTCAAATTCTTTGCTCATTTCATTTCCAAAGTTCTTGCATAAAGAGTCATTTCCACATAATATAATATCATCAACAAATATGGTTGAGATCAGTATTCCATTTTCATCATTCTTCATGTACATATCGTTGTTCTCACTTGTCCTTAGAAAACCAATCTTAATCAAATAAGAGTGCAATCTTTCATACCATGCTCTAGGTGCTTGTTTCAAACCATATAAAGCTTTGTTCAATTTACATACCTGATCTTTATTCTTGTCTTCAACAAATCCTTCAGGTTGTTCAATAAAAACTTCTTCTTCTAATATTCCATTTAGAAATGCAGATTTGACATCCATTTGATATACCTTGAAGTTTTTGAAAGCAACATATGCCAACAATGTTCTTAGTCCTTCAAGTCTAGCAACAGGTGCAAAAGTTTCACCATAATCAATTCCTTCGTCTTGAGCATAACCTTTGCAAACTAGTCTTGCTTTGTTTCGAATGACTTCTCCTTATTCATTTAGCTTGTTTATGAAAATCCACTTTGTACCGATTACATTTTTGTCCTTTGATCTTGGGATTAGTGTCCATGTGTCATTCTTCTTGATTTGATCAATCTCTTCTGTCATAGCATTTATCCAATCTTCATAGTTAAATGCCTCTTTCACTATTCTCAGTTCAAATTCAGATATTAGACATGTGTTCTATCTCAGTTTGTTCCTTGTCATCACTGGATCATCCTTATCTCCTATAATCTGACTTGGTGCATGATGTCTTCTGACATACTTGGCTAATATAGGCTCGGTAGGCTCTGTATGATCTTCTTCATCACTCGGTAACTGGATATTCTCTTCATTTTCTTCAACAGTTTTCTCGGTAAGACTTGTCGGTTGAACATACACAAATTCATCATAGTCTTCTGGTTCCTTGCAATTTCCTTCATCATTTCTTTCTGCAAATTCATCAATTTTCACATTTGCACTTTCTACTATTTTGTTAGATGATTTGATCAGACATTTAAATGCTTTGCTTCTAAAAGAATAACCTAGAAATGTTCCTTCTTCACTTTTCTGATCAAACTTGCCATTTCTATCATCTTTGTGAACATAGCATCTACTTCCAAAGATTTTAAAATAACTTACATTGGGTTTCTTATCATACCAGATTTCATATGGTGTCTTCAAAGTACCTTTCTTCAATTGTACTTAGTTCAGGGTGTAAACTGCTGTGCTTATTGCTTCTCTCCAAAATGTTTGTGGCACTTTCTTTTCAATCATCAGTGTTCTAGCACAATCCACAATAGATCTGTTTCTTCTCTCAGCTATTCCATTCTGTTGTGGAGTTCTCAGTGCAGAGACTTGTCTTTTAATACCATGATCATTGCAGAATAAGTTGAATTCATCAGATGTGAACTCTCCTCCTCTATCTGATCTAAGACATTTTAATTGTCTTCCTATTTCATTTTCAACTCTTGCCTTGTACCATTTAAACATTTGAAAAGCTTCTGATTTTTCTTTTAAGAACATTACTGACATCATTCTTGAATAGTCATCCACAAATAATATGAAATATTTATCACCATAATAACTTTGAACTTTCATAGGACCACAAAGATCAGTGTGCACAAGATCTAAAATTCCCTTAGAAGTGTAAGCCTTACTTGTAAAGCTTGATCTTGTCATCTTACCCATCTGGCATCCTCGACACATAGCATTCTCAGGTTTTTCAAGACTCGGTAGACCTCTTACTCAGTGCTTCTTACTTATTTTGATCAGATTATCAAAATTTACATGACAAAACCTTTTATGCCATAATCAGGTATCATCTATCTTTGCATAAAGACATTTATTCCGAGTTGAGTCAAGATGAAATGTATTACCTTTTTTTTGTGTCCCGGTAGCAGCTAACTTTCCATTCTTGTCATAAACTTTGACAATTCCTTTCTGAAATTATATTCAGTAACCTGTGTTGTTTAGTTGTGCTACACTCATCAAATTGTATTTCAAACCTTCAACCCAATAAACATCATTACATTTAGCATTGTCAAGAAGTGTTATGGATCCTTTACCTCTTACCAGACATGGTGCATCATTACCAGATCTAACATAGCCTCCATCATAATCTTCTAACATAACAAACTTGTGTTTATCTCCTGTCATATGATGTGAGCATCCACTATCTATGATCCAAGAATCATTAGTGTTTATGTGAGATATTAGGGATTTTTCTTCATACTTTTCTTCATCTGATCCGTCTTTGATAGCCACATAAACTACTTCCTCTGTATCAGTGTCATCTGATTTATCATCATTGGATTCCTCATCGGCTATTAAGCATGTCTTTCTATCTCTTCTTCTGAAGTCTCGGTGTCCTCTGTAATGATTATCTTTTTGTTTGTCATCTCGGTAATCTCTCTTTTCAGTAGAATCTTTGTCAGGATAGTTAGAAGCTATATGTCCTATTTTATCACAATTGAAACATTTCAAAGGTAGTTTTCCTTTATACTTACCTTTGCCTCTTGGTAACCTTCTGGCTAATAGTGCTTCAAACTCTTCCTGCTTTCTAATTTCTTCATACAGTTTGTGTACATCTTCCATGTTCTTATGAAATCTTTCACTTGCTCCACTGTGATCTCCTTTAGAGTGCTTATACTTTTTTTCATTGTAATCATTAGATTCATCAAGATGAAAAGAACTAAATGCAGATTCAACTTTATTTACCGAAGATCCACTGTTATCAAAGTTACTTAACTCAAATGCATGTAGCTTACCAATGGTAGCATCTAAAGAAACTGGCATATTAGGTACAAACCTTAATTCATTGATTGCAGAGACTCGGATTGCATAAGCTGGTAGAAGGGTTCTTAACAACTTACTTGTTATATCCTTTTCTTCAATAGTCCCACCTGCTCCTTTGATTTGATTAACAATCTCATTTATTCTTGTACTGTACTGAGTTATGTTTTCACCTTCATTCATCCTCATGGATTCAATTTGTCCTCTTAGACTATCTACTTTTGCTCTTTGAACATGTTCATCTCCTCCATACACAGATATGAGCTTATCCCACATTGCCTTTGCATCATTGCAGCCTTCTAGGTCATTAAACTCTAAGTCGGTCAATGCAGATGTTATTTCAGTCATTGCTTGGATATGTTCTTGTTTTGCCTTTATCTCTTCCATTGTCAATGGATAGGTGCTCGGTGTAAAAAAATCATTCTCCAGATAGTATACAGCATATTCTCCAACTCCTGATAGATGTAGCTTCATTCTTTTCTGCCATGTAGAGAAACTTGACTTGTTCAGCTTCAGTGCATCCCTCTTATACATCTTTGGATCTTTAACTCAAGTGCCTTTAAACTTTTTTTCTGGAGTCCAATGCTCTGATACCAATTGATAGTTATGACAATAAATGTAAGTATAGATCTAATAACCAACAAGATGAGAGGGGGGGGTGAATCATACAAACTTAATCTTCCATAAAAATATCAAATTCAACCTCGGTAACATATACTTTAGTAATATAACCAAAATTGTTAATCATGCAAACTCAAAAGCATATAAACATAATAAACCTCATAACACCAGATTTAATGTGGAAACCCAAATAGGGAAAAACCACTGTGGGATTTCGGACCCACTAAGAAATATACTCTTCTAGAGTATGCTTGGTTAAAAGCAAATCCTGTTAAAGATTACAAACACATTGCTAGATGTGACCCGGTTAAGGGATTTCCCTCAGATCTATTAGGATCTTCACCTTGTTAGAAGTGACCTTGTTAAAGGATTTCAAACACTCAATCAGAATGTCACCTTTCTAGAGGGCTTTACAAATAAGACTGTTAAGTCCACTCGGTTAAGAGATTTTCTGTTACTTCACAAAATAACAGTAATAAAACATATCTGCAACTTCACATCTAAAAATGCTAAAGGAGATTCTTATTTGCTCTATACAATCTAGTCATAGGACTTATCTTGTCCCTCTGCTGGGCTCTATACTCTGTTATTCAAAATAGGTGTTCAAGCTTCAATGCTCGGTAATCACTATGTAGCATCTTTGTGCATACATTTGCCTACATACATTGTTTATCAACAATTCCCTATTTATAAACAATTATCTAACCACTTAATCTCCTTGATCACATTTCCCATGATCAATCATAGCCATCAGATCTTCAAACTTGACCAGGTTCAATGCATCTTTCGGTCTGAAAACGTTTTACCCTACCTGGGAACTTGCATACATTTCTTGGAACTTGTGCTAGGTTTTGTGGTTCAATCTGAACTGTAGATCTTCCTGCCGATCTTCCATTGCCACAGATTCTTAACAAATTTTATTTATGGCATACCAATCATTTAAGCAACTCCAGCTCATCAGCTTCCTTCATTAAATAATGCATGTAAACATTTAATGCATTCTGTTACAGCTCAGTTACAACTTGGTTATAACTCAGTAAATACTAAACTTCACTCGGTAGACATTCCGCCTTCATTAACCGATAGCGATAACCTTAGGGTTTATCGACTAGGTTCCTTAGGGTTTACCAACTAGGTTCTTTGCTTGGTAACATAGTATAGTATTAACCTTACAATTTATATCATATGTATGATGTCAAAACAATCTAAACATCATGATCTCATCATTGTCTGACTTGGTAATAGTTGCCCATTGAATACCTTATTCATCCCCTTATCCATGATAAACTTTCTGTGTCTTTTAACAACACCTTTATATTCTTCAAATCATATTTCTCAAGATATGGCAACATCATACTGAATTAGAAAATCAATTTCTTGACATCAATGACAAAATAATAATATTAAGACAGTAGACATCCTTAATCAGTTGTATCCATAATCATCAACAACCTTCTCAATATCCTTTATTGAAATGTCAACAATCCTTCATTGTCTGTTATAATGCTAAATTGCCAACAATTCTAGCCATCCCTTAACTGGGTGATCCCTAACAGGATTGGTTCCTAATAGAATCTATTGTATCAGTCTTTAACCGGACAAGGCTCCTAACAGAGCGGACTTCTAAAGAGTTCAAAAACAGCTTGTGGGTATTCATCCCCACCGTGGTTTTTCCCAGTTGGGTTTCCACGTGAAAAACATGTGTGTCATGTGTGGTGTTATTCATGTGATGGTTTTAAGTGATTTGTGTCTGAAGGTAAATCATGTTGATCTAGTTGTTTATATATTTTGATGATAGATTACCTGTTCATGCACTAGGGTGAAATGGAAATGAAGTATTAGATTGTATGAAAAGATAAGTGTCAACCAGTTTATGCTTGCCTCAGTTACTCTAGGTTTTTGCCGGTTGTACTCTGTTTAAGACCGGTGTTACTATTTGTCTGCCAAAGCATAGTGTTTGATGACAAACTGGTTTTAGGAATGTGTTTTTGTCTATACTAATTCACCCCCCCTCTCAGTACCGGTTTGGTACTATCCGTTCATCATTGAGTTATCAATTGGTATCAGGGAATCCTCCAGGTCCTCTATGTTATAAGCTTAACTGCTTGACGAAAAGGTCCCAGCCTAATGATGAAGAGGGAAGGTCCAAAGTTCAACAGAGATAATTTCAATATATGGAAAGACAGAATGAAGATATACATCAGAAGCATGGGTGCTCAACACTAGAGCTATATTGAGAATTCTTATGTTGCCCCTACCAGTGCTCTCACCGATGACCAAAAGAGAGAGATGCAGGAGAATGGGCAAGTCATGGAAGCCCTAATTAGCAGTTTACCTGACATTGAGTTTATTGATGTCCAAGATAAAATAAATCCCAAAGAAGTATGGGATACTCTTGAAAATATCTATGGCGGTGATGAGCACGTAAAACAAGCTAAGGAAGAAAGCCTTAGAGGGAATTTTGAAGACATGCGGATGGTTGAAGGTGAGACCATTCAACAGTATGGAATAAGAATCAAAACTGTTGTCAGATATATCAAGAGTGCAGGTGGTAAAATGGAAGATTCCACTGTGGTAAGCAAATTTCTGAGATCCTTATTACCGGTCTATGCAATAAGGGTTGCTGCTATTCAGGAGTTGAGATCAATAGACAAGACTAAGGTATCCCTAGACTCCATCATTGCAAAGTTGACATCCTATGAGCTAAATAGTTTTGATGGCAGTGTTCAAAAGACTGAATCAGCTTTTAAAGCTTCTGTTGTACCATCCAAAAAAGGAAAAGAAGCAAGCACTAGTGGTGAACCAAGACAGAGCAGAGAAATGGATGATGAGGAGATTCTGATGGAATTTGAAGCTCTTCTTGCTAGGAAACTTCCTAAAGGAACCGGTAAATACAGAGGTAAGCTCGCTTTGAAATGTTTTTCTTGTAACCGTATAGGACATATTGCTATAAACTGTCCTAATGGTGACAACAAGGACAAACCAGAAAGGTTCAAGAAATTCAAAGGAGGAAACCGGAGAAACTGTTTTGTGGCAGTTGATGAAGGTGTCACAGATGAGGAATCAGAAGATGAAGAAAATGAAGATATTGTGTTTGTTGTTGTCAAGGAAGATGTGTCAGACAAGAAGGCTCTTGTCTCTTGCTTTGATAATTCCAATGAGTGGACTATTGACAGTGGTTGTTCTCACCATATGACTAGTGACCAGAGCAAGTTTCTATCCTTGGAAGAGTATGATGGTGGTGTGGTTTGCTTTGGTAATGATGCACCATGTATGGTCAAAGGCAGAGGGTCCATCTCTCTGAATGGAAAGAGTAGTGTTGACAATGTGTATTAGGTTGATGGTCTCAGACATAACCTTCTGAGTGTTGCCCAACTAAATGATACTGGTCTCACTCTAGAATTCAAGAATGGAATGTGCAGAATCAAAGGAAAGAATGGTGAATTGGTGGCCACCGGCATGCAGACCAAAGGTTCCCTATTTTAGCTTAATGCAAATATCAGTACATGTCTTATGGCCAAGTTTGATGACAGTTGGATATGGCATAGGAGACTCTTCCATGTAAACTTTGATAACATTGTGAAGGCCAGTAAGATCAAGGCAGTTAGAGGGTTGCCAGTGCTGAGTAAACTAAAAAATACCTTGTGCAGAGAGTGTCAACTGGGGAAAATGTCTTCCTCAACCTTTAAAGGTAAACCTTTCACTGCTAACAATTTACTTGATCTTGTGCATACTGATTTGTGTGGTCCTATGAAAACTAAGAGTGTGCAGGGTGATAGGTACTTCATGTTGGCATTATGTGAACCGGTATGATGACAAAATGATATTGTATGTTGTCATTGATGTCAATATGAGACATGGTGAGAATCAACACATGTGATAGGTGAAGAGAGAGGAACCGGCATATATATGAACCGGTTTATATGCCAAAGTGAAGTGGCATATTTGTTCAAGGTGAACCGGCATGTAGTTATGAGAACCGACACATGGAAGCATTGTATGACTACCGGTTGGTAGGCAACTTCCACTTTGGGGTTTTCGGTCTGTGTGACTCAATCAGTGATCTTTGTGTGATGAGTTAGCAATATGATGGAGGACAGATCATGTTGCCATGTAAGCTCTATGTGCATGAAGGATCTTGCATGAAGAAGACTATTCCTATCTACCTCGGGAATGTGCGAAGTCTGTCAAACGGTGATAACGCGTGATGGGTTATCCGCCGCCATGAAAACAGTGGATAATGGACGATGAAGAATGTCTTGAGATTGATTCAAGATTGTTGCATTTAATGCAGTATGATCCAACGGTCAGGATCGAACCGTTTGAATTTCTCAACCTAACAGGTTTAGGGTTTAGGGTTTTTGCTACTGACCTGTATGTTTCCTATAAGATCGATGTTGGGTTTCTGTCTGAGGTTGTTGGCAAAAGTTGTGAGTGTGTATCCAAGGGAAGTGATACGTGTTTCTTGCCAGACCAAAGGAGAGAAGAGATATTTGCAAAGTGAATGTGCAGAAGGTGAAGAGGAGCCAAAAATGGATCTGCATTAGCATTGGGTGCTATTAACAGATCATTGTAATACCTGTTGATCTCTAACCATTTCAACAGTTGTAAAATCCCCTAATAGGGTAGCCTTAACTGGCTTGATTCAAAATACCTTAAATCGGGTGGTCTTAACCTGCTTGTTTCAAATCCCTTAACCAGGTAACTCGAGGCTAATGAGTTTTGAGAAGCTAGAGAAGCTTAGGAGATCCTTTCAACTATTAAGTTCTTAAAATCCTCTAACAAGGTGACCCTACCAGGTTTAATCCTTAACCGGGTGATCCTTAACAGGATCGGTTCCTACCAGAACCTATTGTAATGTCCTTAACCAGACAAGATTCCTAACAAAGCGGACTTCTAAAGGGTTCAAAAAGAAGCTTGTGGGTATTCACTCCCACCGTGGTTTTTCCCAGTTGGGTTTCCACGTGAAAAATATGTGTGTCATGTGTAATGCTCTTGTCTTGTGATGCTCTGTTTTATCTGTTAAGCACATGAAGGTTCTATGTTTTATGCCTGTCTATAAAACATATTGAACTCACTATTGTGAAGATATGATGGTTAGGTTTACTAGTTTATGCATGAGAATATAATGATATTGTGGTATTGAGCTAAGAGAAAAGCTTATTGAGTGACCGGTTCATGACTGATTGAGCTATACTGGATGTTACCGGTTGCACTCTATTTTACCGGTATCCCTGTTTATCAGTCATTTGGAGTATTTGTTGTCAAACCAGTTTTGGATAGTATCTGTGTTTGTACTGATTCACCCCCCCCACTCTCAGTACCGGTTTGGTACTAGTGGTTCATCATTGAGATATCAATTGGTATCAGAACCCTCCAGGTCCTCTATGTTGTAAGCTTAACCGCTTGAGGAAAAGATCCTAGCCAAATGATGAAGAGGGAAGGTCCAAAGTTCAACAGGGAAAACGTTGGTATATGGAAAGACAGGATGAAGATATTCATCAAAAGCATGGGTGTTCAACACTAGAGTTATGTTGAAAATGTATATGTTGTTCCTACCGGTACTCTCACTGATGACCAAAAGAGAGAGATACAAGAAAATGGGCAAGTCATGGAAGCCCTCATCAGTAGCCTATTTGACATTGAATTTATTGATGTTTAGGACAAGGAAAACCCCAAAGAGTTATGGGATGCTCTTGAAAATATCTATGGTGGTGATGAGCATGTAAAACAGGATAAGGAAGAAAGCTTGAGAGGGAAATTTGAAGACATGCGGATGGTTGAAGGAGAGACCATTCAGCAGTATGGAATAAGAATCAAAATAGTTGTTGGAGAAATAAAGAGTGCAGGTGGCAAAATAGAAGATTCCACTATGGTAAGTAAAGTCTTGAGATCCCTGTTGCCAGTCTATGCAATAAGGGTTGCTGCTATTCAGGAGCTAAGATCAATAGACAAGTCTAAGGCGTCCTTGGACTCCATCATAGCCAAGTTGACAAACTATGAGCTAAATAGTTTTGATGGTAGTGTTCAAAAGACAGAATCAGCTTTTAAAGCTTCTGCTATACCATCCAAAAAAGGAAAAGAGGCTAGCACTAGTGGGGAACCTAATCAGAATAGAGAAATGAAGGATGAAGAGTTTCTGATGGAGTTTGAAGCTCTTCTTGCTAGGAGATTTCCAAAAGGAACCGGTAAATACAAAGGTAAGCTTCCTTTAAAATGTTTCTCCTGTAACCTGATAGGAAATATTGCTATGAACTGTCCTAATAGTGACAACAAGGATAAACCAGAAAGGTTCAGGAAATGCAAAGGAGGAAACCGGAGAAATTATTTTGTGGTAGTTGATGAAGGTGTCACAGATGAGGAATCAGAAGATGAAGAGAATGAAGACATTGTGTTCGTTGTTGTAAAGGAAGATGTGGCAGACAAGAAGGCTCTTGTCTCCTGGTTTGATGATTCCAATGAGTGGATCATTGATAGTGGTTGTTCTCACCATATGACTGGTGACCGGAGCAAGTTTCTATCCTTAGAAGAGTATGATGGTGGTGTGGTTCACTTTGGCAATGATGCACCATGCATGGTCAAAGGAAGAGGGTCCATCTCTTTGAATGGAAAGAGTAGTGCTGACAATGTGTACTGGGTTGATGGTCTCAGACACAACCTTCTAAGTGTTGCCCAGCTAAATGACAGTGGTCTCACTCTGCAATTGAAGAATGGATTTTGTAGAATCGAAGGTAAAGATGGTAAATTGGTAGCCACCGGCATGCAGACTAAAGGTAACCTATTTCATCTGAATGCAAATATAAGTACATGTCTTATGGCTAAGCTTGATGATAGCTGGATATGGCATAGGAGGTTCTACCATGTGAACTTTGATAACATTGTGAAGGATAGTAAGATCAAGGTAGTTAGAGGGTTGTCGGTGCTGAGCAAACTGGATAATACCTTGTGTAGAGAATGTCAATTGGGAAAAATGTCTTCCTCAACCTTTAAAGGTAAATCTTTCACTGCTGACAACTTGCTTGATCTTGTGCATATTGATTTAAGTGGTCCTATGAAAATGAGAAGTGTGCAGGGTGATAGGTAATTCATGATTCTCACTGATGATTGCTCAAGAATGATGTGGGTCACATTCTTGAAAGACAAGTTTGAAGCTTTTGGGAAATTCAAAGCTTTCAGAGCATTAGTGGAGAAGGAAAGTGGTAAAAGGATCAAATGTCTCAAAACTGATCAAGGAGGGGAATTCATTTCCAGTGAATTCAACAAGTATTGTGAAGAATTTGGCATCAAGAGACAGCTATCTACCCCCCGGACTCCATAGCAGAATGGCCTAGTAGAGAGGAATAATCGGACTGTGGTTGAAGCAGCTAGAACTATGTTGATCTAGGGAAAGGTTGCTCACACCTTTTGGAGAGAAGCAGTGAGCACTATAGTTTACACTATGAACCGGGTACTCATCAAAAAGGGTAAGGACAAAACTCCTTATGAGTATTGGACCGGTAAGACACCTGTGGTAAACTACTTTAAGGTATTTGGTAGCAAATGTTACGTCAAGAGGAGTGAACATCAGGGCAAATTTGAAGCTAAATGTGATGAAGGAATATTTCTAGGATATTCCACCAAGAGTAAAGCTTTCAAGTGCTACAACAATAGGACTCAGAGAATTATGGAAAGCATCAATGTAAGAGTTGATGAATCCTCTGAGAAGGCTGAGAAAATTGGCAGTGAACAAGTTGTAAATGAACTGGTTGCAACCTTCTGGGAACTAGTTGTCAGTCAACCTAGTACCAGTAATAATGTTCCTGAACCAGTGAATGCTGATACTGATGAAGATGAGGATGAAGAAGAAAAGCAAGAAGAACTAGTTAAGACCATTCCTCGATATGTCAAGTTGAATCATGATCCCAAGTAGATCATAGGTGATAAGGATGCAGGAATCCTTACTAGAAGAAAGATCAGAGAAAACTCATGTATGATCTTTGAATTTGAGCCTAAGTCATTCAAAGAGGCTCATAAAGATGAAGACTAGATCAAGGCAATGGAAGAAGAACTTGACCAGATAGAGAAAAATGGTACATGGTCCTTGGTACCCAGACCGGAACATAAAAATGTCATTGGCACAAAATGGATGTTCAGAAATAAGTTGAATGAGGATGGCACAGTGATTAGGGATAAAGCCAGACTGGTATGCAAAGGATATGCTCAAGAAGAAGGTGAAGACCATGGGGAAACCTTTGCTCCTGTAGCCAGATTGGAAGGAGTTCATATGCTTCTTGCATATGCAGCTTTTAAGAGGTTCAAGGTATATCAAATGGATGTAAAATCTGCATTCCTAAATGGTGTACTTGAAGAGGAGGTGTATATTGAGCAACCAGATGGGTTTGCCCTATCTGAAGATAGTGACATGGTATGTAGGCTACATAAAGCATTATATGGTCTAAAGCAAGCACAAAGGGCATGATATGAGCACCTACATTCCCATCTTGTGAAGATTGGATTTGAGAGAACAAGTGAAGATAGCAATATCTACTTGAAGTCTGAAGGAGATCAGATTCTGATCTATGAAGTTTTTGTTGATGACATCATCTTTGGTGGAGACGACAAGATGAGTCATGAGTTTGCTGATGGAGACGACAAGATGAGTCATGAGTTTGCTGATGAGATGAAGAAAGAGTTTGAGATGTCACTCATAGGGGAGATTAAGTTCTTCATTGGACTGCAGATCCAGCAGATGAAAGATGGAATCTTCATCACTCAGTCCAAATATGTCAAAGAGGTGTTGAAGAATTTTGGTATGGAAGATAGCAAACCGGTTGGTACACCGATGGTGACCGGTTGCAAACTGACAAAGGAGGATGATTCCGCATCGGTTGATGAGAAGGAATACCGATCAATGATTGGTAAGTTGCATTATGTAGTGCATAGCAGACCAGATATTGCACATGCAGTTAGCATCACTGCAAGGTTCTAGAAGAGTCCAAGAGAATCTCACTTGAGTGTAGTCAAGCGGATTCTTAGGTATCTGAAGGGAACAATTGACTATGGATTGTGGTACCCATATAGCAATAATTTCAATCTGAAAGTATTCACAGATGCTGATTGGGCCGGTAATGTGGATGACCGAAAGAGCACAACCGGTGGTGCATTCTTTCTCGGTGGTAGACTGGTCTCGTGGATGAGTAAAAAGTAGAGTTGCATCTCTCAGTCTACAACAGAAGCGGAGTATGTTGCAGCTTTCATGAACTGCACTCTGACAATCTGGATGAAGCATGTACTAGAAGGCTTCAAGATCCCTATATCTGAACCAGTAAGTATATTCTGTGATAACACAAGTGCTATCAATATATCAAAGAATACGGTTTTACATTCTAGAACCAAGCATTTTGAGCTTAAGTATCATTTCTTGAGGGAAAAGGTTCAGAATAAAGAGATTGCACTGGAGCATGTGTCCAGTAAGGAGCAGTTAGCAGACATATTCACCAAGCCTCTCCCAAAAACAACATTTGTGCATTTGAGAGGTGAATTAGGGGTATTGCCCCTTCAGGAGGTGAACTAAAAGTGATTGTTCCACATTAGTTAGGTACTGGAAAGACAAAGTTTTGGTTGATTGGTGTGTTGAAGGATGCTACTCCTCAGGGGGAGCAGCATGATGAAACAGAAATGTTTGTACCTCCACTTTGGCATTGTTGTCAAAGGGGGAGAAGGAGTGAAGCGAAAAGATATCTGCAACAAATGGGGAGAAGATGTGAAGAAGAGAAGATATCTTTTGTATATTGCCATCAATGCCAAAGGGGGAGATTGTTGGCATTATGTGAACCGGCATGATGACAAAATGATATTGTATGTTGTTATTGATGTCAATATGAGACATGGTGAGAATTGGCACATTTGATAGGTGAAGAGAGAGGAACTGGCATATATATGAACCAGTTTATATGCCAAAGTGAAGAGGCATATTTGTTCAAGGTGAACCGGCATGTAGTTATGAGAACCGGCACATGGAAGCATTGTATGACTACCGGTTGGTAGGCAGCTTCCACTTCGGGGTTTCCGATCTATGTGACTCAATCGGTGATCTTTGTGTGATGAGTTAGCAGTATGATGGAGGACAGATCATGTTGCCACGTAAGCTCTGTGCGCATGAAGGATCTTGCATGAAGAAGACTATTCCTATCTACCTCGAGAATGTGCGAAGTCTGTCAAATGGTGATAACGCGTGATGGGTTATCCGCCGCCATGAAAACAGTGGATAATGGACGATGGAGAATGTCTTGAGATTGATTCAAGATTGTTGCATTTAATGCAGTATGATCCAACGGTCAGGATCGAACCGTTTGAATTTCTCAACCTAACAGGTTTAGGGTTTAGGGTTTTTGCTACCGACCTCTGTGTTTCCTATAAGATCGATGTTGGGTTTTTGTCTAAGGTTGTTGGCAAAAGTTGTGAGTGTGTATCCAACAAAAGTGATATGTGTTTCTTTCCAGACCAAAGGAGAGAAGAGATATCTACAAAGTGAATGTGCAGAAGGTGAAGAGGAGCCAAAAACGGATCTGCATTAGCATTGGGTGTTGTTAATAGATCATTGTGATACCTGTTGATCTCTAACCATTTCAACAGTTGTAAAATCCCCTAACAGGGTAGCCTTAACTAGCTTGATTCAAAATCCCTTAAATTGGGTGGTCTTAACCGGCTTGTTTCAAATCCCTTAATCGGGTAACTCGAGGCTAATGAGTTTTGAGAAGCTAGAGAAGATTAGGAGATCCCTTCAGCTATTGAGTTCTTAAAATCCTCTAACAAGGTGACCCTATCGGGTTTAATCCTTAAGCGGGTATCCCTTAACCAGATGATCCTTAACAGGATCGGTTCCTACCAGAACCTATTGTAATGTCCTTAACCAAACAAGGCTCCTAACAGAGTGGACTTCTAAAGGGTTCAAAAAGCAGCTTGTGGGTATTCATTCCCACCGTGGTTTTTCCCAGTTGGGTTTCCACATGAAAAATATGTGTGTCATGTGTAATGCTCTTGTCTTGTGATGCTCTATTTTATCTGTTAAGCACATGAAGGTTCTATGTTTTATGCCTCTCTATAAAACATATTGAACTCACTATTGTGAAGATATGATGGTTAGGTTTACTAGTTTATGCATGAGAATATAATGATATTGTGGTATTGAGCTAAGAGAAAAGCTTATTGAGTGACCGGTTCATGACTGATTGAGCTATACTGGATGTTACCGGTTGCACTCTGTTTTACCGGTATCCCTGTTTATCAGTCATTTGGAGTATTTGTTGTCAAACCGGTTTTGGACAGTATTTGTGTTTGTACTAATTCACCCCCCCCCCTCTCAGTACCAGTTTGGTACTAGTGGTTCATCATTGAGATATCACTTCATGATTCTCACTGATGACTGCTCAAGAATGATGTGGGTCACATTCTTGAAAGATAAGTCTGAAGCTTTTGGAAAGTTCAAAGCTTTCAGAGCATTAGAGGAGAAGGAAATCGATAAAAGGATCAAGTGCCTTAGAACTGATCAAGGAGGGGAATTCACTTCTAGTGAATTCAACAAGTATTGTGAAGAACATGGCATCAAGAGGCAAATGTCTGCCCCCTAGACTCCACAGCAGAATGGCCTAGCAGAGAGGAATAACTAGACCGTGGTTGAAGCAGCAAGAACAATGCTGATTCAAGGAAAGGTTTCTCACACCTTTTGGAGAGAAGTGGTGAGCACTGCAGTCTACACAATGAACCGGGTACTCATCAAGAAAGGTAAGGATAAAACTCCTTATGAGTATTGGACTAGTAAGACACCTATGGTTAGCTATTTTAGAGTGTTTGGTAGCAAATGTTACATCAAGAGGATCGAACGCCAGAGAAAGTTTGATGCAAAATGTGATGAGGGAATATTCCTAGGGTATTCCACCAAGAGAAAAGCTCTCAAGTGTTTCAATAATAGGACTCAGAGAATTATGGAAAGCATCAATGTTAGAGTTGATGAAAACTCTGGAAAACTTGAGGAAACCGACAGTAAGCAAGTAAGAGATGAATCGGTAGTAACCTTCTGGGAACCGGTTGCTAGTCAACCAAGTACCAATAATAGTGTTCCTACACCAGTAGATGTAGATGTTGATACTAATGGAGATGAGGATGAAGAAGAAAAGCAAGAGGAATCTGTTAAGACCACTCCTCGGTATGTCAAGCTGAATCATGATCCTAAGCAGATCATAGGAGATAAGGATGCAGGACTCCTTACAAGAAGAAAGGTCAGAGAAAACTCATATATGATCTTTGAATTTGAGCCTAAATCATTCAAAGAGGCACATAAAGATGAAGACTGGATCAAGGCAATGGAAGAGGAACTTGACCAGATAGAGAGAAATGGTACATGGTCTTTGGTACCCAGACCGAAGCATAAAAAGGTCATAGGTACCAAATGGCTTTTCATAAATAAGTTGAATGAGGATGGCACAGTGATTAGAAACAAAGCCAAGCTAGTGTGTAAAGGATATGCCCAAGAAGAAGGAGAAGACAATGGAGAAACCTTTGCTCCTGTAGCCAGATTGGAAGGAGTTTGTATGCTTCTTGCATATGCAGCTTTTAAAGGATTCAAAGTATATCAAATGGATGTAAAATTTTCATTCCTAAATGGTGTACTTGAAGAGGAGGTATATATAGAGCAACTAGATGGGTTTGCCCTATCTGAAGATAGTGACATGGTGTGTAGGCTACATAAAGCCCTATATGGTCTAAAGCAGGCACCTAGAGCATGGTATGAACACCTGCACTCCCCTCTTGTGAAAATTGGATTTGAGAGAACAAGCGAAGATAGAAATATCTACTTGAAATCTGAAGGAGATCAGATCCTGATCTGTGAGGTATTTTTTGATGACATTATCTTTGGTGGAGATGACAAGATGAGTCATGAGTTTGCAGATGAGATGAAGAAAGAGTTTGAGATGTCACTCATAGGGGAGATTAAGTTCTTCATTGGACTACAGATTCAATAGATGAAAGATGGAATCTTTATCACTCAGTCTAAGTATGTCAAAGAGGTGTTGAAGACCTTTGGCATGGAAGATAGCAAACCAGTTGGTACATCGATGGTGACAGGTTGTAAACTATCCAAAGAGGATGACTCAACATTGGTTAATGAGAAGGAATACCAATTAATGATTGGTAAGTTGCATTATGTAGTACATAGCAGACCAGATATTGCACATGTAGTTGGCATTACTGCAAGGTTCCAAAAAAGTCCAAGAGAATCCCACTTGGTTGCAGTCAAGCGGATTCTTAGGTATCTGAAGGGAACTATTTATTATGGATTGTGGTATCCATATAGCAAGGATTTCAACTTGAAAGTATTCACAGATGCTGATTGGGTAGATAATGTGGATGACTGAAAGAGCACAACCGGTGGTGCATTCTTTCTCGGTGGTAGACTGGTCTCATGGATGAGTAAGAAGCAGAGTTGCATCTCTCAGTCTATAGCGGAAGCAGAGTATGTTGCAGCTTTCATGAACTGCACTCAGACAATTTGGATGAAGCATGTATTAAATGGCTTCAAAGCTCCTGTATTTGAACTGGTAAGTATATTTTGTGACAATACTAGTGCAATTAACATCTCCAAGAATCCAGTTTTACATTCTAGAACCAAGCACTTTGAGCTTAAGTATCATTTCTTGAGGGAAAAGGTTAAGAACAAAGAGATTGCACTGGAACATGTTTCCAGTAAGGAGCAGTTAGCAGACATATTCACCAAGCCTCTCCCAAAGGCTACATTTATGTACTTAAGAGGTGAATTAGGGGTGTTGCCCCTTCAGGAGGTGAACTAAAGGTATATGCTCCACATCAGTCAGGTATTGCATAGTCAATTTTTTTTTGGATTGATGTGTTGAAGGATGCTACTCCTCAGGGGGAGCAACATAATGGAATAGGGAAGCTTGTGCCTCCACTTTGGCATTGTTGTCAAAGGGAGAGAAGAAGTGAAGTGGAGAAGATATCTACAGAAATTGGGGGAGAAGATGTGAAGCAGAGAGATATCTTTGTATATTGCCATCAATGCCAAAGGGGGAGATTGTTGGCATTATGTTAACCGGTATGAGGACATGATGACATCGTATGATTGTCATTGATGTCAATATGTTGAAGAAGAGAGAACTGGTATGTTACCAAGAATCGGTATATGTGAGAACCGGTATGTTACCAAGAATCGGTATATGTACCAAAGTTAAGCGGTGTGTTTGTTCAAGGTGAACCGGCATGTGGTTATGGGAACTGGTACATGGAAGCTTTGTATGACTATCGGTTGGTAGTCTCAACTTCAAGGTTTCCAGTTGAAGTGCTTCAAGCCTATGTAACTCAACCGATGACTTTGTGTGATGAGTTAGCATTATAACAAAAAATAGATTGTGTTGCCATGTCAGCCTTGTGCACATGAAGGATCTTGCATGAAGGAGATTGTTCCTATCTACCTCGGGAATGTGCGAAGTCTGTAAACGGTGAAAATACATGATGGGTTATCAACCACCATGAAAGCAATGGAAAATGAATGATGAAGAACATCTTGAGATTGGTTCAAGACTATTGCATTTAATGAAATGTACTCAACAGTCAAGATTGAACCGTTTGAATTGCTTAACCTAACAAGTTTAGGGTTTAGGATTTATGCTACCGACCTATATGTTTCCTATATGGTTGATGTTGTGTTTCTTTCTAAAGTTGTTGGAAAAAGTTATGTGTGTATCCAAGTAAAGTGATACGTGATTCTTGCCAGACCAGAGGAGAGAAGTGATACCTGCAGAGTGTAAGTGCAGAAGGTGAAGAGGAGCTAAAATGGATCTGCATTAGCATTGAGTGTTGTTACCAGATCATTGTAATACCTGATGATCTCTAACCACTTCAACAGTTGGGAAATCCCTTAACAGGGTAGCTTTAACCGGCTTACTATAAATCCTTTGATAGGGTGACTCAAAACCATTGAGTTCTTGAAATCCTCTAGCAAGGTAACCTTTAACATGATTTAACCCTTAACAGGGTATTCTAGCCATCCCTTAACCGGGTGATCCCTAATAGGATCGGTTCCTAACAGAATCTATTGTATCAGTCTTTAACCGAACAAGGCTCCTAACAAAGCGGACTTCTAAAGAGTTCAAAAATAGCTTGTGGGTATTCATCCCCACCATGGTTTTTCCCAGTTGGATTTCCACGTGAAAAATCTGTGTGTAATGTGTGGTGTTATTCATGTGATGGTTTAAGTGATTTGTGTCTGAAGGTAAATCATGTTGATCTAGCTATTTATATATTTTGATGATAGACTACCTGTTCATGCACTAGGGTGAAATGGAAATGAAGTATTAGATTGTATGAAAAGATAAGTGTCAACCAGTTTATGCTTGTCTCAGTTACTTTGGGTTTTTGCCGGTTGTACTCTGTTTAAGACCGGTGTTACTGTTTGTCTGCCAAAGCACAGTGTCTACTGACAAACCAGTTTTAGGAATGTGTTTTTGTCTGTATTGATTCACCCCCCCCCTCAGTACCGGTTTGGTACTATCCATTCATCATTGAGTTATCATGATTCAATTAATTAAATAAATATTTAATTAATATTGAGTTATTGATTTTCCATGTAATATTTGATGATTGGAGAATTAATTAATGTGCTCAAGATTGATTTAATTGCCTTTGGTTAGGACCTTGGTGATGTTGTCGAGATTGGGGGCCCATGGTTTAGATGACAATTTTTAGGGTATTACACCCCCTACCATGTTTCTTGTTCACAATGTGAACTAGTAGCTTTAAGAATCATGTAAGTGACTTTTCTTGTTGGGAGACAGGCGTCTCACTTACTTGTGACAACAGGCTTTCGTCTATTGGCAATTGACACTTATTTGGTTGGTTTCAATATGTTGTCATTGATGGCAACATGTTTCGGCTTCATATTTTGGTTTAGTTATGTATCGACAGACACTTCACCGACATAGGCACCGACACCAGAAGGTTGGAAGGAATTCTTTGGTTACGAGCATTGTAGGCCGACATAACTTCATCAGGTTATAAGTATTGGAGGCTAACATCATTTGGGAGATTCGACATCAGTAATTATTTTTTATATTCATATGTTTATGTTATTGAGTCGACATGTATATTCATATTGTAATTATCTTTGTAAGTCAACATAAGGCATGATAGATTGTAAGGGGGTATATAGGTCAGTTGAATAGATCATTTTGTATATAGGCAAGGATATGGATATGTAAGGTTATGCAATGTAATGGAAATGTGAAATACATAAGAGAGATCATGTATGTGAGGATATTTATGTAAGAGGGTATTCTAGTAAGGGTTTAGGGTTTCAGACCGAAACAGGCAGAGCTTAACCAGAACTGTATTCAGGCATAGAAGATGTTATCATTGGAATTTATTAATTTCTCTGAATTGTAGTCTGGATTTGTATGTAGTTAGTGAGGCTCATTTTGTGATTGAGAAGTGTTTTGTAGGCTGAAAGCCTTCCTGCAAGTGCAGGCCCCTATATTTTGTAATATCTCTTCATATGGCCAGTGGATTGATATTGTGGGTCACAAATCCCACCGTGGTTTTTCCTCTTTGAGGTTTTCCATGTATAATTCTCTATGTTATGGTATTCATTTGTGTGATTGGCCTATTGGTTGCTTTACTTCTTTCAATTCTATATGTACTGGTATATCAGTTGGTGAATTAATATTTTAATAAGGT
Organism: Cryptomeria japonica; assembly: GCF_030272615.1. NCBI lineage: Eukaryota > Viridiplantae > Streptophyta > Pinopsida > Cupressales > Cupressaceae > Cryptomeria > Cryptomeria japonica. The sequence continues at coordinate 436,713,838 of NC_081407.1, read as the reverse complement.
TAAAATTGATCATTCCTATAGAACATTGATTCACCCTCCACCCCCCCTCTCAGTTTTCTTCGATTCTAACAATTGGTATCGAAGTCTTGTGCCTCGGAGGAAGTTTAACATCTTGAGGAAGATCTTGAATCCGGAATCCATGGATATGAGTTTGGAGAAGAAACTTGAGGTAGCACTTGAGGATTATGATGTTGAAAGGATGAAGAACTTGAAGTTACAAGATGAATTGAATTTTTCTCAGGAATTCATTCTTGTCGTATAGGAGAGATTGTCATATGTTCAAGCCAAGAGGAAGGAACTTTTGCAGAATAAGGATAATGAAGAGAAAGATGCCCTTAATGAGAGATGTTAGAAGTTGAGTCAGGAGAACATGGTTATGAGGAATGAAATGCAAGCTATAACTATGATGATGTGTAAAGAGATTGAGGACCAGAAGAAAAAGGAAGAAAATCTTGTTGTATCTCTGAAAAATAAATTTGAAGAATGTGGAAGCTTGGTTCATGAAAATGATATGCTAAGAACTGATTTAGTACAAGCCCAGAGTAATGAGAAAGAACTTGAGAGACAAATGATAATTCTGAGAGATGATCAGACTATTGCAAGTGAGTATAAAGAAAAATTCAATATTAGTTCAACACAACTAGATGAGTTATTGAAAAGACAAAGGCAGAATGGAGATTCCACTGAACTTGGATTTGAACAAGGTCAAAGTTTTGGTACTACAAATGAAGATCAAAACTATAAGGCACTGGTAAGGCAGCTTAATGCTTACAAATTTAATGGTAGATGCTTTATTTGTAATAAATTTGGTCACATGGCTAGGCAATGTAGAAATAGAGAAAATCAAAACCCTGATTCTTCTCCCGATCAATGTTCTAAATGCAATAAGTATGGTCATAAGATAGAAGATTGCACAATGAATGTTAAATGTTATGCATGTGGAAAATTTGGACATATGGCTAATCAGTGCAGGTCCAACAATTATACAAGTTTTAAAAAAGAAATTCAAAAGAACAATGTTACATGTTATGCATGAGGTTTGACATATTGCTAACTTCTGTAGAAGCAAAAATCCACCAATTGGTAATGATGGATCAAATGAGAAAGGTAAAGAGAAGGTTAATGAAATTCGACAAGATCATACCCAGAGATGGGTCAGGAAGTCTGAAGAACAATCAACAAATGGAAATGCTCTAGTTACTCAACCGGTAGAGGAGGTTGCTCCTGCACCAGCAAGAAGCTCATTCGGTAACTAAAACAAATGCCTTAGGAGTACAAAAAATTCATGAAGATAGTGCATATGCCCCGAGAAGAGGTTCTGGAAGATGTTCCAGACATTGGAGATGCTTATCTGGTGTGGAGATGTTTAATTGAGATCCAGTATCTTCCATCAGAAGTCATTCATATCAATGACGGGTTAGGGTTTCTTGGAGGTTAAAAGGATGCCCTTCATTTCTAATCACTTTGCATTCAAAGCGATTCAGAGCGATTCAGAGGAATTCTAAGGCAATTTAGTGTGATCGATATCTTCTTGAGCGATTTCACCAGCGATCTGAAGAGTTCTTTGGGGTTTTTCACTGGCAGCTATTCACAAGTATTTATCTTTCATCATGGATGTGGAATCATCATATGTACCTATGTTTATTGCAAATCCTACTATTGTTGAGTTCAACGACCATCTTAAGCCTATTTTCAAGTGATATCCGCATATTGCTACCCTGGATGATTCGGTTGGTGCATTTTCCTGTGTCCCAACAGGAGTCATGTATGTTGAAGATGTCAGAGATTACATTCACTGTTATATTGAGGATTTATGAATGAGTGATATTAAGAGCATGTACATGAGTGAGTTAATGGAATATTTTGTTGGCATTGTGGATAAATTGATTATGTGTTGCATTGATGTTTTGTCATTGATGTCAACACTAGTTGTTATGGTTGGTTACTGGCAAACAAGTTTTGGTTACCAGTAGAAGATCTAGTGTATCGGCAGAAGAGACTATCTATTGGACACTTTTGACATGTTTGGATCAATGAAGTATATTTGATTTCATGTGTTATATGCTCTTTGACTATGTTTTGGTCAATTGGTATTGGCTTGGTAATCGGATGCTATCATACACTCTGGTAAACCCTTACCAACACTGGTTTAAGGCTTTACCAGCAGAGCTTTCATTGAGAAATTGTGACAAGATGCATAGTTGGTGTTGGTGCAGCTTCTTCATGGATTTCAGGATGCTAAAGATGTTGTTTGATCGGGCTTCAACTGCTTGAAGACATTGCTTTGGCGTGGTGGACCCAGAATAGGTCTAGTACCTATCTAGGTTATGGATAGATATCATGCTAACGTGTACTCTACATGTTATCGGGATGTTTAGAGAGAATTTACGAATCTGTTGTTGTTGTTTTGGTCTTAAGCCGACCTTGCATATCATTGTAATATAGAATTATGTACGATCTTATTGTAATATCTTTTAGGTGGTTGACCTAATGGGTTTAGGCCTTAGGGTTTGTATAAATAAGATGTAGAAACTCTTTGTAAAGTATCATGGTTATTGGAAAGGTCATGGTCAAGGAATTTAATGTGCAAATATTATAATATCATTCAGACATAGATGTTGGTCGATCATTGGTGATCAAATTGGATTCAGAAGAGGATTTAGTCCTTCGACATTGAGCTTAACCGAGACTGTAATCAGGCATGGTAGATGTTATTTCTAGCAATTCACTCTATTGGCTTGTGGTCCATTTATCTTGAGATGGTTGTAGCCTCTATGTAGTCAGTGAGACTCTTTTGTAATGAGTAGTACACTCTAGGCAGTGTGCCTTCCTGCAAGTGCAGGCCCCTCATTGTAACACATACTTTTTGCAGAAGTATCATCTAACTGTGGGTAGGCTTACCACCGTGGTTTTTCTCTTTTCGGGTTTTCCATGTATAAATCATGGTGTTATGTGGTATGGTTGTTTTGCATTGATTATCTGGTTAATTGTTAATTTATATTGTTTATCGATATCTATTCCTACCAGTATCTGTATATGCTTTATCGGTACTTGATTTGTTTAAGGTTGTATTGTGGATTAAAAGTTATAATCTGTTAACAAGTGATTCAGCTCCCCCTCTCCATTGTTCACCGGTTATCCTAACAATTTGTATCAGAGCTTTGGTCCTCTTTTGTAGAAGCTTAAGTGTTTGAGGTAAATCCTATGGCAACTAACACTTCTAATCCACTGGCAACTATTTTCAGAAGATAAATCCCTAAGCTTGATGGAATAAATTATGGGATATGGAAAATTTGAATGGAGACTCATCTTAGATGTCTTGGCAAGGATATTTGAGAGATCACTGAGAAAGGATACACACCTTATGATCCAACATCTGGAAATCCTACTCCTGCAGACCTAGATAATAATATTGAAAATGATTGTAGAGCTAGAGAAGCCCTCTTGTGTGCACTCACTGATTAGCAAAATATGGGATTGAGTGACAAATCATCAGCTAAGGTTATGTGGGACAAATTGCAAACTCTGAATGAAGGTGACCCTACTGTCAAAATTGTTAAACTTGATGGTTACTGGGTAAGATATGAAAACTTGAAAATGGAAGATAATGAAAAAATTGTTGTGTTTATGGAAAGAGTAAATGAGATTGTTATGGGAATTCAATGTTGTGGAGGATTTCTAAGTGAAGATGAAACAGTTTCCAAAGTATTGAGAGCCCTTCCACCAACTTACAAGATGAAGGCAATTGTAATTAATGAGTTAAGAACAATGGCAAACACTTCAATTAACAGAGACATTCTGATTGGGAAATTATCTACTTTTGAGCTTGAAGAATTTGGATCTTCTGGAGCTGTAAAGTTTGAACCTATTTTTCATGCATCATCATCAACATCTACCGGCAAAAGTGATTGGAAAGCCCTATATGAAAAAGAATTGGAAGACATGAAGAAAGAAGATGAAGAACATGAGAAACTTGAAGCCTTATTTGCTAGAAGAGTACCTAAAGGACCAAATGGAAGTAAGTATGAAGGAAAAACACCTTTTAAATGTTTTGCATGTAATAAGATTGGTCATTTTGCATCTAGATGTCCTGAAAGGAATGCAAGGTTTGAGGAAAGAGTTAAGAAATCTTTTAAGCCTAACCAGAACAGATATAGATTCAAGAAGAGTAAACAATGCTACGTAGAAGATGAGGAAGGAGTAACTGATGACTCTAGAGATGAACCAGCAAAAGACTCTGCTAGTGGATCTGGAAATGGAAAAGAATGGGTGTTCTATGCTTTGAAGGAAGATGAAACAAAACTGACTATCAAGAATGAAGAAAAAGCCCTAGCAACAAAAGTTGAAGATAAGGATGAATGGGTAATTGATAGTGGATGCTCAAATCATATGACTAGAGATAAAGGGAAATTTCTATCCCTGCAAGAATACAATGGCGGTCAAGTCAGATTTGGAGATGACAAGGCATGTATGATCAAAGGTAGAGGTATTATTTCTTTGGATGGCAAGCATAACACTGATAATGTCTATTATGTAGAAGGTTTAAGGAATAATCTTTTAAGTGTTGGTCAATTGGTTGATAAGGGTTTTCAACTTCAATTTAAAGATAGAAAATGCAAAATCATTAACAAAACTGGTTTGGAGATTGCAACTGGTATTCAGACAAGAAGTAATATCTTTCACTTGAACACTGGTAATAAGACATGTTTGATTGCTCATATTGATGAGATTTGGCTATGGCATAAGAGGTTGTGTCATGTAGATTTTGATTGTATTGTTAAGATCAGTTCAACTAAGGTAGTTAGAGATATACCTAAGATTATGAAGCCTCATAATCTAGTATGTAAGGAATGTTAATTGGGTAAGCAAGTCAGAAGTTCTTTTAAGAGCATACATGATAAATCTAATGATGTACTTGATTTAATTCACACTGACTTATGTGGTCCAGCAAGGACTAGAAGCTTTCAACGTGATAGGTATTTCATGTTGATTATTGATGACTATTCTAGAATGATGTGGGTGACTTTTGTAAGGGAGAAGTTTGAAGCTTTTAAGAAATTCAAGATCTTTAAAGTGAAGGTTGAAACTGAAACTGGATTGAAAATCAAATGTCTAAGATCAGATCATGGTGGCAAGTTCACTTCTCATGAAATTAACAGTTATTGTGAGACAAATGGAATCAAGAGACAACTATCTACACCTAGGACTCCTCAACAAAATGGAGTAGTTGAAAGAAAGAATAGAAACATTTTGGATGTAGCTAGATTTATGATGATGGAAGCCAAATTGCCTCATATCTACTGGAGAGAAGCAGTGAGTACAACAATCTACACATTCAACAGAGTTCACATCAAAGGTGAAACCGGTAAGACCCCTTATGAACTATGGTTTGGACATACACCTACTGTTAAGTATTTCAAAAAATTTGGAAGTAAATACTATATCAAAAGGGATGATTCAATTGGAAATTTTGATCCTAGATGTGATGAAGGGATATTTCATGGTTATTCAATTCAGAGCAAAGCATATAGATGTTATAACAAAAGATTGCAAAAAATTGTGGAGAGTGCTAATGTGAAAGTGGATGAACATTATAGAAATCATTCTATATCATATGACAAGGAACCGGTAGTGGAAATGATCATAATTGAACCAGCAATGCCTCAACCAGTACAGCAAGTTGAGATAGTTACATCGGTACAATCAAAAAATTCAACTGTGACTGATGATTAGAGAAGTGAACATGAAGTTCAAAAGACACCTAGGTATGTAAGATTAAATCATTCTGAAGATCAAATTATTGGAGATAGAAAAAAGGGAGAATAAAATTGACAAATGAAGATGTATGTCTTATTTCTCAAGTTGAACTGGCAACTATTATTGAAGCTTGTAAGGATAAACATTGGTTGAAGGCTATGGAAGATGAATTAGATCAAATAGAAAAGAATGAAACTTGGTATTTAGTTTCCCGGCCTAAAAATAAGAATGTTATTGGAACTAAATGGGTTTTTAGAAATAAACTGAATGAGGATGGTTGAGTTATAAGAAACAATGATAGATTGGTTTGTAAAGGATATTCTCAAATGGAAGGAATTGATTATGGTGAGACATTTGTACCTGTAGCTAGAATTAAAGTTGTTAGACTATTTCTTGCCAATGCAGCTTATAAGAACTATAAGGTTTATCAAATGGATGTTAAATGTACATTTTTGAATGGTGAGCTTGAGGAAGAAGTTTAGATTGAGAAACCTGATAGATTTTCATTGACAGATGATAAAGATATGGTTTGCAGATTGAAGAAAGCTTTATATGGTTTGAAACGGGCTCCTAGAGCGTGGTATGCAAGGTTGGATAAATATCTTTTGAAGCTTGGTTTTACTAAAGGCAGTGCTGATAGTAATCTATATTATAAGATCATTGATAATGATATTCTAATTATTGAAGTTTTTGTTGATGATATCATTTTTGTAGGAGAAGATAAACTGTGCATGGAATTTGCTAACAACATGAAGAATGAATTTGAAATGTCCATGATTGGTGAGATGAAATTTTTCTTAGGTTTGCAAATTACTCAAACTGACAAAAGCATTTTTATCTGTCAAACTAAGTATCTGAGGAAACTGTTGAAGAATTTTGGTATGGAGAATTCCAAACCAGTAAGTACTCCTATGGCTACAAGTGAGAAATTATCTATCAAGGATACTTCTACACTGGTAAATCCAACAAGGTATAAGTCTATGATTGGTGGTCTTTTATATCTAACTCGGAATAGACATGATATTATGAATGTAGTAAGTATTGTTTTAAGATATCAAAGTAATCCTAAAGAAAATCATGAATGTGTAGTAAAGAGGATATTCTGATATTTGCAAGGAACAACAAAATATGGTTTATGGTATTCCATAAATGATGATTTCACTTTATGTACGTATACTGACTCAGATTGGGCAAGTGATATTGATGACAGGAAGAGAACTTTTGGTGGAGCTTTCTTTCTTTGAAAGAAACTGGTTTCATGGATCAGCAAAAAATAGTCATGCATTTCTTTTGCATTTCTTTATCTACTGCAGAAGCTGAGTATGTTGCAGCAACAACTAATTGCACTCAAGTCTTGTGGATGAAGCAAATGTTGAAGGATATCAAGGTAAATTGTAGTGAACAGGTAGTTATCTATTGTGATAACTCTGCAACTATTGACATGTCTCAGAATTTGGTATTTCACTCTAAGCCTAAGTATATTTTAATAAAGTATAACTTTCCGAAGGACAAGGTTGAAGCAAAGGAAGTCAGATTGGTTTATGTGAACACTAAAGAACAGATCGCATACATATTCACTAAACCGCTACCTAAGGAATCATTTGAGTATTTGAGAGACGGGTTAGGGGTTTTTTTCCCCTCTGGCACAGACTTGATTGATGAAGTTTGTCATCAGTCTAACATGTATTATCAGAGACACTATTCATTCCGAGTGGTGCTACTACTCAGGGGGAGTAGTCATCTTTGAGATTCAAAGGTTTATATCATTGCTTTGATATTTTTGTCAGATTTTTGTCATTGATGTCAAAGGGGGAGTGATAGTAATGTGAAAAATCATTCAAAACCTTATAGAGATATCATTCACAGGGGGATAGCTATTGATTGTTGGTTGTCTTCCACAGGGGGAGACTTGTTTGGCATTTATTGGTACTTAGATGTTTTTCACATCTAGTGTTGCCATCAATGCTAAAGGGGGAGATTGTTGGCATTATGGATGAATTGATTATATGTTTCATTGATGTTTTGTCATTGATGTCAACACTAGTTGTTATGATTGGTTACCGGAAGACAAGTTTTGGTTACCGGTAGAAGATATAGTGTTACCAGCAGGAGAGACTATATGTTGGACACTTCAGGCATGTTTGGATTAGTGAAGTATATTTGATTCCATGTGTTATATGCTCCATGAGCATGTTTTGGTTAGTCGGTATTGGCTTGGTAATCGGATGCTATCATACACTCTGCTAAACCCTTATCGGCACTGGTTTAAAGCTTTACCAATAGAGTTTTCATTGAGAAATTGTGACAGGATGCATAGTTGGTGTTGGTGCAACTTCTTCATGGATTTCAAGATGTTGAAGATGTTATTTGATCGTGCTTCAACTGCTTGAAGACATTTCTTTGGCGTGGTGGACCCAGAATAGGTCTGGTACCTATCTAGGTTATGGACCGATATCATGCTAACGTGTACTCTACACATTACCAGGATGTTTCGAGAGGATCTACGGATATGTTGTTGTTGTTTTGGTCTTAAGCCAACATGGCATATCATTGAAATATTGAATTATGTAAGGATCTTATTGTAATATATTTTAGGTGGCCGACCTTATTGGTTTAGGCCTTAGGGTTTGTATAAATAAGAGGTAGAAACTCTTTGTAAAGTATCATGGTTATTGGAAAGGTCATGGTCAAGGAATGTAATGTGTGAATATTGTAATATCATTCAGGCATAGATGTTGGTCGATCATTGGTGATCGAATTGGATTCAAAAGAAGATTTAGTCCTCTGGCACTGAGCTTAACCAGGACTATAATTAGGCATGGTAGATGCTATTTCTAGTAGTTCACTCTATTGCATTGTTGTCCATTTATCTTGAGATGGTTGTAGCCTCTCTGTAGTCAATGACACTCTTTTGTAATGAGCAGTACACTCTAGGCAGTGTGCCTTCCTGCAAGTGCAGGTTCCTCATTGTAACAAATACTTTCTACATAAGTATCATCTGACTGTGGATAGGCTTCCCATCGTGGTTTTTCCCTTTCTGAGTTTTCCATGTACAAATCATGGTGTTATGTGGTATGGTTGTTTTCCATTGATTATCTGGTTAATTGTTAAGTTGTATTGTTTACCAGTATTTGTTCCTACCGGCATCTGTATATGCTTTACCAGTACTTGATTTGTTTAAGGTTGTATTGTGGATTAAAACTTATAATCTGTTAACAATTGATTCACCCCCCCCCCCCTCTCAGTTGTTCACTGGTTATCCTAACAGATTCTAAAAAGATTAAGCCTGAGTACCAGCATATTGAGGATCTAGGGTTTATCGGCATTTTAGATATTCTGGAATTTGAAGATGAGATTGTCAGATATGTTTTGAGTAGAGTGCATGGAGAATTTATCTGGTTAGAAAGACCGTATAAGATTTTGAAGGAGGCTATCAAGGCCATCACCAGTTTACCGCAGGTTGGACAACGTCCTGAGAAGAAGGTTTTTAATGATCAGGTCAACAAGATCACCAGTGCAACATTGGACAAGCGATCAAAGAGGATTATCACTATCACCGACAAAGATATCAGATTCAGAAGCATGGTCATTGGTTACAAGGTAACTCAATCAAACCGAATGAATTTTGTTTTTAGCTCCTATATTTATGCAGCTCATAAAATAATGAGGGAAAATGAGAAGTTAGATCTATGTGGTTGGATGTTGGATGAATTGTTGATTAACCTAGGAAAGATCAAAGGAGAGAAGAAATGAACTTTTCGGTATGGAAACCTAATTGTTTGATTACTGTTGTTTTTCATTAATGAGACTTCTAGTTTTGGGAAGAGACAATGGGCATTCGATATCCCGGTAGGGAGGCAACTAAAACAATCAATTGCTACATTGGGTAGTCAGAGAGATAAAAAAGTGTGGGGTTACTTTTTAGCATTTCAGAAGGCTATGAATTCTAGGAAGAGGGTTCCAAAGCACATTGTTGAGAAGTACTCAACTGAGATATGATTCATGGTTAAGAAAGATGAAACTTTGATGGAAGTTGTAAAGCCCCGGAAGATTTGGATTGAGGAAATGGGTTATGAAGTTGATGCTCAGATTCTAGATGCTTATGCACAATTGCTAATTGATGCACCTATTGATGAAATTGTAAAAACCTTTGGTACTGCTAAGCAGAAAAAGCAAGAGGTTGAAACTGGGTTCAACCAAAAGAAGAGGGAGAAGCATTAGGGCAAGGCAAGAAATTTTGTGGAATAGGTTTCACAGGACATCAAGGCATTAATTGATGTTGTTTTGGAGAAAAGGAGAAAAATGAAAGAGCCAGAAATAATCATTGAGCCAATTACAGTAGAATTTGGATCAGATGATGACACACCCTTAGCATTCAAGAGGGTATTAAGGAAGAAAACTGGAGAGACTAAGGTAGAAGCAAAGAAGCAATCAGTTAGGAAAGTTACTATCAGGGTACTGGCACAGAAAAGAGCACCAAAAGAAACACCTTCAGCCCCATCCGGCACTTGAAGAAGAAAGAAGAAGGATGACACCGATCTTGCACTTGTATTTGGTAATGTAACTATTATTCCACCCAAGAGTTGTGCAGAATTAGTTGATGAAATAACTAAATATGGTATGTTGAAGAATGTGCAATTTTATTATGAGCATTTGAATGATGGTGAATAGAGAAAAGTAGAGGAATTAGTTTTGTTGTATTTGGATATTTATAAGAAAGCCTTGTTAGAAATTGAAAACCAAATACTGACACAATTATATGACATATTAGATGCTAGAAGATTATCAACAATGGAAGAGGACAGACATATAAAGATTTGGGAGTTGTTATCTATTTGTGTTTCTATTACTCCAGAGGAGATGTACAGGATACTTGAGGTTGCAAATAGAAAGATTTTTCACAGCAAGCACAGAATAGTAAGTCGTATGTTAGGTAGGGTTAATGACATAGTCAAGGAGACCCATAAGGCATGGGTTAAATTCTTTTTAAGGCATGAGATAGAAAGTTTGTAAGGTAGTGCCTTTATAGTTCCTATCACAGGCACTTCTCTTGAATCCATAGCACAACACCTTCCGTGAGGAGTATCTACCTTTTGTAGACACCTAAAATTGTCCAGTCTATATCTTTATTTATTTAATTATTTTAGCCTAATTCTTCTATTAATTAAATAAATCTTTATTTTTTTAATTAATTCATTTATCCTCTTCTAGCCTTATTTCTCATTTAAATAAATACTTTTATTTATTTAAGTTATCCTTTTCTAAATTAAATAAATACTTTTTATTTATTTAATTGATCTCACTTCCTCTATTAATTAAATAAATCTTTATTTATTTAATTAATTCATTAACCTTTTCTACCTATGACACATGTCATTCATCTCTTAATTCCTACACTACCTACCCTCTCATTATTTTCTTATTTCCTCTACCCACCCTCTAATCCTAGCCGACCATTTATCTTTTATACCTCTCAATCTTATCCCTTCATTTCTTACAGTGTCTTCGATATAAGAGGATACTCTCCTTCATTATCAACCCTAATTATCTCCTAATCAATCTTTCAAGCATTCTAGCATTCGAACTTTCATATGTGATCTAGCTATCAACCACATTTCCGTTCTTTGTTGAGCTCTTGTGTACACATAACATCTGAGAGCAAATATATCAAGCAAGATCAATGGAGATAGCAAGAATGGAGATCCAAACCCCATTGGACATGTGATGGGATAATCTTTGTGATTTCATTGATTTACATTGTCTAAGGTAATCTTCATATGTTATGGTGGATCTTTGTTGTTTTAGGCTAGGGTTTTGTGGTTGAATTCATTTAGTCTTTCAATATTGTTGTTTCCATTTTCACCATAAACATTTTGGCACACCTGATGGGACATGGATTTTTGTTAGATCTATGTTTTTTGCAGGTTTTTTTAACCCTATATTGTTGTTTTGTAAAACAATTCGGAGAATAACCTTGTGCAGCTAGAGTTTTGGACACAAAATCAAGATCTTGGAGAGATTTGATCCGATTTCACAAACCGATTGTAATTTTTGCACCAAATTTTGTTGGAAGGTTGACAACATTATCAAGAGATTTCAATAAAAAATTAAAATCTTTTGGAGCATACTTGAATTTTCTATGAATTATTTATGAATTTTCATAAAAAAATAATTTTGAGAGTAAATGAGCAAATTTTTTGGATTTTCTTACATTTTTGGAAATATCTCAAAATTATACACAGGATTTGTTCTTTGTGATTTTAATTTTGTTCCAAAATATTTCCTAAAAAATTGTATCTTTAAAAATTAGGGTTTTTCATTATTTTGACCAGATCTCATAAACGGCTTTGAATTTTGGCATCAAATTTTTGTTGTAGGTCAAGAACATTATCTGAGGTGCTTAGTAAAAAAATCAGATTTTTTGGAGCATATTTGAATTTTCTATGAATTTGTTATGAAGTTTCATAAAAAATTAATTTTGAGAGCAAATGAGTGAATTTTTTTGGATTTTCTTACATTTTTGGAAATCTATCAGAATTATACATAGGATCTATTCTTTGTGATTTTAATTTTGATGCAAAATAATTCCTAAACAATCAGATCTTTAAACATTAGGGTTTTGCATTATTTTGCTCATATATCTCAAACGGCTTGTATTTTTTGTAGGAATTTTTGTATGCAAGTTTGGAATGCTATCAGGAGTTTCCATTAAAAAAATTAGATTTTTTGGATCAATTTTGCATTTTCTATGAATTTTTTATGATTTTTTATAAAAAATTAATTTTTGGAGCAAATTAGAAACTTTTTTGGATTTTATTACATTTCTGGAAATGTCTTGAAATTTTACAAGTGGTATGTTTTTTATGATGTAAAATAACTCATGGAAAATTAGATCTTTGAATCTATCAAAAAAAATGTCTTGTCGAAGGCCCCTATTTCACAAAGTCTTTTGGATCTAAAATTTACCTAACTTGTGTGCTTGCAGGAGGGGTATTATTGCAAAACTACTAATAAATATTTGTTGCAGAATTTTGGCAAGGGTTTTTTATCTTTATTTTGTGCCTTGTTTTCATAGATTACCAAACACTTCAATTGGTGCACTAAAATTGAACCAGTGTCTTTTGTGTCTTTGAGCAATAGGCTCTTTTTGTTTAATCTCTAGAGGGCATGTCTCCCCGTGTGGTCATTAGGACTACTAGTGAGGAGATAACAACCCAAGTGGTAGCGAGGAAAACCCACCTCTTCCGAACCACTATAAATAATTGTATCCATGGTGAAAGCCATGGGTAACGTGTGTTGAATAGTTCATAACGACACTATGTCTCCCCATAAATCTGTTTGATCAAATTTATCTGATCATTAGTAGGGCGTAACCCCTATCGGCTGGAAGCCTTTTGTATTAGCAGAACTAAAAGTATCGCATGTATGGCCATACGAGCGGATGCCCTTATTAGCACCTTTTTGTTTTAGAAAGCCAAAATCCTTCTAGTTGTTGGGGTAGAAGGTCGGACATCTAGAGCGGCCCACACACATATGGTTCCTAGTAGAGATACAAAGTTCACCACGGGGAGTTTTCATGGGGACTGATGCTTGGCTGCCCTGGAGAAGTGAGTGCCAAGGTTGGAGCTAGTGGGGTCAAGCATCTAAGTATTTGCTTTGAATAGCGTAGCCTCGGGGGAAACCCCATGTGGGATCAACAACTATTGTCCCAGCCAACCATAAGAATTGTGCTTGTCTTCTTTTAAACATTCAAACATTCAAAGATCAAACATCAAAACATTGTGTCTTTTGTGTCTTCAAGTGTATGCAAAATTTTGTTTACATCAAACAACACACTTTCTTTGAGTCATTTTGAGTCCAAAAACTTGCAAACATAGAGTCCTCATCAATATTGTGTCCTCTTGTCATGAAAAACAGTCACAAATTTAGATTTGGTCACAACAACAACTTCACAAATTGGAAAAAAATGCACTTAGGTTTTAAAACGCGTCTGTGTCTGACAGAAACACGTCTGTATACTTTAACCGCATCTGTGAAGTTTACATGCATGTCTATGTTCAGTATTGGAAAAAACTTATAGTCCAGCAAACAAGAGCAATCAGTTTCATAAAACATTTGAGCTTCCTAGGTTATCTCTCCAAATTTTCATCTAGCATTCAACCTATCTTTGGGTCTCACAAAGTCCATCATTTATTTACACGTTGCATTACATTCACATTTGTCTAAACTTGAGTCAAAAGGTCACTTTCTTGTCCTCATCTTGCTTTATCAACACACTACATACAACATCTTGCTAAGTGGTCCCTCATCAGGGTCTATCACCTTTGGGTCTCATTTGGTCTTACTTAGAGTCAAGGTCAACTTACCTCATCAAGAGAAAGTATCATCTCTTTGGAAGCCACACCTACTCTACTACATACATACTTGGTCTTACACTTTGGACATTGCAAGTACACCTTAGATTCATTTACATTCCATCCAACTGTTGGTCTTCCATAGCTTTCCAATTTTCATCTAGTTTCACACATCTTGGTCAAGACCTAGTTCATGGTTGAAACTCATTCCCAAAAATCTAGGAGAGAAGCTAAAGAGGCTCAAGAGTCCGCCAACATGAGTGCCTATGAGTATGACAATGATGTCTTTTTCAATTCTGATCATACCACACTACCTAACATGGATTCCTATAGAAACACTCAAAATGTTGAGAACATGGATAATACGAACAATAATGATATGCACAATGACAATACAGACAAGTTTTCCATACATTCAACAGAAGTGGAAGACTCCATCATGGATCCCCATTTTAATAGATTGGTTGAGGAAATCATGAGAAGAGATAGACAATATTTCTTACAAGTGATGGCACAAAGTGGAGCCAAGATACCTCATGATTTTGACATGTCTCAAATAGTGGAAAATTGACCTATGTAAGAAAGTCAACTCAACATGGATCAAAGGAGACCTAATAGTGGAGGTACTAGAGGACCATGTTTCATGCCTGAGTCACCATCATCCTTGTTTCAAAAACCTAAGGTCCCAAATACACATGGTCAAGCTTATGATACTCATGAAAGAGCATCTCATGAACAACTCCATCTACGCAAACCTTTATGGAAGTCTTATGTAGATAAATACACTCAATTGCATACCAATGCTAAGGACCCAATTCAAAAACAATTGAATATCCAGAGGCATGCTTAAAATTTGGACACAAGAAAACCCCATGTCAAATTTGGGGGCACTACACGAACAAACTCATGGCATGCCTGTAGAATATGATATGCATGGACAAAGAAGATATGCCATTCCTCATTATGACTCTATACCAAGTGGTTCCTATATGCAGTTTCATTATAGACCTCCTCCATATGAACATGTTTACAATCAATACCATCCATATATGTAGTATCCTCCTCCTCCACCGGGTGGCTCAGGCATGGGATATGGTCCAAGAAGTCGATCTCCACCTAAGAACAATTTGGAACTGAAAATAAAGGATTTACAAAAGAAAATGGAGGACATTAATACACCAAATCCAACTTACACAATGAGAGACATATGTCCCTATCCATTTGACAAAAGCATTCCAATGCCTCCTTTCCCTACACACTTCGTAACACCTAATTTTGATAAGTACAGAGGAAAGGGAGACCCTAAGGCACATATAAGACAATTTTTCACAGTTTGCATTGAGGTAGTAGTAGAAGAAACATACTTGATGAGATTATTCCCACAAAGCTTAGGTGATCAAGCTATGGAATGGTTCTCCCAACTCCCACCTAGAATTAAGTCATGGGGTGATTTAGCAGAGGCTTTTATCCAACATTTCTCATACAACATAGAGACAGACATATCCATTACCACTTTGTGCAACACCAAACAAAAGGATGGGGAATCTTTTTCATCATTCTTGCAATGATGGAGGAATTTAGCCAGCAGATGCTCTTGTGAAATTCCATAAAAACAAATGGTAGAGATGTTCACCCAGAATGTCCATAGAGAAATTGGTTATGATCTAAGAAAAGCTTGTTTTTCCACCTTCAAGGATGTCATTGAAAACGGCTTAGCAACAGAGAAGGTCCTAATTGAACAAGGAGTAATTAAGATATTCAAAGAAAACAAAGAGGACTTTAAAGGAAAAGACAAACCAAGATTTCAGAACAAGAACAAGAACATAGTCAATAATGGTGTTGTTGATGCTAATACAGTAAGACCCGAAATCATTTTTTCTGGATCAAGTTCTACAAATAACCAAGTGAATACTCAAACAACTTCCAAACCATGAAGGAAATACACCCCATTTGGAGAACCACTTGAGTCAGCTTTCAAGAAGCTAATGGCAAACAAGATAATAACAATTCCTGACAATCCTCCATATGAACCAAAGGTCAAACCAAATTGGTGGAAGATGATGAATACTATGAATATCACAAGAGCAAAGGACATAAAATAGGAAATTGTCATCGACTGAAGAACATCATACAAGATCTTATTGATAGAGGTGACATCGAGATCGAAGGACATTCATCCAATCAAGAACATGAGATGTTTAAGGAACCATTCCCTAAACATGACAAGGGAAAATCCAAAGCCACAGATGAGAAGACCAACTATACCAGAGCATCCTATAACTATGATTCAACTGTTAATCACATTTTGATGGACAATTATGTCTCTACCATTATCATAAAGGACAAAGCACCTGAAAATTCTACCCAAAGACCCAAAGTTGTCCTAAAAGGCATTGGACCTTCTTCCGAATCTACCTCTGAATGTATTGTCACAACTCGTCGATGTAAGGTCACCCTATAAGGTGCTCCAGCTAAAACCATCGCTTCCTCATCAACCAAACCTGAGTACAACCTAGTAGAATAGTTAGGGAAGACACCCGCACTTATCTCCATTCTTGAGCTTTTACGCATATCCCCTGCACATAAAGCCATTCTTGACAAAACTTTGAGAGACACTATGTCCCCACTGATCTGAATGTGGACCACTTTCAAGCCATGGTGGGATACCTTTCCATTCCACATTCTCTCACATTCACTGGAGCTGATGACGCCTCTGTAATCCAACCACATAATGCACCTTTACACATTGAAGCCTTCCTACACAAGCATTGAATAAAATGAGTCCTGATAGATGGAGGTGTTGGTCTTAATATATGTACTTTGAACATAATAATACAATTGGGATATTCAAATAAAGTTGTGAATGCTACAAACAAAATTACCATCAAGGCATATGATGACAAAGAGCACTCATCCAAGGGCACAATCACCTTACCTCTCAAAGTTGGGCCAGTTACAAAAGATGTGGTTTGTCAAGTCCTTGATCTAGAGCTCACATACAACATATTGCTAGGATGTCCATGGATTCATGAGATGAGCGCAGTACCATCTACATATCATCGATGTATCAAATTTCCACTCAATGGAGTTGAAGTGACCATTAAAGCTGACCCAAATCCATTCATATATTGCAACAATCTGCGACCTAGATCAAAAATAACAATCCTAGTCAATCGAGAATGTGTTCCATCTTCAGCATATGTTGATCCAGAATCATTGAAAGCTTCTACATCAAAACAAGCAGAGATCAAAGAAAAGTTCAAGATTAAAGATATGGGATGTGGTGAGTATATCTTTCATGTTGATCAACTCCCACTATATCCTAACACATTTAGTCGACAAGAACAACCTACAAACAATTTTTAATGCCAAGGAATTGGGTATGAACCACCTAGTGTTGTGGCTGCTAAGTCTGAATGCAAATCTCCTCTAGTGGTGCAAGCAACTCTTGATATCAATAGTCCTAAGAGTGGTTCCAGCGAAGAATCTATTGAGCATATCACCAACTCTCTCGAGAACTCACATAGCTTTACCATTTCATCCACTCATTCCATTTCCACTACTCTCTTAGACTTGGATCAACAAGAATTACAAAACCCCTTACTCATTCGGGATAAAAAATCAAGCTATGAAAAGAAAAATCTAAAAGTCAAAAATAAAGAGAAGTCTTTCAGTCCACATCAAAATCAAAAACTATTGGACTTTGCAAAAATCAAAGTCAAGGATAAAAATCCTATGAAAGAAAAAGAGCAAGAGATGATCTCCCCTAATACCAAAATAACTGGGGGCAAAAGTTCTACAATTTCAAGTAAAAAAGAATACTTGTTGATCCTAAGTCTCCATCATGCTATCCTACTTTCAATTATTTTTGCAATCATAAGCCATCATCACTCATCCACTTATTCTGCACATCCTTTCCCTTCTAGCGATACATCATGGACCTTTAATGGATCTTCCTCGAGGGACTTTGTTATCAGGCATGCCCAAACTTCTTTAGGTGACATGCATATGAAACTATGTAGTACATACACTAGTAATTCTATCTCAATTCTTTTATCAAGGAAGACAGTCACTCGAGCTACACATCATTCAGTCAAGGAATGTTGCAGTTACAATCACAAGGTAAAGCCTCGTACATTTGAGGTGGGTGACCTAGTTCTCAAGGAAAATCCTAAAAACCAGCAAGACAGAGAGAAGAAGGGAAAGTTTGAACCAAATTGGCTTGGTCCTTACATCATTACAACAGTCTATGGATTTGGTGCATATCAGCTCTCAACCCTAGAGGGAGAACCTTTGGAGGATCCTATCAACAGCTTGCACCTTCGCAGGTTTTACACATAGCTCTTCAGAATATCCTAATTCAAAAATACAAAAAAAATCAAAAAAATATCAGAAAATCATAAAAAATAAAAAATCATTACTAGGTGAAAACCTAGCAAATAGGCGCCTTTGTGACAAAAAAAAATTGAAAAAATAAAAAAAGTAAACAGAAAAACATTTCATCCAACAGTGAAAACCACTTTGGTGGCACCCTGGGCAAGTACCATGGTGAAAAATGGGCCACCGGCGCCATGTGTAGAGACATTGCTCCTCCCTCCTTCAGGATTCGATCTCATCCTTCACTTTGCACACACTTACAACCTATCCATCCATAATAAACTTACCCATTTCCATCATTGCTTGTTATTAATCTACCTAAGATTGGTTAGCCATTCATAATAATCCCTCCTTTTCGCAACCTTTCCATCCATAATAAATCAGCTCCTATATGTAGCTAAGGCAAATCCTAAGTCTAGTGATGGGTGTGGAACTAAGAGCATCACATGTTTTCAGGAGTACAATTTCTTCCAGTTTTCTTCAGCCTATCCACGCACAATCCACAATAAAGCAACACTTGTATCACATATCAACAATAAAGCTTCATCTTCTCTGCAATAAAATATCAGTTTCATGGATTCAGTCAATTTTAGATGAGACACAGCAGCAGCAATGGGCTTTAGCAAATCAAATCTTTCAATAGACTCAGACAACATTATGGTTCAGTGCTATCTATCCTTTTGTGAAAGTAAACATTGTGACCACAATCAAATAGACTTATACAAGTGACAAGAGACACTAAACTTAAGGACTGCAGTGGATGTTGGTGTCGAGTCTTGGTTTTCTTTTGATTTTATCTTTTTGTGACATGTCTTTTAGCTTTTCCAGGATGTCTCTGACTAGAGATTCTATGTAGTGTCCACCCTTGATTTGACTTATTTTGACTAGAGTTGACTTTTATATTATCCTTGATAGACTTATCTAGACTATATTTTGATGATTTGGATGATGATTACTCATGTGATTCAGTATGTACTCGATGGATTTTATATGCTCACTATGTGATGGATTATTGATAGATTAGATTGATCATGATTTTAATGATGATTATGATTACGCTAACCCTACTTCATGATTATATATGATGAGATGTTTATGAGATGTGTTTGACTGTCCTCGTGATAGAAATGATTCCACATCACTCATTGTGAGCGGGTTGTGTCATCATGATTCTCTATCACTTGCTTTTTCTATATATGTATTTATATATGTTGTATTGTCATTTTGTGGTTGCAGGATTTTGCAGGTATGAGACATTGATTCCACCTAGCTTCACAGGTCTGAGTGTGTCTTTAGTTCCAATGGCTTATGTGGTTCAGAGATGGCATGAGTTTCCCCTCACATACTCTAGGTCTAAGTTGTTCACCGTGAGTAGTCAGCGTCTTGGCATAATTCGCCATGCCAGTTAGTAAGCTTGGTCTTTTAGTTTTGTGAGTTCATCTTATGCCAGTTGATTTACTTGCTTATGCTAGAATAATTATGTGGCTCTTGATGTGTAATTTTATATTTGGTAATGGTTATTTTAATATACTTAATTTATAAGTTTTGAATATTTAATTATTTGGTATTTATATTTATTTGATAATTAACGTTTATTGATTTTATGATTATTTATTTGATGAGCCTTATTGTTGTTTAATATTTGTGATTTAATCTTTAATAGTATTTGATTATTTAATTATTTAATTATTTATTTGACCTTCTATGGTTTGATATTTATTTGATATCTTATATTAATTTGGTTCTTTAATTTATTTTGTTAGCTTTGGTTTATTTGATTTTAATCCCCATTTGGATTATTTATTTACAACTTATATTTATTTAATAGTTTGACTTTTATTCCTAAGTGGGGTGTATGAACACATTAAATTAAATAAAGAAATAAAATAATTCCACTTAGTTGGATAAGTATATTTTATTTACTTTACCTACCCTTCACTCTCATTGGCTAAATTCAAAATGGGTGAATAAATTATATTATATGGTGGGTTGGTAAAATATACTCCAAAATGGAATATTTTGATTGGCCGAGATTGAGGCTAGGGTTTTTGGATTATTGTTGCTTTTTATTTTCATTCCCGTGAAGTTTTTCGGGTTGTTGGCTCTTCTCTGGAAAATTTCTCCAGCACGTTTTCTTTTTGGCTTTGGATTTCTTCTCTCTTGGTTTTGGCTGGAGCTTGGATTGAATTTGGTTTGTCTTGTGGGAGCTCTTCTTCAGCTTCAAACCATTACTTCAAGTTGCAGGTTAGAGTTCTTCACTTTGCATTTTGGTTTTCAATGGCTTCTCTGTGTATGCATTGTGTCTGCATTGTTTTTTTAGTATTGGGTTGAAATATTATTTATTCTATAGTTTTTAATATTGTTGAAGGTTAATATTTGGGGAGGAAACTTTATATTATTTGGGTTTTGTATAGTTGCTGGAAAATATGTATTTGGTGTTTCCTATGTATGTCATTCTTGGTTCTGTGAAAACTCTTGTGAAGATATTTGATTAAATCTTGGTCTATAATTTGAGATATTTTATTGTATTTATACCCAATAATTCCTTGTTTTTGGGCGTTTCTTTTCATATGTTTTTTGAGCCCTTTTGTTAAGTCTGTATTTTATTATTTTACCCAAAAAATTTCTAAGTTTTCCATAAGTTCTGTGCAAAAGTGTTGTTTTTGCAAAAGCGTTGTTCTGTATTGCATTCGTGCTATTCTCTATTGCATTTGCATTGCTCTGCGCAACACAAGCGTTGTTTTAGGATGTATAAGCATGAATCTAGAAACATAAGCATTGTTTTAGGATGCATATGCGCGATTTTGGAATGCATAAGTGTTGTCCTTCTTGACAGAAGCATTGTTCTTTTTGGCAAAAGCGTTGTCCTACGGGGCAAAAGTGCTAACCTGACTGTGTTTTGTATTTTCCCAGTTTTGGTCATTTTTGAAGTAATTTCCCAAATTGATTTTTGTACCAGAGGCTTTATTTGAGGCCTGTTGATATTTCCCAATTTTGGGTTTGATCAGTTTTGATACATTTTGATGGTTTTGAGTATAATTGTTTCTCTATGTATTATGGACATTTTAGACTCTCTTCCATGTAGATAGGCCATGGATGATGGAGATGATTTCTATGTTGTTTGGACCAGCAAGTGAGTAGGCCTTGTTGTAATGTTATTCTTTATTTGATGGCAGCATTTGATGGCTTGATATGCCTTTGTTATTGCTAGCCAAGAGGCTCGTTTTTCTATATTGATGTTGTATATGTTGTTGTAGCCTTGTTTATGTTGTAAGAGTATGTGTGGAAGTTGTTGGCTTCTTTGAGTGTTATTTTCATGTAATTATGTTGGTAGAGCCTCTTGTGATTTATTGTTGGGCCATGTTAGGAGTGGGCTTCCTTGTGATGACCGGGGTCATGAGAGATAGGCTTGCATGAGGTTCCTTGTAAGGATGCATGAAGTCTAGACCACCAGGGCACATTGGAGTTTTCTGTGATTTGTAAATAAGTGATAACCTAATAATTGATGGGTTGGGTAGTTAGATTAATTAATAAGATGATAAATTGATTTGTGCCTCATGACTTAGTCCTAGGGAGGATGTTTTAGGATAAGCATGAGAAGGCCATGAAGATGGTAAGCTAATCTTCCTTAGTCTCTCATAGGTTGAGATGGCTCCACATGTCCATTAGGCTAGTGCCTTGTGTTATTATGTTATTATGTTATGAAGATGGCATGTGATGGCACTCCACTCCTACATGTTCTTCCCCTATATGATTTATGATTATACTTATTGGATGCATTTATGTCTTGATGAGTTTTATGCCTCTGGAAGTTCATTCTTGTTGTATGTGGGAGTTCTTGCTTGAGATTCCTTGTGTGGTTAGTCTCCTTGGTTATAGGTGTCAGCTTAGGTTTAGAGTATGTGTTGGGACCTTGTGTCATCTCCTAGCACAAGGGGTGGCTCCTTTGGTTCCACATGGTCAGGAGGTTGGTGTTTTTTAGCCATTGGGATGTTCTCTTGGATTGTTCTTGTGTGGATGTGGATTCTTCTTCATGATGTACTATGGATGTACCTTGTAGCAGATTTATGTAATGGATAAGATGGAATGCATGTAATGTAATATCTTTGTATATAGTAGATGGATTCTTGTAGTAGAAAGAGCTATGTTCATGTTGTATTTAATGTACTCGTATTTGTAAGATGAATTGTAGTTGGAGATTGGAATTTAGAGATATTATATTTGTACTATTGTAGAGATGTGATTTTATGAATCGTGGAAATAAAGTGGATTATAGTTGGAATAGAATGGAACTGCATTATGGATTAGTTGTATTATTTCATGGAATGTTTATATGCTAGTTATAATGTTAAATAATCTTGAAAGAGGAATATTCGTGGATTAATAATTAAATATGTTAGAAGATGTTAATTGGATCTAGTAAATAGGAATGATTCACATAGATGCTTTGGTAGAAAGGAAATTATGCATATCATGAGGAATAAGTAATGTTGTAGGTTGCATATTTCATGGTTAAAGAATTAGAATATGACGCATTAATGAAGGTGAAATATGTCTATCATGTGTGTAGTATGTTATGGTGGAAATGAATTAAGTAATGATGTTAAAGTACCCTAGAGAAAGATTATTGTTGTTGTGTTATTTCTGCTTGCGTTATTTGATGAAATGAGCAATGATGTATGTTCATATTGGTTAATTGGTTAATGAATGTAAATAGATGGAGATGTTATATATTGCATTAGTTGTTATTAGATGTTAATTAAAAAAAAATTATCTCCATTTGTATATCATTGTTTAGTTTCTTTAGGGTATTTTGGCGGGCATTACATGCTATCTCTAGGATGTCTTTGACTAGAAAGGCAAGGATGGGGTATCGTCACCTATTTTTCTTTGTTGTCTGTGGATTATCTCTTAGTAATGCTATGACTTGTCCAAGGATATGAGGACACTGTGAGTCTAGTGTGAACTAGAGCATTTCTTGTTTGTGACTGTCTGATCTCCATGCAAACAGGTACAATGACTTTCTGGGTCAAACATATACCTCGATTATCATAACCTATTTGCCATAATAAAGCTCAATGATGATAATAGCACAAGAAGCTCTTTCACTTCCATATCTTCTATCTTTCATCCCCCTTTATTGACTGACCTCCATCATCCTTCTTGAGTCCATGTAGCCTATTATCATATGACTAAGTATAATGACATGCCAAAAAATATTTGCATTTCATGTAGTTTGCACCTACATTACCACATTTTAGCATTTCATACATACATATAGATGTCACAATTACATCACATCCTGCACACAACACATGTTAGCACATTTTACATTCTCATCATATAAATAGTTATTTGCATTATCATATTCGTCTACATTTCATACATTCACATTTGCATCACGCATGACATATAAAAACATAAAAGGACAAAAACTATTGCATTTCATCACGTATATCTGCATCCATATCATAAGAATCATATAGAAACATGCATCACATAGAAGCAACATCACATAGGTACACATGCATATAGCTACCGCAAGGATGAATCATCTCATATATATATATATATATATCAAAATCATAAGTGTCATGATACAATAATGTCAAAATCATATGGCTACAATCGCCTGAAGGTGTCATCATACAAAATGGTACAAAACTAATACATAGGGAGCCCTCTAAGGCTATGATGAACTCCCTCCCTCAGAGACATCTGGCCTCGACGGAGTCTGAGCCCTGGAAGGACCTGCCTCAGGATCATCTCTCCTATGTCCTCTATTTTTTGTCTACCCTTAATGTTGTCTCAGCCTCTATATAGCACTAAATAGCCTGATCCCTCTCCCGCTTAGTGTCCCTCAGTTGTCTCCAGAGCCTAGCTGCATCCCTCTCCAGATCTTGGATCTCATCTGCTTGTCCCTAGTAGATCTCCCTCAAGGGTAGTAGCTCATCCTCCTCATCCCCTCCATGTCCCTATCCCCATCCCTGTACCTATCTGGGAACTTGTGCTGCTGGCACATGTAATGGAAATCCACCTCTACCCCTCACTACATGCATCTGTCTCTCCTCTCTGCCCTCTCTCCTCTGAGCCACTCTACTCTCTACCACTGTGCCCTACCTCTTCCATCTCCACTATCATCTCCATCATCTCCACCATCCCCCTCTACTGGCTCTCTTGGATCTGTCGGTCATGGAAACGAATGCTCTACCCAATATGCGCGATACTCTGCATCCCTCCCTGCATCCTCCACATCTGCCCATATGTCCCAAGGCATCAGAACCATCTCCAACATCTGTGTCACAACCTGATCATATGATAATAATGGACCTAAATACACCTGATCCCTCATTATCTGTGCACACATCTCGTGGCATCCGTTGTATCCTGTCGAACTGCCTGCATACCCTGTCTATCAACTGCCTCTCGATAATATATGGTGTCCTCCCTATCAAATAGCTGCTCCTGAATACATATGGAAGCTCCACTGCATCATCCTCCCACTCCTCACAGTCCCGATACGGCCTCCATACCACATTGTCTATCTCGTCCATCACCCTATGCCAATACTCTAACCTCCCAATCTGTGGCTAGGAAGTAATCATATCATAGAGATGTACATAGCTACGTCCATGTCCTCTGCCAGGCAGATGCTCATATTCCCACACCTGCAACAGTGTCACTCTGCATCCCAATCTTGTTGATCCATGATATACAAACTGATGCAACTCATAATACAAGTGTGCCAGTAAACACGGTCCCCATGCAAACTTGGTATGCTCAGTCACCAATGTCTCCAGTGTCCTCCTCCATCCCAAAGCCAACCCTCATGTCGCCCTATTTGGATAGAGGAAGCCATTGATAACTCCTACAAACACCATTGGTAGTGCCAATCCTGTAGCTTTCATAGTGTCCCATGCCACATGTCCAACCCTCATCTCCAGTCCTGTATCCTGGAACACTCGTCTTAGTGCATCCTTGTCTCCCTCTCAATTGTAAGGAACTAACTCCCCAACAATCAGTATCCTTAGTATCTTGTATACATCCTCTAAGGTGACTGTCATCTCACCCATCGGCAAATGAAATGTGCATGTCTCTGAGTGCCATCTCTCAGCTAATGTACTCAGCAACCCCATGTTCGCCCGAAACTCAAGCACATACATAACGTATCACAAGCCCATAGCCTCCACTTCTACTCTATCCTTGAATGTCAACTCTATCGCAAACTCTGAGTCAAAGGGAATCTCTCTCGTGACTCCAACATAGGTAGATCCTCCTGCAGTCAAGCAAAATCAACTATGTCAATCCTAGTGGCATTCCCTATTCATCACAAAGTGCTACTTTTTATCTAGGTGCTTATATCTATCATATGGCACTCTATCCTAGTGGTACTCCTTGTTCATCACAAAGTGTTGCTCTTTTATCCTATTGGTACTCGTTGTTCATCACAAAATGTTGCTTTTTATCCTAGTGCTTATATCTATCATATGGCACTCTATTCTAGTAGCATTCCCTGTTCATCACAAAGTGTTGCTTTTATCTTTTAGGGCACCTACTTGAGTGTATCCTCTTGAGTATCTTATCCAATTGACAACGTATGTCTATCACAGAATTGTTAATTTCAGCCTAATCCAATTGACAACGTATGTTCTATCACAGAATTGTCAATTTTTATGGTACTCCTTGTTCATCACAAAGTACCTCGCTCTATCCTATCCTAGGACCGTGCTTGAGTGTATCCTCTTGAGTAGTTTCCTGATTGGCAACGTATGTTCTATCATAGAATTGTCAATCCTAGCCCTATCTGTTATCCTAGTCTTCCCTATAGGACCTGCTTGAGTGTATCCTCAGCAGCTTATCCAATCGGCAGCCTATGTTTATAATAGAACTGTCAATTTGCCCTTGAAGACATAAACGCGCATTCATGACACAAACGCACTTGCATACTGCATAAATGCACCTAGCCTAGCAATGTATACACACCTTCCCTTTTTTGCCCTGCTTGACATTTTTTGCAATATTCCTAATATGCATTTATTGACCTACCTGACATGCATTTATGACAACAATTAATGCAACAAAGTACAAGGAGGTTTTGCGGTACTTATCGGCTCTCCTGCATCTACTGGCCTTTGATATCGGCAAACACGATCAAATCTATGCACCAATGTCATCGTTGCTGACCGCTCTCTACTCTCTCTGCACTCTGATCTCTTAGATGTGTGGATGACAATAAGGATGTTTTCCCTCATAGTCTATCTTATAGACTACCCTAGCCCTAGTCTCCCGAGTTAGTCTTCTTTATCCCGTGACTCTGTCACTCTATCCTATCTTGTCAGTCCATTCTAGCCTTTCTTTCTTATCAAGAGATTGTCTATGATCTTTTCAGACATTTTCATCCAATCTCTTGAGGGGGCATATCATTCCCATCTTGGGGCAACTTTGTATCAGTTCATCTTATCTTCTTTGAAACAACGTGACAAGCTACATTGTCTCAAAGAGGGGCAAAATGTAGACATCTAAAATTGTCCAGTCTAATTAAATAAATATATTTATTTATTTAATTATTTTAGCCTAATTCTTCTATTAATTAAATAAATCTTTATTTATTTAATTAATTCATTTATCCTCTTCTAGCCTTATTTCTCATTTAAATAAATACTTTTATTTATTTAAATTATCCTTTTCTAAATTAAATAAATACTTTTATTTATTTAATTGATTCCACTTCCTCTATTAATTAAATAAATCTTTATTTATTTAATTAATTCATTAACCTTTTCTACTAATGACACGTGTCATTCATCTCTTAATTCCTACACTACCTACCCTCTCATTATTTTATTATTTCCTCTACCTACCCTCTAATCCTAGCCAACCATTTATCTTTTACACCTCTCAATCTTATCCCTTCATTTCTTACAGTGTCTTCTATATAAGAGGATACTCTCCTTCATTATCAACCCTAATTATCTCCTAATCAATCTTTCAAGCATTCTAGCATTTGAACTTTCATATGCGATCTAGCTATCAACCACATTTCTGTTGTTTGTTGAGCTCTTGTGCACACATAAAATCTGAGAGCAAATATATCAAGCAAGATCAATGGAGATAGGAAGAATGGAGATCCAAACCCTATTGGACATGTGATGGTATAATCTTTGTGATTTCATTGATTTGCATTGTCTTAGGTAATCTTCATATGTTATGGTGGATCTTTGTTGTTGTTAGGCTAGGGTTTTGTGGTTGAATTCATTTAGTCTTTCAATATTGTTGTTTCCATTTTCACCATAAACACCTTTAAACCCATGGATTGCATTATCCTCACTAGAATAACATTATTTGAGGTCCCATAGTCGATCATGCAATTTTTCAAATCTCCTCCATTGATAATAACACTTAAAAAGAAAGGATCTACATTGTCGAGGCTCTCCCCTATTGTAACTTCAAGGTAAATTTGGGGAATCTGGTAAACCATTCCCTATAGCTCTTTATCCTTTGCTTCATTTCTAATTATTTGTTCCTTCATATTATGAGATATATTCTTATTCTCAATTTCAACAAGATGAGAAGAATCTTTGACCCAAGCCTTGGCTTTCTCCCTATGCTCTTCAATTCTTAACATCTCTTGCAAAGGAACCTTAACTGTAATCTGAGAAAGCAACTGAAGCATATCCATAGGCATGTAATTTGGTAATTCAAGTGACATACTTGGTTGCTCTTCACATTTCTTGGGTATGTTGCGTTCAATACTCTGTATCCTCTATGAATCTCCCCCAACAGGCGAAGCAGTTTCTTCAATTATCTTTGCTTTCATCTTAATTGAAGAAATTTTTTCAATAGGTTTTACAACCTCTGCTTTTTTGGCCCACTCCTTTTTCTTGACCTCCTTAATTTTGATTGCTTCTTTCACTGATTTATCCTTCCTAACCTCTTTTCCTTTATTTTTCAATTCTTTGACAAATAGACCTGAAGGCTTGCCCTGGTCTTCACCTACAACCCTGTTTCTCAATTGATAATTGTTTTTTACCTAAGCCACCATAGCAGCTATTATTTTAGCAATCTGTTCATTTGAGGGTCTTCTTAAAGACATAGAACACTCACCTTGTTCAACATTGCACATTCGATCATCAACAAATAATTCATCATCAGAAAAAACCTGTTGATGATATGTTTCATTTATTTTCCTTTGATTATTTATATCAAAGTCTTGAGTCTCAATATCAGAAGAATATTCTGCTTCTCCAAGACAAGAATAAATCATAAGACAATCAACATTGTCACCTTCAAAAGTTTCTTCCTCTTCTTCATGTGTCTCATCTTTAGCAGAAATAAATTGTGCTACGACACAATATTCAAGAGAATGAGGTGATTGACAAGCAACACACTAGGGAGTATCATCTACCATGTTCATTGTATGTTTCTGTAATGGATCAGGGGTTTGTTTTTCTTGCTTACCCTTCTACTGCTAGAAAGGCTTTCCATCTTTCCAGTTTGTATTGTAAGGGTAATCTTGCAACCTTAGTGGTCTATTGAATTTATTAAACGATGGATTCTCTTGTACAAAACTCTTGTCATTTTTTGCCACTGTCAATTTTAAATCCTTCAAGGTATTAAGTACCTTGTCCCATTTTTCTTCTTCTTTAGGATTTGTACCTAAAGACTTCTCAATTTTATCTTTGCCATTCCTAGAAAATGTAGGATCCTCTATTCTTCCTAGCTTACCTGAAGCTCTTCTATTTCCTTCCATATTTATAGCTATTCTAAATGCATCTCTTAAAGTTTGAGGATCCTTGTCTGTAAGTATATATGTCATTTTTGCATCAAATGCATTCATATATGTAGTCAGACAAACATTGTCATCCAACCTTAACACTTGAAACAACTTATGCAAATCCTTTTGAAATCTGATATTAAAGTCTGACACATCTTCATTCAATGACTTTTTTATATTATTGAACTCGTTTAACATGAAATTGGGGTTTGTCTTGTCACCATACCGCTCTTTAAAAAATCTTTCAAATTCCTCCCAAGAACTTATACTTGTAGTTCGTAATCCCCTATACCAATCCCTAGCATCCTCTGCCAGAGATTGTACAAATAACTTCATAACCGCATCTTCATGCTCCACCTCATAATCATTCAATTTATTAGTGAATGCTCTTAGGTGTTCTTTGCCAGTTATAGCATTATTACCTATGAATTTACTAAATTTATCCCTTAAATCATTTGGGATAACATTTGGATATCTTGGGATCCCATCAAAATGTAATTGCCTATACCTCTCTAGATGGATGGGTCTTCGTTGGAATTTCCCTGTTGCAACTCGTCCTATAACATTTGTTGTGGTATTAGCTATAGTAGCATCTCTTATAGTGTTAACCCCTACAGCTGTGTCGAGATCTTTAGGACATTGGGGATGACTACTATTTTGAGTAGTTCCTTGACCCTTTCGTCCAATAGGTGGAATCCCGATATTCTGAATGTTTTGGTCATTTTGAGATGAAACACTTGTAATGACATTTGGCACTGCACCAAAAACTGCCTGAGTTTTGGATGGACCAGCAACAAATGAAGCATTGTTCAAAGTTGACAATTTAAGGAAATCAATTTTCCTTTTCATTTCTGCATTTGAGGCTTCCATCTCAACTCTCTTTAACTCTTTTGCAAGAGTTTCATTTTCTATCCTAGTTGTTTTCAACTAAATATCAATTTGGGACAACTTTAGACTTAAATCTGGGATAGTCAAAGACTTCTTATCATCTATCTTAATGGCAGACACCTTATGTTTTCCCTTATCCAAGTCCAATCTAGGAACCTAGATATTTGGTTGGTTAAGATCAACTAACTTCTGATTGTCCATATTGCTCTTAGCCTTTTCCCTTATGACATTTTTGGATTTCTTATCTAAAATCTCCCTTAGAACAGGGCCCTCAATAGTAGGCTTATCATTTTCTTGCACTAAGGCTTTAAGTGTTGCTAATTGTCTTATTAGACCATCTCTTTCTATCATAACTCTAATAACTTCAAACTCCTTTTCCTTTTCTCTCTTACTTCTGAGATCTATTTTTTCCTGGAGCTCTCTTTTCAATGTATCGGTATCTCCAAAAACTTCTTCTGGATCTGGTAAGTTTATTTCAGATCCAGAAGTATCATCTAAGTCAATCAAGTTCACATCATTTTGTTCTCGTACTGATTCATAATTATAAGAAAAATTTGTTATGAGACCCGAAGGAGGAGGTACACGAATAGAATTATCACTTTGATGACTTCTACTTCTACTTTGACCCCTTACCTTCTCCTAATATTGGACTTGAGTGCATTCTTTCCTTTGTGGTTGCATCTCTTCTTGTATAGGTGTATCAAATAAAGAATTAAAAATCCTAAACTATCTCATTCAAAACTTTTGGAAGTTGATGCATGAACCATAGGAACTAATTTTAGCTATGACTTACTTGCATCCTTATGCTTGGGCTTCCATGATGAGGGAGCAACGCTTGTTTCTGCATTTCTTCTCATTCCTTGTCTCTACAGAGGTCCCTGAAGCTATTCCAATTTTTCTTCAGGGTGCAACTTCATGTAACCTCTGGTGTTCTTTTCTTTACTTATAGTAACAAAGTCCTTCAAAAATTTGTTAGAGTTATTCAAAAATATATGCACTAGCGTAAAAACCTCAGAGTCACCACCCAAATTACTTTGGGATATCAAATAATATACTGCTTGATACTCCTTGAAAGAAATATGTGAACCTTGTTCATAAACTGAAATATCTTTTTCACAAAAATGTAGAACACCCTTTTCACAAGAAAACATGAACCAAAATACAGAACCGTAGGCTCTATCGTCAAACCACAAAAATATTATGAAAACTTCTATTGTATTTTAAAACAGATGGAAAAGTAGTGTTCTTCGACAGTGTACTTTCCAAACACTATCGAAGAACACTACTCCAAAAAGAGATGGAAAAGCAAGAACACCACTGAAGCATGAAATAGATACAAACACTATCGAAGAATAGTTGTTGATCTGAAGAACCTCCACTGAAATAGAACATGACTAGGTAGAGAAGACTGTAATCTACATGAGTGCCCTCAAATGACACTACTCGAATCAAAAGGCAAACAAGGGCAAACACTGAACTTGAAGTTACAGATGGCATGAGACACCAAAGCCTGAAGAGATGATCAATCAAACCACAAAAACATTAGAACCAATAGGACAAACCTCCCCATAATGTTGAAGAGGGAGAGGGACAGGTACACTGAAAAGAACAGCCAACAAGAGTTGCATAACAAAGAACCAAGAACATCGAAGGTGCTGAGAAAGTACATAGTGTCATGGAAGGAACACTCACTTAACATACATCATGAGGCAAATGTCGTGGAAGGAACACTCACTGGACAAAGGTAGATGGCAAACAAAAGGCAAACATCAACCCCCCCATGAGACTTTATAAGTAGTGCATGTACAATAAGGCACAAGATGTGCAAGATCCCAAGTAAACAATGCATGATGGCACTTTATCTCAGTTTGTTTGCATAAAAGAAGCTACAATGATAAGAAGACTGAAAACATAAAGAACAACCAAAAAATGAGACATCCTACTTAGAGAAGAGATCCCAGGACCTGAAACAACCAAGATATCCACAAAGTGCTGAAAAGCAAAAAACTGAAGAAAAAATTCCTAGAGCAGAATCTAGAAAGAAAACTCATATGGCTAGAAAGTACACAGGACAATCTTTCCAACGATATAAAGTTTTCAAAAAACGGAGTTCGGATGGTTGCTCAAGTGATGTCTCTCGGAGTGCAAAAATGAATTTCTGACTTTGACAGCAAAAAAACCATCAAAAAAGAAAAATCAAAAGATCAAACCTCTAGATCTAGAGAGAGCTCGGAAAGATCTTTCCGACGATATAAGGTTTTTGAAAAAGTGCCTCCGTATGACCAAGTTATGGCCAAACGAAAAAAAAACCCCTCTTTTAGGGCATAAAAAAGGTTAAAAAAAAAAAAAATTGACGAAAATTTTCTGACGCATTTGCAGGTACAGTCATACGGATTTTTGTGCCTCGTAAAACATGCCAATGAAAAATCATGGCCCAAATGCACTTGTCACCGAAATAGGTCAAATTATATATCAAAATGACTGGAAACGCCCTTCGAAAGTCAACGGTGAGGTCTTTTTTTGCCCAAACTACTCTAAATTTATTTTTTTAATGATTTTTTTGATTGACAAATTTCTCAAAATTTGTGCAAAAAAAGGGCAAAACCAACGAAAAAATTTTAGAACCCAAATTTGTCAACAAATTTTATATGGAAATGGGGGTTTTGGGGCGTTATGAGGTTCGTGTGAGCCCAAAATGATCAGAAACAAAACAACTACCCCATATCCAATAAAATTCTGAAAAAAAAACTTGAAACCCTCCAAAAAATCTTCTGAAAAATCAGGAACAAACAACAGCAGTTGTAGGCTCTGATACCATGAAGAAGTTGAGGAAATACAACTTCAAAGATCCCAAGAACACCTGCATGCAAATACCTATCACAAGAGAAGAATGGAGGCACATATAGCAAAAAAATATAAATGCTCTGAAGAAGAAAATTATCATTCAGAAAGGGAATCAATTTAATGAAAAAGTACAATACAATCCTTATAAAAGGATAATAGCGACCCTCAAGGTGTGCAACCCTAAAGAAACCCTTAAGGGATAATGTGTATTTAATAATTAAATACCTACAATATTTATTAAATGCCTAAGTTTAGCTTAAGTGTAGAGTTTAATAGAATAATAATTAAATAAATAATTATTAGCTAATACAAGATAACTCTAAAATTAACTATGATTAGTGCCTTAGTCCATTGGGTACATGAATTCATATTGCATTTGACTGTACTTCTGACAGAATTTATCTAACAACATAAAATCAAAGATGATATTGCCTTACAATATATCATATTTGTAATCCCCACCCAAAACTACTTATCAAAATCCCTATAAAGATCTCTATCACTCTACAATTTTATTCAAGCATTTAATTGACCTATTAGACTAAAGCATGAACAAAAGGTTACATACACCACAACAGTGTAATGAATGATAAAATCCTTTATAATATGCATTCAAAACATGATAGAACAATACATTGGAGAGAAATGGGTTTGAATCATATATTCATTCATTAATTCTGTTGTCTCTATAAGAATACAATCTATACATAACTCCTTCAAGAACCTGCAAAAAACATAGACACAAGACTCTTTTCTATTTTTTGCTTTGTAAAATGACCTCTTACAATCCTTTTGTTTCACCTAGACTTTGCTATTTGGAAACAAAAATCTGGAACACATGAGGGACCAAAATTTTGAACCTCGTCTCATAGCCCTAAATTCCCTTTTATTAAAAACAAGGGAGCAAACAAGCTTCAAGCCAGAGGAGACACCTGTCATCTAAGAATGACTATGTGTAACCCCATTCTGTTATACAAAATAATCATCCTCAAACTTGATTATACTAGATCAAAAGTTGCAGCTACCTTCTTCAAAACTCATGATGAAAATTACCCCCATCTTGTCTTACGGGTTGCAAAATATCTATCACTAGAAAACAAAAATAGTTATGCAAACGGTTTATAGCTTTCTATTCATCATTTAAATACATGCCACTCCACACTCTATATTCTTAATCGGATGGACAATTGAAATTCATTACTTCATGTGCTTTTTCCCTATATGGAATATACTTAACGGCTACTTGGTTTGCCTCTCTTTCAAAAGTTTCAAAAAATAACCCAATAGCAATTATCTTATCCATACTATCTTCTAGCATATCCATATTTAACCCATCACAAATTATTTCTACCTGGGTGTTGATGACTCTTTCTGCCTCTTCCTTCCAAGACTGCAAAGGCTTAACTGCTCCCTCTCTATCTTCAATATCTAGTAGAAGAGTTTGTTCTAATTCACTAAAACTCTTCATCAACTCCATTATCTTTCTTTCTATATTTTCTGGTAGAATTTGGGATTCTTGCATTGATTTTACCAACAAATATGTTGGTTGGAGTGCATGTGGCTTCTCAGTATGAAATTTAGAAGCCATAGACATCATTCTAAGCTCATTTCCCCTTTGTAACCATCTTGTAAACAAGGGTATTGCCACTTCTTTATCATCATTAAACTTTTGAATAGCATCGAAAAGTAAAGAATATAAGGCATGAATATTGTTCAACCTGCATTCAATTTTCTCATTTAAATGATTTAGCACAGAGCTAACTATATTCTTTTTCTCCTCAGCTGATTGTTTCTCTGATTCTTTTAATTTATTCTCTAATTCAACAATTTTCTCCAGGAGCTGAGACTCATTTGGTTCAGTTGATCTTGTAGTATCGGGCTCATCATCATTATCATCATATGGGACTAACACCATGCCAAGGGTATTAGTGCTTATATTTAATTGAGCTACTTCTTCTCTCTGGATCATAGGTGGTGACCTGGATGTTGATGGCTCAGACGACCCTTCAAGTGCAGGATATGAAACCTTTATTTGTCCTTGCTCTAGGAGTTGCACTCGCGTTTGCAGCTCCACACATCTTTTTTGAGATGCATTATAATCATTAAAAAGCTTGTCAATTTTTTTCATTAGCACAACCCTCTCTGAAGCTTCCTGTTTTGCACTCTCATGTGCCAGCTTAGCCACATCAACATTCAATTTTGTAGCCTCTACACTTGATGTGTCAATTGCCCTCTTTATAATCAAACTTCCCCTCAGGTTGAGGTTTAAATCACTGATGTTAGACTTCCTAGGTCCTTCCTCTCAACAATTCTTCCTTTGTATTCTTCAACCTTTGTTTTCCATAGTAACTGCAAAAAGGTTGGGCTTTTTAGAAAGGCGTCATCTTCAAGGAAGCTATCACATGCCTCTCTTCTTGCATCTTTGAAGGCTTTACCCTGAATATCCAAGGGAGTAAGATCCAACTCCAAATTAGGAGGCAATATAGGAATACCCATTTGCATTTCTGCACTTGTTGCACCAAACCTATCTCCTTCTACCTGAGCTTCATCTTGCCTTACCGGTGAAACAGATACAGTTGATGATGAGGGGCTTCTATCAAAATCTTTAAGATCAATGATCCTGACTCCTTGAAAAGGTTTAGTTGTTATCTTGGGGAAAGGCTCTGAACTTATAATTTTCTTACGTTTTCTCCTTATCAATCTCCCACTATCATTGCTACTATCCTCTTCCTCGCTTATTTCTTATCTAACTCTTTTGTGAGGAGACTCTTGAACAAGCCTTTTTGTTATCACGCCACTTGCTCAATGGGATACAGGAGGTTGTGAGATTAATTATTGTCGACCATGAACTTCTTCAAGTCTGGCTAGCTTCTCCCTTAAAACTTTAGTCAACTCATCAAAAAAATTCATAACAAATTCAATCTTGGTATAGAATGGAGAAAAATCCTTTAATGGATCATATTTTGGATCCATCTTCTGAATAGCAGCCCATAATTTTCTAAAAATTATCAACTTCTCCTTTCTCCATTCCTGCATTGTGTGGTCAAATTCATTCCTGATTAAATCCTCAGGAAAATTATGCACATGGGGCAACAGAGATCCTTTTATTCTCTTTCTAAAAATGTTGAAAAAACCTTCATGATCACTATTTCTAGCTATACTTACCCCCAAATGGTATGGAGCAAAGAATTTTTCAAAATGCTCATACCCTCCCTTTATAATCACAAAGTAAGGGATAATGGTGTAATTCGGGAAAAGTGACCCCTTTCCTTTATTTTTCAACTCTTTATCCTAGATACATCCAATTTGCCACATTACCTCAACAAAACCCATTCTCAGAGGAACATTGAAAGGCAGTACATGAGGTTGTCCAGAAAAGTCATAAATTCTTATCACAGTGCTTATAGAGTATGGGATAAAGTCTCCCCAATTATGTTCAATTCTCGGAAGAGGCACCCTTTCTTTGGGTCTCACAAAACCATGTAATTATTTAGAAATCCTTGGTGGATTCACTGTCATCCTTTGTCTTAATCTAGAGGCAAAAGTGTTATCAAATCTTATATAACTAGCCTCTTGTCTAGCCCATGACATGTCTGTGCTCCAAAGCTGTACTGGAATCTCCTAATTATCTATTGTCTTTCTAAGGTTCATGGTACCCTCAAAATAATTTGCACTCCTTGAAAGGAACATATGCATGAGTAAAGAATACCAGGAGAATTTAACCCTAGCCACCTGATTCTTAATGTCTAATAGCCCCTCATGAATCTTTTCCTCAAGATAAGGGGCAAAGTCAAAAACTACTGTAAAATCCGAATGTTGTATTTGCATGGCCATGTACATAAAATCAGGCGGCATCACTGTAATGGGACTAAAACCCAATACTTGGCAAAAAGAGAAGAAAGTAGCCTAGAAATAGGGAGCGAAAGCACCGATTGGGAATGGCTCCTTTGAACTAGGGCCGATACGATATGTTGTACTTCCTGCTCTGACTAAGTGCATTGGAAGGAAACTGTTTCTAATGAATTCCTTCATTTTGTAATACTCTTCCTTTTGTTCATTTAAATTTATTGGCACCAAGCTAGGGGATGGCTCATATAAGTCAAAAATCTCTTGAAATTCTTCCCTTCTAATGGTTAACAAAATCTCACCATCATTTTCTTTGATAACCCTTGAAACTGGGTCATATTTATCTACAACGGTCTTAAGCAAATCGACATCCATAAAAACACCCGGTACTACCAACTTGCCCAAATCATACTGCCAAGGACTAGATAATGGGGAATTTAATTTCCTTTGTCCATACCATAATTTGAAAATTTCAAACCCAGTTGTCGGTATATTATCATCTGCCAATCAGAATGCTTTGTCAGTCAACCCTTCCCTTAGGGTTTTTCCATCCACATACCTCTGCCCCCGTTGTTTATCATTTGTGGAAGGCTTTAATATGGTCCAAGAAATCATCATAAATATTTATTTTCATATAATTAACCTCCCCTGAATGCTTTCATTCGGGAGGCATTTTCTACAACTAGGGCTTTCTACTAAATCTCCCAGTCTAGGGCTTATTACAAGATTTTTAAATTTCCAGAGAAATTCAAATAGATTTCACTATTTTATGTCTAATATCTTAACCCTAGAATAAATTGAATCTTCTTTTTGCAATCTTTCACAATTTTTAATATCAATTCATTTTAAGAACACATGGAGAGCTCAGATAGACTTACTGCTTTTGATTTTCGCTAGAAATGACAATTTTGTGTCGTAGGTTGCTTCAATCTCCTTCAACAGCAGGAAATTCTTCAAAATTGCTATGAAGTCTTGTGCAAATGAAAAAAAAATTTAAGAGTCTTTTAATTATTTGTCCAGGAAAGGACGTCAATGTCTTGTCCATCATTAATATTCACGCGAGCGAAACAATGGCTCCTAGCTTTGTAATTAAGAAATTTGAAAACTAGTTGTCGATCGTCTTCCTAGTTGGCCAATCCAACGATCATCTCTTTGTTGACTCATCACCTATTCTTTCATTTGTATTAGTGGCCCCACAAAATCGTGACACATCAACAACACCTCCTCTTTCTATCGAATTCCATCAACGGCCCCACTGTAGGTCTTTCTGGTCAATTCGAGACACGTGGCATCATCTCGTGATGCCGCGGTCCGTAACCACCTCACAACTTCTATTGCGGGAATACAAGGGCCATCCGATCTGTTCAATCTTTACCTCTTTGCATACTGCCCATCAACTCCTTCAGGACTTAAAAATCGAGCACCTTTTACCTCAAGATAAAACATCCTCGTTCATTTTGAGCATGTGCAAATTGATGAGACTATTAGTTGACTGACCTTTACCCCCTGCAAACCGGGATTACAAAGCTTTTGACCGGTTGCGCTACTAACCCTGTTGATTTTGTTGATAACACATGGCATCATCTCGCGCTACCGCGGTCATTAAAATCCTCATATCTATGATTGTGGGGAAGCGCTATCCGTTGGATCTATCCTTTCTTTAACAAACGGTCGGGGTATTTAGCACTTGTTGGACTTAGGAAAAAACAAGCACAAGCATAAATATTTTAAAAGGGGACCGGTTATAGAGAATTTCATGCAGATGACTTAGGAAAAGCATACTTTATGAACTGGTTAACCAATATTTTGCTTAGAGAATGAAAATGGCCCTGCAAATGAAAGTAGAACTCTCAACCTTAAGTGAGAAAAGGCAACAATAGAATATAATAGGGGCCAAAACATACTTTCAAACCACTTTTTAATCATAAAAGACACAATCCCCCGTAGCCCTAAACCCTGATACCTTGACCAAGGGCAAAATAAAACTAGGATGACCAAATTTTGCAAGACACAATTTTAGGTCATATCAGGACTTTCAATCTTTACAACAAATATCAAATCGACGGGCACTAGAGAGGTTTACACAAGCAAAGAGAGCTACATTTGATCAAATGATTGAGTTGGAGAGGAAGGAGATTAATGATAAGTTAAAATTGATAGATAACTCTTTATGGTAGTGTACTAATATTTATAGAGTATGGTGTAACACAGGTTTACTTATAGCTGATTTTGATAAAAGGATTAAGGATATTCAGGAGGAGATTGTAGATATAGTCAATTATTTTGATGGTTCACACTCATTGACTACATCTATAGATGGTCAGATTTTGGTTTTGGAAGCCAAAGTTTTAGCTCTTGAGAGGGAAAAAGATAAAATTATAAGGAGAGCCAGAGGTCTTAGAGGATTGGTGAGTCCCTAGTTGGATTCATTAAGTGTACATAAGAAGGAGTGTATAGATATAGTTGGTAAGCCCACACCGACAGAGTTTAATGAGAAAGAGTCATATGCCCATATGCTAAATAGACTTGTATCTATTTCTAGCACTTTCAAATTAGGTTGGGATACTTATCTAGTAGCTTTTGGAGAAGGGCTATCCAGAAATTTTTAAATATATTCAACTCCGGTAAGGTATTTTGGCACATTCATTGTACAGTCTTTCATTCTTCGTCCCAGTTTTTGGTATTTTTTTGGTATTTTTGGTATCGATGTCAAAAGGGGAGTATAGGTGAAAAATATTCAGGAGGTATGGAGTATTTTGTTCAGATGGATATTCAGCTCAAGGGAGCAGGCTCAGGATGAAACCAACAGATGGAAACCATGATCATTTTTCACATGAGTGTTGCCATCAATGCCAAAGGGGGAGATTGTTAGCAATTGACACTCATTTGGTTGGTTTCAATATGTTGTCATGATGGCAACATGTTCTAGCTTCATAGTTTGGTTTAGTTATGTACCGGCAGACACTTCACCGACACAAGCATCGACACCGACAAGTTGGAAGGAATTCTTTGGTTACCGGCATTGCAAGCCAACATGACTTCATCAGGTTATAAGTATTGGAGGCTGACACCATTTGGGAGATCCAGCATCGGCAATTGCTTTTCATATTCATGTGTTTATGTTATTGAGTTTACATGTATATTCATATTGTAATTATCTTTGTAAGTTGACATAAGGCATGATGGATTGTAAAGGGGTATATAGATCAGTTGATTAGATCATTTTGTATATAGGCAAGGATATGGATATGTGGGGTTATGGAATGTAATAGAGATGCAAAATATATATGAGAGATCATGTATGTGAGGATATCTATGTAAGAGGGTATTCCAGTAAGGGTTTAGGGTTTCAGACCGGAACAGATGGAGCTTAACCGGAACTTTATTTAGGTATAGAAGATGTTATCATTACAGTTCAATCATTTCTTCGGATTGTAGTCAGGATTTGTATGTAGTCAGTGAGGCTCCTTTTGTGATTGAGCAATGTGCTCTAGGCTGTAAGCCTTCGTACAAGTGTAGGCCCCTATATTTTGTAATATCTCTTCATATGGCCAGTGGATTGATATTGTGGGTCACAAATCCCACCATGGTTTTTCCTCTTTGAGGTTTTCCACGTATAATTCTCTGTGTTATAGTATTTATTTGTGTGATTGGCTTATTGGTTGCTTTACTTCTTTCAATTCTATATGTACTGGTATACCGGTTGGTGAATGCATGCTTTAATAAGGTTAAAATTGATCATTCCAGTAGAACACTGATTCACCCCCCTCTCAGTGTTCTTGGATTCCAACATCATCTTCCACAATACCAAGCTCTAATGTTTCTTTTGTCAAACCTGCATCATTTCCATTGTCAGATTGACCAGAGTTTGCATAGTTGTGCACCACCTTCAGCATGACACCTATTGGTGGTGAAGGGAAGGTGAATGTTCCATGTTCTTCTTGCCCTTGCAAGTCAACACCCAGATCCATTGCCCCTTCCACCACCCATGATGGTGCAATTCGCTTGGATGGAAGACCAAGAGTGTCATCCACAGTGTCTGTTAGATTCAATGACAATCCCAAAGACATTAAGAGGGGGGGTGAATTAGTGTCTAACCGGTTTGTGTAATATTTTAGCTTATTTATAACTTTGCAATCCAAATCAATGTATCGGTAAACAAGAACTAATGCAGTAAAGAGAAATAACAGAGACAACATAAATGCACACCATAACATAGAATATTTTGGCGAGGAAACCCAGTGTGGGAAAAACCTCTGTGGGATTTGTGACCCACAATATTTACTCACTGGACAATATGAATAGATATTACCTACAACATGGGCCTGCACATGCAGGAAGGCCAATAGCCTAGAGCTCACTACTCAATAGAAGAGTCTCATTGACTACAAAATGGATAATTAAATCCAATACAATGTACTTCTCAAAATAGCATCTCAAATGTCTGGCTCAATAAATGTTTAATCTCAGTCAGATGCCTTAACCAAGAACCTTTCGATGTCTTTACATATACCAATAACAACAACCTATCATTCTCTTCATCATACAAAATGATGTATAAGATCTCATACATATATGAGTCTTTACAATACATCATGTTGGCTTACAAATAATTAATTTCATTTACAATACAAATCATATAAACAAAACTTTGTCTCATGTCGGCCTGAGTGTCGGTATACTTCATTGTTAGTGTAATCTGGATGTCGGTGAATGTGCCTGCCAGTGTTGGTGCTTGCCGGTGTATGATGTCTGTGATGTCGGTGCCTGTGTAGAAACATGTTACTGGTTGGTTGCCATCAATGACAACATCAACCATTTTCTCATAGAGTGTAGAATGCCAACAATCTCCCCCTTTGGCATTGATGGCAACACTCATGAGAAAAATCCAAAAGTGTTATCCAAAAATGAAGTCCAAAATCTGATCCCAAAAAGAGTGTGCTCCCCCTGAGAAAGTGATCTCCTCTGTGCATTATTTTTCTCCAGACTACTCCCCCTTTGACATCAATGGAAAAGGATGTCAAAAAGAATCAAAGAATACAAAAAAAAATGCTACCTCATAGCCTGTAACCGGTTCTGTACAAGTTGAAAAATGTATGCTAAAATTAGATTCAGGCTCTACATGAATTTGTTATTGTCAGAAAGAATGGTCTCTGTTTGCTAGATCAAGCCGGTCAGATAGTGCATCTGCTGCTCCGGTGATCGTTCCCCTTGAATTGATGCCTTTGATATCTCAACCTGCTGAGTGATAAGACTATCCAATCTTGGACCAAGTTTTCTTTTCAGTTCAATTGTCTCCTAAGCTCCTCTTTATCATGTTGCATGTGAATCAGATCTATCTTTAGCATATCATGCCCATGACAAAGTCTCAAATTTTCATTTGCTCCATCATTAAGTCTCCTAGTCAAGTATTCTTCATTCTTCTTTCTATCTTCAATATCCTTGCATAGCCTCATGGTTAAATCTTGCATTTCATTCCTCATGTTAGTGTTGTCTTGCCTCAACTTATCTGCAATACCACTAAGAGTTTCCATTTCATCATCATGTTTCTGCATTTGCTCATGAAGTTCCTTTCTCTTGTTTTGTGCTATAACCAAGTTCTCCTAAAGTCCTTTAATGAATTCCTTAACAGTCGTCAGATCATCTTCAAGTTTGATATTCTTCAATTTTTCTGCATCAAAATCTTTGAGAGCTCCTTCCAACTATTTTATCAAACTTTCCATCAGTACCGGTTTCAGAATCTTCCTCAAGTTGTTAGGCTTTTGCAAATAGAGGACCAGGCTCTGATGCCAATTGTTAGATTCAATGACAGTCCCAAAGACACTGAGAGGGGGGGGGTGAATCAATGTCTAACCAGTTTGTGTAATATTTAAGCTTATTTATACCTTTGCAACCCAAATCAATGTATCGGTAAACAAGAAATAATGCAGTAAAGAGAAATAACAGAGACAACATTAATGCACACCATAACACAAAATATTTTGGCGAGGAAACCCAGTGTGGGAAAAACCTCGGTGGGATTTTTGACCCACAATATATACTCACTGGCCAATATGAATAAATATTACTTACAACATGGGCTTGCACATGCAGGAAGGCCAACAGCCTAGAGCTCACTGCTCAATAGAAGAGTCTCACTGACTACAAAATGGATAATTAAATCCAATACAATGTACTACTCAAAATAGCATCTCAAATGCCTAGTTCAGTACCAATTTAAGCTCATTCATATACCTTAACCAAGAACCTTTCGTTGTCTTTACATATACCAATAACAACAACCTATCCTTCTCTTCATCATACAAAATGATCTATAAGATCTCATACATATATGAGTCTTTACAATACATGATGTCGGCTTACAAATAATTAATTACATTTACAATACAAATCATATCAACAAAACTTTGTCTCATGTCGGCTTGGGTGTCGGTATACTTCATTGCCGATGTAATTTGGATGCTGGTGCCTACCGATGTATGATGTCTGCGATGCCGGTGCCTGTGTAGAAACCTGTTACTAGTCAGTTTCCATCAATAACAACATCAACCATATTCTCATAGAGTGTAGAATGCCAACATTGTCAA
Organism: Cryptomeria japonica; assembly: GCF_030272615.1. Taxonomy (NCBI): domain Eukaryota; kingdom Viridiplantae; phylum Streptophyta; class Pinopsida; order Cupressales; family Cupressaceae; genus Cryptomeria; species Cryptomeria japonica. Next base: position 436,670,411 of record NC_081407.1, on the reverse strand, counting down.
CTGCAATTGCACCAATGTTGTTGATTGGTTGTTCATTGTCCACTTGTCTATTTGAATCTGATTGTTGGATAAGAGCAATGTTTTTTGCAACCATTTTCGGTGACACATGAACACCCGAAAGGATGAACATGTTCTGCATTGCACATGCATCTTCACCTTCGTTGATCTCTAATGTGTTGTTGGGTTGCATGTCGTCCATGAGGGCATCTGGATTGAGGGGCCATATATCGGTCCTTCTGAATCCTACTATAATGTTGGAAATAGTCAATGCCTTGGCCAAAGACTTGTTGCCTATTTCTGCTAGTTCTTCCCTCCTAATTTCTGCATTCTGGAACCTTGCTATCCACGGGGCTCTTTTTGATTTGAAGTACATCTTGAAAGGAGAGAACACACTAACATCGAGTGGTTTCATCTTGTGAGAGGTGTGAGCTGGCAATGTGAGCAAGTATATGCCTATCATCCTCACCTCCTGGATGGTTGGCAGTGCAACATGGCCATCAAATATCAACAAGTTCATGTTGGTGGGTGATACACCCCCTAAAACAAAGCACTTGAAGTGGTGCAACCAATTAAGGAATAATTCCTTGGTCATCCAGGCATGTTGTTGTGCTTCCATGCAAGCTCCCGACTCGCATTTCAAGATATAATTATGTAACTGCCTCTTCCCTTTGAATAAATAGAAGTCTGGTATGCTTTGCCCGGAAGCGTTAATGTAGCAAAGTATTGTAATCCATTCACGACTCTGTGGGAGTATATAAGACACGTTCTGGCTTCCTTTCTTCACAAGAACCCTCATAGCCCCATTTATGTCAGCCATCACACCAGTTTCATCATAGTTCCAAATACGAGCATGACCATATGGATTAGCGACATAGGATTTTGACAAAGTACCATAGAAAGGAGACACAATTGCTGGTCTCAAAATCAGTGCCCTATCTTTCTTGAGGCCTTCATATGTCCGCAAGATGATTTCTAGATGTCAGGTCTTGAAACCAAACCACCACGACTTCCCAAGCATGCCATCCTTGAAAGGGGTTGGTCTAGTCTCACATATATGAGAGATAGTTGCCTTCAAGTTGATGATTTCGAGACCATGACCAACCCCAGCCATCTCTTGGCTCCACTAAACTATCTCTTCTTCTTCTTCTTCGGTGGTGAGGATTGTTGGTGGACCCTTCTTCGATGTGATTGTGAGACCACCCAACCATTTTGATAGTGTTGCTATTGGAATGCCCCATTTCTTTGATGCGCCCCTATGGACATGTCATTATCCTCAACATCGTGGAGAGCACCTTTCATGTCTATTGCCGATCACAAATTCTATTGCATAGTAACTTTGATTGAAGTGGAAGGTGGACTATGATCCTCCACCGTGTTGTCAATTGACACTCAATTGGATGGTTTCACTATGTTGTCATTGATGGCAACATGGTAGCTTGTTCTGGCTTCATGTTTTAGTTCACTTGTGTATTGACAGGCACTTCACAGACACTACACAGGCACCGACACCGACACCGATAGGATAGAAGGATTTCTCAGGTTATCGACAATGCAAGCCAACAAGGTTTAGAATAAGGTTATCGGTATTGGAGGTCGACATCTCTTGGATCTGGCATCAACAATTGTTTTTGATATTCATGTATTTATGTTATCTAGCCGATATGTATATTGATATTATAATTATCTTTGTAAGCCGACATAAGGCATGATAAGTTGTATAGGGCATATAGGTCAATTGGATTAGATCATTTTGAGATAGTAATTGTAATTGTATTGGGATACATGTCGATTTGATATAATGTGAATATGTATTAGGAAGGAGATGTGAAATATATTAGAGAGATCATGTATGTGAGGATATTTATGTAAGGGTTATTCTGGTAAAGGGCTTAGGGTTTCAGATCGAAACTGACAGAGCTTAACCGGAACTGTATTCAGGCATAGGAGATGTTATCTTTTACAGTTCAACACTTCTCTGGAGTGTAGTTTGGATTTATATGTAGTCAGTGAGACTACTTTTGTGATTGAGCAGTATGCTCTAGGCTATAAGCCTTCCTACAAGTGCAAGCCCCTATATTTTGTAATATCTCTTCATATGGCCAGTGAATTGATATTGTGGGTCACAAATCCCACCGTGATTTTTCCTCTTTGAGGTTTTCCACGTATAATTTTGTGTTTTATGGTTCTCATTTATGTGATTGGCTTATTAGTTGATTTACTTCTTTCAATTCTATATGTACCGATATACCGGTTGGTGCATGCATGTTTTAATAAGGCTAAAATTGATCATTCTGGTATAAAACTGATTCTCACACCCCCCCCTCGCTCACCCCCCCACCCCCTTCTTAGTGTTATTGGATTCCAACAATTTGTATCAGAGCCTTGTGCCTCAGAGGAATTTTAACAGCTTGAGGAGTATCCTGAATCCAGAATCCATGGATATGGGATTTGAAAAGCAACTTGAGATGGAACTTGAAGATTATGTTGTTGAAGGGTTGAAGAACTTAAAGCTACAAGATGAATTGAATTCTGCTAAGGAATTCATTCTTGTACTATAGGAGAGGTTGTCATTTGTTCAAGCTAGGAGGAAGGAACTTTTGCAAAATCAAGATGATAAAGAGAAAGATGCATTTAAGGAATAGTGTCGAAACTGAGTCAAGGGAACATGGTCATGAAAAATGAAATGCAAGCTATAACTATGAGAATGTCTAAGGAGATTGAGGACCAGAAGAAGGAAGAAAACATTGTTGTATCCCTGAATAACAAATTTGAAGAATGTGGTAGGTTGGTTCATGAGAATGATATGTTAAGAACTAATTTAGTACAATCCCAGAGTAATGAAAAAGAGCTCGAGAGACAAATGATAATTCAAAAAGATGATATAACTACTATAAGTGAGTGTAAAGAAAAATTCAAGATTAGTTCAGCACAACTAGATGAGTTATTGAAGAGACAAAGACAAAATGGAAATTCCAGTGGACTTGGATTTGAGCAAGGACAGACAACTAGCATTGCTAATGAAGATCAAAACCATAAGGCACCAGTAAGGCAGTTTAATGTTTATAAATTAATGGTAGATGTTTTATTTACAATAGATTTGGTCACATGGCTAGGCAATGTAGAAACAGAGAAAATCAGAACCCTGATTCTACTCCTAGTCAATGTTCTAAATGTAATAAGTATGGTCATAAGACAGAAGATTGTAGAATGAATGTTAAATGCTATGCATGTGGAAAATTTGGACATATGGCTAATTAGTGTAGGTCAAGCAATTATACCGGTTTTAGCAAACGAATTCAAAAGAATAATTGGACATATTGCTAAATTCTATAGAAGCGAAAATCCACCTGTTGGTAATGGAGAATCAAATGAGAAAGGAAAAGAAAAGGTTAGTGAAATCCGGCAAGATCATACCCAGAGATGGGTCAGGAAGACTGAAGATCAATCAGCAGATGGGAATGCACCGATTACTTATCCGGCACAAGAGGTTGCTCCTACACCAATAGGAAGTTCATCCGGTAACTGAGGCAGATGCTTTAGGGGTAGGCAAAATTCATGAAGATGTTGCATATGCCCCAGGAAGAGGTTCTAGAAGATGTTCCAGGCATTGGAGATGCTTATCCGCATGGATATATTTTGTTCAAGATTCGGTATCTTTCACCAGAAGTCATTGATGTCAACGAAAGATTAGGGTTTTACTTGGAGGATATAAGGTTGAATCTACTTCATTTTTTATCACCTTGCATTCATAAGCGATTCAGTGTGATTAAGAGTGATCAGAGGCGATTCAGTGCAATTTGATATCTTCTTGAGCGATTTCATCGGTGACTGGAAGAGTTTGTTAGGGTTTCACCTGAAGCAATTAACATGTATTTATCTTTAATCATGGAAGCGAGATCATCATCTGTTCCTATCTTTGTTGCAAACATGACTGTTGTTCAGGTCAAAGACTATCCCAGGCCAATTTTCAAGCGATATCTGCATGTGGCTACCCTGGAAGATTCAGTTGGAGCATTTTCTTGTGTTCTGGAGGGATTTGTGTATGTCGGAGATGCTAGGGCATACATACACTATCACATTGAGGATTTGGGGACATCTGATATAAAGAGCATGTACATGAGCGAGCTTATGGGAGATTCCGGAAATATCAAACCTACATACAAGCACATTGAAGACTTAGGGTTTACCAGAATTCTAGACATTTTGGAATTCAAAGATGAAATAGTTAGGTATGTTTTAAGCATAGTACATGGAGAATTTATCTGGTTGGACAGACCTTACAAGATCACCAAGGAGGCCATTAGGGCAATCACTGGTTTACCACAGGTTGGGCAACGTCCAGATAAGAAGGTTTTTAATGATTATGTCAACAAAATCATCGGCGCAACATCGGACAGGAGATCTATGAGAATCAACACTATTACCGATACATACATTAGATTTGGTAGCATGATCATTAGTTATAAGGTAACTCAGTCAAACCGACATAATTTTGTTTCTAGCTCCTGTATTTTCACAGCTTATAAGATGATGATGGAAAATGAGAAATTAGATCTATGTGGTTGGGTGTTGGATGAACTATTGATAAACCTAGGAAAGATTAAAGGTGAAAAGAAATGGACTTTCTGGTATGGCAACTTAATTGTCTGCTTAATATTATTTTTCATGAATGACACTTCCAGTTTTGGGAAAAGGCAATGGGCATTTGACGTCCCGGTAGGGAGGCAATTGAAACAGTCAATTGCTACATTAGGTAGTTAGAGGGATGACAAAGTATGGGGATATTTTAAGGGATTCCAGAAGTCTATGAAATTTAGGGAAATGATTCCTAAGCATATTGTTGAGAAATACTCAACTGACATATGCTTCATGGTGAAGAAAGATGAAACACTCATGGAAGCGGTCAACCCCCGGAAGATCTAGATTGAGGAAATGGGCTATCAAGTTGATGCATAGATCCTTGATTCTTATGCAAAGATGTTGATTGATGCACTTGTTGATGAAGCTGAGAAGCCCTATGGTACTGCTAAATAGAAGACACAAGAGGTTGAAACAAAGTTCAACCGAAAGAAAAGATAGAAGCGGGAAGGAAAGGCAAGCAAGTTTGTTGAGAAGGTCTCACAGGACATAAAAGCATTGATTGATGTTGTCTTGGAGAAAGGCAGGAAGAGGAAAGAACTAGAAGTGTTCATTGAGTCTATTACAACTGAGTCTACATCTAAGGATGACACAACCATGGCTTTCAAAAGGGTTATAAGGAAGAAAAAAGAGGAAACCAAGGTAGAGGCTAAAAAGCAACTGGTCAGGAAAGTTACATTCAAATTACCGACACAGAAGAAAGCACCAAAAGTAACATCTTCAGCTCTATCTGGTACTGCAAAAAGGAAGAAAAAGAATGGCATTGATACGACAATTCAATCTGGTAATGTAACCATCATTCCACCAAAAACTTGTGCAGAGTTAGTAGATGAAATGACTAAGGATGGCATGTTAAAGAATGTATAGTTTTACTATGATCGTTTAGAGAATGATGAACAAAGAGAGGTAGAGGAAGCAATATTGTTATTTTTGGATATTTATAAGAAAGCCTTGATAGAAATTGAAGATCAAATACCGACAGAATTGTATGATATGTTAGATGCTAGGAGACTATCAGCAATGCAAGAAGACAAGCACATAAAAATTCAAGAGTTGTTATCTGTTTGTGTTTCTATTACTCTAGAAGAAATGGATAGGACACTTGAGGTGGCAGATAGAAAAGTCTTTAACAACAAACATAGAATAACTAGTCTGATGCTAGGAAGGGTAAATGAGATAATAAAGGAGACCCACAAGGCATGGGTTACATTCTTTGAAGAGAACCGAGGTTTCTTTACTTCACCGAAATTTAAGACAGACACTACAGACACCTCGATTGAAGGAAAAGGAAAGGGTATTATGGGTACTTCACCCTCAATTTTGAAAAACATTAAGATAGTGGAAATTAAACCCCTGGTAGATGTTGAGATACCGACAAATATAGAGAGTGAAAAAGTTGATAATGTACAGGATACTAATGTTGAGGATAACAATCCTTTGGATACAAATGTATAGGTTGAGGTTGCAGTTCCTACAGAGGAACCGACAGTTATAGAGACTGCACCAAGTGGCAAATCCGCCTGTGTAAGTGAGGAAGCTATAAAGGATAAATCATCAGAGGAGAAGAAAGGGGAATTTGGTAGGGAACTGGTAGTAGGTCCATCATTGTTGTCAATTGACACCTCGCAGGTTGTAAAGAAAAACGTAACCGAGATGAGTCCCACTGAACTCATGATGATGGTTGCACAGAAATTGATGAAGGATGGATCTATGGATAAAGGGATTATTGATCAGTCAATCACTGTTTTACACATACTAGTCCCCGAGTGCAAGATTGATAGAGAAGTGAACCCATCCGACAAGCTGAAGATAATTACTGAGCACATTTCAAAGGATTTCCAATCCTTGTAGTACATTTCAAACAAACAAGCACTGGAGAGGTTTACTCAGGATAAAAGAGATGCATTTGATCAGATGATTGAGTTTGAGAGGAAGAAAATTGATGAAAAGTTGAAATTAATAGACAGTTCTTTAAAGCAATGTACAAATTTTTACAGAGTATGTTGTAACACAGACGTACTTACAGTTAATGCAGATAAGAAGATTAAGGAATTTCAGGAGAAAATTGCAAGTATAGCTAATTCTTTTGATGGATTGACTTCATTGACTACATCCATTGATGGTCAAATTTTGGTTTTGGAAGCTCAAATTTTTGCTCTTGAGAAAGAAAAAGACAAAATCCTAAGAAGAGCTAGAAGTCTTAGAGGTTTGGTGAGTCCCCGGTTGGATTCACTCGATGTACATAAGGAGTGTATAGATTTGGTTGGAAAGCCCACACCGACAGAGCTAGAAGAGAAAGATTCCTTTGCCCATATGCTAAATGGATTTGTATCTATTTCTAGCACTTTCAAATTTGGTTGGGATACTTATCTTGAGCTATTGGAGAAGGCATATCTGGAAATTTTCAAATTTGTTAAGCTTCGGTAAGATATTTTTGGGATATTCATTGTACAGTGCTGGATTTTTGGTATTCTTTTTGGAAATTTTGATGGCATTGATGTCAAAGGGGGAGTGATATAGACGTGAAAAATAAAAAGGGAGTTGTATACATTAGGGGGAGTATATAGATGGAAAACTATGAAAGTATGGAGTATTTTGTATTGAAGAATATTCAGCTCAGGAGGCAGGATGAAACCGACAGATGAAACCTTGACCATTTTTCACATGAGTGTTGCCATCAATGCCAAAGGGGGAGATTGTTGGCAATTGACACTCAATTGGTTGGTTTCACTATGTTTTCATTGATGGCAACATGGTATCTTGTTTTGGCTTCGTGTTTTGGTTCACTTGTGTACCAACAGGCACTTCACATACACTACACCGACACCAGCAGGATAGAAGGATTTCTTAGGTTACCGGCAATGCAAGCCGACAAGGTTTAGAATAAGGTTATCGGTGTTGGAGGCCAACATCTCTTGGATCCGGCATCGGCAACTTCTTTTGGTATTCATGTATTTATGTTATCTAGCCGACATGTATATTGATATTGTAATTATCTTTGTAAGCCGACATAAGGCATGATAAGTTGTATAGGGTATATAGGTCAATTGGATTAGATCATTTCGAGATAGTAATTGTAATTGTATTGGGATATATGTGGATGTGATATAATGTGAATATGTATTAGGAAGGAGATGCGAAATATATCAGAGAGATCACGTATGTGAGGATATTTATGTAAGGGTTATTCCGGTAAAGGGTTTAGGGTTTCAGACCGAAACCGACAGAGCTTAACCATAACTGTATTCAGGCATAGGAGATGCTATCTTTTGCAGTTCAACACTTCTCTGGATTGTAGTCTGGATTTATATGTAGTCAGTGAGGCTCCTTTTGTGATTGAGCAGTGTGTTCTAGGCTGTAAGCCTTCCTGCAAGTGCGTGCCCCTATATATTATAATATCTCTTCATATGGTTAGTGAATTGATATTGTGGGTCACAAATCCCACCGTGGTTTTTCCTCTTTGAGGTTTTCCATGTATAATTATGTGTGTTATGGTTCTCATTTATGTGAATGGCTTATTGGTTGCTTTACTTTTTTCAATTTTGTATGTATCGGTATACCGGTTGGTGTATGAATGTTTTAATAAGGCTAAAATTGATCATTCCGGTATAACACTGATTGCCCCCCCTCCTCCCCTCTCAGTGTTATTGGATTCCAACACACCGTGGGCAAGAGAGGTTGTTCATTGGGACTCTCTGTTGTTGGGGGTATAGGGTTTGCATTGTTCTCACTAGGAGGCGAAGCTTCTGCTTCTACAGGGAACATGACTCCTCTTTTATGTGAATGCAACCTTGTGCATGCTGATCTCTTTGAACCACGAGGAGCCATCTTGTTTGCCTTCCATGCATGCACACAACAAGAAGAACATGTATGTTAGTTGTCCAATCATTTAAATTATGCAGATTAATAACAACTATAGACTAATATGATTGATATGTTTAACTTTATGTCACAAGACAATTGGTATACTGTTTGGAATTTGGTAGTGTGAGATGGAACCAACTAACCATGTCATGTTGTACACCAATGCATGGTGCTCAATGGTAACAGTGATGCTTGATATGGAATTGAGGTGCAATTTCAAATTCAATGACAGCATGGTGCAAGATGTTAGTGTTGCTTGAATAGTAGGACTATGGTTCCGTTTTACAAAACGTCGTATGTTGTTTAAAAAGTTAGGCCAGCAATTGTTTATTGGTTTAGTGCATTGGACATTTGTAGAGTAGGGACCGTTTAAAATAGTTACTATTCTAAAATTGTAACACCTATTCTGGTTCGAAGTCATGGTCGAAACCTTCGAGGTCAAGTAGATGTGGTGGTGTAGCTGGAATGGGTTCTTTCCAAATAATTGCTTGACTGTATAGTCGGGAAGGGGTATTAAGCTTACAATTAGATTGAATGTATACTTTGGTAAAAATCCACAATGGGATATGTTCATTCACTACTACATGAACAGTCGTTGCCATGACAAGTTTTCAGAGCATTGTCGAACTTGAGGACCATAGTTTTCTAGGAAAAATCTATTGATATAGTTGGTTTGCCATGATTCAAGCCCGAGCTTGAATAATTTTGAAAAGAAACAAGATCTTGTGGGGAAGACAAGATCAACGTTGGGGTATGGATAGACAAAGAGTTGGTGAACATGATGAGCATGACTCATAATCCACTCTTGTTGTGCCTGGATGCGTGGAAATGGGATGTGAACAGGCCAATCTATGGGTGGAATAGCAGAATGGGACATGGGGAATGATTCGTGGATATATTTTAGGATTTCATAATTTGCATCATTTGGAGGCAGGGTTTCAATAAGACCTTGACTTGTTAGTGTGTGATGGACCTTCAAATAGTGTTGCCTATCATGTTCATAATTTTTTACAATCTGATAGTGTTGATCTGTGTTTGTCAATTCCATGCTATGTTGTGTCCATGTCCGTTACCTGGAATGTATCATGTTGAATTGTCCACAGTCATCTGCATCATGCTATAAATTACAAATATATAATGTGACTTCAAAACATTACTTTATAGTACAACAATGAGTTGTCATTTACAAACATAGACATTCCAATAAGCATGACAATGGCGATGAAAGGATTAAGAGGATTACAATATTTTGAGTAATTCAAACAGAAATGCACATGTACATATATAGATATAATAAAAAACAAAAGGAAATATATCGTTTCAAATTGTTTATTTACATGTATATATAGATATGCTCATCTATATATACATACATATACATGACTTGATATGGAGTTGTATTTCATCATTTCAAACATTGCAAAGTTTCAGTGTACATCCATGTAGGTATGTTTTGACTTGCGGTTTTCTGTACACTTTGCATGTCATTGTTACAAATGTTGGGGTTATGGGTTTGAATTTCCTTGGTTGAAGATTTCATTGTCAGTGTATGTCAATTGAAGAGGTTGAAAGTTTGAATTAAAAGATTGAATCGTTGTTTCATAAAAAATTGAGATTGTACACATGTGCATATATGTATATTTGTACATGTGAGTATGTGTGTGTGTGTGTATGTGTACATATATGTATATTCATACATGTGACAATATATATATACACATACGCAAACACATACACACACACACACACATATATATATACACACACACATATACATGTGTGTATTTTGTATTAGGTATTTTGTATATGCATATAATCTATATTTTATAAATGCATATAACATATATACGCCCAATAATTTGATATCTGGTAGCCAACTCGACTGTCTACCTAGCCAGCGGTCAAAGGTGGTAGCCACGTGGACCCTGAAGGTAGGGTGCACACGTTTTGGCTCCTTTTCCCTTACATGATTGGAAAGTATATGTGTTGGCACGTGTATTAATTGTATACGCATGGGAATTGGAAAGGGGCAATATTTATTAGTTAATAAATGGCAAGATCGAATGAGAGAATTAAAATCCAATAAATGATAAAATTTTACAAAGTAGATTACAATGCATATTACAATTAATGCCATGCTCTAATGGAATGAGGTGGTGTTATCCTCTTACATTATGGGAAGTGTGCATTGAGTTGGGAGAGACATGATATACTAAGGATGTCGTCATTAAGCGAAAGCAGTTAAGTTGCCATTTAATAGATCTTTCGGTAAGAGTTTAAAGGAGTTTTAAAAAGCCACATTCACCATTTACACATAAATTGGAAGCCACATTCACCATGTTGGGCAGTTGTAGATAAATTGGAAGCCACATTCACCGTGTTGGGCAGTTGCAGACAAATTGGAGGCCACATTCACCGTGTTGGGTGTTGGGCAATTGCAGATAGAATGGAAGCCACATTCACTGTTTACACAGTGAAGCAACAGTTGGCTTGGTATCTAATTAAAGGTTGAAATCCATTTTCAAGTACAACGATGAAAGATTTTTGAAATATTTGAAGTTGTTTATTGGGGATTGCTTCATGCAAACATGTCACCGGTATCGCACGAATGTGGATATCATTAGCATGGTGGTCGCATGGGCGTTGGAGATTGGGAAGAGCTTGAACAAGGTACAATGGTTGATGAAGGCATGTGTGGGGGAGGAATGGCTTGATGGCCTCGACGATTTGCTCCTCACTGCAATTCCAAGTATTGGGATTGATCTTGAAAAGGGGGAAACCAAAGGTGGAGTTAGTACCATCCTCCCCTTATCACGTGGAAAGTTGGGGAGGACCGGTCGATAAGGAGGGCATAAGCGACCCTGGGGTGGACAATGTTGGAGCTATTTCTGCGTGAGAAAGAGGATGGCCATGGAATAGGTGTGGAGGGAGGTGGAGGTGAAGGTGAAGGTGCGGAGGGAGGTGAAAGTTTGGAGGGAGATGGGTGTTCGAAAGATGATGAAGATTATACCCCACCCCAGTCAACTAACCGTATGCGATAGTCGTGGGTAAAGAAGAATTGAAGGTTTTTGGACGATTTTTTTGTGAGCTTTGCAATTGTTATTGTTTTAAAACTAAACGGAACAGTTCAAACAAAATCTATATATGTATGAACAAAATGTGAGAGTAAAGGACTGTGAAGATGTAGGGTAACAAGATTAATACCTGTGTGTTTTTGTTGAAGCACGTTTGTTGGTGTGCCTGTTTGCTTCTCTTTGATGCTTGTTGTGTCTTTCTCTCGTTGCAATGCTTGTTGTGTGGTTGTCTGTAACTGCAATGAGATGAGACTTTTGTATTTATACAAACAATTTGTGGTTTCCCCCTTTTAATGTACTGATTTGAATTTGAAATTTAAATGTCCATTAAATTTGCAGAGGCAATTCATTTAAGCTTGATTTGATTGTTTTTTAATGGAATATGGTGGCCTTACACGCTTGTTGCCGTCATTGCAGGTGGGAGAAGGCGTGACAGGACCAGTAAGCGCGCGTTGAAGATAGTTGAAGGTGATGGTTCACGTGGTACAAATGGGACGGAGGGTTGGCAACTGTGTCAAGGATGGAAGGTTTCATGATGCACACGTGGACCTAAACATTTGTTTAGGTGCTATATGATGGGTCGCGTTTGGGTTCACGTGTGTCTTTATGACACGCTGGCTTGTGTACATGGTCACAGTCAATATATTTTTGGCGGTTGTATTTGTTTAACCCACTTAATCTGGCACCCAATGAACTATATTTAAATATAATGGATACAATTTAGCTCTAAAATGTGTTATGTTTGTATGTGCATGTTTATCTATTTAATTTTGTATATATTTTCGGATTGGAGTGCGCAAGTTTTGACAGGTTAGGCGGTCAAAGTGTGAGGAGGCACACAAACTATATTACGTGGCTCCTCTCCCCTAGTTCTGTCCTCCCAGCAAATGTTAAACCTCTTGACGAGGCATAGCCAAAGATGTTCGATAGTTTCGGGGGCGGACAAAACAAACAATTTCAGCTCCTCCAGAAGGTTTCAGCGTTTTTTGGGCCCTTCACAAAACAGAAGAAACAAGAAGTTAAATCTCACACAGCTAAAAACAGTGTAGTTCCCACTATATTTCTTTCTTGCGTATCTTGCCGATCCTTTTATATTCATTTGAGCAGAGCCTCTTAACAGGGTTTTTAGCAGCGGTTCCATTTTATTCTATGCCGTCAGGTACTCCGAAACCCTAGTTTTTTACGTCCTTTAATTTGTTTCCTTCGAACTGTCTGTTCATCACACCATCTTTAAATTCATGTTGTCGTAGCTGATTTTGCATAAATTTTCAACGGTTGATGAAAAATTCATCGAAAATTTTCCACCGTCTTATGCAATTCTTTAATTAATTCCTAACAGAACCCTCGAATTTCGAAGCGCATAAGAGAACTCCAGTCCACTGATCTGCATAATGGAGGAACAATTCATATTAAGAGTTCCTCCCTCCATAGCCGAGAGAATAAACAGAGTATTAGATGAAAATCCGTCTTCGCCGACCGACAACTTCATCGATCTCAGCTTTTCCGACGACGGAAGAAACGGCAGCTTTGTAATCGACAATGAAAGGTTTCCTGCCTCGCTACTGGATCTGCCGGCAATTGTTGAATCGTACAAATCGTACGACGACAGCTCACTGATAAAGACCGCGGACATAGGGCAGATTATCCAGGTGCGAGAGGAGGGGCAACCTGTAGTTGCAGGTCAAGAGTTCAGAGACGGCCTCGCTCCTCCCATGCGGGATGCTCGCCGCCGTCGCTTCCGTCGGCGACCCGACATAAACCCTGGTGTGGTTTCCAGGGTTGAAGAGGATCTCATCCGCATTATGGCCGGCGGCACTGCTAAGAATGTGGAGGTCGAAGTTGTGGAGGAGGAAGAAGAGGAGGAGGAGGAGGAGGATATTATGATGGCCCCTCTTCCCCCTCTTTCAGCTCAGAAAGAAATAGCAAATGGTGAACCTGTTGATGCAGAGATGAAGGACGCCTCTGAGAGCTTCGAAAGTGATGACGATTCACACTTCTAGGGTATCATTGCCAGGGGATGGACTGGTTTTGGTTTGTTATATTATCACTTAGACCTCTCTTTAGGGCTTCTGGGTTATTATTTAGGGCTTTTGGGTCGTGCAACTGTTGCTTAATTCGGCATTAAACAATATTGGATTGTGTATTTCGGCATGTATAGCTTAATTATATTGGAACAGCTTGTGTGGTCTTTCATTATTGGGTATTCAGTTTTTAGATGTATATTAATCCCTCTTCCTTTAAAATGAAATGATGTTTGGACATTTTTTCTATATCCTTGTAATGCTATCTATTGCACTTTATTAAAAGTTTTGAATTTAGTTTGATCTGTTTGTTTCTGATGTATTAATTAATCTGTAAAAATATAATTTTTGGATTTAGCTTTTATTAGATATATTTTAAAGGTTTAAATTTGATCTTAAGTTTTTTTTTTTGAGTATATATTTTTTTTAATTAAATAATTTTTTATTTTTTTGGATCGGCAATCGCTTTTGATTGGAGCTACGAATCAGTTAGGGTCACATTTGGGGGATCCCATCCCCGTGGTTACAATTCAGATCTGAAGTATTAACAACTCCATGATTTGTTGCTATTTTTGTTATGTACCTATTCCTATGGACAATCGAGCACCACCTTATCACTCCATAACTCCTTATCACTCCATTGCTCGTATCACCTAAATCTCCTTATCACTCCATTTAAGAGGTCTTAACACCTCGCACTTTGACCAACACCTACCAACCGAGCATTTGACGAGCAAGGAACATGGTACAGTCACCAATGCAAGGTGCAAACGAAACCGCACACCGTGGCATGTGGGGGGCATCGAAACCGCTAAGCATCAATGCCTCTAAAGTGACCTGCACAAGACTCGAACTCACGATGCCGTATCAACACGGCCTTGCAGCTTGCCGTTGCACTGCGGGGTGATCCCCCAATTAAATAAAAATTTTAGTATTACCTCTACGGTCATGAAAATAATTATTAGTTATATTTTAAAGGTTTAAATTTGATCATAAGTATTTTTTTTTTAGCATATTTCTTTTTTAATTAAATAAAAATTTTAGTATTACCTCTACGGTCATGAAAATTATTTTTTTGTTTAAAAATTTTATTTCAAATTTGAGCACAATTGTTTTCCATACAATTACTCATTATGAGTCAATTTGAAGCATGAAATAGTTGAATTTCTATTTTGAGGTATTTTAATTAGTGACAAATTGTAATTTTTTAGACATTTAATGAATGAATGAATGGTCTAAACACCTCCCAACACATCACAAGCTTAAAAAGAATCATTTAGTGATAAGAACATCTCATTATCACTTTAGGGCACATAGGCATGACTACTACTCGATGTTGTTCAAAAGTGGTTAACTTTGCATCTATTATATGGTCTAACACAAGGGTGTAATGTCACGAACCGTTTTTATCTGTAATTATTTAATTAGGAAAATGATGTCTATTTTTTGCTTAGGAAATGAAATTAAAAGTGAAATTAAATGGAAAAGAAATGGAAATTTAAATGCAATTGAATGATTTAAATTGTTTTCCTTTTAAAATTTAAATGTAATTGAATGATTTGGATTATCTTTATTATGAAATTGGGGGTTGTCTTTGCTAATGAGCAATCAAGTGCAAGTGAATGCAAGAACGAGTGAATGCAGATGAAGGCGAGAACATGGTTCAAGTAGAGTTGTTTTAGCTCTTGGACTCTGGTAAAATAGATGGAATCTCACACACCACTTTAGAATGCATATGTGCATCTTGCAAAGATTTAAGATTTACATGACTTAATTTGGTGTTTGTTCAAAATTCGAATAATGAATATGTATGAGTAATCTTGATTGATATTTCTTTATTTCGAAGAAAGATTGATTTCAATGTTTTTTAAAGATTAATCATGTATTTTGACCATAGATATATGCATTTTTGTGTACAGATAATGTATAAATGGATGAAATATCATGCTTATTTGTTCACTTTTGAAATTTCAATCCATTGCTTATTTGTGAACTTAACAATGGATTGAAATTTGAATGCATTTCCATCGAATAGATTGCCACATGTTGTTCGAAGTAACCAATGCCATGATTGAGGGAGTAGAAGTAATTGTTTTATGTTGGTTTGTTGGGCAAACCATGGCGTTGGCAGTGATTAAGCGTTGACCAAGCGCAGGGATATTAACCCCCCACACGATCACTGCAGAAAATAGCAATGCATGGGCACCTTGATTTGTTGTATTCCTAGTCTACGGTGGGAATAAGAGGACCCCACGAACCCTTTTTAAAACGCACTTGGTAAATGCATTAAGGGTTGTTGAAATCGGAAAAAAGAAAGGATTCGATTGCAGCAGAGAAGAACAATTTGGTGTTGAGTGAAGGGGTTCGAAAACCCAGAACACGGATAGTAGCAGAGCACAACCCAGGAATTGAAGAATTTGATAGAGATATTGGGGATTATTGTGCATTCTCTGGCAAAACTCCATTTGTATTCTCAGGTTGGACTTGAAAATCTTTGTATTCTTGCATTTGAGTGCTCTAGTTGTTCAAATTTGTAGATTAATTTGTTATTTCCAAAGAACTATAGAATGAATTTTCATAAAATGTACATTTGTGTATTTGTGTGTGTGTGTGCGTGTGTCCCTTCCTCTAAACTTTTAGAAAACATGATTTATAAACACAGAGAAAAAGATATAGGCGGATAATCCTATGTATAAACAGAGCTTTCACTCTTTTTGTAAACAACAAAATCAGAATATTCAAGTATGACTGTTTTTGTTCAATTACCATTATTGGAGAATGAACTTAGTTTACTTTTCTTTGCCATAAGCTGAGATTTACAGTGACAAAACACTTAACATCATTATATATATATATATACAGTTGTGTATATATAAAAACACACACATATACATAAAAATAAGCATATACATGCTGATTTATTTATAAATTGGATCTCTTTATTTGTTGTTCTTATGTTTTCTCAGACTTAAAATTGAAAAGAGACAATTTCAAAACTTGTATTCATTATACTATTTTCTTTGGAATACCTGAGACAAACACAATAAAACAAAAACATTAGTGTTCACATGGTATCATAATCATTCAACTACAAACTTAGAAATAGATAATTGAAAATATTATTCTTTCAAAGAACTGAAACGTAGAAAGTAATGACAAAACTTGGAGTTTATACATGATAAATATACACTTCGAATACATTGGCAATTTATGATTCGAAAGAATGTGTACTCATATTTCTATTCTTGTGTTTTGTTTATATGCAAAATGTGCATACATGTGTTACACCTTCTTATTTAAATTTACTTTATAATACTGAAAATGAAAGATTGTCTTCTCTCTAAATTATAATTGATGTTATATGAATAGAGAAAAGTAGACATGCTAGATGAATGATTAACTAGACATGTGTTTGTGGGGAAAGTTTATCTTCCGGGATGGGTGTCGAATGTGGAATTTATAGAGAGAATAGTTTGTTTTTTCAAACTATGTTTATTTGCTATGTATGACATTATACTTGACCGAGTAATTTATTGACCATTGGAATAGATGGATTAATTAATGCTCTCTACCATATCCTTGTTATGATCTTGCTTATTTCTTAATTGAATTAGAATAATAGAAAATGCATGTATCATTCTAGGCACGCACCAGATTCCATCTTGTATATCGAAATCTTCTTGCTAAACAATTCATGCAGGGTCGGGTATTCTAAATTGATTAAGAATTCCAGGGCAGTGTATGGTTCAAGGTTGGGTGGAAAAAGCACCTGAATCTTATTCTCGTCTTCATTCAAAAGATTGAACTGCAGATAGCTTATGGATTGAAGATCAATAGACGCATCTCATCTCTTTTCTTTGTAATATCTTGAACATGTATATTTCAGCTTAAGGCATTTGAAATGCCAAAGTCTTGTTATGTAATTATGAATGATGAATACTATGAAGATACTCAATGTTGTAATAATACTATTTTATATCTCTTTATTTAATATAGTCTTGAAATTTAGATCATAGAAATCGCATATGTAATGATCTTTTTTTAGTGACGTTATTGAATTATGGATAATAATGAGAGAATTATGAATTTATTTAAGAATAAAGAGTTTACGTTTTATTATCGAATTTAGAACGATTTACGTCTTTACATGTAATCATCTTTGCCATGTGTATATCAAAAAGCACAAAAACTAGTTTTTTACATAGGAAAAGACAAAATACTCTAAGGTGAGAGCAAAGTGAAATTCCTATAAATTAGCAAAGATCACATTGCAAGCAAGTATTAGATTCATATGTTGGTTTGGATCCATAGTGGGATGAATTTCGCAATTGTAGAAATGCTCTTGACATGAAAACAAAGATTTTTCATATTTTGGTTCATTTTGTTTAACTAATCTTGATATTCTCCAATTCTACATTCTAGAGTTTTTTTTATACTAATTATAGAGTACAAAACAAGAAACATTATGAGTTGTGCTCCATTAGTCCAAACTAGTAATCACAATATAAAAAGATACAGACTGCAAAAACTACTAGCCAACATATCGGACCTATGATCATTACCATGGCCCTTTAATATTTGAATTGGTTTCAACATAGTCACATTCTCATGTGTGCTAATAAGGGGTTCAACCTCATCCTCAGGATCAAAATCTTTGACAATGCGTTGGTAGTAAGTTTTCTATCCTCTTTTGATCCTCGACTCATTAGTCTCTAGAGGTTTGGTGACATTCTTTATGTCCATGTATTCCTTCAACACAACTAGCTCCTCTCCATTCAATTTATCTCTACCCAACAAAAAGAAATGGGTGCTCTTTATTTCTATTATGTACACAACTGTGAGACCCTCCTTGAGAATAATCATAAACTTGTCCTTGGGGATCTTTGTAACAATAGAAACCTGCAAAAAATAGTAATAAATGTGAGTTTGTTATTGAACCTAGTAAGACATCTCCTTTTGCCTTGGAATACTTCATCATTCCTCTTCTTCCAAAAGGTCCACAAAAATTTATTTGTTCAAAATAAGCCAAAGGACATTTAACTTAGGAGAATAGGATTTAACATAACCAACAAGAATTCCATTCCAATCAAAGCCATCTTTACAATTCCATCCAAAACAATTGCCCATAACGAAGAACACAAAGTTCTAGCTAGATGACATTCAAAAGACACAAACACATTATTCCTAGCAAGAAATCCAAGCACTGTAAGTTCATGGCCAACAACAAGATTTTTAAGCAAAAGTAACCATCTAAAACAAGCCTTTTTAGCTTCCTCAAATTTAGACCAAATATGCCCAAGTCTAACAGCCCAAACATTTTCAGACCAATTGAAGTACAACATTTATTAATCCAATCAATTGCAACCCTTGTATTAATAAGAAGCAAATAAATCTTTTTAACAATGATCTAATAAAAAACAAAACCATCTTTCTAGGAAATAGAACTAAGAACATCGTCTTCCTCAATCGATGCAAGGTTAGGGGACCAGTTTAAAGATTTACACAACACAAAAAAGGTTCTTCTCTGTGTCTTAGGAATGTCAAATCTGTCTCTAATTTGTTCCCAGTTGATCATGTCCTTACCATTCAAAATGTCTTGAAAATTATTAATGTCTTTTGATACCCAAAGCTTTGTAAAACAACCTTGTGTTAAGGTCAAGGGTTTATCCTTCCATATTAAATTCCACCATATAGATCTATCAATAGATCAAGTTTTCAATGAGTGAGATACAAATTAATTATTTTGCTTGTTGCACTTTTAGCATTTACATTGCTTGCATTGGTTTGAGAAAATTTGGTGATAATATTGACCAATTATAGATGTATTCATTACACCCCTAATATTCTATCTTCATAGGTGTAACAAGGTTAAGCACTTGTGATGCTTAATATAATATTTTTATTTATTAGTTTTAGTTATCTCCTCAATTAGAATGAAGGGGTGTGTTCCTACATAGTTATGCCTATGATTAGGGAAATAAAGACTCTCTAAACCATCATAAGATATAATATTCAATAAATAACATTTTTTTTTATTGAGGTCACTTCCTCAAAGTGGTTTATTGATTTTTACCTTTATTCACAATAGATATCCTAAAAGTGATATTAGAGTAGCAATTTGAACCAAGAATTTTGTTTTCACCATAAATTATAAATTATTGCGAATTTGGGCATAGTTTTTTTTGTTTGTTTTGATTAATATGATGAAGGAATCTTTGATTTAAAATTAGATTTCTATGATTTTTTTTTAGCATGTTATTGCAATTTTATTATTATTTATTAATTTGCTTTACAAGATGCAACTTTTGAAATTTTGAAGATGCCTCTTTGATCTGAGCGCTAGATTAGCCTATAGTTGTGAATTCCTCATTTTGTTCCCTAGGCTGCTACCTTTTTCTATGTTTACATTTTTAGAAATCTCATAAAAAATTAAATAGAGTCATTTCTTTATGATTTCTTATTAGAAGACAAATTAATTTCACAATTTAGTGATTAATGTTTGGCCAAAAGGCAAGCATCAAATTTAATTATAGCTTGTAAAATAAATTTATGGTTAGGAATTGCACATGATACTTTCCTCCCTTACATAATACAAAACCTAGAGCTAAAAAAATAAATACATTAGAAGCCATGACATCTTTTGGATTTTTCTATAAACACAAAATCCAATGAATCTCTTTAATATCCATCTAACATCACTAGAAATTTTTATTGGGATGTGGAATAGAGGTTTTTTTTTTATCAAGATGATTCACTTTTCCCATTTACAACATCTTTATATGAGGGGTTGGATAGGCTTAAAGAAAAACTATTGTTTAAATTGAAGCCCTATCTAAATTACCTAGACAAGCATAACTCTAATAGACAAAATCTAGGGATATGGTAGTCTTTTGAAGGTCTAAAACCAATCCTACAACAAATAGACAGTTGTAAGATTGACAGTATGGATGCAACTTCATGGATAAGTGTCATGGAATAGTATTTGAGCTTCATAACCATATAATGCAATGCTTGACATAGCCTCAATACATCTAAAATTTAAACATTATCAATGGTACCAATGGATGATGAGTGACAAGTAAGGAAAAATTATTATTTATTAAAAAATTACCAATGATCTTGCAATTCACTAACAATGACCATGGAAGGGAAGCTATTTCACCCAATTGACAATTTAAAAAAAAAAAATGGCTTATAATTGTATCTAATGTTGAGCATACGAGATTGGCAATCTAGACTTTGAATATGACACCTCATTAAAAGCTTAAGCTCTACATCAATGGACTTGATAACTAAATTAAGCATTATGTTCATTCGCTAAAACTTTGTACAATTAGGAAAGTTATGCAACAAGAATTTCATATTGAACAATAGAACTTTACCACCAAAAGTTCCATACAAGATCCAACCATATGGTGGAAAGAGAAATGTGACTAATCATATCAATAGAAATATGGGGCCAACTTCTTTAACCCAAGACAAATCACTAAGCTCTCTCCTCAATAGGAGGTAGAGAAAAGAGAAAAAAGGTTTATGTTGGCACTATGATCTATAAAAAATGACCTAGAGGCCATATGGGTGTTAATAGTAAGAAAAGTCTAATGATTATTAAGAACGAGGTTGAAGAAGAGGGAAAAGTAGCTACAAAAGAACCAAACATGAAATATAGAGCATGTAAATTTAGAGGAGGAAGAAAGTTCTACTATCCACCTACATGCATTGAATGACACAAGCTTACTAGAGACACTTAAAGTGATGGTCATATGAAAGAGTGAAAGGTGATATTGTTGGTTGGCATACATGGTACACACAACTTTATCAATATAATTTTTTTTCTATGTTGACTACTTATTTTACTTTGACACACATCTTCAAAATAATTCATACACAAGTGAAAGTGGGGCAAAATATAATGGTTAAGAATATATCCCATGTTCATTTCCCCTTTGTTGAGGGCCCATTTTGATCAGGTTATCCTTAGGGTAAAAAATAGGTACAAGTGGCTTATCCTAGCTTTAAAAATGGTGAATAATATAAGCCCTACTTGATTCTATCTACATACATTATGAGTAATCAATCTTAATTCTTGGCTCATGCATTCCTTTACTAGGTCGAATATGCATAATGTGTTATTAACCTAGGTTAGTTCCATGAATCGCAAAAAATAATCCCTAAACATATTTAAATTTGGGCCCATGTTGACTTCTTCTAACTAATTACATGTGTTAACCAGGGTAGGAAATATTAACTTGTGTGCTAGGGTGTTGTATTCATTTCAAACTATACATGGGCATCACAATCTATCATTCAAGTTCTTGTTATCACTCAAGGATAATCATAGAGCATCAACATCTTAGGCATTAACTACATGTTCGCATGTAGTTTTCAATCATTCTAATCAAACCATAAAATACACAATAGGGGTTTGATCAAAAGAGAACATCCCTTACCTA
Organism: Cryptomeria japonica; assembly: GCF_030272615.1. Classification (NCBI taxonomy): domain Eukaryota; kingdom Viridiplantae; phylum Streptophyta; class Pinopsida; order Cupressales; family Cupressaceae; genus Cryptomeria; species Cryptomeria japonica. The sequence continues at coordinate 436,648,361 of NC_081407.1, read as the reverse complement.
AAAAAATACTAAACAATGTTTATTGACACCACCTATTTCAAATATAAGTAGCTTAAATTAAGATGAATAGATATCAAAGATAACTTATGCTTATATTGTTTCTATGCAGAAATTTAAATTTATGTGCAAAGTTTAGATCTACAAATCATGTATCTAAGTCAAGATTATAGTCACACACATACTCAACTCTCATCAAATTATAAAAATGACTTAATTCAAATTTTATTATTAATTATGCCGAGAGGCATCTATAATGACATCAAAATGTCCGTAAACAAAAATCATTTTTTGTTTACTGACATCAAAATGTTCATAAACAAAAATCAATTTTTGAAAAAATTGACATGCAAATGACGGGTAAATGCATGAAATATGCCACGTTTCACTTTTTGTGGAGGTGTTATTTTATTGCTCCAAATACGATAGAACCCTCGCCACTTGTCTCCAACTAGATTCACAACTTTTTGCATGCAACAATTTAATGGATTTGTATTCTTGATGTTTAATATTTTAGAAAAACATTTATTTTACAATGATTCTCTTCTATTATAAGATATCTCTCAACATATTTTACATATATATTTTTAATATAAATATACTAGTTATATTATTTGTCGCATTTAGAAAACCTACTTATAATAAGATAATTCATTTTACCAAACAAAATTTAACCCCTCACAATTATCTTTGATACCAAATTTAACATTACACTTAAAAGAGTTTAATATGATAGATATTTTTAAGCAATTTCTTTAATATCATCGAAGGGATTTCATACTGAGGATTCATTAATACATTATTTTTATGTAATCTTAGAGAGTATATTGTTGCCTCAACTTTGGGCATTCGAGTAAACAAAGGTGCCTCTAAGTTGAAGAGTCCTCCGAGGGACCACTAAAATAAAACAGTTGTCTTTCGAGATATATTTATCCCACATGTAGCAGCGAGAGAGTACAGGGAAGAAAGTGTTAGTATAAATAATGAGGGAATACACCTTGCAAACAATATCTTTCTCGGCCTTTTGGTTAAGATCACGTGTAGTATCTTTTCTTATCAGTTTAATACCACACGATATTAAATTAATTTTAATTTCTTCAGAGGGAAGCTTCAAACGGTAGCTCGCCACAAGAGTCTTCGTGCGTCGCTTCTGTATTGCACTACAGCCGAAACCTGGCGCACCCCACAACACCAAATCAAATTTTCTAATCTATGTGTTTTTAATCGATTTTATTGTTTGTTTTCAACTGTGAAGACTCACATTGTGTTTTTGAGTAAGTTGTTTATTCGAGGTGGGTGAGCTCTCTGTGTTGTCGTTTCTAAAGATTGAGATTGTATTTTGAATCAGTAGTTCAATTTAATTTAGTGTTTTCTTCTGACAGGGCAAGGGCTACTGAAATGGTAAACAGCCATATATGCCTGGTGACCTATTGCGTGAAAAGGAAGTGGCTTGCAAAAGATGTAGACGACACACCAAAACCCTAAGCGTATTATTTTTGTCGTGTGAGTTAACTGTGAAAGTTCATCTATGATAATCTCTTTTCAGAAAATGTGTTTGCGAGGGTTTAGATTTACACCTAATTATGACCAGAGAAAAGGGGTTTCGGAAAGTAGTACATATGCTAGGTTGATTCTGTGTTCTGCAGAGGAAGCGGAATATCTCAAAATTTAGCAGTTTGTTCTTTAATTTCTCAAAATATAGTAGTACTTGTTCTGGATTTCTCAAATTTTAAGTTCCGATGCAAGTTTAAGGTATCGCGCAGATGATTCTCAACAAGAAAAGATGGATAAATCATGGTAAAAGAAGCGAACCTATTTTAACTTAAAGATCATTTTTGGACATGGAACTTTAAGATGTTGGACAGTAAGGGAAAATTGGTATGTGATGGATACATGAGTGCACTAAATAAAACCATATTAATTTCAATTCGTTGAAGGAGATGGTCGATGATAACATAGTAAATGGTCTTCTGCCTATGACAATAGAGACATAAATGATACCTGTGATAGGTATGGGGAAACAACATAGAAAATTATCTCTCAAATGTCTTGGAAGCTCTCCAATGGTCTTCTGCCTATGACAATAGAGACATAAATGATACCTGTGATAGGTATGGGGAAACAACATAGAAAATTATCTCTCAAATGTCTTGGAAGCTCTCCAAGAAGTTGGAATAAGTTCATGCTTATATTTATGGATTGATGATAGTTTCTACAAAGAAATCTTGGAATTTCATCACATTCATAGATATGAGTTTACTCTTTGAAGAGTTTAGAGTTTGTACATTTATTACATCACTTTTTATATAGTATAGTTTATATAGTCTGAACAAAATGGAGTAGTTGAAGAAATGAATGTGGAATTTCTATATAAGAATTACATTTTCTATAAATTAAATGTATTATTTTATCACTTTTAGTTCATATAGTTTAGTGCCAAAAAAAAATGTAGTTAAAAGAAATGAATTTGGAACTTAAAAAAATAAATTAAATCAATGTTTAAGGCTTGTTATTTGTTATTTGTAGGGAAGAAATTCCTACAATGATTTATTTGATCAATTAGTAGAAAATCATGGATTAAGTATTTAAGATTTTTTGGGAGCATCTTTTATAAACACATTCTAAAAGAGGAGAAAAAAAGTTTGATGATAAAGAATAAAAAATGCATATTAGTTGGATATGATGACAAGTAAATCCTATTAATTGTATGGTCTTAATATGAATTAGCAAGTGTCACCTTCTAAGTATTCATACATCATCAAGTCACCCGAAAAGGTTGACCTAAAATTAGAAAGTACTATAATATAAGTGGAAGAAAGAGAAAGTATCGATGAGCTAAATTTAAGTTCATTGTTCATAATCGAATGTTCCTTGAAGGAGATCAAAATAAGCACACTCATTAGATTACAAGACTATAAGGTCAAGTATGTATCGATGCCAATTGTTCTAAGTGCTCATGAACCAAACACTTTTGAGGAAGCAACAAAAGAAGAAAAGTGACTTAAGTGCTATGATTTGGGAGATAAATTCTATTGATTGAGATTAGACATGAGAGTTAGTGCTTTTACTTGCTAGTAAAAATGACCTTTCTTGTAAATGGATGTTAAAAATTAAGTTCAAATTTTATGGCTCAATCGGCAAGCAAGAACCGAGATTAGTAGCTAAGGTTGGCTAAGGAACCCAATTATTTTATGTATTTAGTCTTTAATTTCTAGTTCATGATAGTTGAGATGAAACAACTCTCTTGTGGTAGGAAATGTCATCTAATAAAAATATCAATAAGAGATTATTTGCTACTTGCTAGTAATGAAGTCATTTATTGTAAATGGATGTTAAAAACTAAGTTCAATATTTATGGCTCAATCAACAAGCAAGAAGCAAGATTAGTAGCTAAGGTTGGCTAAGGAACCCAATTATTTTATGTATTTAGTCTCTAATTTTTAGTTCATGTTAGTTGAGATGAAACAACTCTCTTGTGGTAGGAAATGTCATCTAATAAAAATATCAATAAGAGATTATTTGTTAAGATTTAGAAATGATTTTCATTCGAATTTGATTAGGTGTAGGATGGGGGTTCAGGGGACACAAAGTAGTTTTAGTAATGGTTTAAATAATTGAGAACTACATGTCTTTCAATTTTAAGTACTTATTCATCTATTGTAGAGTAAATGGAAAAGAGTGTAAACTTATAGAGATATAATCACCACCAATTCAAATTATTAGTTCCCATATGATGGAGAAATTGCTTAAGGGCTCGTCATGCCACTAAAACATCTACTAAATGCCCTTTGAGATGATCTACCTAGATATAAACCCAAGGGCTTGTGTCCTTATAGATGGACAAGCTAGGCTCCTGCATCCAATTTTTTTACCTAACTAGAACGTGTTAGACACTTGTTTGGAAAAAAAATTGGCTACCAAATTATTATTTGATATTGACCAAATTTGAAGTTATCAAAGATAGTAAATTCTTATCTTGGAATGGGTGTTGTTGTTGTTCTCTAGTTACCTATAATTTGAATTAGTATCCTCTTAATCATTACCTATTTCAAATTGGTGCCATGGATTTAAAATGAATAATCAATTAAATGTTAGGAAAATGGTGTCTCAACCTTGCAATAACCAAAGGTTATTATTCATGAATGAGTGTGAGGGGTTGCTATGGAAGAAATGACATGGCATTAGATGGTAAGTGGTCAAAATAAATGGCCTTGTCAAAAACATGTTTTGAAGTTTGTGTCCCTAATTTTTGTTAAGATCAAGGTGGATAGGGAAATAGATGTAAATGATATAGATTTGGATGTATAGTGAGGTCATGAAAAAATAACATGATGGAAGAGATGACATGCTTCTAGAATGGTACACAAATCATTTATCTTACATATGACGCATATAAATGGTTTTTCATCATGGTAGTTGTTCAAAGTGCCATAAGAATGGTTTTCACTATTGGACAAAATATTTGTCCTTATTTTTCTCTCTTTTTATTCTTTTATCTTTTGATTTTTTTTGTTGTGTTCTATATTTTTTAATGATAATCAACTATTTTCATGCACCTGATGGCGTTGATGTAGATGTTGTTGTCATGATATGGCATTTGTGACCTTTACAATAGAGTCACCTCACTAGGATCATGACACTTGATTATAACCCATGGACATTATGATGATCCTCATCGATACTAGGGTTGGCCTTATCTAAATGTGCACATTGAGATAGATAATCATTTGAGCCCTTATGATAAAGTGTTGCAACCAAGGCACAATGAATTTGTGAGTTAGGGTCTATGGATTTCAGGTTAGATGGTTAATTAGGATGGAGATGGATTATTTGGTAGTTTAGATGTAGGATTTTTTATTCTCCAATATTGGGATGATGGATAGTGGAGTGTATATGTTTGAATTTTTATTTTCTTTGGGATCAATAATTGTATACACCTTGCATGGTGGGATTTAAGAACATTTTGAAGTAGGTGGACACTTTTGAGTGGTGAAAATCTTGTTTCCATGTGGTGCCACATCTTGATTGACTATTGAATTTGCTATTTTGCTTTACCCAATTTGATTTAGGATCTATTTTGATTTCATGTGTCCAATTTGATTTTTGGATTTATAAGCTTCAAAAATTTGATATTGATCTTTTTCTTTATAAGATTGATGCTTTTGTTGGTCCCAAATACTGAGTGGAAGGGTTTGAGAATGATGGTTTATGATATGGATAGGATGAGCATTGGCAATAACCTTGTCAGAAAGATTATTAATGACCCCTATTTAGATGCTTGTATTAGATAAAGTGGCCCCCATTATCAGTGAGATATCATTAACACCATTAGATTTATTGATTGATGAATAATCGAGACCTTAATATCTTGGATTTTCAAAAAAGTGTATTCCTTCCAAAATGCATTGTTCATGTGAGCCTAATATTTTACCTTGATATTACATGTTTTGATAGATTTTATTTACAATAGACTATACATTATTTTGGAATAAGATGCTAACTCATCTTTGTGTGATTGAAAACCATCAATGTTAGTTATCATCTTATCAACAAGAAAGCATGCTTTGGCAAAAGCGAGTAATTTGAGTTGATATGATACTAATACTTTCTCTGTTGATGCTTGTTATTGATTCATCATTTAGAATCTTGATTGGATCCTGTTGGTTAAAATTTTGCAAACTATAGAAGTTTACAAAATTGTAGTTTCAACCACAGTGTGTGATATTGAATCTCTCCTAATTTCTAAGGGAAGGCTCCCCCTTTAACTTACTACTCTATCTATCTAGAATAAAGTATAACTTCTGATTTCTAATCTAAGCTTGGGTAGTACATCATCCTATCCTCTTTTTTAGGATAGATGTTATTCTCTCCTCTTTCTTTAGGAAAAAAATACAATATAGAGCAGCAATAATTATTACAATTTCAATGTTACAAATTAAGTTGAAATGTGCGAATGAACAAATTACAAACAAATAAAGAAGCAAAGTTTCTATAAAGGCATAAAGTCCTCCGTTACTTCTCCTGGACGAGAAAGAGTGCTTAAGCTCAAAGTCTTAAAAATCAATGTTTTCTTATCAACCTTTTTACAAATACTTCTGTAACCCAAGGTGTTACCTAAGATAATCAAAGAAAAGCACAAAGTCTTTATATTAATTTCTTATTACAACTTTTGATAATCTTTTCTTAAAAATAATGAAAGAGAGCTCAAAGTCTTCAAATCACAATCTTCTTACAAAGATGACAAGACAAAGCTTTAAGTCTTTGAAATGCAATCTTACTATAATTCAACTATCTTTATTCTTGAAAATACCAATACGAAGCTCAAAGTCTTCAAAATGATATCATTTTAACCTATTCTTAATTCTAATAACAAGAGTTGAAATATGACACAAAGTTCACAAGACAACACTTATTTCTACTCTTTAATATTATCTTTCCACAAAACCTTTACTTAAACAAAATAAGATTCGATAAGAATACTCTTACCAAGAACACAATGAAGCCAACATAAAGTTTGATTGCCAAAGGTATCTTCTTATTTGATCAAGTTTGAAAAATAACAATAGGAACATAAAGTTTCACTTTTGCTCTTCACTTCGAGAGAGTTTTGTTGCATATAGATTAAAGATAAAAATTACAATAAGCAACCTCATATATATAGGTGAGGTGCGGTGAGAAATTCTAGGAAAAAATATGACTAAAACAAAGAAGAGTCCTATTTGACTTGGAACTCATGCATACTCTAGGTGCAAAAACTCAAATACAAAATGACACTTAAGGTGTCACGGTCTTACTACAAAAATGCATTTACAACTTCTAAACTATAGAAAATACTAAGTGTCACCAAACACTCCATTTTGATCCTATTTCATAAACTCATCGAACTTGTGTAGAACAACTTTTATCTGTTCTCCATCCGGTCCTTTGATGTGACTTGTGATAACCTTGATCCGGGTAATAGAGTCTCTGAGGCTTATGAAACATTTCTTGTTCTTTTTCAAAAGAGAGGTTAGATCATCCAGATTAACTTGGATATCTATCAGATTTATCAATTGAAGATAATGAGAACTCCTATTTATCAACTTCTTCACCAACAAGTAGACTAAATTCTTTGATGATTACATCTTCATGAAGAGGTTTCTAATTCTCATTGAAGAAGGTGCAAGGAAGTGTTGATATCTTCTCAATGATGTCTTTTCCCTTGTCATTGCACCTCTTCTGAGATTTTCTCATATCTTTGATAAGTGTCTACAAAACATTCATTTGATGTTCTAGTACCTCCCTTTGTTCAATATACATATTTCTTGAAGGAAGTACTCCATTGTCAACTAGAACATCTAATTGAAAATCTTCTAACTTCAACCAAGAGTCAAAGTCTTTTTCATATGTCTCCAACTCATGTGAGAAAAGATCTAGAGTTTTATCTATTTCAATCTTGACCTCCTCTAGATTGTTCATTAGTGTAATTGTTGAACATAAGAGATGAGTCCCTTGACTAAAAAACCTATCCATCCACTCACCAATTGTTCTCCCCCGAAAATTGACATGTTCGACCTATTTGATAATATGTTCATCCACTGATGAGGTGACTGGCTCAACTACCTCTAATGATTTCGTTATTTTAATCAAGACATCAATGAGTTGATCAACCTATTTCTTGAATTTATCTTTCTTGACCTTTTCTTCATTGAACATTGTCACAAGGTATGCAAAAGATGCTTGGGCATCTTCCACTACTCCTTCATGTGTTTGTTTGCCCAAGTTAATTCTATTGATGACATAATCTGTAGGTTGCACTTTATGAAAATCTGTGTCTGGAGGAGGAATTGACATTTCCACATATCTATTCTTTGATTTATCCACCTTCACCCTAGATAAAGTTTTGGCCTTCTTTGTACCTTTGTTCTTAGTAGGAATCAATTGACTGAAATCAAATTCATCTGGAGAGATGACTTGATTCTTTCTCTTAGGAGTGTTAGATACTACCCAAGGTGGCAAAGGTGTATCATCATCCATTCCAACAGTCAACTCTTGTGATGCCAATTCTTGAGACTGAATACATGTAGTAACAATGGGTGAAGTGGAGATAACAATGGCAGGTGGATTTTGAGCAATAGAAACTCTAGGAGGAGAACTTATCAAAATATTCCAACATGGAAGAAGTAACATCAGATAGATTAGGAAGGAAAACACTATGAAGGTTGTCATGAGGTGTGTCAAGGGCAGACTCACTAGTCGTTGTAGAAGGAAAGACATGGACCTCAAGAGCTTGAGATGAAAATGAGACAGTGGAACCAAAAGGAACAATGTTAGAAATTGAAATTGAATTTGTACCTGTAGCATCATGTGACATAGGAGGAACACCTTCTTGTGTCTCTTGAGACTGGGAAGTACTTGGGATTTCAAGTAATCCCTCCTCATCAAATTCTTCTTCTTCTTGTTCTTTTTTCGGCTCTTCTTCTTCTACTTGCTCACTATCCTCTTTGAGAAACTCTTCATCATCCCCATCATGAGTTTGAGTCTCTTGATCTTAAGACTCACCTTGACTCTTGCTCCTCCCAACTATAAACTTGAATTTGGGAGCCTTTGGGGTTGTTGTATCCTGTCTGTTTTTTGTTCTCAATTCTGAAGTCTTACCCACAAGACCTGCAGTGTCATCCTCAGATCCAGTCTACAAAGGCTTCAACTAAATACATTGCTGAGTTAACCAAACATTCGTATTTGCAAGGATATTTTGGAACTTGGCATCTATCGAAGTATTCTCCTTTTGAGACTGTTGGATCAAAGGAAAAGGAGAATCAACAATTTTGTTCTTTCCATACATAGGATCTAGGATGTCTGCATCATCCTCAAGATCCTTAGGAATATCAAAAAGATCCAAATTTTCAATTTGTTCTACTGTCAGATGACAAATGCCAAGCCTCCTGATATCCTCTTTAGTTCTGCAATCAATCCACACATGTGCAGTCCGGTGAACATTAGTGTAACTTTTCTTGATTTTATTCTTCATGCCCTTGTAGTCAAAATGCTTTCTGGCCTTGAAGAATTTCATTGTCACTCTCCTCATTTCATCCTCTGTGGATTGGACCTTGTAGATAGAATTAATAGAATATCTCCTAATGGTGATGGAGAATTTAAGACCAATCTTGTGAGTCCCAAATTGATGCTCATGTATTAATATAATTTGACGAGCCATTTCTACAAGAATGCTTCTGTCTGACAGATACCTTGGAAGCATGAAAGGTTCACCATAAAAGAATCCAATCCAAAGATATGAGAATGTAGGGAACTGTAAAAAGATACAACCATATTGATTTACTACATTCCAGGCCTCATTTGACACTCTCTTCTTCTGAAGATCTTTATCAAACATAGACATATAGCGGGTGAAGAAAGAGTCATCGACTCTCTTGAAATGATGCAAACTCTCCTTGAGAGTTAACTGTGTAAAGTATTGATAAACATGAATTTGACTCATGTCACATGTGGTAGATAAACCTAAAAAATGCCTCATTGAGGTGATTGCATAGAAAAGAAATGAATTCATATAGAATTTCAAGGTGGTAGGCACTTTGGTCAATTGCTCACACAATGCATCAACAATCTGCTTGCCCCAATATATTTGCTTTTTATTTTTCCTAATAATGTGAATGTATTGATACATCCACTTGTGATAAGTGCTAAAAGTTGAGATCCCTTTTACTCTACTAAGAAGAGTAATTAGATCATTGAACTCCTCAATGAAATCACTTTGAGGAAGAGTGTCGAGCCACCTTACAATTGTAGGCCTAGGAGTCTTCAACCTTTCTCTTGCACTTGTCTGAATTATTATCACAGTAGGTCACCGTTGATTGCATATCAACGTTAGCATATTGATCAATGTGTGGTCACTTGAAAATGGTATCAAGGAAATCATCAAGCTTGATAAGAGTCTTCTTCCCCTTTGCATCCTTCACTGATCTGGTCACAAGATCATATCTGTTAGCCAAGGCTAACACAAATTCAAGTTTTTGTGCTGATATAGGGAATGTTGTGACCAAATGAATTCCACTATTAATGGTCTGATCCATCTTGTAGGACACTAGTGACTCTTTGACTCTTTTCATGACTTCATCAAGATCTACGTACCCAATTTTCATATCCTTGATATTGTCAATGTTGGATGATATAGAAAGAGGAAAAACTGGATGAAGCTCTTGCTTTTTGAACTTCATTGTATTTTTGCTTGGTGATGGCTCCGTCATTTTAAAATACTTATACTGCAACATTGAAAAAGATCATCACCATATTTGAGTCAGTTAGCCTGCTTTCATGGATACAATAATTCCATTTGGCAGAACAAAAACCTTTGATTGATCACAAATTGATTAAAAATTCCCAATTTGTAAGTGTGTGTATCAAGTGTGAATCGGACTTATAAGTCCGATTAGCACCTAACATTAGTGAAATACAAGAAGAAGTGCATATTAGACTTATAAGTCCGATTTGCTCTTAAGGAAAGACAAAGTCACAAAGGAGGTGCATATCAGACTTATAAGTCCAATATACACTTGGGAAAAAACATCAATCAAAAGAGGTGCATATAGGACTTATAACCCTGATATGCACTTGGGAAGAACAAAAAATGAAGGTGCATATTGGGGTTATAAACCTGATATGCACTTCATATCAAAATATGCAAGTCAATATGTTGGTGGTGCTAGTCGGATTTACATCTTTGACTCACACCTAAGCAAAAGACTGTGGTGGGAGTCAGGGATGCAAACCCGACTAACACCACACTAGGCAAAGTTTGGATGAAATGGTGGGTGGTGGGACCATGGCCCCATCATACGTCAAGGAAGGGCATGATAAAGGAGATTAAGATGTGAGTCAGGTTAGAGCCCAACACACATCAAAGCTTAGGGCTTCGATGTGTGTTGGGTTCTAAAACTTGACTCACACCACACTGGCTTCGAAAAAAACTAAAAGGGAAAAGAGGATGGCAGGGTAGGAATCACAACATACACCCAAAGAAATTTGGGTGTATGTTGGGACTGTCATCATGTCATCCAATCATTCAAAAAAAAGAGAACTGCAAAAAACGAAGGGAAGGAATAAAAGACATACCCGCAAATAAAAGATATCTTCAACCTCAACAAGAAGAGATCTTCGGGCTTCACAATCTCGAGAAAATGAGAAAAAAAAACACTTAAAACAAACATATAAAAAAAGAGACTGAAATCAATTCGAACACAAAAAACAATAAATGAGAAATCGTGCAACATAATGGTGTATTTCAGACTTGTAAGTCTGATTTACACCAAAATTCCCAAAGAGGTGTAAGTTAGACTTACAAGTCCGAAATATACCTAAAAAAGACAACCTAGTGCAATTTCGGGTTTAAAATTCAATTTTGCACCTAAGGACTAAAAATGGTGTAGAGTTAGATTTTAAACCAAATTTTGCACCAAAATAAGAAAAACTCATTTTTAGGTTAAAATATAAATTTTAACTAAAAAGGTGACATTTTCAAGATTGAACACTAAGTATTCAAGGACAAGTGAGGTGACAAAAATGCCTCAAAAACCAAAACTTAGAGAAAAGAAGACGAAGTTAACAAAAATTCGTAGGGGGTTACCTTGCCTTCTCTTGAATTGAAAACAAGGATAACACATCCATTAACTTGTTTATCATAATCTTTGATTTGAGTCATGTTATTTATTTTATCATCTATGTGTGCACACGAGGAAAGTGTTGTATCTAGGGAAATGGAGGTTATTACAATATAGATGGGATCAACTTCAATTTTGGGATCATGGGTGGGATGAAAAGGGATGATAGGGTCTTCATGGAACCATAGAGAGATAAGATCTTGATCATCGATTGGACGTTCTTGAAGGTCAAGATCATATATGGGAGGATTTGAGTACTTTCACCTTGGCTTATGCTAGATTTTTTTTCTTCATTATTTTAAATATGGGTCTTGTCATATATTTGATTATTATGATGGGATATCAGTTTGGATATGGATGGGATAAACTTCACTTTTATAATTATGAATGAGATGGAAAGGGATGATGGGATCATTGTGGGATTCTAGAGAGATAGGATCTATATTAGTGATTGATGAGCTTAAATGTTAAGATCATCTATAGGGAGGATAGGAGTAACTTGATTTAGATTCATTTTAGAGATTATTTTTTCATACTATGGATTGTATTCTTGACATAAAATCAATTATAATGATGGGATATGAATAGGGGAGTCTTGGATGACCTCAGTAGTTTGGCATGATAATAATGGATTTTAAATATGACACTTTGGAGTGGGCATGATAAGCGATGGAGGGCATGCCGTTATTTGTTATAAGATTTATTTATCATAAATAGGATATGTATGAAGAGTTGGATTACATTGAATTGGAAAGTGTTCTATTGATATTGGGGATGGAACCTTCAATGATGTGTTGTGTGTACCTCACTTGAAAAATAATCTCCCTTGCCAAGAGGTATCAATTGGAACTATTTTATTTCACTTTAAATTTTATATATATATATAAAATTTCTGGTATAATCTAGAAATTTCTGGTATAATCCAAGGGAAGCAACTAGTGAGACTCCACCATTGAAAGAAGGAATACTTGCCCCATTTCATTATTTAGCGTTACATAGATCAAGCATGGTTAATTTGTGCTTAATATTGCGAGATAAATGGGTTAAAAATTTCTTCAATAAGTCAACACAAGTTTGAATGGATCCTTGAGGTAAGTGTTAAAACCACCTTAGTGTTTGTCCTTATGAGCTGTAAGGAAAGATGTCATGAGATATATACATCATTGTAGGCAACTTCTTGGCATGAGATCACGAGGGTCTCCATTTCCCTTGTATCTCAATTTTTTTAGGGAAAGGTATCAATTGATCAATCAAAGGGGTAGGGACATAATTTGCCAAATTTATAGTGTGTTTTTGGTGTAAGGTCCCTATTTGCAACCCCTTGAGAGTGTCTTTCAGTTCTTGTCATTCATGGAACAATAATTCGGAAGGAGTTGGATTTGAAGGTGATGGGGAATTGTTATTAGGCACTTGTGGATGAGTGGATTGATATGTGTTTATTTGTAAAGGATACTGATGTTGATATGATGGTGGTTGCTAATAAGTGATTAGAAGGCTATTGATAGGTGAAGTGTAGTGTTGATTAGGTGGGATTTGTTGATAAGGGGATGCAAGTGTATTGATAGGTGGTCTAATTATTGGTGGGTAATGTTGGTTGATAAAGTGGCTGGAGTGGGTTGATGGGCATAATATATTATTGGGATGGTATTTAAGATGTTGGTGGTTGTTGATAGGTGGAATGATGAGATGGGATTGTAGTGAGTTGGGCATGTGCTGGTTGTTCCATAGATAAAGGGGGTAATAATAAAATTATTGATGTTATAGATGGAAAGCTTGTTTGAGGAAAATTAGTTGGAGGGAGGTTTTGGGTGGCTAAAGTGGAATGGATGTTTAAGTGAATATGATTAGGTGAAGTTGGGATATGATGTGCAATGTTGTGTGATGGACTAGGTGCGAGATGATCATGTCTCTTGATATGAGTAAAATTACATTTTAGGTGTATCCTATGGTGGACAATTATGTCGCTCGACGTTTCTTAATTTTTTTGGGTGTTTGGATTTTTCAAATTTTTTGTTTTTTGGATTTTAGAAATTAGTTTTTTTGGGTTTTTGGACTTTTTGGTTCTTTTTTGGATTGTTGAAAAATGTTTGATTTTTTTTTTTTGATTTTTAGATCATCTTGGTTGTTATGGATAAAGTAAAACATGAAAGGTATTTGACTAAGTTTGATGATGAATGATTATGATGATGTGAGTTAATTCAATATGTGTTTTAGATGATATGTAAAAGAGTGTTTGATGTCTATGTTTTGTTAATCCTATGAGGATCTGGTTAATACTGAGAGGGGTGGTGGGGGGAGGGGGGTGAATCAATATTAAGACCAATTCAAACTTTAACTCAAAATCAAACTTATTTTAGCTTATCTCAAATCTGAAACCATTTAACAAATATCTCAACTTCTATAATCAAATCTAATACCTTTATCATTTTCTTAACACATTAATCAAATCATTTACCAATACTTTCACCACCAAAGTAATCATATAAACTTGATCAATTACCAACTCATTTACCTTAACAATAATATCAAATACTTTCTCAAATAACTTCTTATCAGTATCGGTAACCTCTGATAAACTTCTGATAAAACATCATAACCAGTGTCTCAGAAATAATGCATGAAATAAAATATAATCAAGAACATCACATGAAAAACATTCCACACATGAACACCATACTTTTTTGACGTGGAAACCCAAATATTGAAAAAACCACGGCGAGAGTTGGCACCCACAAATATTTATACTCTTTCAAAGTACGCCCTGTTAGGAGCTTAGCCTTGTTAGAATCTTACAATATGCCTAGTTAAGAGTAGACCCTATTAGGATTCATCCGGTTATGGGATTTTCCTTGCAACTTGATTAGGAGCTTGATGATCTGTTAGGATCAACCTCATGAGAGGATTTAACATTCTTTTGAGAGCTTCCTTGTTAGGGGACTTAAATGTTTAAGTCTTCTTAGAACCTACCTGGTCAAGGGATTTAACCTGTTGCAACTGTTAGGGAACAACAGTAAGAAAATAATCTGTTTACTTGCACTTTTGTGCTTGCTTGATCTTCACATATTCCATCTTCACCTCCTTAACTTGAACTCTTTCCCTTAGGAAGTGATACTTCAATTCAATGTGCTTGGTTCTAGCATGTAACATAGGATTGTTACAAATGTTGATTGCACTTGTATTATCACAATAGATAGTCACCGATTCTGAAATATCTATCTTGAATCCTTCTAGCACATGTCTCATCCATATTTCCTACATGAAATTCATGGATGCAGCTACATACTCAGCTTCAGCTGTAGATTGAGACACACAAGTTTGTTTATTGCTCGTCCATGACACTAATCTTCCTCCAAGTAGAAAAGCTCCACCGGTTGTGCTTTTCCGATCATCTACATTACCTACCCAATCAACATCAGTAAAGACATCTAAAGTAAAATCACCTTTATAGGGATACCATAAACCAGTCTACTGTGCCTTTGAGATACCAGAAAATTCTCTTCACAACCACCATGTGACTTTCTTTAGGCTCTTTTTGAAATCTAGCAACTAATCCAACATCATGAGCAATGCTCAGTTTGCTATGGACAACATAGTGTAGCTTTCCAATCATAGATCTGTACTCTTTTTTACTAATAGCAAGGGAATAATCTTCCTTTGAAAACTTGCAAGTAGTCACCATCGCTGTCCCTACTGGTTTGTAGTCTTCCATGTCAAAAGTCTTCAACACCTCTTTGATATACTTGGTCTGACAAATAAAGATACCACCATCCAGTTGTTGAACCTGTAAGCCAATAAAGAACTTAATTTCACCGATTAGAGACATTTCAAATTTCTTTTTGATTATATCAACAAAGTCCATACATATATCATCATTGCCACCAAAAATTATATCATCAACAAACACTTCTGCTATCAACATCTTGTCTCCATCAGTCTTCAAATAAATATTGTTGTCCTCACTGGTATGATGGAATCCAATCTTGATCAAATGTGCACGTAATCTCTCATACCATGCTCTTGGTGCCTGCTTAAGACCATACAAAGCTTTGTGCAATTTACACACCATGTCTTTATCATCGGTCAAGGAAAGTCCATTCGGCTATTCAATGTATACTTCTTCTTCTAGAATCCCATTCAGAAAAGCTAACTTGACAACCATTTGGTAGACATTGAATCATTTATATGCAGCAAATGCCAGTAGCATCCTTACACCTTCTAATCTAGCAACAGGTGCAAATGTTTCACCATAATCCTCTCCTTCCTCTTGAGCATACCCTTTGTAGACTAACCTTGCCTTGTTTCTTACAATCCTTCCTTCTTCATCCAATTTATTCCTAAAGACCCATTTTGTTCCAATTACATTCTTATCCTCCGGTCTAGGAACTAGTGACCATGTCTGATTCTTCTCAATTTGATCTAATTCTTCATTCATTTCTTTAACCCAATCATCATCCTTTAGTGCTTCCTTAACTGTCTTGGGTTCAATTATAGATATCAAACATGAATTATTTCTGATCTTTCTCGTGGTTTGTACACCTGCATTCTTATCACCAATTATCTGTTCTTGTGAATGATCCAATCTGACATATCTATGTATTTCCTGTGCCGGTTCTGCATCTTCTTCATCAGGTTCTTCATCTTCTTCCTCACTCTCATCACTCACCAGTTGAGCACCTAGTTGAGAATTTGCCGGTTCTTCATTATTCTTTGCTTCCGGTTCAATAATCACAAAATTTTCCTCATTATCATCCTTTTTGGGTTCAAATTTGCTTGTACCTTCAGACTTATCAGATAAATCATCAACTTTTACATTAGCACTTTCAACAATTTTCTTAGTTCTCTTATTGTAACATTTATATGCTTTACTCTTAGAAGAGTAACTAATAAAAATTCCCTCATCATATTTTGCATCAAACTTCTCAGTGTAGTTATCTCTCTTGATAAAACATTGACTTCCAAAGATTTTAAAATAACTAACACAAGGAATTTTTCCATACCATAGCTCATAGGGTGTCTTATTGTTACCTCTTTTTACCAATACCCGATTTAAAGTGTATACAATAGTACTGACCGCTTCTCTCCAAAACATTTTGGATACATTATGTAAAGACGTCAATCTAGGATCTAAACCTAAACTACTCTTTATTCATAAATAAACTTAAATTTCAATCTCTAAGCATATTTTATACAAGAAATAAGCAAACATCGAATATGGATATAAAAACTTTCATAGATATATCATTATAATGCAAATGAACAATACAATTTCATACTAAGAAGTTCTTATTTCCTACTTAGGCTTCTAAATTGCCTTAAGAATATACAAGAAGATGCATCCGTTGATCTTTAGTCTGAGTCGCTTCCTTCTGTCCTTTGAATGCAGAAGAGAACAAGAATCAGATGCTTATTCCGCCCAACCTTGAAGCTTACGCTTCCCCGGAATTCTTGGTCAATCAAGAATACCTGACCCTGCACGAATTGGTTTAACCAAAGAATTCGAAAGCAAGAGGGAATCTGGTGCATGCCTAGATAATATATGCATTTTCATTTTTCTACTTCATTCTAAGAAACAAGCATTCACTATCATACTAGGATGTGGTAGAGAGCATAAATAAGGAATTTCCATCATTTTCTACGGATAATTCAAACAATAATTCGGCCAAGTATATGCCATGCACAGCAAAATAATTGTTGGAAAAAGCAACTATTCTCCCTAAACACATCCACATTCAGCACCCGTCCCGAAAGATAATTTTCTAACTCAAGCTTAACCCTAGCTTGGTTCCCTCAAACACAAATTCCATTGAGAATACAATCTTTCTTTTAAAACAAAAATAGAGATATTACTTTCTTTACTAATCATTACTTGTCTAATATATCTATCGAAGACAATCTTTCATATTTTGGAAAACGATAAACTTTCATAAGCAATAATCTTTAAAATCAATTTTTCGACTAAATAAGGTACACGCAAAAGAAGGTGTTATACATGTATGAATTTAAACTCATATATAACCAAAAAAATACGCAAACACATTCTTAAAATAGAATTAAGACTAATTGTTTCGGACAAAATACGTTATTAACAACATCTTTTCTCTAAATTCTTTTCTTCTATTCCACAATGGCTTACAAAACATTTCAAATAAAATAATAATAATTGCTACCCATTTGGACATTCATAACTATTATCTAAACTTCCATTTCTATACATTTATTACCAAATATAACAAATAAAAACCATAAACAAGGAATTCTAACCTCTTGAAAACTTGGGGTGGTTTGTAAGATTTCGACCTTGATGCTCTTTCGTCAAGTAGTTCCACACCTTGTTGGCAAGTCTTTCTCCAACTATTCCTATCTCTATATCAAACTATCTCTATCTCTTACTCTCTATGATAATATCCAAATATATTCTCCTCTCTTCTATTCTAACCTTCCCTTCAAGAAATTATTGCTCTTCTCTCCTTGTGAAAATGAATGAAGGAATGTGTGTGTGTTTTCCTCTCGTCCTCCATCTCTATTTATTCACTTTTTCCCTACGTTTACTCCTATATTAAGGGCTCGGTGATTGCAAAGGTTTAGAAGTCTTTTACCTTCATCTCCTCTTACTCTTCCACGTCTAGGAGAGATGACATCTTTTGTCATATTTCTACTGTTATTGTGCAGTCTTTATCGGTTGAATGGAGAGTTGGAAAGATATAACAAACTCTTACTTGATTGCATTCAACGCTTTTCTTGTTATTTCTGCCAATTCTTCACACGTTTTGCTTTGTTTATGCCAGCACTACAGTCCTTTTTTTCCTTGCTACGTGGAATGGGGAGGTAAAACTGTAGTTTTAACATGTGCTACGTGGGATGGAGGAAGTAAACTGCAGTTTCACATGTACTGCGTGGAAATGGAGAAGGAAAGTTGTAGTTATCATGCGTTAGCAGATTTATCTCTCATGTGAAGTGGTTGGCATATGAGACTTGTCTTCTATCATGGCGAGACTAATGCCCATGCTGCCGGGTCTATCCAAGGTCTCTACGTTCCTATATTTAGGATGCCACCAGTCTATGTTTATTTATAACTTTAGTTTTAAGACGTTGCATGCTATGTTTCACGTTAGAATCCTCCGTTTTCTGCATTTAGTCACTGGTTTTTGCATCTTCTAACGTTAACTATGGTCTTATGTCTTTTGCATGGTAAGTTCCACGTTAAAATCTTCTAATTCATGCATTAAAACCTTTATCTTCTACATTTTAATAATATCTTTGTTTTATGCCATGTATATCGACTTATATTAGTCGTGGTTTTTAACTCCATGTTAGTTGATATGTATTTATCGACTGGAGTCTAATCGGTCTTCCTTAGTTCATGCGACATAGTTGCCTTTCAAACTAATTCCACCACCCATTAAAATGCGACTATTTAATATAAATAATAAACTTAGAAATATTTAAAGTTGTATAATTTACGTATATGTTAAATAAATACGTTTTATGAATAGTCATTTTTATAGCTTATAACAATATTCGTCTTAATTAATATTTACAATTTCGCCTAAAATTCTATATTTATGAATACGTGTAATCGACCAAATCAAGTTGTCTACCAAACGACTAATCATTTCATAAACTAGGTCATATAATTCAATTTATTTAACGACTAATTAATCATACTAAAATATTCAATATAAATCATGAACTGTTCACTTTTGAATATACAAGTTTGTATAGAGTCTTAATTCGTACGACTAAAATGAAATTCCAAAAACCAAACATACTTTGATAATTTCACACAAAGCAAATGAAATCATGGAATCACTATATAATTCAATCATTAATAAATTTTTGATTCTATATGGTCGAATTTAACATAATATTTCATTCATAAATGCAAAGATAAATGTATATGCAATTGTGGTGTGTGAGATTCCCCTTTTCCATCGAAGTCATTTAGTTAAAAACAATTCTACCTGATTCATGTTCTCACCTTCGACCTCCTTCACCTCATCCTGCATTACTTGCACTCAAAAGTTTATCAGTATTGACAAACCCAAAAGAATATTAAATGTCGAATTTCATGTCAATTGCAGGAGTAAAAATGCATACAATATTTTCTCACAACTGGAATATTAATGATCAAATCTATTTTAATTTCAATGCATAAATAAAAATCACATTAAATCTTTAAAATGCACTTTCTTAAAAATACGATTCATGACACATTACCCTATAATAACATGGTTCTTGTAGCTTCCACTGTTGTTCTGTTCATCCTTTCTGCTATGCCTTTCTATTGTGGTGTCCTCGGAGCACACATCTATCTCTTTATACCCTGTTCATCACAATACTTAACAAATTCATCAGATGTGAATTCACCACCCCAGTCTGATCTTAAACACTTCAAGTTCTTACCGGTTTCCTTCTCAACCAAAGATTTAAATGATTAAAATTTATTAAATGCTTCTAATGTCTCTCTCAGAAATGTTATCCACATCATTTTAGAATAGTCATCGGTGAAGATCATGAAATGCCTATCACCATAATAACTCTTTGTTCTCATGGGGCCACAGAGATCAGTATGTACCAAATCTAAAAAATTCTCAAAAATACCATTCTTGCTCTTGAAAGAAATAGAGGTCATCTTAGCGATTTGACAATCTTTGCATATCACACTATCTGGTTTGACAAGTTGGGGTAATCCTCTTACAACACTAGACTTTCTTATCTTAACCAAATTATCAAAATTAACATGACAACATATCTTATGCCATAACTAACTGTCTTCCATTCTTGCAGCCAGACAATTATTAACATTACTATTCAAATGGAATAAGTTACCTCTAGTTTTCTTCCCAGTAGCAATCAGTTCACCATTACCTCCAAGAATTCTGCAGACTCCACTCTTAAACTCAAGGAAATAACCTTTATCATTGAGTTGACCACCACTTAAAAGACTATGCTTAAGACCATCAACCCAAAATACATTATCAGCTTTACTCTTTCCATTTAGAGAGATTGAACCTTTACCTTTCACCATGCAAGGAGAGTTGTTTCCAAATCTAACAACACCTCCATCATATTCATTAAGGGTTATGAACTTACTTTTATTTCCGGTCATGTGGTGTGAGCAACCACTATCTATAATCCATTCATCATTATTCTCCATATGAGATACTAGTGACTTTTTATCAGACAGTTCCTCCTTCACAACTACAAACACAATTTCTTCATTGTCATCTTCTTCTTCAACTCCTCATCAGTCACACCTTCATCTACTGCAACATAACAATGTTTCTTTCCCTTTCCTTTGAATCTTCTAAACTTTTCTTTCTTATCAGTGTTAGGGCTGTTAGTAGCAATATGACCAATTTTATTACAAGAGAAACACTTCAAAGGTAGCTTTCCTTTATACTTACTAGTGCCTCTTGGAAATCTCTTTGCTAACAATGTTTCAAGTTCCATCACTTGATCTTCACTGTCATCATTTCCCCGATTGCTTCCATGACTTGTCTTGCACTCATGATTTTGACATATATCTTTTCCTTTTCTAGCAGATGAACTAGTAACAAAAGCTTTAAAGGCAGATTCAGTAGATTTTGTCACACTATTGTCAAAACTATTTAACTCAAAAGCTGTAATCTTACCAGTCAATGAATCAACAATTACCTTATCCTTTGAAATAGATCTAAGTTCTTGGATTGCCGATACTCTTATAGCATACTGAGGTTGAAGAGTTCTGAGCATTTTACTTACTATTGTATCATCTTCTATTTTACCTCCAGCACTCTTAATGTCGCCAACAACTTCTTTGATTCTCTAACCATACTATCCAATATTCTCTCCTTCAAGAATTCTCATGTCATCAAAATTTCTTCTCAAGATTTCCTCTTTGGCTCTTTGAACATGCTCATCTCCTCCATAGATTGTCTCTAACTTTTCCCAAACCTCACCTGCAGTTTCCAATCCTTGAACATCAATATATTTCGAATCAGATAAAGTACTTACAATAGTTTCTAGAGCTTGCATGTTATCTTGTTGTTCTGTGAGTTCATCCAGTCTCAAGAGTGTCAGGATTCCCAAAGATACTGAGAGGGGGGGGGGGTGAATCAGTATCTAACCAGTATATGAATTTTCTTGAATTATAACTTGAAAAGCATTTCAAAACTGTGTACCGGTAAACCAAAAATAATGGAGTAAATGAGAACAACAACCACAACATGAAATAAACACCATAACACAATATTTTTAACGAGGAAACCCAGTGTGGGAAAAAGCTCGGTGGGATTTGTGACCCACAATATTCGCTTACTAGCCAATAAGAGAATATTACTGATACAATAGGGGCCTGCACATGCAGGAAGGCCAAGGGCCTATAGCTCACTACTCAGTTACAAAAGAAGTCACACTGATTACAAAATGGATTATACAAATCCAATTTCATGTATTGCTTTAGATCAGCATCTACTATGCCAGGTTTAGTACCGGTTTAAGCTCTGCAATATTCATAAACCCTTATCTAAAATCTGTCTTACAATTCACATATTAGGTCTGCAATAATCCTTCCATATTCACTCATAATAAAATGATCTACAAGATCTCATACTTATATGAGTCATATTACAATCCGCCATGTCGGCTTACAAAAAGATTTTACAATTAAATACAAAATACAATTAGACAAAATTCCTATCGGTCATGGTGTCGGCAATCTTTATTTTCAGTGCTGGTGAAATGTATGCCGGTGTAGAGTCTGTCGGTGCCGGTGCCTGTCGGTATAAAATGATTGTAAGGTTTCCATCAATGACAATACCTTAAATCACCTACAATTTCTCATTGGAGTGTGCATTTACCAACAATCTCCCCCTTTGGTATTGATGACAACACTTAGGAGAAAAATCCAAAAAGTATCCAGAAATGTTGTCCAAAAAGAATTTGCCAAAATTGTCTTACCAAAACTGTGTTATCAAAATGTGTGCTCCCCTTGAGTTGATGATGTCTTTCTTCTGACCATTTTTCTCAGTTCCACTAGTCCCCCTTTGACATCAATGACAAAGGTTGTCAAAGTGTCCACTAAGTGCAGTTTCAGCTTGATCCTTGTAGCTAGTTGGTTACAATCTGGAAAAGGTTTGCCAATATAAGATTCAAGCTCTTAGTGAACCTTTCGCTATCCTTCAAATTTGCCTCTGTTCTTTGAATTGTACCGGTGAGGTGATGCATTTACTCTTTCGGTGTCTTCAGTCCTTGAACAAGTGCCTCTGAGATCTCTTTTCTCAAAGAGATGAGGTAGTCCAATTTGGGACTGAGTCTGCATTTAAGATCTTTTGCCTTTCCTTTTATTCTTTCCTTCTCTTTTTCCAATTTTTCAAGTTTCTCCTCAAAACCCGCTATTTCCTACTCTATAATTGATAATGGTTCAGATGAATTAATGAAATTGTCAGCTATATCATTTATTTCTTTCCGTACCTTACTGATCTCCTTGTCTATATCTACTATCAAAATATTAGTTTTACATGTGTCTCTATACAACTCCTTAAACTCCTTTATTGTTTTGCTTAGTGCCGGTAAAAGGGTATCAATGTGTCCCATGCACTTCTTTATTTTCTCATTGAAGAATTTCTATTTTTCTTTATCCATTTTCTCTTTAAATGTCTCCTCATTAATCTGATCAACTATCACAATGTTACCGGTGATATACTTAGACAATGTGTCTAGTTGATTTAAAGAATCTATTTTCCACATTGCACTTGGGTGCTATTAATTTTAGAATAGGAATTGTATCATCAATAGCCTTATATGCTTGTGCACTACACTCTGTGATTTTCTTAATGGAATCCAATAATACCTCTGTCACATTTGTTGGTCTGAGTTTTGTCATGGAAGAACCAGATGATTGTCCAACTACCTTAACAATTTGCATTCCGCCGGTGTGAGTAACCTCTTTGCTTGTATTGACCTCTGGTAGGTCAGTTTGTGTTTGCATTTCTACTAGCACATGCTTGAGTTTCTCAGCTGTTGCCAGTGGCACCATCTCTGCATGAACCTATGCCTCAACCTTTTTTTGTTCCTGTTTCTCAACCCGTGCCTCAATGGGTTTCTTTGTGCTCTCTACTGCCAGTTTCTCTGATGAAGTCTTAGTATTCACTGTTGGTTTCTCAGTATGCACCTCTGTACTGTCCACTGCTGATATCTCAACTAGTTTCTCTATGTTGTTAGCTGGTTGCTCTAGCTCAGTGGGTTTAGTATCAGTCACCATTCCAGTAGATAGGGGATCAACTGATTGTTCAGTTTGTGTCTCAACCCCAATCTCAATATCTGCAGCTGGTGGCTCAGTAGCCACATCTTTCTTCTTATCTTCAATGGTCTCTTTATCAACAACAATATTTACCTCTTGAGTGTCTATATTCGTAGTGTACAAAATTTTAGACTTAGGATTTGTATCCTCATGAGGAGTCTCCATACTCTCTATTGCCGGTTGTGTGTCAACAATTTCTACTGGTGGAGTATCAGAAGGAGGTGGGGGCAAGTTATCCATTATCTTTAGGCTCGAAGGTCCACCTACCTTACCTTTCCCCTTATCCTTGTCCTTTTGGTAGACTCTGATAGTCTTAGGTCTTTTAAGTTCTTCTTGTTTCTCCTTTTCAACAAAGAATATATCCCATTGATTTGCAGTTTCTTCAGTGATTTCATTCACTCTACCTTCCATTAGTGCCACATGTCCGTGACCGGTTGAAAATACTGTCCAATTGGCCTCATTGATTAATTCATCTATCTCTTTAGTGGAGTTCACTGGGTGAACTGCAAGTAATTTTTCTATCTTTATCTTTTTATCTAACTCAATAATAGCTACCCTTCTAGCTTCTAGTCTTCTGTATAAATCATTGGTATATCATCAACAATATCCATCAAAAATTTCTTGTAAATGTCTAAGTGTAAAATTACACTATTCTCTATGCTCTCTTTATCATCATTAGAAAGTGTGTTATACAACTTGCTAATATTTTTCAATTTTC
Source organism: Cryptomeria japonica (assembly GCF_030272615.1). Taxonomy (NCBI): domain Eukaryota; kingdom Viridiplantae; phylum Streptophyta; class Pinopsida; order Cupressales; family Cupressaceae; genus Cryptomeria; species Cryptomeria japonica. The sequence continues at coordinate 436,623,709 of NC_081407.1, read as the reverse complement.
CATCCTTAGTTATTTCATTTAGAAGTTTATCCAGTGGAGCAATAGCCTATTTTACCTTCTTTTTCTTTGGAGTTAACTTCTTAGCTGGAGGCCTAACTGCCTATTGCTTTTGTCTTGTTCTTCTGGGTGTAGGTGAGGGTGCCGGTGAGGGTTTTCTTTTCCTTACTACCCTTTTGAACTCAGTCGGTATATCACTTTCATAAGAAGTTGCAACCGGTGAAAGATGAGCTTCCGATTGAAGTTCTTCCAACTCACTTTCCTTGATACCAGTTTTGTGAAGTACATCTTCTTTAATTGCTTTAGCTTGTCTTGTGCCTTTCCTCACTATTTGTTCAGTTTTCTTGATTCTTTTTGAGATTGGATGCCACTCTCAATTGTTTTTGCATTGCCAAAAACTTTCTTAGATGGTTCCTTTGGTGCTTCAAGGAGGGATTTTGCATAAGTATCAATGATGTTATCATCTATTTCATATCCCATCTTGGTTACCCAAAGAGTTCTAGGGACAACTGCCTCCATCTAGATTTCATCTTTCTTAATTACAAAGTATATCTCCTTTTGATATTTGTCAACAATTGCTTGAGATAGCCTTATTCTTGTCTTCATTCGGGCATTCAGTGCTTGAAAATGTTCATTTATATGTTTCTCTTTGTCATCTCCCATGTTGTTCAATATGTCCAACATTTGCTTTCCTACCAGTATATCAAAACCAAAGTCTTTCCTACCAATACTGGGTACTTCCTTGGTAATGTATAGCATTAAACATACAAGCAGATTTCCAAAGCTGAAAGTTCCCTTCTTATCACCTTTGATTTTCTTCAGGTTGTCTATCAATTCATCTTTAAGCCATTCACACACATCTATTCTTTTATTGTCGTTCACCATGTCATATGCACTTTTAATACATAGGCTCGATACTGAGTTTAACCTATTTGCATGTGTAGCCTGTTGGCATTTCAACATTAATAAAGATTGTTGATATTCAATAAGGATATTGAGAAGGTTGTTGAAGATTATTGATATAACTGAAGAAGGATGATAACTATCTTTATAACATTATTTTGTCATTGATGTCAAGAAATTGATTATCTGATTCAGTATGATGTTGCCATATCTTGAGAAGATTGATTTGAAGAGAATTAAGATGTCGGTAAAAGACACAGAAATAATGTGATGAATAAGGGGAGGAATAAGTTATTCAATGGAAACTATTACTGAGTTAGACAATGATGAGATCATGATGTTTAGATTGTTTTGATATCCTACATATGTTGTTGATTGTAAGGTTAATACTATACTATGTCACCGAGTAAAGAACCTAGTCTGTAAACCCTAAGGTTATCGATATCGGTTAATGAAGGCAGAATGTCTACCGAGTAAGGTTTAGTATTTACCGAGTTGCAACTGAGTTATGACAATGCACATTGGATGGATAAAAGCATTATTTAATGAAGGACAATGATTAGCTGGAGATGTATAAATGATTGGTATGCCATGCATGAAGTTTGTTAAGGATCTATGGCAAAGGAAAATTGGTAGGAATATCTACAGCGCAGATTGAACCGCAATAACCTTGTGCAAGTTCAAAGAAGGGAATGCAAGTCCCGAGGCAATGTAAAACATTTTCAGATCGAAAGGATATATTGAACTTGGTCAAGTTTGAAGATCTAATGGCTAAGATTGATCATGGGAAATGTGATCAAGGAGATTTAGCGGTTAGCAATTGTTTATAAATAAGGAATTGTTAATAAACAATGAATGCAGACAAGTGTAAGCATAGGAATGCTAGATAGTGATTACCGAGCACAGAAGCTCGAAGACCTGTTTGAATAATAGAGTAGAGAGCCCAGCAGAGGGACAAGATAAGTCATATGACTAGATTATTCTGAGCAAATAAGAATCTTCTTTAGCATTTTAGATGTGAAGTTACAGATAGATTTTTATTACTGTTATTTTGTAAGTGACAGAAAATCTCTTAACCGAGTGGACTTAACAGTCTTATTTGTAAACCCTCTAGCAAGGTAACATTCTAAATGAGTGTTTGAAATCCTTTGACAAGGTCACTTCTAACAAAGTGAAGATCCTAATAGATCTGAGGGAAATTCCTTAACCAGGTCACATCTAGCAATGTGTTTGTAATCTTTAACAAGATTTTCTTTTAACCGAGCATACTCTAGAAGAGTATATTTCTTAGTGGGTCTGAAATCCCACAGTGGTTTTTCCCTATTTGGATTTCCACGTTAAATTTGGTGTTATGAGTGTTATGATGATTATGTGTTTATGAGTTTGCATGTTTAGCAGTTTTTGGTTAAGTTTCTGAAGTATAAGTTACCGAGGTTGAATCTACTGATTTTATGGAAGTTTAAGTTTGTATGATTCACCCCCCCTCTCATCTTGTTAGCTATTGGCATCTGTACTTTACTTTTAGTATTATAACTAACAATTGGTATCAGAGCTTTGGACTCCAAAAGAAAAAGTGTAAAGGTACTTGAGGCAAAGATCCAAAGATGTATAAAAGGGAAGCACCGAAGCTGAACAAGTCAAGTTTCTCCACATGGCAGAAAAGGATGAAGCTGCATTTATCAGGAATTGGAGAATATGCAACATATTATTTAGAGAATGATTAGATTGCACCGAGCACCAACCCTATGACCTTGGAAGAGATAAAGGCAAAGCAAGAACATATTCAAGCTATGATTGAAATAACATCAACATTGACCGACTCAGAGTTTAATGATCTAGAAGGCTGTAATGATGCAAAAGCAATGTGGACTAAGCTCATATCTATGTATGGAGGTGATGAACATGTTCAAAGAGAAAAAGTAGATAGTCTAAGAGAACAACTTGAATCCATGAGAATGAATGAAGGTGAGAACATAACACAATACAATACAAGACTAAAGGAGATTGTCAATCAAATTAAAGGAGCAGGTGGAACTATTGAAGAAAAGGATATAACAAGTAAGTTGTTGAGAACCCTTCTACCAGCTTATGCTATTAGAGTCTCTGCAATCAATGAATTGAGGTCTGTACCTAACATGCCAATTTCTTTGGATGCTACTATTGGTAAGCTACATGCATTTGAGTTAAGTAATTTTGATAACAGTGGGTCTTTGGTAAATAAAGTAGAATCTACATTAAGTTCTTTTCATATTGGTGAATCTGATGATTACAATGATAGAATGAGTAAGTACTCTGAAGGGGATCACAGTGGAGCAAGTGAAAGATTTCGCAAGAACATGGAAAAAGTGCACAAACTATATGAAGAAATCAAGAAGCAAGAAGAATTTGAAGCATTATTAGCCAGAAGGTTACCGAGAGGCAAAGGTAAGTATAAAGGGAAGCTACCTTTAAAATGTTTCAATTGTGATAAAATAGGACATATGGCTTCTAACTGCCCTGACAAAGAATCTAATGAAAAGTGTGAATATCGAGATAACAGGTAGAAAGACAACCAATACAGAGGACACTGAGACTTTAGCAGGAGAGATAGAAAGACATGTCTAGTAGCAGATGAGGAATCCAACGATGACAAATCTGATGAAACTGATACTAAGGAAGTTGTTTATGTGGCTATTAAAGATGGATCTAATGAAGAAAGGTATGAAGAAAAAGCCCTAATATCTCACATAAATAAAAATGACTCTTGGATCATAGATAGTGGATGCTCACATCACATGACAGGTGATAAACACAAGTTTGTTAAATTAGAAGACTATGATGGAGGCTGTATAAGATTTGGTAATGATGCACCATGTCCGGTGAAAGGTAAAGGATCTATAACACTTCTTGACAATGCTAAATGTGATGATGTTACTGGGTTGAAGGTTTGAAATACAATTTGTTGAGTGTAGCACAACTAAACAATACAGGATACCGAATAGAATTTCAGAAAGGAATTGTCAAAGTTCATGACAAGCATGGAAAGTTAGCTACTACCGGGACACAAACAAAAGGTAATACATTTCATCTTGACTCAACTTGGAACAAGTGTCTTTATGCAAAGATAGATGATACCTGGTTATGGCATAAAAGGTTTTGTCATGTAATTTTTGATAATATGATCAAAATAAGTAAGAAGCACCGAGTGAGAGGTCTACTGAGTCTTGAAAAACCTGAGAATGCTATGTGCCGAGGATGCCAAATGGGTAAGATGACAAGATCAAGCTTTACAAGTAAGTCCTACACTTCTAAAGGAATTTTAGATCTAGTACATACTGATCTTTGTGGTCCTATGAAAGTTAAAAGTTATTATGGTGATAAATATTTCATATTATTTGTGGATGATTACTCAAGAATGATGTCAGTTATGTTTTTAAAAGAAAAATCAGATGCTTTTCAAATGTTTAAATGGTACAAGGCAAGAGTTGAAAATGAAACATGAAGACAACTAAAATGTCTTAGATCTGATAGAGGAGGAGAGTTCACTTCTGATGAATTTAACTTATTTTGCAATGATCATGGTATAAAGAGGCAAGTATTTGCACCGAGAACACCTCAGCAAAATGGGATAGCCGAGAGAAGAAACAGATCAATTATGGATTGTGCAAGAACCCTGATGATAGAAAAGAGGGTACCTTAAACATTTTGGAGAGAAGCAATCAACACTGCAGTTTACACCCTAAACCAAGTTCAATTGAAGAAAGGAACTATGAAGACACCATATGAGATCTGGTATGACAAGAAACCTAATGTAAGTTACTTTAAAATCTTTGGAAGTAGATGCTATATTCACAAAGATGATAGAAATGGAAAGTTTGATCAGAAAAGTGAAGAAGGAACATTTATTGGTTATTCTTCTAGAAGTAAAGCATTTAAATGTTTGATCAAATCATCTAACAAAATAGTGGAAAGTGCAAATGTGAAAATTGATGAATTTGCAGAAAGAAATGATGAAGGAAATTCCAAAGAACCAAAAGATTATGAAGAATTTGTTTATGTTCAACCGAGAAGTCCTACCAAGAAAGCTACTGAAGAAAATGAAGATAATATCCAGTTACCGAGTGATGAAGAAGATCATACAGAACCTACCGAGCCTATATTAGCCAAATAGGTTAGAAGACATCATGCATCAAGTCAGATTATAGGAGATAAGGATGATCTAGTGATGACAAGAAATAAATTGAGAGAAAACACATGTATGATTCTAAATTTGAACCAAGAATAGTAAAAGAGGCATTTAACAGTGAAGATTGGATAAATGCTATGATAGAAGAGATTGATCAAATCAAGAAGAATGACACATGGACATTGATCCCAAGACCAAAGGACACAAATGTAATCAATACAAAGTGGATTTTCAGAAACAAACTAAATGAAAAAGGTGAGGTCATTCGCAACAAAGCAAGACTAGTTTGCAAAGGTTATGCTCAAGAATAAGGAATAGATTATGGTGAGACTTTTGCACCTGTGGCTAGACTTGAGGGAGTAAGAACATTGTTGACATATGCTGCTTTCAAAAATTTCAAGGTATATCAAATGGATGTTAAATTTGCATTTTTGAATGGTATACTAGAAGAAGAAGTTTATATGGTCTGAAGCAAGCACCTAGAGCATGGTATGAGAGACTGCACTCTTACTTAATCAAGATTGGTTTTATAAGGACAAGTGAAAAAAACAATATGTACATGAAGAATGATGAGGACAATGGAATACTGATCTCAGCCATATTTGCTGAGGACATTATATTTTGTGGTAATGACTCCTTATGCAAAAACTTTGGAAATGAAATGTGCAAAGAATTTGAGATGTCACTAATCGGTGAGATAAAGTATTTTATAGGTTTACAGATACTACAAATGAAAGATGAGATTTTCATTACTCAATCCAAGTACATAAAGGAAATCTTGAAGAAATTTGGAATGGAGGATTCTAAACCAGTAAGTACTCCTATGACTACTAACTGTAAACTATCAAAGAATGATGAATCTGCATTTGTTGATGAGACACTTTACTGATCTATGATTGGAAAGTTGCAATATGTTATGCATAGTAGACCAGATATAGCACATGCATTAGGTATTGTAGCAAGATTCTCTACAGATCCCAAGGAAACCCATATGACAGCAATAAAGAGAATTTTTAGATACCTGAGAGGCACTGAAGATTATGGCTTAGTATATGAAAAGAGGAATAATTTTGGTTTAAAAGTTTATTCTGATGCTGATTGGGCAAGCAACATAGATGACAGGAAAAGCACAAGTGGTGGAGCTTTCTTTTTGGGAGAAATACTAGTAAGTTGGCTTAGCAAGAAACAAGGATGTATTTCACAGTCTACAGCAGAAGCTGAATATGTTGCTGCAGCATTGAATTGTACCAATATAGCATGGATCAAACAACTGTTGGAAAGTATAAATGAGAAAGTTACCGAGCCAGTAACCATATTCTGTGATAATACTAGTGCCATTAACATTTCAAAGAATCCAATAATGCACTCTAAGACAAAGCATATATCTATAAAGTATCACTATCTCAAAGAAGAAGTTCAAGAGAAGAAAGTTGTGCTGGAATATATTAGTTCAAAGGAGCAATTAGTAGATATCTTCACAAAGCCATTGCCAAGGGACACTTTTGAGTATCTCAGAAGCAAGTTAGGGGTCCTACCCCTATCTTCTACTCACTGACCGAGTTCAGTGAAAGCATCAATTCGATGAATCTACATAATATTATGTGTGGATTGATGCTGATTTACGCACTTTAGAAGGTTTTCTAAAGGTGTGCAGGAAAAAATGAATAGAAACAAGTTGATCTGACCGAGACTGAGATGTTACACAACAAGGCAAATCACTTCATAGAGGAAGAAATCATGATTTAGTTCTTTTACTTTTTGGCATTGTTGTCAAAGGGGGAGAAGACTAAATGGTTGGAAGGCTAAATGGTTGACTGAATGGTAAAGCCCTAAATGATGAAAATAACAGAAGACCAATGACAGGGGGAGATTACTACAACAGGGAGAAGACTAAATGCAAGACAACAAATCAAGGATAACAGGAGAAGTCTAACAACAATCTGAATCCGAATGAATTTGAACATCTTGTTGGTATTACCATTTAATTGTTGGTTTTTCCATCAATGCCAAAGGGGGAGATTGTTGGCATTTCAGCAGTAAGAAAGATTGTTGATATTCAATAAGGATATTGAGAAGGTTGTTGAAGATTATTGATATAACTGAAGAAGGATGATGACTATCTTTATAACATTATTTTGTCATTGATGTCAAGAAATTGATTATCTGATTCAGTATGATGTTGCCATATCTTGAGAAGATTGATTTGAAGAGAATTAAGATGTTGGTAAAAGACACAGAAAGAATGTGATGAATAAGGGGAGGAATAAGTTATTCAATGGGCAACTATTACCAAGTTAGACAATGATGAGATCATGATGTTTAGATTGTTTTGATATCCTACATATGTTGTTGATTGTAAGGTTAATACTATACTATGTCACCGAGTAAAGAACCTAGTCGGTAAACCCTAAGGAACCTAGTCGGTAAACCCTAAGGTTATCGATATCGGTTAATGAAGGCGGAATGTCTACCGAGTAAGGTTTAGTATTTACCGAGTTGCAACCGAGTTATGACAGTGCGCATTAGATGGATAAAAGCATTATTTAATGAAGGACAATGATTAGCTGGAGATGTATAAATGATTGGTATGCCGTGCATGAAGTTTGTTAAGGATCTATGACAAAGGAAAATCGACAGGAAGATCTACAGTGCAGATTGAACCGCAATAACCTTGTGCAAGTTCCAAGAAGGGAATGCAAGTCCCGAGGCAAGGTAAAACGTTTTCAGATCGAAAGGATACATTGAACCTGGTCAATTTTGAAGATTTGATGGCTAAGATTGATCATGGGAAATATGATCAAGGAGATTTATCGGTTAGCAATTGTTTATAAATAAGGAATTGTTAACAAACAATGAATGTGGGCAAGTGTAAGCACAGGAATGCTACATAGTGATTACCGAGCATAGAAGATTGAAGACCTGTTTGAATAACAGAGTAGAGAGCCCAACAGAGGGACAAGATAAGTCCTATGACTAGATTGTTCTAAGCAAATAAGAATTTGCTTTAGCATTTTAGATGTGAAGTTGCAGATAGATTTTTATTACTGTTATTTTGTAAGTGACAGAAAATCTCTTAACCGAGTGGACTTAACAGTCTTATTTGTAAACCCTCTAGCAAGGTAACATTCTAAATGAGTGTTTGAAATCCTTTGACAAGGTCACTTCTAACAAAGTGAAGATCCTAATAGATCTGAGGGAAATCCCTTAACCGGGTCACATCTAGCAATGTGTTTGTAATCTTTAACAGGATTTGCTTTTAACTGAGCATACTCTAGAAGAGTATATTTCTTAGTGGGTCCAAAATCCCATAGTGGTTTTTCCCTATTTGGGTTTCCATGTTAAATCTGGTGTTATGAGTGTTATGATGATTATGTGTTTATGAGTTTGCATGTTTAGCAATTTTTGGTTAAGTTGCTAAAGTATAAGTTACCGAGGTTGAATCTGTTGATTTTATGGAAGTTTAAGTTTGTATCATTCACCCCCCCTCTCATCTTGTTAGCTATTGGCATCTGTACTTTACTTTTAGTATCAGAACTAACATAGCCTTATAGCCAAGAATCATACTAACAAATCTGGAATTGATGTCCTTCACATCATTGACTCTTAGGGATCTTTTGTCAAATGTTGCGTCGGTTAAGTTCATCACAGTGTCATTTGAAACTTTCTTAATTCTGTTAGGCCTACTACCGGTGGAAGGTAAGCTTGTTACTGCCCTAACTACTTCTTTAGTGATCTTATGGATGTAATCCAACCAAAAGAATTCGCCATGGACTCTTCTTAGGACTATTCTTATCACATTTTTCGGGAAAATTAGGAATGCTAAGAATATCCACAAAAACTAGGGTTTCCACTACCTTGTGTTCCAGTTTGACATTACCATTTTCATCACAGATTATAGTCCTATATATGTTCTTGATTTCATCATCTCCTAATTCCTCAATATGACAATGTATGTATATTATAGGATCCTCTGCATAAACTACTCCCTTAGGTATTTTTGAAAATGCTCCTAGGGTATCATCATTCTTCGCAATTTTAGGAATCAGTTTGAACATGGGTTTAGGGTGCTTGATAACCTTAATCACATTAGGGTTTGCAATAAATTCAAGTGTAGATGAAGAAGCCATAGTTATAAATACCTCAATCTGCCTTTAGGATGAGTGCTTGGATGAACTGCTTCACTTTTTGCTAAGGATGCCTTAGCTCGGAAATTTTTGTGCTCTCAAAGATTTGAATGCTCGGTGAATGGAAAAAGGAGCCAAAACACTTACTTTATAATGTTATTTTCTTCAAATACCATATTTAATGCCTACCAGTTAAGTCAAACTTAACTCATCTCCCGGTAAAGAAGTAATTTAACTTCTCACCATCAACCGAGGGTATATTAGCATGTTTTTCAATTAGTTGCCAAACCCCCAAAGGATTTTCCTTCAGTTAGATGAAGAGTCTCTTGCCGGTGGAGTGATACTCTATTCTGCCAGTGGAGGAGTATTCCCATCAACATTCTGATCTGACTTTCTGATCCATTGCTTTGAGAATTATTTCTTTACTTCTTCAACCTTTTCATTACCTTTCAAACTGGGTCCTTTGTTATTTGCCGGTGATGTCTTACTTCTATAGAATTTTGCAATGTGTCCAATTTTGTTACAAGCATAACAAGTCACATTGTTTTTTCTGAATAGCTTTTCCATATCCTATGCCGATGTGTGTTCTGCATTGATTAGATAAGTGTCTAAATCTTCCACAAACATAACATCTTACATTCATTCTGCAATTTTTTGAATTATGACCAACTTTGTTGCATTTATAACATTGACCGGCGGGTGTATTAGTGTTCTAATAATTTCTAGATCTACACTAATTTTCTCTATGACCATACTTTTTACAGTTAAAGCATTTCCCATTAAATTTGTAAGCATTAGGTTGTCTTACCGGTTCGCTGTGATCATGATTGTTTGCAATACCAGAGCTTTCACCAACTTCAAAGCCAAGGCCATTTATATCACCATTAGGTTTTTGATTCTTCAGCATGTCATCAAGTTCCTCTGAACTTTTCTTGAATTTCTTCTTGTGTTGATTTGCAGTAGCCAACTCATTTTCCAAGAAATCTTTCTGTCTCATGAGTTCAGTTTTGTCATGTTCTAAGTGAATTAGATCTATCTTTAGCATATCATTCTCATGACCGAGTATTATATTTTCATTTGCAGCATCATTGATTCTTCTATCCAAGTCGTCTTCATTCTTCTTCTGATTTTCAGTCTCTTTGCAAAATATCATAGTCATATCTTGCATCTCATTCTTCATTGTATTGTTTTCTTGTCTCAGTTTGTTCACCAGGTCATTAAGAGTTTCTTTTTTATCATCATCATTCTGCATCTTTTCACAAAGTTCTCTTCTCTTATTCTTTGCAATAGTGAGATTTTCTTGAAGTCCTTGAATGATATCTTGTGCAACCTTCAGATCATCTTCAAGTTTGATATTCTTCACCTTTTCTACATCAAAGTCTGAAAGAGTTATTTCCAATTGCTTTCTCAAGTTTTCCATCTCTACTGGTGTTAGAATCTTCCTCAAGCTGTTAGGCTTTTGAAAATAGAGGACCAGGCTTTGATACCAATTGTTAGGATTCCCAAAGGTACTGAGAGGGGGGGGTGAATTATTATCCGACCGATATATGAATTTTCTTGAATTATAACTTTAAAAGGATTTCAAAACTGTGTACCAGTAAACCAAAAATAATGCAGTAAATGAGAACAACCACCACAACATGAAAGACACACCATAACACAATATTTTTAATGAGGAAACTCGGTGTGGGAAAAACCTTGATGGGATTTGTGACCCACAATATTCGCTTACTGGCCAATAAGAGAATATTACTGATACAATAGGGGCCTACACATGTAGGAAGGCCAAGTGCCTAGAGCTCACTGCTCAGTTACAAAAGAAGTCACACTGACTTACAAAATGGATTATACAAATCCAATGTCATGTACTGCTTCAGATCAGCATTTGCTATGCCAGGTTCAGTACTGGTTTAAGCTCTACAATATTCATAAACCCTTATCCAAAATCTGCCTTACAATTCGCATATTAGGTCTGTAATAATCCTTCCATATTCACTCATACTAAAATGATCTACAAGATCTCATACTTATATGAGACATATTACAATCTACCATGTCGGCTTACAAAAATATTTTACAATTAAATGCAAAATACAATTAAACAAAATTCCTGTCAGTCATGGTGCCAGTAATCTTTCTTTTCGGTGTCGGTGAACTGTATGCCAGTGTAGAGTCTGTCGGTGCTGGTGCCTGCTGGTATCATATGATTGTAAGGTTACCATCAATGACAATACCTTAAATCACCTACAATTTCTCATTGGAGTGTGCATTTTCCAACAAAGAGAGTAGTAGTAGGAGCAACATATATTGTTTCAACTTGCTTCCAATATTGTGCACCAAGACCTTTGATGTAGATCTTCATTCTATCTTTCCAGATCTTGTAGTTATCCTTATTGAACTTGGGACCCTCTTTCTTCATCATCTTGAACTCCTCAAAATAATTTCCTCAAGCGGTTAGGCTTTCTGCACACAGAGGACCAACGCTCTGATACCAATTGTTAATCCTATGAGGATCCAGTTAATACTGAGAGCGGGGGGGGGGGGGGGGGTGGTGCAGGAGCACCTAACACAAAGGCACAAAAGGAGTCTATAAGAGGATAAAAATCAATTCATAAGTATATTCAATTACATTTTCATTTGTAATGTCATTTTGAGTCAATATGAATCAATATGTAAGGCTAAAAGAGCCCATTGTAATGAGTTGTCCAAGTTGTCCTAATAAGGTCTTGAATTAGTCATTTGGTAAAATTTGTATAAAATAACCTTTTAGGGGTAAAATGGTGACAAAAATACATTATTATTCCATCCTAATATGTTTTGAAGGTTTAAAGTCATTTGAGTCAAAAGTTGTAAAAGTTGTAAAATGCAACTTTTCAAAAGTTGTAAAAAGACCAAAATGGGAAGTTGTATGGTCATAAGAGAAAGTTGGGTAGTTGTAACTTCCACATGAAGATGAAAAGGCTATGAAACCTCTGTAATGGTCATTCATAAGAGTATTTAAAAATTGGAGAAGGAATTGAAAAGCATTGGAAACATTTTGGTATCATATTTTCATTGTTTTCAATCTCTTGTTTTGTGGTCTTGAAAGTTTTTCCTCTTGTTTCCAGAACTTGTACGACCATGTACAGCTTGGAAAAAAGTGTATTTCTATAATTTCAGTGTATTATATTGAATAATATTTCTATTCCTTTTGGTTTGAGTTGATTTCATGCATTTTTGAGAAAGTTATGAGAGTTTTGGTGAAAACCGTTTGGAACTACCCAAATCCCTGATTCACAGTGACCAGTTTTGGAAAAATTATCATACCTTTGGATTTAACCATTGGATCTTTCTATAACTTGGAGAAAATTTTTATAACTATAATTTATAGAATATGACTAGAGGGATTGTCCTGGTGATTAATGTGTTAAGAGTTATTAACAATTGTTCATGACTATAATTTCATGACCAGAATAGAGTAAATTTCATAGTTTGAGAAAATTCTTTGTTTTCATTTGCAAGAAATGAATAGATGAAGGGTTTAAATGATTCATATTTAATGAATAATATATGGATCTACAATCATGATGGATTTATATCTATGGAGAAGATTTGATAATGGTTATTTGATTGATGATTTTGTTGGGAAATATATGACAATGCCTCTAACATGTTGGAAGATTTGTGTTGATAATTGAACTTCACGAATGATTTGAGGTTCTTGGTTGGATTTCCATGATGCTCTGCATCAGGGTGGGGGGGGGTGAATCAGTATTAAGACAAATTCAAACTTTAACTCAAAATCAAACTTATTTCAGCTTATCTCATACCGGAAACCATTTAACAAATATCTTAACTTCTGTAATCAGATCTAATACCTTTATCAGATTTGCTTAACACATTAATCAAATCATTTACCAATAATTTCACCACCAAAGTAATCATATAAACTTTATCAATTACCAACTCATTAACCTTAACAATAAGATCAAATACTTTCTCAAACAACTTCTTATCAGTACCGATAACCTCTGATAAACTTCTGATAAAACATCATAACTGATGTCTCAGAAATAATGCATGAAATAAAATATAAACAAGAAAATCGCATGAAAAACATTCCACACATGAACACCATAATTTTTTGACGTGGAAACCCAAATATGGAAAAAACCACGGTGGGAGTTGGCACCCACAAATATTTGTACTCTTTCAAAAAATGCCTTGTTAGGAGCTTAGCCTTGTTAGAAGCTTACAATATGCCCGATTAAGAGCAGACCCTGTTAGGAGTCACCCGATTAGGGGATTTGTCTTCCAAATTGATTAGGAGCTTGATAATATGTTAGGATCAACCTCATGAGAGGATTTAACACTCTTTTAAGACTTGCCCTATTAGGGGACTTAAATGTTTAAGGCCTATTAGAACCTACCCGGTCAAGGGATTTAACCTGCTGCAACTGTTAGGGAACAATAGTAAGAAAATGATCTGTTTACTTGCAATTCTCTGCTTGCTTGATCAGATCTAGTTATACACAACACTCTACAACTCTTAGGAATATATCACACTTTACTTGGATGACTAAACACATTCTCTAATACCACTGACATAATAAACATCAACCGTGTCAACCTAAATAGCCATCTCAACTAGATCGGCCACAAAACCTAATTACATCATGACTTTACAATAAGATCATTGTAAATTGCTATCCAGATCATTACAAAAAATTTCAATGCATTATCAACCATTGGTTGATCTTAACTCATCACGGAAATCCGATTTGTATCCTCAAAACACTCTACTAAGTGTTTCATTGATTCCCAAGAAAATCTTCCTTGAATCGTGCGAAAACATCTATTAAATCTTTCACACGAGTTGTGCCATGTAACCAACTTTAAGTAGACTTGTTGTCGATCACCATCATATCATAAATCATTATCGGTTTGATGATTTATTCACTGGTCCTTAAACCCTACTAAAAACTTACCAAAACTTCATCAAAAATTTGAAACACACCTTCTGGTAATAATCACAAGTTTCGGTTCTGATCATATACATCTTTCCATGATACAAGTTCACCATCCAAACCGCAAATCACCAATCATCATCAATCAACCGATCCAATTAAAAGAATTCTACTTTACTGGTTAAAGTCCTATTTCACAGACTTTAGCTCACTGCCAGTAAATCTTGTCTTCAGGTAAACAAAATCACTTAGATGATAAAATAAAACATCAGGAACATTGGGAACATCATTTGCCAATAATGACAACACAAATAACTGATCATGTCATCTATTCATAGAATCTCAATCTCTTCATCACAAATAGACTTCTATCCTTTACCGGTGTAGTCATCCAACTTCAATTACATCACCTGATCTATATCAGTTATGCCAAATGCCAATATGTTTGAATGGTAAATATTTAATGTGTTGATATGAGAGAAGGTTTTGTGGGGTATGATGGTGTATGAGAATCCTTCAAGGTTGTTGTGAAGAGTTTTATTATATGGGGCATTGGTGGTGTAGTTATAGCTACAACATAAAACATAAAAATAAAACATGAAAGTATCAAGGCCTTCTATAATTAAGCCATAGAAGTTAGGGAGAGAAGATGGATATATGTTATTAAGAGAAGCAACTATTTCTTGGTCAAAAATGTGGAACTCTAAAGTAACTGGTTTCATAGAGTTTTCTACTTTTTCATAAGCCAATGTTGCAGGTGTTTCTTGCATAGCTTCTTCTATTATTGTGGATGCTTCTTGTGGTCGGGTTTCATCTGAATATGTTGAGTTTCTCAATGCACTAAATGGATCTTTTGGCTCCCTTATTATGTCTGGTAAATCATTTGGCCCTCTGATTATATCTAGTATGTCTTTTGAACTATGTGTGCAGGGAATAAACCTTCCTAAAGAAACCCTCTACCATCACATGCAATGAAAATTTGGATCTTATGAGCTACCTTCCTACACTTATTAGTGAATGATTTGAAATTGATCTCAAAATTTACCACTCCTACTACTAAAAAGAAAAGCATCTTGTTTAATTAAAGCAAATAATATGAAATAAATAACAAGAAAATCTAAACTTAGGAATCTTAAGCCTTAGCACCTTCCCCGACAATGATGCCAAAAATAATTGGTTTATACTAAGCACAATAGATTGATGCTGACAACTCAGGGTAAGTGCACAAAGATGGTGGTCAGAAAAGTGGACACACCAAAAAAAACATGAAAAACAACAAAACGCGCACAGGGTATTTCAAATTTAGAGAACCCCGTATGCGTTTAGGCTCGTTTTGCCAAGCCTAACTAAAGCTAAACCATGTACAGGGTTTAAAATATACTAACTGTGTACATGGTTTAAAAACTAAAACCCCGTACGTGGTTTAGAAACTAAAAACCCCGTACACAGTTTAGAAACTAAAAACCCCGTACATGGTTTTAGTTTGTAAACCACGTACACATTTGTCTGTCAATAAAATGCAATTAATTTAGCATTCCATTAGGTTTTTTAGTAGGATATATAGATAAAATATAACATTTAAGTATAAGTGCCATTTCTCTTTGTCTTTTATAAATTTGAGACAGTCAAATTTCAGATTTAGTCAAATTTCAGTAATCAACATGCTCATATCAGCATTATCTCTCTCGTCTCTTCCCTACATTCCCCCCCTCTCTTCCTTAACCCCTACCTTTTTTTCTCTTAGGAATATCCCTCTCTAATTGCTTCCCTCTCTCAGGTATCTCTCCCTCTCTACTTTCTTCCCTCTCCCGGGTATCTCTCCCTCTCTTTCTCATCTCCCTCATCCTCTTTCTCTCTTTCATCTATCCCTCTCTCAAATCTCTCTCTCTCACTCTCTCCCCCTCTCTTTAGTCTCTCTCTCTCTCTCTCTCTCTCGCTCTCTCTCTCTCTCTCTCTCTCTCTCTCTCTCTCTCTCTCTCTCTCTCCCTCCCCCTCCCTTTCTCTTCCCTTTTCAAGTATTTCTTTCCCTCTAACTCTCTTTCTCTCTCCCCCTCTCACTCCATTTCTCTTTCTCTCAAGTCTCTCTCCTTCTCTCTATCAAGTCTCTGGCTATCAACCTTTATATATCTATCTCTCTCTCCTATTCTATCAAGTTTATCTCTCTCTCTCTCTTTGATTCCCCTTCTTTGTGTTGCTCTCTATCTCTATCTCTCCCTCTATTCCCCCCCCCTCTCTCTCTCTCTCTTCATCTCTCTCTCCATTTCTCTATCTCTATCTCCCCCTCTCTCTCAAGTCTCTCTATCCCTCCATCTCTCTTTATCTCATTTATCTCTTGTCTCTCCCTCTTAGTCTCTATCTCTCTATCTCACTCTCCTCCTCTCTTAGGTGTATCTCTCTCCCATTCCCTCCCTCTCCTCCCCATCTCTCCCTCTCTAGGGTCATATGGTATTCTTAGGGGTCATATGGTATCCTAGGGATCCATGCATGTGTCCTAAGGGGTCATAGAACACCATATGACTCCTTAGGACACCATGACCCATAAAAACACATAAGAGGTCATATGGAGTCCTAAGGGGTCATAGGACACCATATGACCCCTTAGCACACCATACGACCCATAATAACACCAAATGGTGTCTTAAGGGGTCATAGAACTCTATATGACCTCTTAGGACACCATATGACCCATAATGAAACCATATGGAGTCCTAAGGGGTCAAATCATGTCCTAAGGGGTCATAGGAGACCATATGATCCCTTAGGACACCATATGACCCCTAACGACACCATATGGTGTCCTAAGGGGTCATAAGGTGTCCTAGGGGCCATAGGACACCATAAGACACATAACGACACCATATGGTGTTCTAAGGGGTCATAAGATACCATATGACCCTTAGAACACAATATGACCCCTAACAACATCTAAGGGGTCAACACTTTATGATTCCTTAGCACACAATAGGACCTATAAAGACACAAAATAGTGTCCTAAGGGGTCATAGAGCACCATATGACCCTTTAGGACACCATATGGTGTTGTTATGGGTCGTATGGTGTCCTAAGGGGTCATATGACATCATATGACCCCTTAGGACACCTTAGGGTGTTGTTATGGGTCATATGGTGTCTTAAGGGGTCATATGGTGTCCTAAGGGGTCATAGGACACCATATGACCTCTTAGGAAACAATATAACCTCTAATTACACCTAAGGAGTCATATGATGTCCTAAGGGGTCATAGAGCACCATATGACCCATAAAGACACCATATGGAGTCTTAAGGGGTCATATGGTGTCCTAAGGGATCATAGAACACCATATGACCCATAACGACACCTAAGGGGTCATAAGACACCATATAACCCCTTAGTACACCATACAACCCATAAAGATTATCCAACCAATACATCCACATGATCCAAAGAAACCAATATGTTCATCTTCTTCAAATGTTCTACTTTATATCCTATCTTCTTTTAAAAAAACCAAAAAAAAACCGACCACCTTGTCACTCTTCTTATCACCTCATGTATATGCAAACAAAAAGAAGATATATTGGAGGAGCCTCTCCATAACTGTTTATAGATTATGTCATACAATTTTCTTGATTAATAAATGATAGCTAATCAAATGATATATTATTTAAAGTTATGAATAGAACATCATACAATATAACATCGATAGTTTAGTTTTAATATAGCTAAGTTAAACCATTGTCAGCATAAGAGAGACTCCAGGCATACAAACAATGAGGATTCGCTAAAAAGCAAGTGTAAGAGCTTGACCTAACCCTAAGAGTACTACCTTTCTAAAACATATGATGCTCTTAAATTTGCAAGGCTATAGGACTGATCTCAATTGTGACTATAGGAATTACACACTTGATTTCTTTCATGGGTATGTACCCTTCCAGGCCTTTTGACAAGTGATGATCATCATATACTACCACTACCATGCTTACAACAAACTTCAATTTCTTTAGATGACATATATTGTGTAACAACATGGTAACTCTCACATACCAACCACCATCATTCTCTATGACATCATCTGTGTTACTCTCCCTCTTTCTCTTCCTACCGGTTGTTTCCTCCTGAAAAACATATTGCAGGTAGTCTGACTCATCATTTTGCTTTGTTGACACTATTTTCCACATCTGCTCAGCTCATTAAAAACACATACAACCATGAATGGAAAACCAAATAAAATGATTCTGTTAAAGTTAAGAATGAATAAAGTTGGAAGTAGTATAGAACAACAAAAAAAAAATGTAATTACTCATGATATCTTCAAATATGACCGATTCCAGCTCCAAAAGTGTATCTACAAAAGTGGTGAACAACTTGCTTTTGCTTCAACACAATTTGGTGAGGAGATTTTATTTTCTCTAAGATTGTAGAACAACAGTCAATTAGGCCAAGTTCCTCCAGTAAGGCTGATAAAATCTGTAAAAGAAAAATTGCCCATTGGGGTAATTCCAAAAATAGAAAATGATAAGAGTTATCCCTAAGGAATAAGAAGAAAATAGAGATCAAGGATAACTGTCAACTTATTTTGTATTCTCAACCAATTTATAAGAAGAAAGTTAGCAAAAGGTTGCTGACCTGCTTATGGTGGAAAGAATTTGGAGGAAAAGGAGCCCAAGGCATTGGAACCTCCACAAATATATCCATGCTTTCACCAGATTTCTTATCCATGTATTTCATTTTCTCAAGATCTACACTAAATTGGGTATCAATGGGGATAACCAATTTTCCTTTCATCTGAGCAAGAGCTCCAATGATTTGTTTGGCCATTCAAGAAGAATATTGCTGCAAGTTTCCTTGTTTCTCACGATAATGCACCTATGGTTCAATTTCAGATCCTTCCTCCTCCTATTAAATATACACACACAAATCCATCTGCCAATTTTCTTAGGAGAGCATACATGATAAAAATAAAAGAGGAACTTGCAAACAAGAAACAAATTCACTTACTTCTATAGAAATGCAGACACAATTGCAGTGGGGTCTTGAACGACCTCAAAAACTTCTTTTGAGGCTATTGAGGCTCTTGGGAAAATAAAACTATGTCTAAGTACATCGTACACGGTATATTAATAACCGCGTGCACGCTGTTAGTCCCTAAAATGTTGGCAATCCCAACGGTATTTTTTTTCACCTTGTGTGTGTTTAGAGATAGATAGATAGATAGATAGATAGAGAGAGAGAGAGAGAGAGAGAGAGAGAGAGAGAGAGAGAGAGAGAGAGAGAGAGAGAGAGAGAGAGAGTATGGAGGAAGGGAGAAGGGGAGAGAGGGAGAGGGAGAGGGAGGGAGAGAGAGATAAAGAGAGAGACTAAGAGGGAGAGAAAGAGAGGCATCTTGTATGTGCTTGAGAGGGGGAGAGAGGGAGGCAATACACATACATACACACACATGTGTATATATACTTAATATATTATATATTATTATATACATATATATAAATATTATATATACACATATTATATATACAATATCATATTATACACACTCCCAAAATTTAAACAAATGTAGCGCGTATGCACTCTTTATAGTTAAGATAGAGCGTATGCGCTTCTTACACCATAAGTACCCCCGTACGTTCTTTTTATACCATAGGTACCCCGTACATGTTTTTGATTGTTTAGGCTTGGAAATAGGCTTGGATGACAAAGCTATGGTTTGGAAATTTTATTTCCCTCCATTTCCCTCCTTTTTTACGTGTTTTATTTTATCAACTTGGTTTCTCGACTTTGTCATCATCAGGTTTACACTTCATCAAGTGAGTATTTCTAAAGTTTCCACCATATTTTCACCCATCTTCTGAGATTTCTAACCATATAATTTTTTAAAAAATTTGAACAACAATAACATTATTATTGAATTTCTTTTACGAGTGTCTCCATAGTTCTCACAAACATACGTGCACCATTTTTTTAATATCTTTGGATATACTTATCCAAATTTTAAAAACTTTATATATTATTGTAGTGCACTTGATTCTTTACAATTTAAAAAAAAATGTATTTTTGATTTTTTTAGTGCAACTTATGCTTCACGCACAAACACGTACCTAATT
The DNA here is from genome assembly GCF_030272615.1 of Cryptomeria japonica. Taxonomy (NCBI): domain Eukaryota; kingdom Viridiplantae; phylum Streptophyta; class Pinopsida; order Cupressales; family Cupressaceae; genus Cryptomeria; species Cryptomeria japonica. The sequence goes on along the minus strand of NC_081407.1, from coordinate 436,603,492 downwards.
TTTAGGATGTGTTCGATTGGAAAAATCATAAAAAAAAATACTCAACAAAAAATTACACATCTTCTAGTGCTCACTCTTAACTATCTTTCTGCCAAAGAATTTGTCAAAATATTAAATCTAACTATGACTTTTTTGATGGGCACGTCAGACACTATGTTATGTTTTTTCTGAAAACATTAGGGTCTGGTTTTTGTGCACGAAGTATTTGACCCCCTTAATCTTATCCAATTTTGAAAAATTTTAGTAGTTTGAAAACTAGATTCAGAGTACTACAATATTTGTTCTTTGATTATCTTCATATCTTGAGTGGATGACTTTCAAATTTTGCCTCCAAGTTCAGGTTCACCTAATTTCAAAAAAAAAGTGTCGACTTATACCCCCCTTTTTGACCACCATCTTTGTGCACTTACCCCTCGATGCATACTCTTAATGAAATGACAAATCCCCAAATTAAGTAAGATACTGACCCATAGAGGCTCATTTAATTATTGACTGAGGATGTATATAATTGGATGATGTTGGCACTATATGTGTAGCCAAGATCTCTCTAAGCCATCTATTAGTTGCGTAGAAGGAACTAACTAAGTTAATAATTAAGTAGAACATAAACAAGGCTAGATTGAAAACTATTTGCATAAAAGTTGTTGTGGGTAACCAACAAGCTAGCTCAACAGTGGCTATGGGTAGAGAATATTGTGACTGAGTTGAAGCTTTGACTATAATTTGAACTATTAAATTCATTAACAAAATACATCCATTTAACTAAGGTGGAATAAACATAACAACTAGTCTATGAAAGTAATGAGCAATCTAATTAATACTAAATTAATTAAACTAACTATAAGAGGATTACACTACCTTAAGTGGCCCTTGCTTGAGGGTATGTAACCTCATATCACAAAGCAATATTAACTTAACGTGCATCATTCAATCATTCAATTTACTCATCTTCAATTAGTACATAATAAGTAGTGATAATAGCTTCTCTAATCAATAAAAAATATAGGTACAATCTAATTTGTACCATATATGTAGAAGAAGAAGATCCCCCAACTCTGGCAAAACTGAACTTTATACACAATTTGAGAGATTGGGCTAATTACATCTCAAAACCTATTGAGAACACTTGTTAGTCCTCCCTAACAAAAAAGACAACTTATGCTACTATGAAACTGAAAAACAATAACTAACTTGACTGGAGTCCCAATCCAAATTGAACTCTTATTTAAATACTAAACACAAAGATAGGAATGTGCAAAAATGCATATGCATATGTTGGCATTTGATGAACCGATATGATGATATGATGATAATGTATGTTGTCATTGATGTCAATAAGTGCAAGTGAACCGGTATGAAGAGTTGTAGTGAACCGGTGTCTGGGTTTCACTAAGTGTGACTACCGGTTGGTAGTCTCAGCTCTAGGGTTTTCGGTTTGGCAATCTAGCTTATGCGATGCAACCGGTGACATTGTGTGATGAGTTAGATAAGAGATGAAGATGAGATCGAGATGCCACGTTAGTTTTGTGCACATGAAGGATTTACTTGAGGATCTTGCATGTGAAGATTGACTGCATTAAATGTCTACCTCAGGAATGAACATTCTTCTTAGCGGTATGAGAAGAAAGTGTGATGAGTTGCTGATTTCTATGTGTGGTGAAGAATGGATGATGTAGAATGACTTGTGATCTATTTGAGATTGCTTCACTCCATGGAAAGTGTTTGGATGGTCAGGATTTGACCGACTGTAATTGTAAACCTAAATGCTTAGGGTTTAGGGTTTATGCTACCAACCTAATTGTTGTCTATAAGGTCGATGATGTTTGTTATTGTGAGTTGTTGGCAAAAGTTGTGTGTGCATCCGAGTGATGAGATACTTGCCAGACCAGTGAAAGAAAACTGCAGAGTGTGATTGCAGAGTAGAGGAACTGAAAAGGATCTGCCTTAGCATATAGTGTTGTTATCAGATCAGAGTTTTACCTGTTGTCTTCTAACCATTTCAACAGAAGGAAAATCCCTTTGTCGGGTAGCTTTAATAGGCTTACTGTAAATCCTCTAACTAGGTGACTCAAATTCATTGAGTTCTTTAAATCCTCTAGAAAGGTAACCTTTAACAAGGTATATAGCCATCCCTTAACCGAGTGATCTTTAACAGGATTGGTTCCTAGGAAAACCTTATTGTAAAGTCTTTAACTGGACTAGGCTCCTAACAGAGAGAGCTTCAAAAGAGTTCAAAACAAGCTTGTGGGTATTCATCCCCACCATGGATTTTCCCATTTGGGTTTCCACGTGAAAAATCTGTGTGTCATGAGTTGTGCATTTTTCACGTGATGATTAAGTATTCTTTGTTTGAGTGATTATGCATGCAGAGCTAATGGTTATGGTATTGCTGATATACCACATGCATATGTTTATGGGTGAAGCAGTTATCAAGTATTGAATGTATTTGAAGGGTTCAGTTTTATTGGTTTATATTGTCTGAAGTCTTACTGTGTTTAACCAGTATTTCCATGGTTAAGTTCAGTAATGAAGACAACTGGTTAGTATTGTTTTAACTTGATAAGTTGATAAGAATTTTTTGTATGTACTGATTCACCCCCCCTCTTAGTACCAGTTAGGGTATTTGTTGTTCATCATTATTCAACAACATAAATAGATGAATCATAACTCCATTTTCATACAAATTCATGTACATTCTTCATGCATTTATTCTTCAAAGGCAAGGTCAATAGATATTCACAATAGTTGTCTTTAGGTTGGTGTCCTCTGACTTCTTCCACATGGGTTGTAGGGGCACACTCTGCTTTGGTTGTGAGTCAACTACTACTCCTTAAGTTGTAGGTTAGTATATCAAAGCAAGAAATCATCCACATACACATAATTTACAACATCAAGACATTATATAATCAACCATGAAAATACACATGACATTTTCACTCATCACATGTCATGTATATCATTAATTAAGTAAAAGCATGGTTTTGGATATAGTCTTAAATATATATAGTGTCAATTGTAAGAGTCATCACCTCCAAGACATGTATATGCTACAATTACCATAATTTATTATAAAATACTAGTATATTTCAACAATAATTATCTAAACATGCAATTTTTTTTATCAAATTGTCATTTATCAAGTTTAGTGATTTAAAAATTACTCACAAATTTTTAGAATGTTTGAGGAGAGGTCTTATGAAATAGGAAACAAAATTAATAGCATTATTCAAGGGACTCGTCGATAATCATAGAAGCACAACACTTATCATAATACAAACTGTGCCCACTACATAGTAAACCCATATTTCAAGTCATTGTGTGTCTACATGATGGTTTATAATATTCAAGGCAAAACAATTTATTAGAGAAAATACTCTACCACGTAACTATCAATAAATGTGTTTTATGATAGCCCATTTTGTTATTATGATCATTGAACTACTTGTCATAGAAAAGGGGATGAGAGAATTTGAAACTCTGAAGGGGCAATGATGTTAGCCAACAATTCAGTATGGTGTCAATATGGACAAAATTACTTGGGATATATGATGTCATAATGACATTAACAAATGGAGGATGACATCAATAGAGGAAAGGAAAAAAAATAGAATTTTGGGGGTGAATGGAAAAGTATCAAGTGATGGGAAAGGTAAAAATTGTTTAAAAGACTTAGAATAAATTTGGAATGGGCCAAGGGGAATGCCAATGAATTGGACTTTCAAGGAAAGAAAGGCCAAGATGACAAGTCTGACATGGATGAAGGGATGAAGAAGTCTGGAAAAGTTGAGAGTTAGAGAATCAAGGAGTCAATGGGAAAGATACCATAGGATGGATGAATGAGGAAATATGTAATTCTAATAGATAAAGGAATTAGGCTTTTAAATAATCTTAGACTTTAGGTCTCGAGTATGCTAAGGAACATGATCAATGTAAGGGAATCTAAAAAAGTTCCAAGGTTTGATAAACACAACACTTAGGATAACATTTGAACTTCAAGGAATAAACATATTAAGGAAATAGTATAAGGGGATGAGAATCTATGAAAGATAAATAGTTAGGATTTATTTAAGCTTTGAAACTTAGGGATTAGGAATGTGAAATAATGGCATGAGAGAAAGAGAGACCTAAACAATATAAAATGCCAACAAATTCAACACTTTGGTAACTTCTTAGAAGAATAATGAATGACATGAGAAAAAGAGGAACCTTGATATTTTGATAGGTTAACAAATTCAAGACTTAGGAAATTCACAAGGCTTCTATGCAAGGTTTTAAAATCAATAAGAAAGGAATGTAGGTCAAGAATATCTAAGAAAAAATCTAACATATTAAGAAAAAAAATTCACTTGGGTTTCAAAATTTAGCAATATAGATGCCCCATCAAAATCCTAAAATCCCAAAATCTAAAAATCAGACAAGCCAAGATCCCTTAACCCCAAAAGTCCAAAAAAATAAATAAAACCACCATCATATCTACTAAAGGAGCTAATCTTGGAACCCAACATGGTGTCTTAACATGTTGGTCATGATTCCCCTCGATCCCACGACATGCACATGCCTTATAATACTATACTTCTACCCACCCACTTTTCTAATCCCAATATATCATCCATATATCTCCATTATTGTGCCTCTTTTATTAAAATTTTTTCATAAATAATACACCCTTCATCTCACATACCTCCCACTTCATTTAATTGGTAATACCCTAGGAGATGCTAACCTAGCAATTGTTGAAGCTCACACACAAGATCTATTGAGTGTAACATTAGTAGCATGATTCACCTAAAGAAACCATACAATGGGATATTATCAGCTTAACATGGAAGTAAATTCTTTAACCCACAATGAAAAATTGAAATAAAATCAACAATAGAAATAGTAAAGAGAAAAAAGACCAATGGTGAAAACCATTCCTATGGTACATTGGGCAAGTATTATGATGAAAACCTATTTGTGGTTATCATGTGTAAATATGTTTCCTATATGTACCCTACATTTGCGGGTAAGCTTCTTCCATATTATCATCACATCCATCCTTTACAACCATTAGCCAATTATCCCTCTCATATAATCATTTTATCCCATCCATCACATCCACATTCACATGCCACCACATATCTATCATTATTCTCTCTTTTGACCTTAATAAGGAAGTGGACAAGATATTGAAATATAGCTTGATAATAAATTAATGTATCCAAACATAATATAATAAGAAACATAAAACTAAGTGGAGCATATCATTCTTATGTATTATTGTCCTTGGAGTTGAATCCCATATTCCCACCCTTCCATCCATCCAACACCTTCACCCTTGGTGATAGAATGAGCGTTCTCTTTATTCAACTTGAATGTTTGCCAATCCTAAGCACACCAAGTAGTAAATCCAATCCAACACTAATCCAAAAATTTTAAATTCCAAATACTTCAACCTCCTATATTGTGATACCCTACCTGCTATCCAAATCTAATCCACGTTGCAATTCTAAAGAGTTCAAGCTCTCTTATTATTAGTGTAAACTTTAAGAAACTCCCCTATGATGGTGAAAAATGGGATCGGGTATTTTAGGACCTAATCCCACTTTCATCCATACATTGGAATATGAAAGAGGCTAAGGAAGTGATTCACTTTGACTAAATCTTGTGCAAGAGAGTCAAGGAATACTTTTAGGATTTCTATTCATTTGCTTATATGAAAGAGGAATGAGTCAAATGAAAGATACAAACAAATTAAGCTAATAGATTGATACATAAGTAAAATTGAGACACAAAGTACAAATAAAAGAGGGGAATTTTGATGTGCACTTGGCACTAAAATTTGGGCCTGATTTTATAGGACCAAGGCACTGGGCACTTTGGTCCCAGACACTGTACTGAGCTAGAAACTTAAAAATCTACAGATTAAAGTGTTCCAGATAAAAAATTGCCAAATTTTGCACCTGATTGAGGAGGACTAGGGCACTGGGCACTCCGGTCCCTAAGATCCAAGGCCAAATTCTATAAATGAGTCTATGACAGATTGCCAAGATCTCTTAGAAATTTCCCTCTTTCACGGAAACTTGTACCTGTAGCTGCAAGTTGGATAATGGTGTGTTTGTGGCTATATAGGGTTTTACCTTAGCCAAACCACTTTTTTTGGTGATTTCCACCTCCACAAATAGACAATAATATATTAAAAATTGTGTGTGCCCTAGAATCTCATGTATTTGTAAGATTCCTATGAGCTAAAATACAAAACTAGAGTTCTACCCTATGCTTGGAGTAAAAACCCTAAATGAATGTAATGTAAATGCTTCAAATCACAAATGTTATGTAGATATAAAGCAATATTGTAAATCTGAAAATGAATGATGTGTAGATCTGAAAACTCAAATAGAGATCAATGAAAAATAACATGAAACCATACCAAACCCTAAGGGAGAGGTACAAGCCAATCAACGGTCGATGATCTCCTTATTATTCTTCAGTATCTCCCAATCTTTCATGGATGTTGAAAAATATTGGTGAAGACTTGATGATTGATGATTTTTTTGATTGAATAATTTGCATAAACATGCACTTTAACTTCATAAGAGTCTCCTTCAATTGCTAGTGAATGGATCCTTCAAATGAGGAAAGGAAAGGTTATATATATGAAACCCTAACTTTAATTTTGATCATAAGATGACCTAGAATTGATGGAATTTTACACAAAGCAGTATTTGAACATTATAATAACACCAAATTAAGATCCCAAAGTTTGGGGAGAAAAAGTTAGGACCGATGTGGTGGTCGCTTTGGTCCGACTGACTTTTTTCCAAATTTTTAGGATGCAAGATATCATGATTAAAAAGTCAAATCCATCTCGGTGCATCAATCCAAGGTGTTTAGATGTGCAAAAATGTGTCTAGAAGATGGGAAATAGGACTTTAGTAGGATTAATTAAAATAAAATAAAAAGGGGCACACTTAGGGTTAATGGCCCAATTTTTTGATGAATAGGCCTTCTCTATTAATTAAAAATATTAAAGTACATATTCACAAAAAAAGGCTAGGGGATACAAGATCACCACGTGAGAGTCACTCGACCAGCGACCGGAAACAAAAAAAAGCTATTCATCAAAAAACTTCCTTAGACAGCCAAAGTAGTGGCAGCTGAGGGAGGAGGATTAGGATCATCTTTTTTGCCCCATACATCAGCAAGGCCAGGAGTCGGGTCTGACACAGACCACCCATCTTCATGATCTTTTTCAATTTCTCCTTCGTCCTGCCTAAGAGGCGAGATCGCCAGAGCCAGGCAAGGAAAATTTGAAGTGGTAGCAGAGGGCCACCCAAAATCATCAGTATTAGGAGAAAAAGTCACAGGAGTAGCAGAGGGCCACCCTGAGGCAGAGCCCCAATGCAATGGAGAAGCTGAGTGACATCGCCAAGCATCATCGCTCCCACTTGAGGGGCGATGAGGAGGCTGGGACTACGGGGTCTGAGAGTGGTGGGCAGAGGAGTTGTGATCACGGTGGTGGCCATGGGGTGGAGTATGGTCGATAGAGACAGAGTTTGATGGTACTCAGGTGATCGCATAAGGGGCATTGCCCCAGTGCTGGAGGAGCTCTTGAAGGTGGGTCACCTCCAGGGCCACCTTGTCAGCTTGTACCTGAATATGCATTAAAACATTGTTACAAATGCAAGATTTAGCATAAAGTGAAACATTAATATCCAAACAACTGTGAGAAAAAATAACAATATTTCTAACTTTCCAAAGAGTGTATAAGATCTCGATTCTGAAAGCATGGCATATCTGGGAGAATTTATAGGGGATTTTAGATGAATCACTCAGAAGAGCCATGTGCTAGGGAAATGGCTCAGGCCGAAAAGGCCGAAAGAAGTCAAGAATCCAACTCCAATATTGTTGAGCTCTTCTACAGAACCAAAAGATGTGCATAAAAGTTTCTGGGTGACCACGAAAAGGGCATCGGGGATCAAGAACTCCCAAATGCTTGAGTTTGGAATCGAAAGGCAATACTTGAAAGAGTACACACCAAGCAAAGTGTGCAATCTTGGGTTCAATGATGGCGGACCAGACAACGAAAAACCTAAATCTCCAAGAAGTCTAAGAAGACTGCAAGTGCCACCACTGATTAAGGGTATGAACCATAGGCAAATGAGGAACCAACTAGAGATAACCCATTTTGGGTTTGTAGTTGGTGAAAGGATTCCAAGGATACCACTTTGAGTCTTTCCACCAAGGTTTGATAGACCAAATACTGAGCTTATGAAGTAAATTTGAGGGAAGAGTCGAGACCAGAAGGTCATAAGTCTGTCGATCTGGCCAAGACAGGCAAAATTGGACATGGAGGCTCATAGAAGTTCTGGAAAATAGATCCTTAGGTGTTCTAATGCCACGTTTGTGAAAGCGCAGAGCATTGACACCCTAGATTTTGGCCAGAGGTAACTTTTGCACCTGAAAAAGATGTGACCACTAGAGGTTGTGCTGATTCATGGATAAGCCGTCCTGAAAGCCATCATCGACCCATCAAAGCCAAGGCTTGATAGCTTCCCAAGCATGCCAGATACTTTTGACCATAAAAGTATCATGTATCTGAACATGGTCTTTCATAGTGAGCAGGGTTTGCAAGCCAATCCCCTTCTAGGCTGGCCTTTTGAAAGGAAAGCTTGAAGAAATGCAATGCCGAAGAAGAATTTTCCAGGCCTCATCTCCAGATAAGGCTCTGATAACCCACTTAGAACATAAAGCCAACCCTTGGTTCTGGGTAGAAATAAGGCCGAACCCTCGTGATTCCTTGGGAAGGTAGCAGTATTCCCAAGCAACCCAATGAAAACCATGATGGTCAGACCCAAAGGCCTAGAGAAAGGCCTACAAAAGTCTTTCCAATTTCATGTAAGAGGCCTTAGAAGGAGCCCAACATGAGGAGTAGTAGACATGGGTGGTTGCCAATACTTTGGAGCAAACTTGGAATTTACCAGCCAAAGAGAGAGGCTTGGTGATCCAGTAGGCAAGCTTTTTCTTGATTATGGCTAAGACCGCATTCCAGAGATCCAAAGGCGAAGCTTGGAAGGTAAAAGGAATGCCTAGAAAGAAGAATATTTTTCCATGCTCAAGCTATTTACAGTCATAATGAAGGATAGAAGGCTGAGCGGGAAGAAAAGACTGCCTATAGCATTGCGTCTTGTGCCATTGAATGGCCGAACCAGAAGCCAAGCAAAAAGTGTTTAGACACTGAAGAGTAGCCTGCACATTATCTTTGTCCTCAATGAGAGTGGGAAAGGAATCATCTGCAAAGTGGCCATTGACAAGTTGAGAAGGTGACTTAGGCAGGGAGATACCACGGACATGCCCAACAACAATAGCATTAGAAAGTAAGTAACCAAACCCTTCTGCTACAAGAACATATAAAGAAGGACCCAAAGAACAACCCTAGCGAATGGATCTGAATAGGCCAAAAGCCTCATACTTCTAGCCATTAATGGTGATGCAAGCCGAGGCATCTTCGAATAAAATCTAAATAGACTTAATGAATCAGGGACCAAAGCTGAGGGCTTTGAGCATAGCCAAGATAAAAGGCCACTCAATGCGATCATACACTTTAGCGAAGTCAATCTTGAGAAATATTTCTCGCTGTTGAGAGCGTCTGGCCCAATTCATCCCTTCCCAAACAACAATAATATTATCTAGAATAAACCTGGATTTAATAAATCCAGTCTGTTCCGGATGGACAATAAGTGGCAGGAGATGGTAAATCTTGAGAGCCAAAGCTTTGGAAAAGATCTTATAAGAGACATTAAGCAAGGTAATAGGCCACCAATTGCAAATGTCCTCTAGGTCCCTAGCCTAAGGGCCCAATTTTATAATATGTGGATTGGTGAGAAAGGACTTTAGATTTAATTAAATTAATAATTAAATGCATAAAGGAGCCTTGAAAATGCAAAATGCAATGCAACACACTAAGGCAAGTGCTAACCTACATGTTAAATTGGACAACCCTAATCAAGGGTGTGTTAGGATAACCAATGAACAACTGAGAGGGGGGGTGGTGGTAAATCAGTTGTTAACAGATTATATCAATTAAACCACTTTATAACCTTTAACCAAATCACATAAACATTAAGTACTGGAATAGCATAAACATATATCGGTAAACAATACAACTCAAGAATGAAACAGAGAATTAACACAATGCAACCATACCACATAACACTATGATTTGTATGTGGAAAAGCCAGAAAGGGAAAAACCATGGTGGGAAGCCTACCCATAGTTAGATGATACTTCTGTAGAAAGTATGTGATACAATGAGGGGCCTACACATGCAAGAAGGCACACTGCCTAGAGCGTACTGCTCATTACAAAAGAGTCTCACTGACTATAGAGAGGTTATAACCACCTCAAGATAAATGGACAACAATCCAGAATAATGAACTGCCAGAGATAACATCTACCATGTCTGATTACAGTCCCAGTTAAGCTCAATACCAAAGGCCTTTGACCTCTTCCTTAATCCCAATTTGATCACCTATGATCGACCAAATATCTTTCGTATATGATATTACATTCCACAACCACGAACATGATCTACAATGAGATCTTACATCAATTTATACCAACCCTAAGGCCTAAACCAATTAGGTTGGCCACTTGAAAGATATTACAATAAGATCATTACATACATCTATATTAAAATGATATGCCATGTCGTCTTAAGACCAAAACAACAATAACCAATCCATAAATCATACTGGTAATATGTAGAGAACACATTAACATGATACCAGTCTATAACCAAGATAGGTACCAGACCTAATCTGGGTCCACCATGCCAAAGCAATGTCTTCACATAGTTGAGGCACGATCAAAGAACATCTTCAACATCCTGAAATCCATCTAGAAGCCACACCAACACCACTTATGCATCTTTTCAAGATTTCTTAGTGAAAGCTCTGTCGGTTAAACCTTAAACCAATGCCGGTAAGGGTTTACAAGAGTCTATGATAGCATTCGATTAACTAATCAATAAAAACTGACCAAAACATACTCCAGAAGCATGTAACACAAAATCAAACATACTCCATTGATCCAAATATGCTAGAAGTGTCCAACAAATAGTCCTTTCTATCGGTAACACTAGATCTTCTATTGGTAACCAAAACCTATATGCCAGTAACTAGAACCATAATAGCTAGTGTTGACATCAATGACAAAAAATCAATGCAACACATAATCAATTCATCTATAATGCCAACAATCTCCCCCTTTGGCATTGATGGCAACACTAGATGTGAAAAACATATAAGTACCAAGAAATGCCAACCAAGTCTCCCCTTGTGGAAAACAACCAACAATCTCCTGAATATCAATAACTCTTGCCTTGTGAATGACATCTGTAAAGTTCTGAATTTATTTTTCACATCACTATCTCTCCCCCTTTGACATCAATGCCAAAAATCTGACAAAAATATCAAAGCAAGAATGTAAGCCTCTGAATCTCAAAGCTAACTACTCCCCCTGAGTAGTAGCACCACTCATCAGTGCCATAATGAATAATATCTTTGATAATGCATATCGGACTGATGACAGACTGCATCAATCAAGTCTCTGTCGAAGGGGTAGAAACCCCTAACCTATCTCTCAAGTACTTAAATGATTCCTTAGACAATGATTAAGTGAATATATCTGTAATCTTCTCTTTAGTGTTCACATAAACCAATTTGACTTCCTTTCCTTCTACCTTGTCCTTTCGAAAGTTATATTTTATTGATATATGCTTAGTCTTAGAGTGAAATACCATATTCTTAGACATGTCAATAGCTGCAGAGTTATCACAGTAGATAACTACCGGTTCACTACAATTTACCTTGACATCCTTCAACATTTGCTTCATCCATAAGACTTGAGTGCAATTAGTTGTTGTTGCAACATACTCAGCTTCTGCAGTAGATAAAGAAATGCATGAGTACTTTTTGCTGATCCATGAAACCAGTTTCTTTCCAAGAAAGAAAAATCCACCATAAGTGCTCTTCCTGTCATTAGTATCTCTTGCCCAATCTAAATCACTATATGCACATAAAGTGAAATCATCATCTCTAGAATACCATAAGCCATATTCAGTTGTTCCTTGCAAATATGGGAATATCCTCTTTACTGCACAATCATGATTTTCTTTAGGATTACTTTGATATCTTGAAACAATACTTACTGCATTGATAATATTTGGTCTAGTCTGAGTTAGATATAACAAGCCACTAATCATAGACTTATACCTTGTCGAATTTACCGATGTAGATGTATCTTTGATAGATAGTTTCTCACTTGTCACCATAGGAGTACTTACCGGTTTGGAATTATCCATACCAAACTTCTTCAACAATTCCCTCAGATACTTAGTTTGATAGATAAAAATGCCTTTATCAGTTTGAGTAATCTGCAAACCTAAGAAAAATCTGATCTTACCAATCATGGACATTTCAAATTTATTCTTCATATTATTAGAAAATTCCATGCACAATTTATCTTCTCCTCCAAAAATGATTTCATCAACAAATACTTCAATAATCAAAATATCATCATCAGTGATCTTATAATATAAATTACTATCAGCACTGCCTTTAGTAAAACCAAGCTTCAAAAGATATTTATCCAACCTTGCATACCAAGCTCTAGGAGCTTGTTTCAATCCATATAAAGCTTTCTTCAATCTGCAAACCATATCTTTATCATCTATCAGTGAGAATCCATCAGCTTTCTCAATGTATACTTCTTCCTCAAGTTCACCATTAAAAAATGCACATTTAACATCCATTTGATAAACTTTATAGTTCTTATAAGCTGCATAGGCAAAAAATAGTCTAACAACTTCAATTCTTGCTATAGGTTCAAATGTCTCACCATAATCAATTCCTTCCATTTGAGAATAGATTTTACAAACAAATCTAGCCTTGTTTCTTACAACTTGACCATCCTCATTTAGTTTATTCCAAAAAACCCATTTAGTTCCAATAACATTCTTATTTTTAGGCCGGGGAACTAAAGTCCAAGTCTCATTCTTCTCTATCTGATCTAATTCATCTTCCATAGCCTTTAACCAATGTTTATCTTTACAAGCTTCAATAACAGATGCCGATTCAATTTGAGAAATAAGACATACCTCTTCAATTGCCAGTCTTCTTCTTGTCATAACTCCCTTGTTCCTATCTCCAATGATTTGATCTTCATAATGATTTAATCTTACATACCTTGGTGTCTTCTGAACTTCAGGTTCACTGCTCTGATCATTAGTCACAGTTGAATTTTTTGATTGTACTAGTGTAACTGTCTCAATTTCTTGTACCAATTGAGGCATTGCCAGTTCAGTTATGATCATTTCCACTGTTCGTTCCCTGTCATATGATATAGATTGATTTATGTATTGCTCATCCACTTTCACATTAGCACTCTCCACAATTTTCTGCAATCTTTTGTTATAACATCTATATGCTTTGCTTTGATCTGAATAACCAAGAAATATCCCTTCATCACATCTAGGATCAAACTTCCCAATTGAATCATCCCCTTTTATATAGCATTTACTCCCAAAATTTCTGAAGTATTTAACAGTAGGTGTATTTCCAAACCATAATTCATAAGGGGTCTTACTGGTTTCACCTTTGATGTGAACCCTATTGAATCTGTAGACTATTGTACTTACTGTTTCTCTCCAGTAGATGTGAGGCAATTTGGCTTCCATCATCATAGTTCTTGCTACATCCAAAATGGTTATGTTCTTTCTTTCCACTACTCCATTCTACTGAGGAGTCCTAGGTGCAGATAACTATCTCCTAATTCTATTTGTCTCACAATAACTGTTAAATTTATGAGAAGTGAACTCACCGCCTTGATTTGATCTCAAACATTTGATTTTCAATCCAGTTTCTATTTCAAACTTTTCTTTAAAGATCTTGAATTTCTCAAAGGCTTCTAGTCTTTGTTGGACCTTGAAAGCTATCATCTTGAAAGCTTCTAGTCTTTGTTGGACCACATAAATTAGTGTGAATAAAATCAAGCACGTCATTAGATTTATCATGTATGCTCTTAAAAGAAGTTCTAACTTTCTTTCCCAATTGACATTCCTTACATACCAGATTATGAGGCTTCATAATCTTAGGTATATCTCTAACTGCCTTAGTTGAACTAATCTTAACAATACAATCAAAATTAACATGACACAACCTCTTATGCCATAACCAACTCTCATCAATATGAGCAATCAAACATGTCTTATTACCAGTATTCAAGTGAAAGATATTACCTCCAGTCTGAGTACTGGTTGCAATCTCCAAACTAGTTTTGTTAATGATTTTGCATCTTCTATCTTTAAACTAAAGTTGGAAACCCTTGTCCACCAATTGACCAACACTCAAAAGATTATGATTTAAACCTTCTACATAATATACATTATCAGTATTATGCTTTCCATCCAGAGAAATAATACCTCTACCTTTGATCATACATGCTTTGTCATCTCCAAATCTGACTTGACCGTCATTGTATTCTTGCAGGGATAGAAATTTCCTTTTATATCCAGTCATATGATGTGAGCATCCGCTATCAATTACCCATTCATCCTTATCTTCATCTTTTGCTGCCAGGGCCTTTTCTTATTTCAATATAGCCGGTTCCGATTCATCTTCCTTTAAATCATAGAACACCCATTCCTTTCCATTGCCGGATCCACTAGCAGAATCTGTTGCTGGTTCATCCTCAGAGTTATCACTTACTTCTTCCTTGTCTGCTATGTAGCACTGTTTTCTTTTCTTCAATCTATATCTATTCTGATTAGGCTTAAATGATTTCTTAACTCTTTCTTCAAATCTTGTATTCCTTTCAGGACATCTAGATGCAAAATGACCAATCTTATTACATGCAAAACATTTAAAAGGTTCTTTTCCTTCATACTTACTTCATGTCGATACTTTAGGTACTCTTCTAGCAAATAGGGCTTCAAGTTGCTCAAATTATTCATCCTCTTTCTTCATATCTTCCAATTCTTTTTCATATAAGGCTTTCCAATCACTTTTGCCAGTAGATGATCATGATGCATGAAAAGAAGGTTCATATTTTGGAGCTCGAGAAGGTCCAAATTCTTCAAGCTCAAAAGTAGATAATTTCCTAATCAAAATGTCTCTGTTAACTGAAGTGTTTACCATTGTTCTCAACTCATTAATTTCAGTTGCCTTCATCTTGTAAGCCAGTGGAAGGGATCTCAAGACTTTGAAAACTATTTCATCTTCACTCAGAGATCCTCCACAACATTGAATTCCCATAACAATCTCATTTACTCTTTCCATAAACATAACAATTCTTTCATTATCTTCCATCTTCAATTTTTCATACCTTACCCGATAACCATTAAGTTTAGCAATTTTGACATTAGAATCACCTTCATTCAGAGTTTGCAATTTATCCCACATAACCTTTGCCGATGATTTATCAGTCAATCTCATGATTTGCTGATCAGTAAGTGCACACAAGAGGGCTTCTCTAGCTCTGCAATCATTTTCAATATTCTTGTCCAGGTCTGTAGGAGCAGGATTGCCAGATGCCGGATCATAAGGTGTGCATCCTTTCTCAGCGATCTCCCAAATATCCTTGCCAAGACATGAGTAGAGACAGAGAGGTAGAAGTGGAAGGTTTAACAGAGGAAGATTTAAAGGAGGAAGAGGAACCATTACAGATCAAGATAAGGACAAGGAAGTGAGCAAAGAAGGTAATTCATACCGAAAGGACGATAGAAATTTGTACCGGAGGAGAGAACTAGATGGTTACTAGAATGAGAACTTTGGAAGATAGGACATGAGGACATTTAGAGGAACCTTCTTTAAGTGATATTATGCCTATGGATACTTTTCATCTTTTATTGGGAAGACCTTGGAAGTTTGATACTTAGACAATACATGATGGGAGGAAGAATACATACACCATTATGGCCAATGGGATGAAGAAAACCTTGTTACCTTTGGAACAACCTTTGAAGAGTGAAATATGTACAAATACTAGAATCTGTTTAGTAGATGGAAGGAAATTCATGGATGGACTGAGACATGAGAATGTGTGCTTTTCCTTAATTCTTAAGAAGACTGAGAGACCAGAATCGGTAGGAGAACACCTGACATAGATAAGAGATTTGCTATCAGAATATGAGGAAATTATTTTAGATAATGTTCCTGATGAATTGTCACATGTTAGAAGTATTAGTCATTGCATGGACTTCATTCTTGGAGCTAGTTTTCCTAACAAAGCTACACATCAGTTGACATCGGTAGAGAATGAAGAACTGAATAGATAAGTGCATGAGCTATTGAAGAAAGGTTTGATCAGGTAAAGCCTGAGCCCTTGTGCAGTATTAGCACCTAAAAAGAATGGAGAATGGAGGATGTGTATCGATCCAAGAGAAATAAACAAGATCATAATGAAGTATCAGTTTCCTTTGCCTAGGATGGATGACATAATGGACCATTTGAGTGGAGCAAAATACTTTACAAAGATATATTTGAAGAGTGGATATCATCAGATCAGGATTAGAGAAGGTGATGAGTGGAAGACAACATTTAAGAAAAATGAAGGACTATATGAATGGTTGGTGATGCCTTTTGGATTAACTAATGCATTGAGTACTTTCATGAGGCTGATGAATGAGGCATTGAAGAAATTATTGGGTAAGTTTGTTATTGTGTATTTGGATGACATTCTGATTTTCAGTAAGATAAAAGAGGAGCATTTGTTGCAGTTAAGACAAGTTTTGTAGAGGTTGAGATAAGAGAAGTTGCTGATCAATATCAAGAAGTGTACTTTCATGAAAGATGAGTTAGTCTATTTGGGCTTTTTGATATCTAAGAATGGTTTGAAGATCATTGGAGAGGTAAGATCATTTCATGGATTGGATAGTTTTTACTGGAAGTTTATCAGAAATTTCAGTTCAGTTTGTAACCCTATGACTGAGACCATGAGGGAAGATCGGAAGGAATTCAAGTGGACCACTAGAGAAAACAAAAGTTTTGAATTGTTGAAGCAAAAAGTGACTGAGCAGTCTATGTTGGCTTTACCAAATTTCAATAAGGTATTTCAAGTGGATTGTGACGCAAGTGGAATAGCAATAGGAGCAGTTTTGAGTCAAGAAGGGAGAGCAATAGCATATTTCAGTGAGAAATTAAATGATGACCAGAAGAGATATTTAGTGTACGATTAGGAATTTTATGTCATAGTTCAAGCCTTGAAGAAATGGAGACATTACTTGTTGCCTAAGGATTTTGTGTTGTATACAGATCATCAAGCTTTGCAATATTTGAACAATCAGAGTAAGTTGAATCAAAGACATGTGAGATGGGTAGAGTTCTTGTGGAATTACACCTTTGTGTTGAAGCATAAAAGTGGGAAATCTAACAAAGTTGTTGATGCATTGAGTAGGAGAAGGAATTTGCTGACAGAGATGAGAGTGACAGTATTAGGTTTTGAAGATTTGAAGAGCTTGTATGATGAAGACCCGAATTTTGTAGAACCTTGGAAAGCATGTAGAGAACCGATTATGGTGGATAGAAGCAAATGGTTGGATTATTTCATTCAGGATGGGATGCTATTCAAGGGAGTTCAGTTATGCATACCTAAGATTTCCATGAGAGATAACCTAATCAAAGATAAACATATAGGAGGTTTAGCTGGACAATTTGGCATTGATAAAACAATTGTATTGGTGAGTGAGCAGTACTTTTGGCCCCATATTCATAAGGATGTTAAGAGGTATGTGCAGAGTTGTAGAGTTTGTCAAGTTGCAAAAGGTAGTAGTCAGAATGTGGGATTGTATAAACCTTTGACAGTACCAATAAAACCTTGGGAGGATATAAGCATGAATTTTGTACTTGGATTGCCTAAGACACCGAGAGGGAATGATTCTATATTTGTGGTAGTGGATATATTTTAAAAGATGGCTCATTTCATACCTTATAAGAAGACATCAGATGCATTGCATGTAGCAGACCTATTTTTCAAGGAAGTAGTGATATTGCATGGATTACCTAAGAGCATAGTTTCAGACTTGGATACTAAGTTTGTTGGCTATTTTTGGAGAAAAATTTGGAATAAGATGAAGACATATTTAAAGTTCAGTTCTAATTTTCATCCACAGACTGATGGATAGACATAGGTAGTTAACCGGAGTTTGGGAAACTTGTTGAGATGTTTAGTGGGAGAAAAAAATGGAAGTTGGGATTTGATCCTAGCACAAGTAGAGTTTTCCTATAACAATTGAATGAATAGAAGTACCAGAAAAACACCTTTTGAGATTGTTACCGAAGTGCATCCTAGAGGAATAACAAAATTGAGAGACATTAGCAGTGAAGACCTAAAGAGTTCAGAAGCAGAAGATTTTGCAGATCACATGGTAGCATTGCATATTCAGGTTAGACAACATTTTGAAGACATGAATAGAAAATATAAGGAGAAGGTAGATGAGAAGAGGAGACATAAGGAATTTTAAGTTGGAGATGAAGTGATGGTATACTTGAGAAGAGAGATTCCCGATTGGAACTTATAATAAGTTGTTGATGAGGAAGTTTGGACCTTGTAAGATTTTGAGGAAGTTCAGTTCTGGAAATGCATATGAAGTGGAGCTACCGAATAGTCTAAGTATTTCACCTATATTCAACATTGCAGACCTTCATGAGTACCATGAACTAGAATTCAGTGAGGACAATGTTACATACTTGGAGAAGCAATTGCCCTTGAAAGAACCAGATCAGATTGAAGAGATTTTGGACAATAGGATTGGGCATAGTACCCAAAACAGTCAGTAAAAATAATATATTGTGAAGTGGAAGAGCATACCAGTTGAAGATTCATCTTGGATTTCTCAAGTAGAGGTAGACCGCCTTGGTTTCCCTATGACCCCCAAAAAGTGAGAAGCTCACTTTTGATTAACCCCAGATGTTTGATGTAGGAGCATCCCCAGTTCACAACAATCTTGCATCAACCAAAAACATTTCTTTTCTGTTTTGTCTGCAGTTTCAGTTTTCCTTTTTGTGTGTCCCAATTTTAGCTCACCAAATCCTATGGAGTTTGATTCTAGTTCAAGACATGATCATCTTTCTTTCTTTCAAACCACATCTCTTTTGGATCACTTTCCGACAAGATATCACTACCGCTCTCCTTGACAATTTCTTGTTATCGGTTGTTCCTTTGTTGTCGGTTGTCTGAGACCTATTCTGGTGATCTACCGGAATCCATTCAAAAGCTTGCAGAGCCTTGGAAGTTGATCTCAATGTTTCTTGGTGTGTGTCTAACCTTCTACATTTCATCCTTTGGATTTTCCAGAGGAATCTCTTGGCAGAGGTCGACCTTGTTCATTTTGCACATTAGGTCTTGTTCTTCAGGTTTTGATCCCTTTTGGGCTGACTAGATCCTTTGGATTGATATATATATTTGTAATTATGATTTAGAATGTAATCAATCAGAGAATTAAGAAGTATCAGATAGATAGATTGTGCCTAGAAGATGGATCTTTCGATTCAAGGTTCCGGTGTGACCTATTCTACCAGGCCTGTGTGCCTGTATGTTGTAACCCAGTTATTACCGATTGGATGTAATTAACTTTCATGCAATAAAACTATCTATTTTGTATTGCCTCCATTATATCTATGTGTTTCTGTTGTGTCTACTCTTTCTGACTAGGTTGGATTGATCTCCTTGAGGTCCCTCCTCATCGGTGACTGCTTCACTTATGGACAAGCTTTGGGGCAAGGAGAATCAATTCTCATTAATGCGTCATCTCTAGTTGGAATTTTGTTGAATTAAAAAGAGGAAATGCCATCAGTAGGAAAAGTAGGGACAATACCATCTTCTTGCACAAAATGATCCTCATGAGGGGAGTATTTTTTAGGAGGGAGATGAACATCTTTCTCCAAATATTCATGCTTAGGAAGGAGATCTTTGAAAGAAGTGCTCATAACCTCTTGTTGCACTAACATGCCCCCATTGGTAAGACCAAATTTAGGAGAAGATAAGTCAAATTCCATCAATACATTTTTAGTTAGATTGGCATCATGTGAAGAAGGTAAAGTAACATTAAGAAAGGTGTTTATGATATCATCCTCTTCCTATAAGATAGCTAGATGGGAAGGGCACATTTTAGGAGAATTGTCAAGATCACTCTTCAAATCTTAATCTTTAGAGAATGGGAGAGTTTTTAAGGGGTTGGTAACAACTCGTTTAGGCACTAAAATGGTGTCATAGATAGGACGAGGTTCTTTAAGAGATGGAAAAATTGAAGCAAGGGAAACTAACCCATTATCACATTTATGAAATGAATGCATCATGACAACAATTTTCCTCTTTCAAATGATAACATATGCAAAATAGAAGGAAATGTTGAATTTTAACCATGAAAGAACTCTAAATGTTGATTTAGAAAATGAATTTATGAGTTAATTGTGTTCCTAAATCAGATTTGAAATTAATGATCCAAATTAAGCTATCCACAAGTTCAATTTTGAATTGAAAAATTAGGGTTTTGACAAAACTGACCTCTAGATTTTTTAAATTTGCAAGGAATTGAAACTTTAAAATGTAAATTTGAATTTCAAATAAAAAAACACTCAGATCTAAGAACATAAACCAGAATTAAAGAAGATTGTATTCACGTCGGGCTCACCAAAATGTGGTAGGGAAAAAGCAAGACCGGGTGACTAGGACCTAATCCCACTTTTGCCAACACATTGGGAATATGAAAGAGCCTAGGGAGATAGCTCACTTTGAATAATTCTTGTGAGAAAGAGAGATTCAAAGAAAATCTCTTAGGATTTATATTCTTCTTGTTGTGTATGAAGAAAGGACGTGAAAACTAGGATATGATTGATCAACTAGACTAGGAGATAAACAATGAAGCATATATGAATTGAAATTGTAGAAACTTGTAGATCTAAAATTGAGATATTGAAAGCAAAGAAGGGGAAGGAATTTGAATGTGTACCTAGTGTTGAAAAATTAGCCAAAATGACATGGATAGGAGTGCCATTCTCTGGTCTTGTTTTGTCTGTCAGAGAGCTACAACTGAGAGACTGCAAACTGAAGGTTATGAGACACCACCCTGCTGAAAATCACCTTAAAGTGGGGGGACTAGGGAACTATGCCCCTATCTTGGGTAGGACCAGGGTGCAATGCCCCTGTCCCTTATGGTTTTAGGGTAGATATGAGGCTTGCAATAGTCCTTGTGTCTTCTTTTGATCCTGAAAGTCTCTCGGGTACCTGTACCTGCACCTACAACTAAAAAGAGAGGGTTTTGGTGGCTATGTAGGGTTTTGCCTTAGTCAAACCCCTATTTCAATTATTTCCACCTCAACAAATTGCCTATTTGTATAGTAGAATAGTGTGTGTAGGAATCTTGTGTGTGTGCAAGACCCTAAAATGAGAAAGATAATAAACTAGAGCTACCCTAGGCTTTGGAGAGTAAACCCTAAATGCATGTAAATGTAAATGAGAATTCTCTAAATTAAATGTGCTAAATGATCTAAATCTTGAATGTAAATGTGAAAATGAGTGTAAAGAAGCTCATACAAAGACTTGAAAATAACATGAAACCATACCAACCCCCAAGGGAGAGATATAAACCACTTGATCTCCTATTATTCTTCAATATATTCAAGGATCCTAATTGATTATGAAGGCTTGATGAACATTTTATGAATGCTTGATTAATGTTGTTGAAGACTCTACATAAGCCTCTCTTTCACTACATAGAAGGTTCCTTGTGATCGGTTAGCCAAAAACTTCCTTTTTCGTAGATTAGATTAGATGCCTTTAAATGAAGAAAGAGAGCTCTTATGTATGAAAACCTAGATCTTAATTTCATCTTTAGGTGGACCTAGGATTTGAATTTCCCACCAATTAATTGGGGTTAAGCATTATAGTATCATAGAATTATGCTCCCAAAATTTTGGGAAAAATGTCAAGGACCAGGTGCAAAGTGCACCTGGTCTGACCAAATTTTCACCAAATTTTTAGAGTCATTAGATATGATGATATTAGAGCGAATCACAAAGTTACAGCTGATTTAGAGATGTTTTGATATGCGAAATTGGGCCTTAAAGGTCGAAATAAGACATAATTAGAGTTTATGATTGAATGATTCATTGGAGGAATAAATAAAAAAGGGGCACACTTAGGGTAAAGGGCCCAATTTTATGATATGGGGAGTGATGAAATAAGACTTTAGATTTAATTAAATTAATTAATTAAATGCTTAAAAGGAAATTACAATTCAAGATACAAACACACTAAGGCGAGTGATAAACTAAGCATAGAATTGTACCACCTTAGCAAGGGTGTACAATTTACAACGCTACAGTTTCATGTACATTCTCAACATGATTTCCATAGTAACCATTCACAAAACAAAGTTGAGAAATTTCTTTATTCCTTCGAAGAAATTATATTTTCACATAGTAGCTTGAATCGATGTCTGAAAGATATGGGTGTTTCCAAGTGTGTGGTTGACATTGCATATTAGATGGCTGTAGAATACACTTCACAAACAAGCATTGTGAAGCTAATTGTTTTTTTTTCCTTGAAAGAATGGACTTATGCTTGAAGGAGGAAATTAAATTCACAGAAGTATTCACTCCATTGGAATACCATTGGGACCTTACAGATGAATTCAAAGAGCAATTCCTATTTTACATATCACAAGAAGACTCACAACCAACCCCCATAAGGAGTTGATTGACAAAGACCAACATGATGGAGAGATCACTATAAGAAAGGACAAAGTTGGTACGTTAACGACTGACTCTTCTTCTCCTAATCAAATGAGTATTGAATTAGTCCCACATGATGAGGTTGAACTCAATTTGGGTATAGATTCGATTTGTAAAGAAGCTGATTCAATAATGGATGATTTCTTGGACAAAGTTATGAATGCTAATCTTTCATGTTTAGAGGTTGATAATGCTGATCTTGGTATTGAATTCATAAGAAAGGAATAAGATTTTAGAGAATATTTGAAAGTGATTGAAAATAATGATGACAACTTCTCTTGTTTAGACAACAGTGATGTGTTTGAGAATGTTTTCATGACCAAGGATGATATGAGCTGCTCATTGGAATGCATAATTTTTGTTGATTTGGTTGAAGAGAGTGTTAATGATGAAAGGGAATGTAGTATATTCTTGGATGAAGTAGTGGAAGACCTCTTCCCTTTTTGTAACAATGACTCAGATGTTGAGACTTTTGATGCAAACATAGAAACAAGTCAAAACTGCATTCAAACTTGCCAAAGACTTTTTGATGAATGTCTAGATAAAATTTATGCAATTCATGAGAGAGAGTTAGAAGTCGTGATAAATAACAATGAAAATGCATACATACATGAGACTGAACTCTTATTGCAACAATTTTTTTGTGATATGTTCTAGGTTGAAGGAGTGCGAGGAAGTGCAAAGTGTATGCAAGAGACAAAGTCAAAAATGGAAGTGCTTCACCAAGACCCACAACATGAAATAGGAAAGTCTTCATTTGATTTCACACATTCTAATGAAATTTCAAGAGAAATATCTTACTCATCAGTTACTCATAACCTTGGTAATGAAATTGCTAATACTGATGATTTTTTGCAGGGAATTGATGTTGTACATCATGAAGAGGAGTTTCAAACTTTGCAAGGAAAAGATAGCATTGAACGTACCTCAGTAGAAGAAATGGAAAGGAAAATGAATCTCATGTCAGAACTGGTCATAGAGATGAGTAGTCATATCTTCTCATGAGACATGTTAGCTTTTTCAACATGTGATTCATGTAGGATTCATCCTTCAGAATGACATTTTGAGGCAAGTTGTATAGACTTTGTAATGGCTTGGGAGATTTTCATGGTAGGTAACGTTGAAGGTAAACATTCTGATTTTAATAATTTGGAGAATGATGAACTTAAAGATTTTGACCTACTAGAAGAGGAGTTTGAAGTAAATAGTCCATTGGAAGTTAAGTGTCCCAATTCACTACTTGTTGTTGGTCTTCATGATAATGATGTGTTGAAAGTTAAAGTTAATGTTGATGACCAACATATCACATTGCTAATGAATGTTGTGGTGAAAGATAAACCCTTCAAGTTGATCAATCAAGCTTAGAGGAGGAAGGATAAGGAATCAAACATGTCTCAGGATGTTTTACATGTTTTTCAATCATGCATTGTGTTTGTAATAAGAGACCCCATCTTCTGAGCCAAACTCTTATTTTGGCATCTTGATAAGCCAATTAGGACTTTTAGATAAAAGAGGATCAAGTGTGTGTAGGACAAAGTTATCCTAGTGGTTTTAGCACATCTAGGGTGTTTTAGGAGGGGTTAATCTTAACCAAAGGCATTAGGAGGTGAGGAATGACATTTTGACAACTTTGTCAAAAGTTGTCAAAAGTTGTCATTAGCAACTTTTATGCAAATTTTGAATTTTTGTTTGTTTGAACTCCTCCAACAGCTCTAACCTCTTGTTTTTAGTTGAGAGTAGTTGTGGAGAGGTACATATACCTTGAGGATCCAATTCCCAAGGTTAGACTATACGGAGGAAGGCTTTGATGACTACAAACTAATGAAATTCTGAGTTTTTCTTGTAATTCTGGAGTTTTGGCACGGGGTACGGTATTGTACAGATTGAGATCAATCCCCAATGATGTGATTTTGTTATAGTAGTGAGTCACCTTTGATTTGGCTTTGTTTAGAGGTTCAGACTATGTGTTTTTCTCCTGTTATTCCAATTTTGTTGTAGGTACCCGGAAAACTAGGGTTTACCTAGGGTTTTGCTTCTCCATGGCCATAACTTGCAATTTATCTATCTAAAACTCATGGGATTGGGTGAAATGAAATTTTGGCCTATGTATTCTAAGATTCCAAAATAATTTTGTAGGAGGAGCAAGGGAGGTGTGTGTTTGAACAGACCCCAGGTAGACATCTCTATGTGGCTACCTAGTCCTTAAACAACAAAGCTACCCTAGAAGGAAAATGGCGATGATTGCAAGCATGTAACCCTGGAATCCATGAAGTTTCATGGTTCCCCACATGCTCATGGGGTTTTTATTATATGGTTTGTTCATTTGGATATATTTGCTTCACAAATGGAGGCCTAATTAGCCCTTTAGGATAGTTAACCTTCACCAGGTTCAACCCTTTGCTTGTTAGACCTTGACCTTTCCTTTTGGGGAATTTTGTAAGACCTAAAAGGGTATTTGAATCTATGATTTTTTTTCCAAGGTGTTTGGGAAAGTTTGGACTTAATGTCCCTTTACCTGTTTCAAAGGGCTACTAGCAAATAGGCTTAATTGTGAAGGTGCTATTGGATATGGTATTGAATCCTTAAACCCAGTGTCTAATCTGGTCCACATGAGTCATGTCTGACCCAAAATAGGTGTGGTAATGGTCAGGAGCCCTTCGATGCTTAATGGTGCATGATGAAGAAAATTACCCAATTTGAGTAAGTATGAGTCTTGGAGATTGTGAGTTGTTGAACTAATGTTGTAGAGCCTTACCTTGATAGGATCCTATTGAATTCTTGAGGGGTCAGTGTCATACATATTGGAGAGTTTGGTAGGATACAAGGAGGGCTCTACATCAAGTGGTATCAGAGCTAGTAATGGCTTTGGTAAAGAGATAGAGATTTGAGAAATGGCAGAGGGAGAAGAAGTCCCTAGGGGACCAATCACTAACATGGAATTGGAAAAGATTGTGAGAGAGAAGGCCAATGCTTACAAGGCCATGCAAAAGGAGTTAGAGAGGTTGAGGGGTAGAGTAGATGGGAAGGA
Source organism: Cryptomeria japonica (assembly GCF_030272615.1). Classification (NCBI taxonomy): domain Eukaryota; kingdom Viridiplantae; phylum Streptophyta; class Pinopsida; order Cupressales; family Cupressaceae; genus Cryptomeria; species Cryptomeria japonica. The sequence continues at coordinate 436,577,695 of NC_081407.1, read as the reverse complement.
AGATGGAGGCACTGGTAGTGGTGAAGAAGGGGATGATGATGAGATCCCTATGCTAGAGGAAGAGGCGATTCCTACTGACCAGAGGCACTTCCTTAATGCCCTCAAATCCATGGAGAGGAGAACCATGGAGTAGAAGATTGATTTGCCAACTTTCAGTAAGAAGATGGAACCAGATGTAGTGGTAGATTGGATAGACTCACTGTCTAGTTTCTTTGACTGTGAAGACATTCTAGGACAGCAGAAGGTGAAGATTGCTAAGTCCAAGTTAAAGGGAGCTGCCCTAACTTGGTGGAACTTTGTCCAAGAGGAAAGAGAGAAGGACAACAAACCCAAGATTGTTTCTTGGAAGAAGATGGTTGCCTTAGTAAAGGAGGCCTATGTACCCAAAGATTATGAAATTCAACTTCATAAGAGGAGACAAAATCTCAAGTAGAAGGAGATGGGTGTGAAATCTTACACTGAGGAGTTCCAAAGGCTATGTATGAAGTCTAAGAGAAAGGAGGAAGAGAGTGAAAAAGTTTTCCGGTGCCTAAATGGATTAAGGTACAACATTCAAGAAGAACTAAAACTCCTTAGCCCAGATACCATTGGTAAATGCCATCAACTTGCCATCAAGGTGGAAGAGAAAAACAAAAGGAGGCAAGAGCAGAACAATAAAGGAAGAGGAAGACAACAGAGGGGTGGAAGAAGTTTTTTCAGAGGTAAGGGAAATGGTTTTGGAAACCAAGGTGAAACCAATCAAGAAGGCACTAAAGGAGAGAGTAGTTCCAATAATAATGGAGGATACAATCAAAGAGGTAACTTTAGAGGAAGAAGACCATCATTTAGGGGAGGATCTCAAGGTAGAGGTCCAATTAGATGTTATAACTGCAATCAAGAAGGGCACATGGCCAACAGATGTCTTGACAAGCCTACTAGTTCCATGGGGGAAAGAAGTAACTTGGTTCTAGAAGCTGATTGCCAAAGTGTGACAAGTGCAAATACATACCAAAGTGTCAATACCCCTGATAGTTATGGCTACCCTGAAAGAGGTGAAGCTTTGATGATCAGAAGAGCAGTAACTACCATGAAGATGGGTGAAAAAAGAGCCCCCATAGAGAAATTCTCTATTCAAGACCACTTGCAAAGTGGGTGGAAAGGTATGAAAGGTGTCGTGCCTGTGAAGTGTGTACCTGTTATACCTGCACCTGCAACACAAAACTCTCAATAAATCATTATAATCAATGGTTAGAAAATTAATCAATGAAAGATAAAACCATAGCTAATCGATCTATTGCCTCCTAGTAAATGCGAGTATGAATTTTGCTCTCAAATCTGGTTATGCAAATTCCAATGAATTGACTACACTTAAATGGAGGATTTAAATGATGAAGATGCATAAGGTAGCAGTGATAGCATGATTAAGCTACATGATTTCATGATTATTCTAGAAAATAAGCTAGAATGAAGATGCAATTAAGCTAAAATTGAACATGATAACAATGCTAATAATGATTTGCTAAGAGCTATATGCCTATAATAACAATGCTTGAATGCAAATGAGATGGGATGATTATTTCTCCAAAATGGGGTCTATTTATAGGATTTCCAAGGCTAGGGGTGAGGTGGCAGGAATCAATGGTCAATATTAAGTCTGAAGATATCAATGGTGAAATTGGAGGAGGATTAAAGGGAACATCTGTCATCTCTATGGTGACAAGTGTCAAGAGGCTTATAGAAGAGGTTGGATGAAAGGGAATTCTTAGTGACAAGTGTCAAGGGGTTTCTAGAAGAGGTTGGATGAAAGGGAACACTTAGTGACAAGTGTCACAAAGATTCTAGAAGAGGTTAGATGAAAGGGAACACCTAGTGACAAGTGTCACAAAGATTCTACAAGAGGTTAGATGAAAGGGAACACTTAGTGACAAGTGTCACAAAGCTTTGCTCATGAGAGGGTAAAGTGTCCAAGGAAAGGGGACATGTGGTTAGATGGAATAGGTTAGGTTTAGGAATGGTTAGGTTAGGTGGTTAGAAGTTAGGAGAATTTGAATTTAAAAATTCCAATAATAAGAAAAGGCTAATTAATTTCAACAACTCATAATTGTTTTGTTTTAATTAATTAGAGGATTAGAAGAAATGAATTTGATGGGGAATAATTAATTAACCAAAGGGGATTATTGAAATGAACCTATTAAATAAATCCTTAGATTTATTAATAGGTAGATGAAAAGGGGAATTTAATTAAATTGCTAATGAATTAAATTAAATTAGGAAGGGGGATTAATTAAATAATTGCTTATTCAATTAATTATCTCCAGACCATTTTTAGGTGTATACATTTTGCCCCTCTTTGAAGCGAGGTGTGATGACGCATTGATTCAAAGAATAATCTCATTTTGATGATGATATTGGTTTGATAGGATGCCCCAGCTCTTGATCGCTAAATTTTGGTATGATGATGCCCCCTCAGGAGATCAATTGAGATAATTGATCTTTGGAGTTTTGTGATTTTTTGTGAAATTGATATCCCGATAGATTTGATTTGATTTCTGCAATTGTGTTTGATGAAAATGCGCGTTCTTCGATTAGCTTGATTGATTAGATTGATAAGATTGATAAATCTTGATTGATTAGATTGATAAGATCGAGATTCAATCCGGTTTCAGGAATGACACCTCCTGTATAAGACAAAGATGATCAAAGCATCTAGTTTCAAGAAGGATTCATCCTGTATAAGACATGATCAGAACGTTTGGTTTCACGAAGGATACATCCTATATAAGATATGAATCAGATCATCTGGTTTCAAGAAGGATACATCCTATATAAGACATGAATCAGATCATCTGGTTTCAAGAAGGATACATCCTATATAAGACATGATAGAGTCGATTGGGTTTGATTGATTTGATAATGTTGATTAAATAAAGAACTATCTGTTTGTTGATATCAAGTTGCAGAAAGATTCAGATATGCCGATGTTGATTCTGTTGAGAGTGATAGCATAAGATTTTTGCTGGGTCGACAATATTTGAAGAGATATGAGTCATTTGTTTGATTGCGTATACACTTGTGATGATACTTTGATGATTCTTGTGATAGATTTAACCTTGGATAAAAGGAGCCTATGGGATCCCATGCAAGAATGAAATGCAAGCTAAAATGCAAAGCTATGACCAGACCAGTCACTGGATTATTTTGCATTTTTGTCATCATTGAGCTTTTTGAAATGTGGGAAGTGAGTGCAAACATCGATGGTATAATTAAACCATGATGAGTTGAGCACTTCTTTCTTGGATTTTGATATAGCAAGTTAGCACAAGCATCAAGGTATAATTAATCCGAGATGACTTGAGTGTTTCTTGTGTAAAATAGGCAGTATTAATCATTTCAATACACAAATTGGAAATGTCTTCAATGATACTCCAATGATCATGTCTTGAGACAAATTTGCACATATTAATGATTAATTTTTAGACAGAAGACAAGAAAAATATCATGTTCGTTCCTTGTTCCTCTAGTCAATGACATCTTGGAGTCACTCAGAAATCATGATAGTGAAAATCAATATAGAAAAGTTAAACAATCATGTTAAAATCATTATCCAAAAATATATCATCCACTGAAAAGTGTGTGATGTGCTTAGATTGATTTTGTGATAGCTTGATAGTTGATAGTTTGATCTCGTGTTCAATGTTGGATGTGTCTTAGTTTTTGCTTGATAAGAGTTGTCTAACTATTGTTCTACCTGTTTGATTAAGCTCAAAATGATCAAGAGGTTTGCCCCCAGCTAGGTGTAGGATTTTGCCCCAAGCCTAGAAACAAAGTCATTATGATATATCCAATGATCCAAACCATGGCAAGAAGCCACCTAGGATGTCTGCGTATGTACAAAAGCTTCATTATGGTCAACGCTGATGGAAAATGAATGGATGCAAGCGACAAGATGCATGAACTAATAGATGGAAGAGCTAGCAGACAGATAGCGCATGTTTGCCAGGTTTTCACCATCTATTTTTATTGCACTTTTTCTCTTTTTTTTTTCTTTTTTTTGCTTTTCTTTTTTTTCTGTTTTTGAATTTTCTGATTTTTCACTGTTTTTTATTTTTTCGGATTTTTCACTGTTTTTGATTTTTTTTTGCTTTTTCACTGTTTTTGATTTTTTTTTTGCTTTTTCACTATTTTTGATTTTTTTTTGCTTTTTCACTGTTTTTGATTGTTTTTTTTGCTTTTTCACTATTTTTTGATTTTTGATTTTTCAGACATAAAACTTCTTCAGATGTATGCTATTGATAGGTTCCTGGAGTTGATCCCTATCCTGTGTTGATAGCTGATATGCTCCTGACCCAAACACTGTTGTGACCACAAATGGACCTAACCAATTCAGTTCAAATTTTCCTTTCTTTTCTCGCTCTGCCTGATTTCTTGGATTTTCCTTTAGTACTAGTTCTCCCACTTGAAAGACTTGTGGTTTAACCTTATGATTATAACTCAGACACATTCTTTGTTGATATACCTTTAGATGATCAAAGGCATTTTGTCTTCGTTCATGGATCAATTCTAACTCTTGCAGTCTAAATACTCATTGTTCTACATCTGGGATCAGACCTTTTAATGATACATGTAGAGAGGGTATCTCTACTTCGATTGGCAATATGGCTTCTGATTCGTATACAAGAGAGAAAGGTGTGGCACCTGTTGGTGTGCGGATACTGGTACAGTAGGCCCATAGAGCAGGGTTTAGTTGAATATGCCAATCTCTTCCAACATCGTTCACTGTCTTTTTGAGGATTCTTAGAATAGTTTTGTTAGATGCTTCTACCTGCCCATTTCCCTGTGGATAATATGGTGTGGAGAATCTATGTTGGATTTTGAACTTCTCACATAGCTCTTGTACATCCTGGTTCTTGAATGGTTGCCCATTATCCATGATAATGGTCATTGGTATTCAATAGCAATAGATGATTTAATTCAAGATAAATGCAGCAATTTGTTTTCTTGTGATGTTTGTGAGAGGTACAACCTCAATCCATTTTGTAAAATATTCTATAGCTACCAAGTTGAATTTGTGACCATTAGATGAAGAAGTATTTATCTTTCCTACTAGATCAAGACCCCATTGGCAAAAAGGCCAAGATGTTTATAAAGCATGAAGTTCTTGTGCTGGTGCATGAATCAAATTCCCATGGATATGACATTGTTTGCATGTTCTCACTATCTGAAAAGAATCTCGTTCCATAGTTGGCCAATAATAGCCCAAGCGTATGAGTTTTTTCGAAAGGGTAAGACCACTTGAATGAGTGCCACAAATGTCTTTATGGACTTCATGTAAGGCCTTCTCAGATTCTTCTTGTTCGAGACATCTTAAAAGAGTACCATCCAGACCTCGTTTAAATAGGGTATCCGCGATGAGAGTATAATGGGAGGATTGGCGAATAAAGTTTCTCTTTTGGTTTTTCGAAAAGTCAGGAGGTAGGATGTTATCTTTCAGGTATGTGTAAGTTTGGCCATAGTGGGATGAATCATGCCCAACAAGGTGACATATAGTTTGGGAATTAGGACAATTATGAGCAGGGTAAAACAACTCTTCTACCAGGAATTCATAACGTTGTTGATTTTCTTGTGTTTGAAGGAGAGAAGCAATTGTATCCATGGCATCTACTGCTTTGTTGCCATTTCTTGGAATCTGCTAGAAAGTTATTGTTAGGAATCCCATAGATACTGAGAGGGGGGGGTGAATCAGTATCTGACCGGTATTTAATATTTCTTGAATTAAAACATACAGAACATATTATAATAGTGTACCGATATGCAAGAAATAATGCAATAAACAGAATTAAGAACCTCCACATGAAAAGCACACCATAACACAAGGTTTTAACGAGGAAACCCAGTGTGGGAAAAATCTCAGTGGGATTTGTGACCCACAATATTCACTCACTAGCCAATAAGAGAATATTACGTACAATAGGGGTGTGCACATGCAGGAAGGCCAACTGCCTAGAGCTCACTTCTCAATGGGAAGTCTCACTGACTTACAATGAGGATTATACAAATCCAATATCTTGTATTTCTTTACAATAGCATCTATAATGCCTGATCCAATACCGGTTGCTGCTCTGCTTCTTACATAAACCCTTAGCCTATATTTCGCATAATAGGTCTTCCTAATATTTTCCTTAATGGTTCCTCACTCATTTTCAAATGTCTACAATGATCTCTTTTATATATAAGAGTCATTTTACAATTTGCCAAGTCGGCTTACAAAGTTTTTACAATAATAAACAAAATATAATATAATAAAATCCTGTCGACCTCTATGCCGGTATACTTCTTTTCTTTGTGCCGGTGCCGGTGTCCTGAGTGCCGGTTTAGAGTGTGATCTGCTAATGCCGGTATAATACCTTTGCCGATATCATAGGATTGCAAGGTTGCCATCAATGACAAAACCTTCAATCACATACAATGTCTCATTGGAGTGTGCATATGCCAACAATCTCCCCCTTTGGCATTGATGGCAACACTCATGAGAAATTTCAAAAAATGTATCAAAAAATGTGAAGTCCAAAAAATGTTACCAAAAATGTGTGTGCTCCCCCTGAGCATATGATTCTTGTGATATATTGAATTTTCTCATCTCACTACTCCCCCTTTGGCATCAATGACAAAGGTTGTCAAGATGTTAGTAGAGTTTGTAGTTTCAACCTTGTAACTGGGTGGTTACAATTTGAAAGAGATCTCCCAAAATCAAGTTTATACTATCCATAAACTTCTTGCTATCCTTTATTACTGTCTCTGTTCTCTTCACTATACTAGTGAGATGCTGCAAATGCTCTGCCAGTGTTTTCTGTCCCTGTATTAGTGCCTCAAATACTTCCTTCCTCAGTGATGCTAGATAGTCCAATCTTGGACTCAGTTTTAATCTCAAATGCTTTGCCTTATTCATAATTCTCTCTTTCTCTCTTTCCAATTTTAGTAATTCTTCTTCAAAATTTGTTATCTTCTCCTCAAAAACTGATAGTGTATTTGGTGAGTTAACAAAATTATCTGCAAGTTTATTGATCTCATCCTGTACCTTGCTCATCTTCTTGTCTATATCTATAGTCAAAAAGTTTGTCTTACAGGTGTCTTTGTACAGAGTTTTGTACTCTTTCAATAAATTACACAATTCTGGTAGAAGTGTGTCAAAATCTCTGTTACACTTCTTTATTTGCTCATCAAAGAATTTCTATTTTTCAATTTCTACTTTATCCTTCAATGACTCTTCCTTTATTTTCTCAATGTTTTCTGTGATATATTTACATAGTGTATCAAGTTGTCCTAAAGAATCTTTATTGTCTATATTACAATTAGGAGCAATTACCTTCAAAATTGGTATGGTATCATCAATTGCCTTGTAAGCTTGTGAGCTGCAATCTGTTATCTTTTTGATTGAATCTAATAGTACCTCAGTCACATTAGTTGATTTGAAGCCTGATGATGAGCCAACAATCTGAGTACCGGTGGAAATAACCAAGCTTGTATTGACCTCTGGTAGGTCTGTTTGTGTCTGCATTTCTTTAAGCAATGGTTTTTCTATTTCTCCAATTGCCGGTGGCACTGTTTCCTTATGTTCCTATTCCTATTGTTGTTGTTCCTATTCCAGAGCCTTTTGCTCTATTTGTTGCATTGTCTCAGTCTGAGTCTCTACCTTTTTCTCTTTGTCTTCTGTCGGTTTCTCCTATGTGTTTTTAGTTTGCTCAGCTACCAGAGGCTCACTAGCCATGTCAGTCTTATCAGCTATATCTTTGTCTACCACTATATTGATCTTTTGAGTATCAACATCCACAGTATATAAGACTTCAGGATTAGTATTACCATCCTCTACATCCATATTCTCAGCTACCGGTTGATCTTTTGTAGCTGTTGTTTTTACCAGTGGAGTAATCAAAGGAGGTGGGGGTAAGTTGTCTCTAACCTTGATACTAGGTGGTCCACCAACTTTACCTTTACCCTTGTCTCTATCTTTCTGATAAACTTTTATGGGTTTGGGGTTCCTGTATTCTTCTTGTTTTTCTTTTTCAACTAAGAATATATCCCATCCATTTTCTATTTCCTCAGTCACCTCATTAACTCTTCCAACCATTAAAGCAATGTGCCAGTGTGCAGTAGAAAATACTGACCGGTTGGCTTGAGCAATTAAGTCATCAATTTCTTTGGGTGAGTTTACCGGATAAACAACAAGTAACTTTTCAATCTTTATTTTCTTGTCCAGTTCTATTACTTCTTGTCTTCTTGCTTCCAGTCTCTTAAATAGTTCATTTGGAATTTCATTTACTACTTCCATCAAAAAATTCTTATACATATCCATATGCAATATAACACTAGTTTCAACTTGTTCTTTTTCATCAACCGTTAAAGTGTCATATATTTTCTCTATATTTTTCAATTTACCTTCCTCTGTAATTTCATTCACCAGTATATCAAGAGGGGCCAAGTCTTTGTTTGTCTTCTTCTTCTTTTTGGGTGTCAGTTTCTTCTTCTTTGGTGTAGCCTTTCTTACCGAAGATCTCATTGCTTGTTGTTTTTGTCTTGTCCTCCTGGGTGAGGGTGTGGTTGTCGGTGAGGGATCTCTTTTCCTTACAACTCTTTTGAAAGTTGTAGGCATGTCACTCCCCGAAGAAGTACCTACCGATGATAGGTGAGTTTCAGGTTGTGGAGCTGCTAACTCATCCTCTGTTATACCGGTTTTCTTCAACACATCTTCTTTGATGGCCTTTGCTTGTCTGGAACCTTTCCTTACAACTGCCTCAACCTTTTTCACTCTTTTCTTTGATTGTATTTGGCTTTCAATAGTTTCTGCACTACCAAATATTTCTTCCTTAGGTTCTCTGGGGGCTTCTAGAAGTGCTTTAGCATATGTTTCTATTATGTGATCATCTGTTTCATAGCCCATCTTGGTTACCCAAACTGTCCTAGGGATGACTACTTCCATCCAGATTTCATCCTTCTTGATTACAAAGCATATTTAATCTTTGTATTTGTCGACAATCTTTTGTGATAACCTGATTCTTTTCTTCATTTTGGCCTTTAATGCTTGAAAGAAGTCACGAATATTGTTTTCCTTGTTTTCTCCCATTTTATTGAATAGTTATGTTAACTGTTTACCTACCGGTATATCATAACCAAGTTCTTTGTAGCTGTAGATGTCTAAAAATGGTCAACCTATCAATTTGTAGCTGTTGATAACTTGGATGAAAATCTATTGTTCTTCTTTCACCTTCAAATTTGATGTGGATCTCACCTACAAGTGCAAAATGCAAATAGAAAGCAAGTTGTTGAGAGATGAAATTCATAGCATAAGGTTACTCAAAAATGTGATTGATTGATTGATCCTTTCATTGAAGAAAATCATCCAATTTATAAACAAATTGGAGAGAGGACAAGATTAGCATGAAGAGATTTGAAAGGAAATTCAAATCAAGAATGGCAAGATTATGACAAATGTATGACAATTGCTATGCAAGATGTATGACAAATTATTCACAAATTATGGCAAGTTGCTATGCAAGATGTATGACAAATTATGACAAATTATGACAAGATTGAAATGCCATTCCCATGAAATTAGGGGAAATATTAGAAAAATTAAAGAAAATAGGAGAAATAGAAATTAGAAATTAGGAGAAATTAGCAAATTAGAAAATTGAGGAAAAAGATGAAATAGAAATTAGGTGAATTAATTAATAGGTTTTCATCCATTAATTAATTCATGAAAGAGACCTAGGACTAAATAAATAGATTTATTTAACCCACAAAGAAGAAGAAAAGGATTAAATGAACAAATCATAAAACCCTAGAAATAAGAGGACAAGGAATTAGGTCAAGACAACAAGAAATTAATGTAGGTTCGATCATGATTCTGATTGGCAAAGGACCAATGTTGATAAATGATTGAGATTGGTTGACAAAAATCAATGACAAATTGACCAAGATTGACAAGGAGATCAAATTGATAGGTGCCAATTGACGAGGAACAATGACTAATCGATCCAAATTGACATGATTGAAGAGGACAAGGATCGATGACGAATCGATCACAAAATGACAAGGTTGACAAGTTGATAAGAGATTGAAAAGATTGACCAAAATCATGACTAAAGATTGCTATCGACAAGACCTAATTCAAAAGTGAGAAAAATGAGGAATATAGAAGAAGGACTCGATGCTCGCAAATGATAAAGACCAAGTGTGCAACATAGAAGAAATGTTAATGCGATGCAAGAACCCTAAAATAAGGCAATGCGCAAATGTTAAAGTATGACTCTACAAGCATTGACCATTTTTAGACGTCTACATTTTGCCCCTCTTTGAGACAATGCGATTCTAAGTGTTGTTTCAAAGAACAATAATGAAAATGCCCTAGAAAATAACAATGACATATGCATGCCCCCTCGAGGAATTAGCTGGAAAAAAATCCAGAAAAGAGGCCAAGTGATCTATAAGAATGACAAAAGATGATAGGTTTGAACGGATCAAAAATCAGAGGTCAGATGCACAAACAATGAATCTTAATTATGCAAATAATGGTTACAACAATGTCATCAATTGTTTTCGAGCATCAAATGAGTATGTTTCCACCATAAGATTAAAGGGACAAGATCCTTCTTGCATAGTCACCACTCGTCAATCCAAAATAGTCCTGAAAGGAGCTCCTGCAATTCCTCCCAAATCAACTCCTACGAGTCAGTATAATCTCACGTCGGGTTCATAAATGAATAATATCTATTTGCTTAGGATCGCGGTCTTTGATAAATGATTGAGATTGGTTGACAAAAATCAATGACAAATTGACCAAGATTGACAAGGAGATCAAATTGATAGGCGCTAATTGACGAGGAACAATGACTAATCGATCCAAATTGACATGATTGAAGAGGACAAGGATTGATGACGAATCGATTGTAAAATGACAAGATTGACAAGATCGACCAAAATCATGACTGAAGATTGCTATCGACAAGACCTAATTCAAAAGTGAGAAAAATGAGGAATGCAGAAGAAGGACTCGATGCTCGCAAATGATAAAGACCAAGTGTGCAACATAGAAGAAATGTTAATGCGATGCAAGAACCCTAAAATAAGGCAATGCGCAAATGTTAAAGTATGACTCCACAAGCGTTGACCATTTTTAGATGTCTACATTTTGCCCCTCTTTGAGACAATGCGATTCTAAGCATTGTTTCAAAGAACAATAATGAAAATGCCCCAAACAATAACAATAACATATGCATGCCCCCTCAAGGAATTGGCCGGAAAAATCCAGAAAAGAGGCCAAGTGATCGATAAGAATGATAGAAGATGATAGGTTTGAACGGATTGCCAAGACTGACAGAAGAAATGTTAGTAAGAAGAAATTAGACAGAGGACAGTTAGAGATGAAGGAAAACTTGCTTTCACAAATGCACATAAGTAGGTGAGAACCTTTATTTATTGTAGCAAAGCAAATGCATAGCATCATGGCATTGAAAGCCAGAGCTGGAATGCAACCCCTTTTGCAAAAGACAGACACATCACACACAAGGAATGAGTAAGGCATCCTAGGGTGCATAAATCAAGGGCGAGGTATGTGCGGCGTTCACAAAGTGAACGTACTTATCATAGACACCTAATGATATAGTTGCCCCAGTTTGTGACAAACATTCCACAAACAACAAACACAACAAAAAAGGAAAGGGACCATGAACCATCCCGGTCACTCTAAATCACTCAGTGACATCATCAAGCAACATAGGAACATGATCGAAGCCAAAGATAAATCAGTAAAAAGATAAGACTCACAAATTCAACCAAGTCAAACAAACAGTCTGATCGTCATTGTCAAAAGTGGAAAACAAGAATGATCATGCTATCTGGTTTCAGGGAATGTGGTACCCCGTCGAAGACAAGACACGGTCTGCTTTCGAGTATACCACACCCTGTATAAGACCCATGATAATGTTGACAAGGACCAATGGTAATGTTGATGCTATTTTGATTGATGTGACAACTGTGATCAGGTTGAATGCTTGCTTGGTCGAACAGTTTATCTGTTAATGCGTGATTTCATTAAAGCACAATGTTTGATTGAGTGTCATTGGATGTATGCTCAGCGATCTGTCTATGCACAAAGGGGACCATTTATTGACAAAATGCAAAATGCCAAAGAAATTGTTTTTGGATTTTGATGTTTTTCACTTTGTAGGAATTTTGAGTTTTTTTACAATTTTTTTGTTCGTTTTTCAGGACTTTATTTAACTTTTTAGGGATTTTTTTAAGGACAATATTTGATTTTTAGAGATTTTTTCAGGACATTATATGATTTTTAGGGATTTTTTTCAGGACATTATATGATTTTTAGGGATTTTTTTTAGGACATTATTTGATTTTAAGGGATTTTTTTAGGACATTATTTGATTTTTTAGGGATTTTTTTAGGACATTATTTGAATTTTTAGGGATTTTTTTCAAGACATTATTTGAATTTTTAGGGATTTTTTTCATGATTTTGCCCCCAGTGTCTAGCAAGGCAAGGAATATGACAGGTGAATAAATAGGCTTGCTGAAATGATGGTGGATAGAGGGAAGACAAAGGCCTTTTATTATGGAGATAATACAGATGCAATTTTCAAGGGCTATTGCGTGATGGGACAAGAGACTGGATATGACAATGTAAAGCAAGAACATGGCATGAGGGACATGTCAAGAGGTTTTTGAAACTATATTTAAATTTTGTGTCCTTATGTCAGATCAAGATCAAGGGATAGAAAGAGTGTATGGATAGTGATAAGATATGGATAGGATAAGCAAGACCAAGAATGGATAAGGGACATGGACTGAAGGTCGGGATTGGCTAAGGGATAGTGGAAGAAAGTTGCAATAAGCTAGGGAATATGGATGAAAGGTTGTAATAAGAAAATGGATAAATGACCAAAAGCTATGATAGACTAAAAGTTGCAAACAAGATGCATGATGCTCATGAAGATACTCAGCCTTATCAAGATCAAAGGTGGAAAGGGAAACTGGACATGAGGGACAATAGGATATGAAGGTTAATGACAGGGGTTCGATAGGATAATGGAACAATGAAGGACAAAAGGATATGATAGGATAAAACCTGTCCCCAAGTACGGTATGCAAGAAGTTCATAGATTACACATGATGCCTATTTGCCAAGTTTTCATCACGGTACTTGCCCAAGGTGCCTGTTTGCTAGGTTTTCACCAGCGGACAAATTATTTTTGCTTTACTTTTTTCTTTTGTCTTTTTTTTTTCTCACTTTTTTTTTTTTTTGTATTTTGACTTTTTAGTCAAAAATGGACACATGATAGGGGATGGAAGAAGGACTCAAACATCTTTTCGTTTAGATAGTAGCCTTGAAAAAAATGGACCATGACCTTTAAAAGTATGCTCAAAGCCATTGGTAGGATAAGGACATGGAAAAAGAGATGAAATTAAGGCAAGGATTTATGCAAAGGATGGGATCAAAGGAATCGAAGGATGGAAAATATGCATTGGATAATGGATAGGGTATTGGAAGAATTGGGCTTCAGTGGACAGAAATGAAGGCAAGATTGACATTGGCACACACCTTTAGGGGTGATGGACTGATGGAGGAAATATGTATTTTGGATATTGAGATTTTGAGGAAGGAAAGGCTATGGATTTTGGGACATAAGGGCCCAAAACGGATGAAGAAGGTGGTGGAGAAATAGACTTGGAAGGTTTGGATGGAGGAATAGCAATTTTAGATGCCAATTTTGATGTTTCTTTAGGCTTTTGTGCTTCAAGGAGTTGCTTAGGGATCCACATGGTTTTTGATTTTTCATGCTTTTGTGGTTCCTTGGAGTGCATTGCTTGCACAAGGGATTTAGGAACCCATATACATTTTGAATTTCCTTTATTTTTCTCAGTGGGCCTTTGTGGCCTTTTGGATATTTATTTTTCTTTATAGATCAATTTGTTCTTTGTTTTGACATGTTGATTATATTGGACATGTTGATCCTTGAATACATGTGGATTGCTAGACTTATGATGTTTACACTTGGCATCCAAATTGCTTGGAGGGGGAAAGGAATGCATGGATGGATATGAATGAAATGGACTTCTTTTGGATTGATGAAATTGACTCAAGGATGTGTGCCTTTTCTGACCTTGCATAGAGGATGAAGGAATATAAGGACCTAAGATGGATGGAAAGAATGATGGGGAAGGTGTATGTTTTGATTTTGATAGGGGGATACCAACGTCTTGAGAGTGAGTTGTGTAGACATGACCCTTAAGATCTTCTTTGATATGGAGGATTTGTTTCTCATGAAGGTCTACCCCTTTTCCTTTATGAATATCTTGACTTGTAGGATACTCTTTTCTTTGGGAAGAAGACGTGAGTCCATTATGAGGTGGATATGATATGAGAGAAATAATGAGATCTTGAAGTGGGTCAGATTGCACCAAAGTGGAAGAACCCATTATGCATGTCGAGGGTTCATGAACATCTTGCACTGACATGTTAGAATCATGAGGGGGATTAGGATCATGAGGGGGACTAGGATCATGAGGGGGACTAGGATTGTGTAGTGGACATGGTTCAATGACAGGCTCTTCAAGAGATGGAATGGGAGAAATAATGGGATCATTAAAAGAAATGAGATCTTGGAGTGTATATGGAGCATTAAGACAAGGAGATGGAGGAACAAAAGGATCTTGTGGAGGATTTAAAGGAATAATTTGATCTTGACAAGGAGGAAGATCATTGGAATCCTCTTTAAAGTTGCTTTGCTTTGGACTTTTAATGGGACCATCATAAAGGATGGAAAGGATATCTTGATCTTTCTTAGGAAGTGGAATGCCAATGGGATTTGAAAGGACATTGTGTTCTTGGATAGAATTGATAGGAATAAGTGAATCATTGCGAGTGTCTGGGAACATGTTCAAAATTTGGCTTGGTATGTGCTGCAACCTTTGTTTTTGAATTTGTGATTGTAGTTGTTGATATTGAGTTGTCCATTGAGTTTGTTGTTGATACTTGACAGTCGGTTGGACATATTGTTGAAATTGGACCATTGGTTGTGTTGGTTGTATATGTTGGACCATTGGTTGTGTCTGTTGGATATGTTGTTGATTCGAGATTTGATTGAATGAAATTTGACCAAATGAATTTTGATTTGGGACTTGATTGAAATTTGGGAACATTGTAATTAGGATTTATTTCATTGCAATTTGTCTTTGTGGTTGGCTAATATCTATTTGCTTTGATATTAATCAAATTCCTGATCTACATTTTTGGTGAACCCGACGTGAACTAACCCCTTAATCATGTTTTGAGTGCTTTTGAGCTTGTTTGCAGGTAAAAAACTCAAGAAACAGGGCAACTCGGAGCTTTCTAGGCACTTCTGCACCTATGTCAAAGGGCTTTGTGCCTATGCCAAAGAGTTTTGCACCCGTGTCAAAGGGTTTTGCGCCTATGTCAAAGAGTTATGCACCTGTGTTGAGTCATTGTGCACTTGTGTAAGGCCAGAAACAGAGGTAAAATCAGTTGTTTTTACTTGCAAGTTTGTTTGTTTTCATTCTCTTTCTTGCATTCTGGTTTTTCTTTGGTACTTATTCTCTGTGCAGCATCTTGGCGCTACATGTGATGAAGACTAAAAATGCAACTGCTAACGAATCTTATGCAGGACGCGATCAAAGAATTTTATTAAAACATCTTGCTTGTGATTTTTAAAGTAGTTGCACACATTCATTTCTTAAAGGTTAATGAACACCATGCATGCTTTGTTTGTTTTTAATTTGATTGCATGTTTTAACCCTTAGAACTAGGCCTACCTCCCGATTTGCCTGGCACTTCGCATAGGCATTGGTGAGAGGGAACGACCCAAAGTGGTGACGGGCTAAAGCCAAGCTCTTCCGAACCACTCTAAATAACTGTGGATGCAATGAAAGTTGTAGACAACAGGTGTTGGAATGGTATTGCGACGATTGATTAGCCAGATCAATACCCACCCAAACGGATGCCCTTACTAAGATCTCTTGTTTTTAGATGCCAAAATCCTTCTATCTGTTGGCTTAGGCATTGTGATACGTGCATGCCGAAGACACCTCTCATGTACTCCTCAGTTAGAGATAGCAAGTTCTTGGGAAGTGATGCCCCTTGAACTCGAAGCTTGGTATGCCCGAGAAGTGAGTGCACTGTAAGGGGGAGCCAGTGCTACCAAGCATCTAGCTATCTGGTTGAGTGTTATATTTTATGGTTAGAGGATTCAACAGATATTGCCCTTGCCAGCCATAGGATTTGTTGTGAATGAGCATGATTGTCTTGGTTCTTAGTCCAAACATTTTGTCTTTTGTGATTTGTCAAAAGTTGAATTATACAATTGTCACAAAACATCATTTGTCAAACAAGTCCAAACATTGTCCAAACAAGGTTTTAATAAGAGAACATTCATCCAACAAAGTTCAAAACATTTTCAAAACATGGCTTGTCAAACACATTGAAAAAATTTGTCTCAACATTCATGTCACTTCAGGCTAGGTTTTGCATAGTCCAACTTAGGTCCTAGGGCATATTGTCATCTCCCTTCATTTTAGTCCTTTTCATTGCAAGTGTCCTCATTTTGCATATAGGTTCAAAATCGTTTCCCTAAGTTTGCATTTCATTTTCATATCCAAGATAGATTTCCATTTAGGTGACATTCGTGCATTATCCTTGTCATGCTAAAATTAGGTCTTGCATAGGTTGCATTTTGCATATTCCAAGTCATTGGTCTTCGCATATCCTTATCATTGTATTGTCATCTTGTCTTGGCTTCATCTTGTCATATCATATCCTTAGATCATTTTCATGTCATATCCTAAGTCATTGTCATAATCATTGCCTTCTTGCATTTAGTCTCAAAAATTTGGTTTGTCAAACTTAAAAAAAATCAAAACTTTGGATGATACCCTAAGTTGTTGTTAAGAAGTCTTGACCTTGTCTAAAACTTGTCCTTTTATTACTATCATTTTTGTCAAACCTAGCTTAGTATCCAAGCATATAGGTGAGACATGGTCAATTTGTCCTATTGTCATTTGGTCCTTTGTCCTTTAAGGTCTTGGCTTCATTTCAACTTCCTAAGGTTGAGTCTTTAGGTTTGCATTCCAAAAAGTTTGTCAAAAATCTTGAAAAAAAACAACAAAAACATAGGTTGCATTCTTGCCATAGATTGCATTTTCATTTATTTAGGTTGCATTTAGTTGCATATCATACATCATCCTTTTAAAATAAAAAAAATCCCAAAAAAATATTGCATTTGCATAGTGACATGCCTGTTGAAACAAGGTCAAAATCTAAGAAGATGGGCAAACCAACATATCAACCCATTGACAACGTATCAAACTCATAGTTTCAACCTAGTCAATCATTACAAATGGAAGGTTCGTCAAACAAATCATTACCACCATATGGAATGGTTCAACTTGGACCACCTTCATTATATGAGCCAGTGTTTGTACCCATGAAACCAGGATATGGGAGTGTTCCACCAACACCAAGGGAAAATACACCTTTTGACTGTAATCAACCAAACCTGCAACATGAAATTCAAACATTACATGAGGAACATAATCTTTCACAAGGATTTGGTTCAGATCAAGGCATTCAACAAGAAATAAATCCAAATGTTTTGCCAGATTCTTCATCAGATTCTGATGCCTCCGATGATATTGATATGTTCCTTAAAGATCCGAAGTTGACAAAAAAGATGGATAAATTCTTGAACAAGGTCTTTAAGATGTTTCCACAAAAATATCTTGATATGATGAGTAATGTTACCTCCTCAAATGCACAAATTAATGTGCAAAAACAACAAGGTGGTGAGCTGTTAAGTTTCTCTCCACATCCAAATGAAGAAAATGTGCAACAAGAAACTCAACACACCTTGATGAGTAAACGTGCTTCAAAAACGTTGACAATGACTATTCCACAAAAGTCACCATTCAAAACAATAAACAATCCATTATTTAATACAACACCTTTAACACAAGATCAAATGATGGCCACACAAATGTTGACAGCTTTCCCTCAACAAGAAATGATTCCTCGAATAATCACAAGTGGATCAAAATCTAAGATGCAAGAAAGCTTTATGACTGGAATGCCTGATCTTACGAATGTTCAAAACAATGCAACAAAGTTTATATGTCCCATCAAGTTCAATATGTTTGACAAATACTCAAGTACCCATTATGCAAAATATTGTGATAGATCCTTCGATAGTGGCAACACAAAGAGCCACAAATAGTGGTGTGCACCAACAACAAATGTTGCAACAATTGAGGAATGCACAAAACACACAATCGAATGTGCAAACAAGCAATGCACAACAACAACAATATCACATTCAACAACACGTTGCAGTGGCTTCTGCACCATTACAAGTTAATTCAAACTTGCAACCACCACAATGGATTGGACAAGAAACACAACAAGTCAATGCAAGTGCCATCCCCCATCTCAAGGAGAAACAACAAAAACCTCCTAAACAAAGTTTTTTGCAAATGATGGGATTTACATCAAGACAACAACAATTGACACAAAGTCAGCAAATTCCGATTTGTCAGCATCAACAACAACATGTGTCTCAATATGGGCTAGGAAAAACAAGTTATCATACATCACAACCACAATTGATGTCCATGCAATATCAACAACATGTTCAACTGCAATATCAACCTAGGCTACAAACGATGATCCCACCACAAGAGGCACAACAGAAGGGTCAAGGTCAAGGCATGGCACAACCATAGCAACAAGAGTTGTATCAAGAACTTTATATGCCAGAGACACCAAAGACAACAATTTCTGAGCATCAATAGCCAATGGAGAGCAAGATGTATCGACAAAGAGTACACCCAAGAGTGAATGATGAACTTCCAAAATCTTTGATACCTGACACATTTGCACAACAACTCGAGCAGTTGCAACAACAAGGCGATGCATTGGAAACCAAAGGGACAAAGAAATTGTATATAGATCAAGATTTATGTCCTAATCCATTTGACAAGAGCTTGTACATGCCTCCCTTCCCTAAGTATTTTGAGGCACCTAATTTTGAGAAATATAAAGGGAATGGCAATCCAAAAGACCATATTCAAGCATTTTTCACAGCATGTACTGAAGTGAGCTATGAGGAAACATATTTGATGCGCTTATTCGCACGAAGTCTCATAGGACAAGCCATGGATTGGTATTCGCATTTGCCAGGGAACATAAAGACATGGTCAGAATTGGCTCAAAAGTTTATATCCCACTTCACATTCAACATTGACAGTGAAGTGACCATGTCAGATTTATGCAACACCAAACAAAAGCAAGGTGAACCATTAGTGACTTTCTTGCAAAGATGGCGAAGCTTGTATAGTCGTTCTTCCCTAGATATACCTGAAGAACAACAAGTGAACTTATTTATTCAAAATTTGGTCCTAGAAATGATGTATGAACTCAAATTGAAAAGTCCTAGTACCATTGAGAAACTCATTAAGAAAGGGATGAACATTGAAACTGCTCTTGTAGCTAAGGGACTCATTAAACTCAACAAAGACAGTGATAACACAAACAATTCAGGGGAGAAAAATAGATTTTGGTACAAAAACAAGAATGTCACTAATGATGGAGTTGTCGACACAAGAGAAGTGAATGCAAATCAACCCACGTTCACAATAAAGAAATTGAGTGCTCCTAATATGTCGGCTATGGAAAAAAATCAAACACAAGCAAGCAATGTTACTCAACAGCCACAATACCAACAATATACTGAACAATATAATCAACAACAAGGTCAGTAACAAAACCAGCAACAAAAACCTTTCCGATCAAGGGATGGGCCAACTCAATAGTTTACGCCATTGGGAGAGCCTATTGAGTCAGTAATGAAACAATTAATACAAGAAAATTTTATCAAGTTACCAGATATCAAGGAAGAACCATTGGTAAAGCCGCATTGGTGGAATGATAATGCATATTGTGAATACCATCGGTCAAAAGGACATAAAACCGCATCGTGTTTTCAATTGAAACATATGATTCAAGACTTGTTAGATCAAGGAGTAATTGAGGTAAACCCACCCAACACGACCTCTAACACTGATCATACAATTTTCAAAACTCCTTTGCTTGATCATGACAAGGGTAAAGCATCTTCTTCAAACTCTACCCAAACAACGAATCTTAATTATGCAAAAAATGGTTATAACAATGTCATCAATTGTTTTCAAGCGTCAAATGAGTATGTTTCCACCATAAGATTAAAGGGACAAGATCCTTCTTGCGCAGTCACCACTCGTCAATCCAAAGTAGTCCTAAAAGGAGCTCCTGCAATTCCTCCCAAATCAACTCCTACGAGTCAGTATAATCTCCTAGATCATCTGGGGAAGACACCTACACAAATATCAATTCTTGAGTTGTTGAAAATGTCCCCTATGCATCGTGCAATCCTAGATAAAGCTTTAACTGAGTCCACTATCCTGACAGACATTGATGTTGACCAGTTTCAAGCCCAAATTGGACATCTAGCTATTTCCCAACACGTTGCCTTTTCTGATAATGATATTTCTCTTGATAAGCTCCCTCATAATGATCCTTTACATCTTGAAGTATTTGTCCATAATTGCAAGATCCGACGAGTCTTGATAGATGGTGGAGCAGGTCTTAACATCTGTACCTTGAGAGTGGTCATTGGTCTTGGTTATATAGAAAATGACATTGATTCTTCCAGAAGAATAACAACCAAAGCATATGATGATGCTGAGCGCCCATCTAAAGGTGTAATTTCATTGCCTATCAGAGTCGGTCCAGTGACAGAAAATACTTTCCTGCAGGTCCTAGACCTCAATCTCCCTTACAATATGATTCTTGGCCATCCGTGGATCCACGCAATGAAAGCAGTTCCATCTACTTATCATCAGTGTTTAAAATATCCTTACAATGGGACTGAGATAACAATTCCAAGAGATCGTAATCCATTTCAATTTTGTGCTAATCTAAAGGATTCCCTAAAGCAACAAGTCCCAGTCAATAGAGAGGCCCACTCACATAATTATGTGGATCCTAATGAATTGTTAGATGCTGTCAAAGGAAAATTGAAGATACAGGACCAGGGATGTGGAGAGTATTCAATGGCTCAAACATTCCTCATTGGGAATTTACCAATATCTCCAAAATCACATGGCAAACCACATTTGTTGCAAAAGGAACCTAAGATAGTCATTCAATATCAGCCCCCCACTACATTTACAAAATGGGGTGAACTTAACAAGGAAACTTTGGATGATGATGTAATAGATTGGCTTTATAAGGATCCAATTGATACACCACCTGTCAAGTTGCTAGTGGAGCAGTATGGAAAAGGGTTTACTATACTACAGAAAAAGGGATATGATGGTTGCAGTGGTTTGGGCCCTGATAAGAAAGGAAGACTAGAACCTATTATACCTAAGATCTGACCTCCAACTTTAGGGTTAGGTTTTGTACCATTGCGAATTGGACCCTCGTCTACCAAAGTGACCACGTGTGGAAAGAGGCGTGACTCTAATGATGAAACAACACCTGAGGATACCCAACCTGAAACTGATTCCAATGAATGGGAGTGGAGTTCTTTTTCTTCTAGCTCCTATTCTCTTGAAAATGTTTTCCTTGACTCTGATGATTTGCCCATGGAAGACAAACATGAAATAACTCTCCCTCGCAAAACGTGTCCTAATGCTTGGATAGAGTCATTCTGGGACCCAAGTTCCGAATCAGATATGAGTAGTTCAGATAGTGATACTACGAACATTCTTATCCTTACTATCTCGGCCCTAACTCTCCTTGAAACCGATGATGATCTACCCCTTGTCTGTCCACAACTTATCCAACATGACCAACAAGAACCACTCAAATTAGATTGTTTTCAAAATGATGAAGCAATTGCAGAATTCCTTGGACTATGGGAAGGCATACCATGAGGCGATCATAAGGTAGGGTTTGCTATTGATTTAGATTCCACAACATATTTTGGGGAGTCAACTCCATCTTCTAGTCATAAAAATGAAAAAGAAATGGAAAAAGTAAAAAATCAAAAGAATGGGTCTTTGAGTGAAAACCGTAAGGCACTCTCTGACCATGAAAAAGTAAAAATACAAGACATACCTGTGGATGAAAACCTCTCTGGGGTGCCCAAAGGTGGAAGATTGGACATACCCTCATCAAGTCAGGATAAATCAACATTGCTTGTGGAAATGACCGAAGAGATAAATTTGGGTACCCCTGACAACCCTAAGGTCATTCATTTCGTTGCTTCTCTATCGAAACAAGAAAAGATAGATTTTGTCAATTTATTTCTTGAAAAGAAGATCAGTTTTGCATGGTCTTATGCAGATATGCCCGACCTTGATCCAGAATTAGTCCTTCATCACCTGCCATTAAAATCAGATGCCAAGCCCGTCAAACAAAAACTCAGAAAGATGCATCCCTAGGTGGCTCTCTTAGTAAAAATAGAACTCAAAAAATTATTAGATGTGGGCTTTATCAGACCAATTGATTATGTAGATTGGATTTCAAATTCGGTACTAGTTAGCAAAGTAAATGGGGGCATTAGGACTTGTATGAATTTTAGGGATCTTAATAAAGCATGCCCTAAATATGATTTTCCACTACCGAATATAGACATCATAGTTGACATGACTGCTGGATATGAGATGCTATCATTGATGGATGGTTTTTTCGGATATAATCAAATTCACATTGCTCCTAAAGATCAACATAAGACTGCATTCACATGTGCTTGGGGTACCTACTGCTGGAATGTGATGCCTTTTGGTCTTAAAAATGTTGGCGCAACATATCAAAGAGCTATGACGACAATTTTCCATGATTTTATGCATACTTTGATGGAAGACTATGTTGATGACCTATTATGCAAATTTGTCACAAGAGATAGTCATCTAGCCATCCTTGGCCCAATCTTTGATCAAATGGAAACCTACAAGCTCAGACTCAACCCAAAGAAATGTGTCTTTGGTGTCACAGCCGGCAAATTATTAGGGTACATTGTTTCTCACAGAGGCATCGAATTAAACCCCGAAAAAGTTAAAGCAATAATGGATATGCCTCCTCCTTCCAATCTCCGTCAACTAAGAAGTCTGAAAGGGAAGTTACAGTCAATCCGCCAGTTTATAGCTCAATTGGCAGACAAATGTCATCCCTTCCAGCATTTATTGCATAAAGGTGTCACTTTTAAATGGACTGCGCAATGTCAATTAGCATTTCAAACTCTCAAGGATTATCTGCTGTCGCCACCTATTCTAATGCCTCATATAGAAGGGAAGCCATTCATATTGTATATCTCTGCAACTGAAATGGCACTGGGAGTTCTCTTAGCCCAACGGGATGAGAAAGGGAAAGAGCGGGCTATTTATTATATCAGTCAGACACTAGTAGGCTATGAGTTGAATTATTCAACTATTGAACGTGCATGTTTAGCAGTGGTATTTGCAACACAAAAGCTTTGACACTATATGTTAAATCATCAGACATTGCTAGTTGCAAAAATTGATCCCTTGAAATACTTGCTTAGCAGGGCAGCTTTGACAGGTCGCCTAGCAAAGTGGGTTATGATCCTAAGTGAGTTTGATATTGAGTACATTGAGAGAAAGGCAATAAAAGGACAAATCATAGCAGATCAACTTGTAGAGGCACCTATTCATGATGATCATCCAATGTTGACAGATTTTCCAGATGAATCAGTCTTTGCTGTCACATCTTCTAATGAATGGAAATTATATTTTGATGGATCCCATACCAAATTCGGGTCCGGAGCAGGTATATTATTTGTCACCCCTCAAGGTGATGCTATTCCCAAATCCTACAGAATAACTTTCCATTGCACCAATAATATTGCAGAATACAAAGCTTTGGTCACAGGACTCTAAGTAGCAATCCACTGGAACATTACACATTTGCAAGTCTATGGAGATTCCCAGTTAGTCATCCGTCAAGTGAATGATGACTATAAAAAGAAGGATCAAAAGATTCTTCCCTACAAGAATATGGTGGATTTCTTCAAGACAAAATTTACTGATATCCATTTCAGTCAAGTTCCAAGAATACAAAACAAGTCAGCAGATGCTATGGCAACTATTGCTTCCATGTTAAATATGCCCCACAATATGGATAGATGTGAATTTTTGGTCGAACAGTTGCTTGTCCCTTCTTTTGAGATTTCGATAGTAGATGTGATGTGTGTTCTTGTTGGTCCTAATTCCCCGTGGTACAATGACATCTATCAGTATTTGAAATCCCAAGCCTTACCACCTAATCTGTCCCCTAACCAACACCGAGCCTTCATACGCCAAACTGCCAAATATGTCATCATCGCAGACACCCTTTACCATTGTTCTTTTGACCACACCCTCCTTAGGTGTTTGGATTCTGACGAGGCACAAACAACTTTATGCGAGGTTCATGATGGTATCTGTGGGGGCCATTTCAATGGTCTGAGTCTAGCTAAAAAGTTGTTTCATGCTGGATATTATTGGCCCACTATGGAAAATGATGCTCATGATTTTGTCAAGAAATGCTACAAATGTCAAATACACGGAAATTACATTCATGCGCCAACCCAAGAACTTCACTTTGTCATATCTCCGTGACCCTTTTCTCAAAGGGGATTGGATCTTATTGGCAAGATTCACCCGACATCTACAAACGGACACAAATTCATCATCACGGCCACATAATACTTTACAAAATGGATCAAGGCTATCCCCATGACCTATATCACTAATGCTCAAATTTTAAAGTTTCTACTAAATTATATCATATGCAGATATGGGGTTCCCCTTGCAATTGTCATAGATAATGGCCGTCCATTTAAAAATAAAGATGTCAAGGAACTTTGTGAAAAGTTTCGCATCCAACACCGTTTCTCCAATCCTTACTATCCACAAAGTAATGGTCAAGCTGAAGCATCAAATAAAACCATCATTAAGATCCTGAAAAAGGTTGTCAATGACACTGGTCAAGATTGGCATGTACAGTTGAATCCAGCACTATGGGCTTATCGCACTTCCATCCGCACACCTATTGGCGCAACACCTTATTCCTTGGTGTATGGTGCGGAAGCCATTTTACCCTTGGAAGTGGAAATTCCCTCTTTGCGTCTTTCCCTGCAACATTTGATTGATGATGAGACGCACAGAGTCTCTCGATTGCATCAGCTTGAGATGTTAGATGAGAAATGTCAGACAACCCTGACACATTTGCAAGCATATAAAAACCGTCTCTGTCGCTCTTATAATAAGAAGGTCAAAGGGTGACACTTCGAAGTGGGAGATTTGGTCCTAAAGGTGAACCCGAAGAATGCACAATCTACTAACATCATCAAAGGAAAGTTTGAGCCTAATTGGGTTGGACCTTTCATAGTTACTGCAGCCTATGGCTCGGGGGCATATCAACTTGCAACCCCAAACGATGAGCCTCTGTCCGATCCTATAAATAGCATGCACCTTTGAAAGTACTAGGCATAGTTTTTCTGTCAGCAATTCTTCAAATATGACCCTGAAAAAAATACAAAAAAATAAAAAAGCTGAAAAAAATCAAATAAAAGTGAAAAGTTGAAAAGAACAAAAGTAAAGAAAAATAATTCGCCCTCTAGTGAAAACCTGGCAAACAGGTGCTTTGGGCAAGTACCATGGTGAAAACCTGGCAAACAGGCACCATGTGTACAAGACTATTGCTCCGTTATCTATCATGACTCCTAGCTATATTGTCCCCCCGCAAGTTTATCATGATTATCCTTGCCTTGACCCAATGTTCTATTGCAGGCCTGTGATTGGTCAACATCATTGTCTTGCATACTCAGGTTTCCATTCCTTGGGCATATGTTTTGGTCCTGGTCACTGTATATGTCTTTCAAAATTTCATTGGGTGCACGCCCCTTGTCATGATCAATTACTGAAGTTATTGCTACATGTAGGCTGGAGCTTTCTTATCAAATAATGTCCTGAAAAAAATCTCCAAAAAAAAAAAAAATCATATAATGTCCTTAAAAAATCTCCAAAAAAAAATCATATAATGTCCTTAAAAAAATCTCCAAAAAAAATCATATAATGTCCTGAAAAAATCTCCAAAAAAATCATATAATGTCCTAAAGAAAATCCCTAAAAAATCATATAATGTCCTAAAAAAATCCCTAAAAATCATATAATGTCCTGAAAAAATCCCTAAAAATCAAATAATGTCCTGAAAAAATCCAAAAAAAATTTTCTTTGGCATTTTGCATTTTGTCAATAAATGATCCCTTTGTGCATGGACAGATCACTGAGCATACCTCCAACGCCAATTAATCAAACATTGTGCTTTAACAAAATCACACATTAACAGATAAACTGTTCGACCAAGCAAGCATTCAACTTGATCACAGTTGTCACATCAATCCACATGGCATCAACATTACCATTGGTCCTTGTCACATTATCATGGATCTTATACAGGGTATGGTATACTTGAAACCAGATTGTGTCCTATCTTAGACAGGGTACCACATTCCCTGAAACCAGACAACATGATCATTCTTGTTTTCCACTTTTGACAATGACAATCAGACTGTTTGTTTGACTTGGTTGAATTTGTGCGTCTTATCTTTTTTACTGATTTATCTTTGGCTTCGACCATGTTTCTGTGTTGTTCGATGATGTCACTGAGTGATTTAGAGTAACCAGGATGGTTCATGGTTCCTTTCTTTTTTTGTTGTGTTTGTTGTTTGTGGAATGTTTGTCACAAACAGGGGCACCTATATCATTGGGTGTCTATGATAAGTACATTCACTTTGTGAACGCCGCACATACCTCGACCCTTGATGTAGGCACCCTAGGATGCTTCACTCATTCCTTGTGTGCAATGTGTCTGTCTTTTGCAAAAGGGGTTGTGTTCCAGCTTTGGCCTTCAATGCCATGATGCTCTGCATCCGCTTTGCTACAATAAATAAAGGTTCTCACCTACTTATGTGCATTTGTGAAAGCAAGTTTTCTTTCATTTCTAACTGTCCTCCGTCTAATTTCTTCTTACTAACATTTCTTTCATCAGTCTGGGCAGTCTGTTTGGTCTAGTTCTCCAATCTCCAAAAACATAAGCTGCATCCTGCATTCATTGATTAGTACATTTGCATTATATCAAATCCATACAAAAGCATTTTGTCCATTTCATCTTATAAATGCATCCAAAAACATAAACACCATTCATACATGTTCCAAAGATAGTACATAGACAGTGCATAAGACATCCATACATGGAACATAAACATAAGCCATAACACATTGCATCCCATCATATAGCTGCATATCATATCATATATCAAAACAATATCGAAGTACAAAATTGGACTGTCTGTCCTAAGTATGACCCGCAGGATGAGTACATAATGTCAAACTATATATATGTCTCTGTCATAAGGAGCACGTGCCTCTATCACTCAGTGCTCCCTCTGTCCTCCTCATCTTTTCTATGTCTCGAGGATGAAGCCCCTCTTGTCCCTGGTCCTGGCTGTGGTGGTCTCCTAGGTCCACTCACCCCCATGCTGCTCACTGACCTCCGAGAGCGTGGCCTGCTCTTTGTACTCGATCATGATCGATATGACACTGCTCTCTGCTCTGGTGGAACTACACTCTCATATAGAGTCCTCAAATGGCACATCTCATCTCCTGCCTCTAATAACATCTATGCCATCTCATGCGCACTAGCATCCCTAATCGACCCAACATACTCGGTCACTCTCTGCTCTGCTTGTTGTGTCTGGGCTATCGCTGTATCTCGAGCCTCTGTCAGCCTGGTTATCTCTGTCCTCAAGATGGCATTCTATCTCTCCAATGTAGCAATGTGATCATGCTGACTCACTATGGTGGCTCTACATATCTCTATCTCCTCTATGCTAGCTATCTCCTGCCCTATGGGTATATCTTGCAATGACTCATGATCTGCTGGATCTGGCTCATCTCTCGACATGCACCTAGGACTCTCCTCTCCCTCACTGTCCTCCCCGGCCTCATCCACGTCCTCCTCTCCCTCATCATCTCCCTCCTCATCCCCCTCATCCTCATCATCTCCCTCGTCCTCATCTCCATCCTCATCATCTCTGTCCTCCTCTCCAGCGAGTGGAAAGTCCTCCTGTCTGCTAGGTACCAGAATATCAAGATCCGTCAATGGCACTGGCCACCATCATGCAAACCATCACTCATACTCCTCTATCATCCCGACATCTACAACATCTGATCTCCAATCCCACTGTCTCCACTGTAACTGTGTGAAGTCGGTATATGCTATGTGTGGCTGAATCATCCTCCCCCATTGACTCGTCTCTCTGTGAGATCAGGCAAAGTGTGCAGTCCCTATCAGTACATCCCACCTCTCTCCAAACTGTTGTCTGACTCTCTCTAGCAGATACATCTCAATCACTCTTTGATGATTCACTGGTCATCCAATCAGGTATCTTTCCTGTCTGCAATACGGTAGCTCATCACTATCATCTGACCATCCAGGGCAATCATGATATGGCCTCCATGTGAAATCTCTCAATCTATCTAGCTCATGTTGCCAATACAATATGTATATGAATGGACCCTGTCTCAGCATTCCCCCATAGTAGTATACATATGGTCAATGTGGTACTACCTGTCTCTCTGCAATCAGCCGACATATGGCTATGTGCTCAAATGCCCATACCTGTAAAAGTGTGACCCCACAACTCAAAGTCTGTACCCTCTGATATGCTATCTGATGCAATTGAAAATATAGCATGGCAAGCACACATGGTCCCCATGCATATACAGTCCCCTCTGTCACCATCCGCTCTAGCACTCTTCCCCATCCAATAGGGAATCCATGTCCTCGTCTGTCGCCTGCTAATAGGCATGCCATAACCACTTCTATCACCACATATCGCTGATCATACTCTGATGCCATGGTCTCCTAGCCAATCTCCCTCTCTATGATATCAAGGTCATCTACGTTGCACTCGAATAATCTACACAAAGAGTCTCTCCCTGTCACTGGGTTGTACACAACCATCTCCCCTTGAATCAAAATGCGGAGGATACACCACACGTCCTCTAGTGTCATAGACGCCTCTCCAGTCGGAAGATGAAAAGAAGAAGTCTCTGAATGCCATCGCTCGACCAATGCGGTGAGAAGTCCTGTGTTTGCCCTAATCTCGGGCATGTACGTAATATAGTATAATCCAAGTCTTGCTAAGGTATCTTTGTCCGCACTCCTGAGTCTATGTCACAACATGAAGCAGTCAAGTCTATTTTCCTGTGCAATCAATGGATACTGTCAACTCTGCGTCACAATTGGGGCACAATTTGTCAGTTTTAGGGTTTTCTTCTAAGGGCTACATTTCCTTGTTTCATGCACCAATCAGGGTTTTTCTTATCTATTTTGACCTATCCTACCCTTATCCCTCTTTTCGGGATCATGCACGTACTATTTTCGGTCAAATTAGTGTCCTAAGTGCACAACTGCGCTTGTGTACCCTGTCTTGCACCTGTGCAGCATCAAGCTACGCCTGTGTACCTTACATAGGTGCAAAACCTATTTACACAGGCGCAAGACTCTCTTTTTTCTTCCCCTGTGGGCCCCACAATGTCCCGCAATCAAGCAAATTGCATGAAATTGACCATATGGGTTTTTGAGCTACATACCGCTGCTCCTGCATCGTTTGGTTGTCTGTAGGTGTGTACATGTTCCCCAAGGTGATCTACCATTGGAATGTTCGCCATCTCTCTGCAAGGGTCTTTTTCCTGAGCAACAATTCCTCCACTTTGGCCAGTGCAAATGAACTCTTTTCATTCTCCTTGTCTCTTATATAGATCTTTGTCAGTACCTAGATGGACGTGCATGCTCTCCATCTCATGATGGTCATGGTCTTTTACGCCTTCCACTACTTGTAATTTGTGCATCTGACCTCCGATTTTTGATCCATTCGAACCTATCATCTTCTGTCATTCTTATCGATCACTTGGCGTCTTTTCTGGATTTTTTTCCGGCCAATTCCTCGAGGGGGCATGCATATGTCATTGTTATTTTCTGGGGCATTTTCATTATTGTTCTTTGAAACAATGCTTAGAATCGCATTGTCTCAAAGAGGGGCAAAATGTAGACGTCTAAAAATGGTCAACGCTTGCGGAGTCATACTTTAACATTTGCGCATTGCCTTATTTTAGGGTTCTTGTGTCGCATTAACATTTCTTCTATGTTGTGCACTTGGTCTTTATCATTTGTGAGCATCGAGTCCTTCTTCTGCATTCCTCATTTTTCTCGCTTTCGAATTAGGTCTTGTCGATAACAATCTTCAGTCATGATTTTGGTCGATCCTATTTCTTGTCAATATCGTCATTTTTGTGATCGATTCGTCATCGATCCTAGTCCTTGCCAATATTGTCATTTTTGCGATCGATTCATCCTCGATCCTTGTCCTTGTCAAATATCATCATTTTTGCGATCATTGATCCTAGTCCTTGTCAATATCGTCATTTTTGCGATCAATTCGTCATCGATCCTTGTCCTTGCCAATTTTGTCATTTTGCGATCGATTCGTCATCGATCCTTGTCTTCTTTAATCATGTCAATTGGCACTTTTCAATTTGATCTCCTTGTCAATCTTGGTCAATTTGTCAACCAATTTTAATCATTTATCAACACTGGTCCTTTGTCAGTCAGAATCATGATCAAATCGACCCTACATCAATTATCTTTTGTCAAGACCTAATTGTCGTCCTTACATTTCTAATTCATCTTCTAGGGTTTTATGATTTATTCATTTAATCTTGTTTGTCATTTTCCCTCTAGGTTAAATAATTTATTTATTTATCCTAAATCTTCTTGTCACAATTAAATATTTATTTAATTGGCTAATTAATTCCCCCTCTTTTTGTGAATTAATTAATGAATGAAAAATTATTAATTAATTCATCTAATTTCCTAATTTCCAATTCATCATTTCTAACCTTATTTCTAATTTTCCTAAATTTCTAATTTCCACTTCATTTTCTAAATTCAATTTCCACCTAATCAATTCCTCTCTAGTCTCTCCCTATTTTTGTGCTTTGGTGGAAGCATGAATTTCTCATGCGTCATACCGTTGGCATAGCAAGATGTCATAAGCTTTTAGTCCTCTAACCTTTGCATTGGCAATATGTCATAATTCATGACATAGAAGGTGTCATAACCTTCTTTCTTCAACTCAATTTTGCCATTTTTGAAATCAATTGCCTCTAATATCAATTTCATGCTAATCTTGTCCTCTCTCCAATTTGTCTATAAATTGGATGAGTTTCTTCAATCAAGGGATCGAATCAATTGACCACGCTTCTAGTATCCTCGCGCTATCAAAATCAATCTTGCTTCATGCTTTTACACTTGTAGGTGAGATCCACACAAATCCGCTATTTGGAGGAGAAAGGAAAACAATGGAGGTCAATTGAAAGAGGCATTGGTGATGGATTTCCATTTACTTTGAGTGTCTTGTTTTCAATTCTTCTATTGATTGTAATTAGGATTTATTTCATTGCAATTTGGCTTTGTGGTTGGCTAATATCTATTTGCTTTGATGTTAATCGAATTCCTGATCTACAGTAGCCTATACCGGGAACTTGTTTTGTTATATGTAGCATTAGACATACCAACAAATTTCCAAACCTGAAAGTTCCTTTCTTGTCCTTCTTAAACTTTCCAAGGTTGTCAATTAATTCATCTTTTAACCATTCACATATATCAATCTTTGCATTTTTTGTGACCATATCATAAGCACTCTTAATGCATAAACTTGAAACTGAATTGAGTCTATTTGCATGAGTAGCTTTATACCCTAATATCATGCTGATAAATCTCACATTAATGTTTGTTACATCATTAAATATTAGGGACCTTTTGTCGAAAGTTGCACCAGTTAGGTTTGTAACTAGGTCATTGGATACCTTCTTGGTTTTATCTGGCCTTTTACTAGTGGTCGGTAACCCTGTGATAGCTTTCATAGCTTCCTTAGTGATTTTGTGGACTGCATCTAACCAGAAAAATTCACCATGTACCCTTCTTAAGACTATCCTAATCACATCCTTGGGGAATTCAGGAATGCTAAGGATCTCTATAAATCCTAGGGTTTCAATGATCTTGTGTTCATCTTTTACATTGCCGATTCTATCACATATCACAGTTTTAAACATGGTTTTAATCTCTTCATCTCCTAGTTCCTCAATGTTGCAGTGGATGTAAATTCTGGGGTCTTCAGCATAAACAACTCCATTGGGAATTTGAGAAAAAGCACCTAAGGTATCATCTTTCTTTGCTACCTCAGGGACTAACTGAAATACGGGCCTAGGTCTTTTTATCACTTCGATAATAGTAGGGTTTGCTATATATTCAATTGCAGAGGTGGATGCCATGATTAAATACCTTTTACTGCGTTTAGGATGGATGAATGCTTGGAGTGTTTTTGCCTCTTGCTCGAAATGCCTTAGCTTAGAATCTTTGTGCTCTTCATAGGTTTGAAATCTTGGTGAAATGGAATGGAGCCAAAACCTCAATTTTATAGTGTCTTTTTTCCATCTACCACATTAAATGCAAGTCGGTTGAGTATTTTCTTAACATTCTCTATCAGTAAAAAGTAATTTTCAATTTCTTATCTCTAACCAAGGGAATGTGTCATTTGAGTGCCAAACCCTCAAGGAAAATCTCTTCAATTAGATGAAGAACTTCCTACCGGTGGAGCACTGCTCTGTCCTTCCGGTGAAGCATCACTCTGTCCTTCCAGTGAAGCATCACTCTGTCCTTCCGGTGAAGCATTGGTTTGTTCTACCGGTGGAGGAGTATTCCCAATA
The DNA here is from genome assembly GCF_030272615.1 of Cryptomeria japonica. Classification (NCBI taxonomy): domain Eukaryota; kingdom Viridiplantae; phylum Streptophyta; class Pinopsida; order Cupressales; family Cupressaceae; genus Cryptomeria; species Cryptomeria japonica. The sequence goes on along the minus strand of NC_081407.1, from coordinate 436,544,822 downwards.
TTTAGATCATCTTTTTTAATCCATTTTTTTGAGAATTCTTGCTTAACCTCTTCAACTTTTTCTTTACCTTTCAAGCTAGAACTTTTGTTGTCTACCGGTGTTTCTTTACTTCTACAGAATTTTGCAATATGCCCAATCTTGTTACATGCATAACAAGTTACATTATTCTTCTGAATAGCTTTCCCATAACCTATGCCAGTTTCTGTTCTGCATTGATTAGATAAATGTCCAAATCTTCCACAAACATAACATCTCACATTCATTCTGCAATTTTTCAGAGTTGTGACCAACTTTGTTGCATTTAGAACATTGACCAGTGGGTGTGTTGATATTCTGATAATTTCTAGATCTACATTCATTTGCTCTATGACCATACTTATTATAGTTAAAGCATTTTCCATTCAATTTATAAGTATTAGGTTGTCTTACAAGTTTGCTGTGATCCTGAGTATTTGCAGTACCAGAGCTTTCACCAACTTCAAAGCCAATTCCAGAAGTGTCACCTTTAGGTTTTTGATTCTTCAGCAAGGTGCCAAGTTCCTCTGAGATTTTCTTGAATTTTTCTTTATGTTGATTTGCAATTTCTAGTTATCTTTCTAAGACTTCTTTTTGTCTCATCAGTTCATTTGAGTCATTCTGAGTATGCATCAGATCTGTCTTCAACATGTCATTTTCATAGCTAAGTCTTGTGTTCTCATTTGTTGCATCACTTATTCTTTTGGTCAATTCTTCTTCATTCTTCTTCCTATCCTCAATCTCTTTGCAAAATCTCATAGTCATATCCTGCATCTCATTCTTTGTTGTCATGTTCTCTTGTTTCAACTTGCTTATCATATCATTAAGTGATTCCTTTTCATCATTCTCATTTTGCAATTTTTCACAAAGTTCTCTTCTCTTATTTCTTGCAACAGTAAAATTTTCTTGAAGTGCTTGAATGATATCCTGAGCTGCCCTTAAATCATCTTCTAGTTTGATATTTTTCAATTTCTCTACATCATAGTCTGTAAGAGCTCCTTCAAGTTGCTTCATTAGATTTTCCATCTTTACCGATGTCAAGATCTTCCTCAAGTTGTTAGGCTTCTGAAAATAGAGGACCAAGCTCTGATACCAATTGTTAGGAATCTCACAGATATTGAGACCGGGGGGGGGGGGGTGAATTAGTATCTGATCGGTATTTAATATTTCTTGAATTAAAACATGCAGAACATATTATAATAGTGTACCAGTATGCAAGAAATAATGCAATAAACAAAATTAAGAACATCCACATGAAAAGAACACCATAACACAAGGTTTTAACGAGGAAACTCAGTGTGGGAAAAACCTCGGTGGGATTTGTGACCCACAATATTCACTCACTGGCCAATAAGACAATATTACTTACAATAGGGGCGTGCACATGCAAGAAGGCCAACTGCCTAGAGCTCACTGCTCAATGGGAAGTCTCACTGACTTACAATGAGGATTATACAAATCCAATATCTTGTACTGCTTTACAATAACATCTATAATGCCTGATCCAGTACCGGTTGTTGCTCTGCTTCTTACATAAACCCTTAGCCTATATTTCGCATAATAGGTCTGCCTAATATTTTCCTTAATGGTTCCTCACTCATTTTCAAATGTCTACAATGATCTCTTTTATATATAAGAGTCATTTTAAAATTTGCCAAGTCGGCTTACAAATTTTTTACAATAATAAACAAAATATAATATAATATAATCATGTCGGCCTTTGTGCCGGTATACTTTTTTTCTTTGTGCCAGTTTTGGTGTCCTGAGTGCCGGTGTAAAGTGTGATCTGCTGATGCCGGTATAATGCCTTTGCCGGTATCATAGGATTGCAAGGTTTCCATCAATGACAAAACCTTCAATCACATACAATGTCTCATTGGAGTGTGCATATGCCAACAGTTATTTCTACAAAGTATTTCTTGATATCATCAACTATCTTTTTATAAGGCATTAATTTTTCTTTTGTTTGATAGTCATCATTGATTTGATTAATGACAAGCTGAGAGTCTCCAAAGACTTGAAGTTGTGTAATGTTCCATTCTATAGCCATTTTGATACCTGTTACCAAAGATTCATATTATGTTGTGTTGTTGGTGCATGGAAATCTTAATTTGTATGTGTATACACCTAAAAATGGTCTGAAGATAGTTAATTAAATACATAGTTATTTGATTAATTCCCCTTCCCAATTAATTGAATTCATAAGCAATTTAATTAATTTCTCTATTCATCTACTAGTAAATAAATCTAAATGATTTATTTATATAGTTCATTTCATAACTCCCTTTGATTAATTAATTCTAAAATAATTAATGTCTCCTTATATTAATCAATTCTTCTAATCCCTAATTAAGAGTAACAAACTCAAGTTTGTTGAGATTAATTACCATTTTTCCAATTATTTGAATTTTAAATTCAAATGAGCACACAACTCCTAACTTTAACCACCTAACTTAACCATCCCCTAACTTAACCCATTCAATCTAATCTTGGGTCTAACTAACCCTATCCTATCTTGCACATTCTAACCTCCTTATCCTAACCTCCCATAGTGTGGATATTCTCTCCTTGAGACACATGGCACTTTTTCCACATGTCTCCTCCCTTGGACACTTTCCCTCTCATGAGAAAGGCTCCTTGACACTTGTCACCACAGAGATGACAAGTTTCCCTTCCTCCAACCTCTTCTCCAACTTCCTCAATCTTGGCCCTTGATATCATCAGATCAGATCTGGACCGTCAATTCCTGCCACCTCAGCTTTGTACTTGGAATTCTTATAAATATCCCCCATTTTGGAGCAATAAGGATCCCATCTCATATCAATTTAGGCATCATCACTATAGGAAATTTGCATTTTCAATTATCTAGTAATTATCTTTTGGATTAATCATAGCATGTTAATCTAGTTTCTTAAATCATGCATTTCATATCATCTCCATAGTCAATCCTGATCAAATAGCTACTCAACACTTCAGTTTCCACTTTGGAGGTCATTTCTCCATTGAGAGCCCATCAATCCAACACCTTCAAGGTCCTCAAGAATAGAGGAAAATGGGACATTTCAAGGAAGGCTTATGGTTTGCATTTCTAATCTAGTTTTCAATTAGGCTTTTCAATTACATTTTATTGTCTCATTATATGTGTATGCCTTCTATATACCACATTTTTAGCATCACAATATGCTTTTGGGATTGTATGACCTTGTGGTGTGATGAATAGAACACATGCTCCTGATTCATGTTGTGTTCCATTATTGATGCTTGCTCCCGGACTGATATTCGGGTGATGTATTGTAAGATATGGATCGAACCCTGGAATGTCTGTATATGAACAGATAAAATTGATTTGCCACCTTTTGAAGAGTTCCAAATATTTTTGCCTTGCTAGTTTTGATAGAGAGATTGTTGGATGTAGATTAGTTGTATCAATGATAACTGCCTCTACTGGTTCTATTAGGATAGATAACTTCTCTTGATAAAATCCAGGTAAGGTGTCAAATCTCCCATCTTTCGGCACCTCGAGGAGGTTTTCACCATTAGATGCATCCTTTTTTTTAACTTTTTCCCAGTCTAATGTTGCCAATAAATGGTTTTCAACATTATAACTAATATTGTTTTCTTGATTTTCACTTTTGCGACTAAGAGATTTAACACCCACTTGATTGGAAGATACGTTAGTGGAATCCCTGGTGAAAGTTGTTGCGGGTTTGATTTCATTAAGATATAAGGATATGGCATGGTCATTAGGAAAGGTATCATTGGTGGTATGTCCTTCATTTTCCCAGTCCATAGGTTCAGGAGGGATTAAGGATAAAGGGTCCTCATGTTGAATTATGTCAAAGATATTTGGGGTCATGATAGAGATATCAGAGCTTTTGATATGTATGTCGATGTCTAGAATGGTACTCTCATTAGAATGACCTCACATAAGAAACTCCTGATCATCCTTGGTTAAGTCCATGTCAACCGAATGCGATTCTTATTCAAGTAGGCTAGTTCCTAACATTTGTCCTACATACGTGTGAACTACATTGACTTCTATATCTTCTTCTTCTCTTTCAATTTCAAGTTGCTCTTGTTTGTTTTTCCATGATAGCGAATATTCTCCGGTCCCTCGGTCTCTTAGCTGTATTTGTTTTTCCATGTTTGACAAAATTGATGCAAATGATTGTTCCTTAGATTGTGTGCTTGAAGCTATTGCCTCTCTGTTATTTGGAACAATGACCTCTTGAGCTAACTTCATATTATTACAACACTACAATGGATTTGAGTATGCTGATATTGTGATTTCCTGACCATTATAAGGAAATTTTAAGCACTAATGACATGTTGATTTAATAGCTTGTATGTCCTTTATCCATGGTCCTCCCAAGAGTATGTTGTATGGTAGGTCTAAGTCTAGAACTTGGCATGCTGTGTTTTTTTGCAAAGGTCCCACCCTGATAGGTAACATCACAATTCCTTTAGAGTAATGCTCTTCTTCGTCACATGCTTTGAATGTGATCTTTTTCAGGGGATCAACTGCATCTTTAGAATAACCTAAAGCACGGACAAGACTCAAAGAGAAATGTTCAAGCCAGCTCCCCCATCTATTAGGACTCGTTTAACAAGCGTTCTATGAATGAGGACTTCAATTTGCAAGGAAGTGCTATGAGGATGTTGCAATGAATTAATGCTTGGATATGAAGGAGATGAGCTTTGAATAGGATCCTCTGAAATAGGTTTGATGGGTATATTGTTTGGTGAGGATGCTATGGAAGGTTTTTGCAAGCTTTCAAGAGGTGTAGGAATAGATGCCTTTGGAGAGTCAATTTGCTTATAGGGGGATGAGCCATTTCTAGACACAAGTGTACAATTTTGATCTTCTTTAGCCAAATCCTTTAGGGACATTTTTAAGAGTTGCCTAAAAGAGCCACCTTTCTTTTTATATGTATTTGAATCCTTGTGAGGTTTTAACATAGTTGGATTTTGATTTTGAACTTGTTTGATTGCTCTGATATGTTGACTTATTACTTGTATTTTGCTTAGGTATGTCATATTGATATGGTTTTCAGCTATTTCAAATGTTTTTGTTTCCATTTCAGGGGTTCGATTGTCTAAAAGTTGTTTTGATAAGTGATCAATAGTCAATGTCAAGGCAATAGAGTGATATGACACTAAAAGAGTATTCAAGTGTTTAAAAGTTTGCAAGTTTTTTGATCTTCGGTTTAGGAGTGCAATGATGATGATTTGATAAGAACCAAGTCCAATAGGAAAGATATATCCTATGATGTGGGACAAGATTATCCTGACCAAACATTTCGGTTTTGTGATAAAGGATGATTGATCCTAATGAGAAACTATGTTTGAGTGATCAGTTTATCAAAGAGGGTGATAATACACTTTGAGATGTTTAGATATTGAACTTTTTGAGGGTGAGCACTTGAAAATATTGAGGTGTATATGTTCTAAAGTTTGATTTTGACAGATGATAACTTGACCAAGAAAACCAAGTAGACAATTTAAGCATCAAATTACAGATAACAGATGTTTATGAATACTAAAAATTGATCAAGCAAAATGACAAACTTGAAAAATTCATGCAAGACACAACTCTGGACTGGCAAAAATAGAGACTTGTATGACACAATACACAACCCCAAACGACAAAAGATACAAGACCAGAGGACAAAATAGAAATTTACTTTGAAAAAGCAGAGACTCGTACGACAAAACTATATGAACCATATGACAAAAAAAATTCCTCGTATGACAAATCACCTAACTCATATGACAGAGAACTTAACTCGTATGACAGATAACAAGACAAAGATAAAAAGAAGTTTGTTTTGCCGAATTTTGATTAGTGAATTTTGATGTTTTGCTTATGTTTTCCAGTTTTAGATGTCTGATTTTTTTCAATGTAGGGATGAATACACAACAAACACATGATATGATAAGTGACTCCAAGCATGCTAAACCCTAAGGAAATTGGCTGAGAATGAAAACTGTTGCTTTTTGACTTAGGTACACACCCAATAGCTAATCAGAATATGGTTGCTGAGCATCACGCAATGGATTCTCAACGCCATATTATCTGACTCCAAATACTAATGGGGGCACAATATGGCAAGTGTCTTGGGAGAGTTACTATCTCTCTTGCACAAATATTATCACCCTTTCGGAGGTGAATCAAATAGCTTCTATTTTAAATGGCACTAATAAGGGATCCGTTTGACACGTCGGGGTATAATACTCAATTAAGAGGTCTCCCAGCCTTGAAAACCAAGGTTTGATATACCTGAAGGTACGAAGGAGAGCTATTCCCGAGCACTTTCATTGCTTTGATTTTCATCAAATCATATTTATTTTATAGTGGGTTGGATTACTTGGCGTTAGCCATTCCCACTTAGGTCATTCACCTTACACGAGCCGTAATGGCTTTAAGAGTTTTTAGCTCCTCGGGAGGATAGGCCTGCTAAAGATATGCACTATTGAAAGCAAAAGATGAGTCTAGCTTTCTGATCACCTAAGAAAGGTGAGAGCATACTCGCCTATCATCAAAAACACAACATACATGATTGTTCATTTTTAGCCAAAATCAAGTGTGCCTAAAAAAACTTTAAGGAATACACAAAGTTTTGTCGAATTCTTTTAGGCAACCTGCAAAATAGATCCATCAGTAGTCATTGATTTGTTTTGAATTTGGTCTTTGACAAGCATATCTTTGACAATCGTTCTGCAGAAAAGAGTTAGGCTGCCAAAAATCTCACAAACAAGTCAGGGTTAGCATTAGCAATGATCGGATTTAAAAACTGAACAAAAGCACTAACCTATTAAATAAAAGTGTTGTCAGAACTCACACAGGCATGAATTTGGATTACAAATGCGTTAAATTTTTAATTGTGAGAACTAGATAGGATATTAGAAAGATATATGCAAGGCTCTAGCCCCACAGCGGGTGCCAAAATGTCATGCCTATGAAGTGTGTATCGGTTATACCTGCAGCTGCAACACAAAACACTCAATAAATCATTACAAGCAATGGTTAGAAAATTAATCAACGAGAGATAAAACCATAGCTAATCGATCTATTGCCTCCTAGTAAATGTGAGTATGAGTTTTGCTCTCAGATATGGTTATGCAAATTCCAGTGACTTGACTACACTTAAATGGAGGATTTAAATGATGAAGATGCATAAGCTAGCAATGATAGCATGATTAAGCTACATGATTTCATGATTATTCTAGAAAATAAGCTAGAATGAAGATGAAATTAAGCTAAAATTGAACATGATAACAATGCTAATAATGATTTGCTAAGAGCTATATGCATATAATAACAATGCTTGAACGAAAATGAGATGGGATTATTATTGCTCCAAAATGGGGTCTATTTATAGGATTTCCAAGGCTAGGAGTGAGGTGGCAGGAATCAACGGTCAAGATTAAGTCTAGAGATATCAATGGTGAAATTGGAGGAGGTTGGCAAAGAGGTTGGATTAAAGGGAACATCTGTCATCTCTATGGTGACAAGTGTCAAGAGGATTATAGAAGAGGTTGGATGAAAGGGAACACTTAGTGACAAGTGCCAAGAGGCTTCTAGAAGAGGTTGGATGAAAGGGAACACTTAGTGACAAGTGTCACAAAGATTCTAGAAGAGGTTAGATGAAAGGGAACACTTAGTGACAAGTGTCACAAAGATTCTATATGAGGTTAGATGAAAGGGAACACTTAGTGACAAGTGTCACAAAGCTTCTAGAAGAGGTTAGATTAAAGGGAACACTTAGTGACAAGTGTCACAAAGCTTTTCTCATGAGAGGGTAAAGTGTCCAACGAAAGGGGACATGTGGTTAGATAGAATGCGTTAGGTTTAGGAATGGTTAGGTTAGGTGGTTAGAAGTTAGGAGAATTTGAATTTAAAAATTCCAATAATAAGAAAAGACTAATTAATTTCAACAACTCATAATTGATTTGTTTTAATTAATTAGAGGATTAGAAGAAATGAATTTGATTGGGAAGAATTAATTAATTTGAATTAATTAATCAAAGGGGATTATTGAAATGAACCTATCAAATAAATCCTTAGATTTATTAATAGGTAGATGAAAAGGGGAATTCAATTAAATTGCTAATGAATTCAATTAAATTAGGAAAGGCGATTAATTAAATAATTGCTTATTCAATTAATTATCTTCAGACCATTTTTGTGTGTATACACAAGGTTCTAATAGATTCCAGTTCAACTGAAAACTTTGTATCTCTAGAAATGGTGGAGAAGCTAAAGTTGAGGAGACTACATCACCCTTGCCCCTACAAGGTCTCATGGCTCACCCAAGGTTAGCAAGCTATTGTGGAAGAGCAGGCTTGGATAGAATTCTAGATTGGAACCTATAAGGATAGATTGTTGTTTGACATTGCAAAGATGGATGCTTTCCATCTCCTATTTGGGAGACCATGGCAATTTGATTTTAAGGCACAACATGATGGTGCTAGGAACACATATTCCATCACCAAAGATGGTAAAGTGATTGAGTTGTTACCTTTGATGGAGAGAGAGGAGGAAACCAAACCAAAGGAGGCCAAGATGTTAGTGTTAGGAGGAAAGCAATTCATGAAGAATGTAGCAGATGAAGGCATTGTTTGTTATGCCCTTATTCCTAGTCCAATAGTGACAAAGGTGGAGAAGTCTGAAGACAAGAAAGAAGACAAATTGAGGCTGGTTGACCCTGTAGTGCAACAACTACTAAACAAATACAAGGGTTTCATCTCTGATGGCATACCAAGGTCACTACTTCCCATGAGGGATATAAACCATTGCATAGATATTATACCTAGATCCACCTTGCCTAATAAGGCAGTATACAAGCTCACACCGGATCAGAATGTTGAGATGGAAAAACAGGTTGAAGAATTGTTGGAGTCCGGACTGATTGGCAAAAGTTTGAGCCCATGTGCAGTCCCTGCATTCTTGGCACCCAAAAAGGAAGGCACTTGGAGGCTTTGCACTGAATCAAGGGCTATCAATAAAATTACTATCAGGTATATATTTCCAATGCCTAGGATTGAGGATTTGTTAGATTTCTTTGGGGGTGCTAGATATTTTACAAAAATTGACTTGATAAGTGGCTATCATCAAATTAGGATTAGGCTGGGAGATGAGTGGAAGACTGCATTTAAAACAAATGAGGGGTTGTATGAGTGGAACGTCATTCCCATTGGCTTATCTAATGCACCTAGTACCTTTATGAGGTTAATGAATTAAGTCTTGAGGGATTTCATAGGAAAATTTGTCATAGTCTACCTAGATGAAATTCTAATTTTTAGTCAAATCAAAGGAGAGCACCTAAAACATGTAGACCTGGTCCTAAGAAGATTGTATGAAGAGAAATTAATGATCAATTTGGAAAAGTGTTTCTTTATGCAGGAAGAGATCATTTACTTGGGATTTCTAATCTCATATGGTGAGTTGAAAATGGATCAAGAAAAGGTAAGTGCCATATTGTCTTGGCCTACGCCTAGAACAATGAATGATGTTATAAGCTTTCATGGCTTAGCCACATTATGTAGGAAGTTTATAAGAGGCTTTAGCCATATTTGTGCTCCTATACTTGATACCATAAAGGGAGGACAAAAGTGCAGGTTCAGTTGGATAGAAGAGGCAGATAACTCCTTTGAAACATTGAAGAGAAAAGTTGTAGAGCAGCTGGTCCTTGCCCTACCTGATTTCAAATGGATCTTCCAAGTGGAGTGTGATGCCAGTCACATGGCTATTGGGGTAGTTCTCAATCAAGAAGGAAGGCCTATTGCCTTTTTCAGTGAGAAGTTAAATGAGGCAAAGAGGAGGTATTCATCCTATGACCTAGAGATGTATGCTCTAGTACAATCCTTGAAAAAGTGGAGACACTACTTGCTACCAAAAGAATTCATAGTCTTCACAGATAATCAGGCCCTTAGTTTTATAAATAGCTAGGAAAAGTTGAATCATAGGCATATGAAGTGGGTGGAGACCCTACAAGCCTTCACTTTCACTCTTAAGCATAAGAAAGGGGTCAAGAATAAGGTGGCAAATGCTTTGAGCAAAAGAGTCCTAACTACAAATCAGATCCAGTTGGAGAGTGTTGGAATAGACTCCTTGAAAGCCATGTATGAGGATGATGAAGACTTTGGAGAGATCTATAAGGTATGTGCTTCATTTGATGAGTGGTTTCATATTGATTTCTCTGAATTTTTGATTCAAAATGGATTGTTGTTTAAGGGTGCATAGTTATGCATACCCAAATGCTCTATGAGACTAAATATAACGAGGGAGAAACATTGTGGAGCAATGGCAGGCCACTTTGGCCTTGAAAAGACACTATATTTGGTGAAGAGGTACTACTTTTGGCCCAAACTACAGACAAATGTCAGGATATTTGTGGAGACATGTGTGATAAGCCAAAAGACAAAGGCGAAGTCCACAAATGCAGGCCTATACCATCCTTTACCCATTCCTTCAAGACCATGGGAAAGCATAAGTATGGATTTTGTTTTAGGATTGCCTAGGACAAGGAAAGGATATGATAGTGGGTTTGTAGTGGTGGATAGGTTTAGTAAAATGGCACATTTCTTGCCATGTAAAACCACTTGTGATGCTTCCTATGTTGTAGTTTTGTTCTTCAAGGAGATTGTCTGGATACATTGTTTTCCTTTGACCATAGTCTCTGATAGGGATGTGAAATTTATTGGACACTTCTGGAGGACCCTTTGGAAGAAGCTTGGTATAAATCTAGCCTTCTCCTTAGCCTGCCATCCCCAAATGGATGGCCAAACTAAAGTTGTAAATAGGTCATTGGGAAATCTGCTAAGGTGTTTGACTAGACAACATGGAGAGAGATGGGATAGCATATTGTCTCAGACAAAATTATCTTATAGCGATATAGTGAATAGAAGTACTGGTAAGTCTCCCTTCTAGGTTGTATATGGCATCCACCCAAAGGGTGTGTTGGAGTTAAGAGAACTACCTCAAGGAGAAGTCATTAGTGCTAATGGGGAAACCTTTGCTACCACCATAAAGGAGATCCATGACCAAGTTAAATCTCACCTTCAACAATCTAAAAAAAGATATAAAGCTCATGCTAACAAGAAGAAGAGGGATGTCTATTTTTATGTGGGAGACTTGGTGTGGGTTCACTTGAAGAAGGAAAGATTTCTAAAAGGTAGATATACAAAGCTTATGCAAAGAAAGATTGGACAATGTCAAATCTTTAAAAAATGTGGCCAAAATGCTTATGAACTTCAACTCCCACGTGATCTTGGTTTTTCACCTATCTTTAATGTATATGACTTAACTCTTTACAAATGTAGTGTTGATGCAGGAGAAGAAATAATTCAGGTTATGGTAGATGATGACATTCCCAAACATGAACCACCAAAGTTGCATAAGGTTTTAGACACCAAGGTTGAAAAGAGAACAAGGAACAAAGTTTATATGGAGTATTTGGTGGCTTGGAAGGGAGAACCTAATTCTGAAGTAGTCTGGATGATAGAACAACAGATCAAAGACCATGGTGCAGACCTGTAGGCTCTCATCTCAAGTGGACTTGAGATTTCTTCTTCCGGGGAGTATGGTGCAAGAGAAACCCTTCAAGTTGATCAATCAAGCTCAGAGGAGGAAGAATAAGGAATCAAACATTTCTTAGGATTTTTTACATGTGTTTCAATCATGCATTGTGTGTTTGTAATAAGAGACCCCATCTTGTGAGCCAAACTCCTATTTTGGCATCTTGATAAGCCAATTAGGACTTTTGGAAAAAAAGGGGATCAAGTTTGTGTAGGACATAGTTATCCTAGTGGTTTGAGTGCTTCTAGGGTGTTTTAGGAGGGGTTAGTATTAACCCAAGGAATTAGGTGGTGAGGAATGACATTTTGACAACTTTGTCAAAAGTTGTCAAAAGTTGTCATTAGCAACTTTTATGCAATTTTTGAATTTTTGTTTGTTTGAACTCCTCCAATGGCTCTAACCTCTTGTTTTTGGTTGAGAGCAATTGTGGAGAGGTATATATACCTTTAGGATCTAGTTCCCAAGGTTATACTATATGGAGGAAGGCTTTGATGACTGCAACTAATGAAATTCTGAGTTTTTCCTTCAATTCAAGAGTTATTCCTCCAATTCTAGAGTTTTGGCACAGGGTACGGTATTGTACGGATTGGGATCAATCCCCAATGATGTGATTTTGTTAGATTAGTGAATAAACTTTGATTTGGCTTTGGTTATAGGTTCAGACTATGTTTTTTGCTCCTTTTATTCTAATTTTGCTGTAGGTACCGGAAAAACTAGGGTTTACTTAGGGTTTTGCTTCTCCGTGGCCATAACTTGCAATTTATCTATCTGAAACTCATGGGATTGGGTGAAATGAAATTTTGGTCTATGTATTCTAATATTCCAAAAGAATTTTGCAGGAGGAGCAAGGGAGGTGTGTGTTTGAACAGACCCTAGGTAGACATCTCTATGTGGCTACCTAGTCCTTAAACAACAAAGCTACCTTAGAAGGAAAATGGTGATGGTCTCAGGCATGTAACCCTAGAATCCATGAAGGTTCATGGTTCCCCACATTCTCATGGGGTTGTTCTTGTATGGTTTATTCAGTTGGATATAGTTTATTCACAAATGGAGGCCTAATTAACCCTTTAAGATAGTTAACCTTCACTGTGTTCAACCCTTTTCTTGTCTGACCTTGATATTTCCTTTTGGGGAATTTCGTAAGACCTAAAAGGTATTTGAATCTGTAAATTTTTTTCTAGGGTGTTTAGGAAAGTTTTGAATTAATGTCCCTTTACACGTTTCAAAGGGCTACTAGAAAATGGGCTTAATTGTGAAGGTGCTATTGGATGTGGTGTTGAATCCTTAAACCAAGTGTCTGATCTGGTCCACATGAGTCATGTCTGACCCAAAACAAGCATGGTAATGGTCAGGAACACTTGGAGGCTTCATGGTGCATGATGAAGAAAATTACCCAATATGAGTAAGTATGAGTCTTGGAGATTGTGAGTTGTTGAACTAATGTTGTAGAGCCTTGCCTTGATAGGATCCTATTGAAGTTGCATCTTACCAATAACAAGGAAGTCACACCATTGGATAGTAGGTGACAAAGATCCTCTCTCACCGGTGATTGGCAGATTGTGAGCCACTATGTATCTACTTCCACTGACCGGATGATAAGTGTGAGATATCATATGCCTTCAGTATAGGAAACCAAAGATGTGCACTAGATGACCAAGAGGATGGATGATGAGTTACCAAGACAGAAAAGAGAGAGTAAGTAGTGAAGTGTTTTCCATTTAAGCAAACCGATTAAGATGTTGTCTGGGCTAATGAAGAAGAAGGAAAGGTTCAACTACAGACAGAGAGTGCAACTGAAATGTAGAAGTAGATTGATGCAATGATAGTTGTAGACTATCTGCATGATGTTATCATGCATGTTATCGACATGAAGGCAGATGTAGTTTCCACCAATAAACAGGGCTACCAATATGCAAGAAAATGCACAAGTGAAAGGATCTCATTAGATGAAGATGAACATGTTTATTTGTATGGACATTGATTGGTCAATATAATACACTGACAACACAAAGATGAGAATCAATATGTGTGATGACCAGGTCGACATGATCCACCGACATGAGGAAGGTGAAGGTATGAAGGTTAACGGGTAATGCAAGATATACTGGTAGGTAAAGAGGGACCGGTAGTATGAAGCATACACCGGTTGTGTGTAATTGGTCAATGACCAAGTCGGACCGACATAGTGAGATAAGGTGGATGTCGACATCGTGGACACTAGACTCTAGGTGGTGAACATGCATGAAGTGGTAGATGAAGTGTGCACCGATGAGGTTGTTACAGAATTGTCTGACATTAAATCTAGACCCTATAAATCAAGGGATGTGTTGCAGAGGTGTGCGACTCAAGGAAGGTTGACCAGAGGTGATCAGTGGGATGCACCGATCAATGCAGAGTGTCCAGGTGCTGATCGAAGCTAATGATTCAAACCGCCAAACCATTTATGGTGATTGACCAAGTTCCATGCCGACGGACTGTTTGTGTTTGCTAAGTTTAGAAAATATGCTTTGGAAGAAAGGAGATATGGTGGTGATGCCCAATTCATTGCAGGTTATCAATTTTCATGCAAAAGGAGATCTGATTGGATCCAATACTCCTCATGATCAATGGAAGAAACCCTAGCGTGCCAATAGTTTGAAGTTGCAACTTGGTAGGAAAGCTCAGCTATAAGTATGCAGGTAGAATGCTGGATAGATTTATGCTGCCAGAAGTTGTGATGCCAGTTGAAAGAAAAGAGTCGATCTAACTATGAGAGTGAAACAACTAAGTATTTGGAGGTGAAATAGGTAAGAGGTTTGAAAGTGGTTTAATATGTAAGGCCAAGGCAACCGGTAAACTATTATAGAGTTTAACAGTAGGATAAACTGGTAAGGTTTGCACCAGTAAGGAGGAAGAGAGAGTGAAGCGGGCAGAGAGAAGTGAAGCATGCAAAGAGAGTGTTGAAGGATATCCAACAAGGTGAAGGACAGAGGAGGGTTTAACTACTACTATGGAAGTCACTTGTAACCAAGTGCAAAGACAGACAACCCGTAGAGCCTGAACTAGTAAGGAAGAAATAACAAGCTAAGAAGATAGAGGAAGAGAGTAAGCAAAGATCAGACAAGGAGGAGGCAATATGATAGATGATAGGAGTGAACTAGTGAGGCAAGGGATTGTGAACCAATAGAGAGGAGATAGAGTGGAAGACATAGAATACCAATGACAAAGTTGAGTAGGAGAAAAAATGGTAGAGAGAGATTACTTGCAAAGGTTACAAAACCCATTTGTAACTAGGATACAACTATTGTATATCTTGATATAATGTATTATTATCACTAAGTTGGATCTCAGTGCAGGGGTTGGTTCTCCTTTGGGTTGGTGCCCATAAATCAGTAGGGGTTGGTGCTCCTTGGGATTGGTGCCCTAAATCAGTAGGGGTGGTGCTCCTTAAGTTGGTGACCTAAATGTTGTAACTAGTGTTTTTCATTATGAGGATGGATTGGAGCAGTAGACTCCAACAACTTTTCTCACCGAGGTTTTTTCCATCCTAGTTTTTCCTCGTATATACCGGTATTATGTGATATCCCTTTGTGTGGTTGTATTGTGATATATTTCCTTGTCTCACTGGTAGGTTTACTTAGTGTTTGCATTTATAACTGGTACTCACTCTTTGGAATAAATGTCCAAGAGTTTTGGAAAGCACTGATTCACCCCCCTCTCAGTGGCATCTTGTGTCCACCAATTGGTATCAAAGCCTAGGTTCTCAGCTGATAAGATTTCTCCAGATTGGGTGTTGGCATTCTACACTCATATGAGAATTTTTTATGTTTTCATTCATCGAAACCAACTAGAAACCAACTGGCAATAGGTTTCTACATTTATCGACAAACACCGGCACCGGCAGGCGCTTACACCAGCATCCAGTTCACACCGGAAATGAAGTATACCAACACTTAGGCTGACATGGGATAAAGTTTTGTTCTGATTAATTAAAAAAGTAGGTTTTCAGGACACAAAACCTTTAACAAAAGATATTAAGATAAGACACCAACAGTGCTTCGGAACCGCATACAAAAAGATTGGCAAAAAGCTAGTGAACCGAAAGGACAACAAAACAAACAACAACAAAGAAACTGAGAGGGCACTACATAGAGATTTTCTTCAACAATTCCTCCACCTTCATCACCAACTCGTCATAAGTTGCCCCAGAAACTTTAAAGTCTTCCAGATCCTTGTTTGGTTTTTTATCCTTCTTTTTGCCTCTGGTGTGGGTTCTGGGACCTTGAGCTTCCCCTATTCCTTTCGTTTCCCGGTCAATATCCAGAATTTCCTTTTCATCATCCAACTTGCTAATGAGAGTGTTGGTGTTGTTGGCTGAAATCTTCAAGATGTTGAGGCTCTGTTCGGCAATGTTCTTCAGACACTCCTCAATTTTGCCAATTTTACTAATAGTTTCCATGAGAATGTGGTTGTTAGTGTCAGCTATTGGTATTTTGGTATGGTTTTGTCATTGATGTCAACACCTACTGAAAACAAGCACTTTGGAGATCTAGCAACATTCACCGGCAAGCAAGTAACTATTGCACAGTTACTGGTATATGGTTCACCGACAGGATATAATATTCACCGATATCTGGAATGATATGGAAGACACTTGGTAATGTTGAAGACATCGTGTGGACACTTTGTTTTGAAGAATTAATCATTGGTATATTCATATTTCATATTTGCTTTTACCAACAAATAGGTCCAGGTTATCTAGGGTTACACTGGCAGGTTTATCTTTTCCAGATCAGCATGGCACGCTATGGAGATGATTTATTATTGATGTAAATGCATTAAGCCGACATGTTTAATCGGTTATTGCATCAGATATTATATTGTTTGTAAAATGATTTTATTGTAATATCTTGTAGAGCCAACCTACTAAAATTGGTCTTAGGGTATGGTATAAATGTATGATCTTATTTGTAAGATCAAGTGTGGAATGCAAAAAGGAATTGAGTAAAGGTATATGCGAGATCAAGCAGAGGTATACACGAAGACATCATTTGAAGGTTAAGCTAGGTTTTTGTATAAGCATATCAGCATTACACCAGTACTAAATCCAACATATGAAGATGCTATTTTGTGCAGTACATTCTTATTGGATTTAACCATCCAATTGTACTCAGTGTGACTCCCATTTTGTGTTTGAGCAGTGAGCTCTAGGTTGTTGGCCTTTCTGCATGTGCAAACCCCATTTATGTACACTTACTGTCTGTAGTAGTATCATCTGATTGTGGGTAAGGTTTCCCACCATGGTTTTTCCCCTTACAGGGTTTCCACATACAAATATTGGTGTTATGTGTTGTGGATGACTTTATGTTTGTGTTTCATGCATTAATCTTTACTGGTATAGCAATTTACTGTTAACACTATCTACCGGCATACTTAACTGGTTTACCGATATTAAGCATTAAGTTGGTTAATTGGTTTTTAGTTTGAATTTATTAGCCAACTGATTCACCCCCCCCTCTCAATTGTCTCTGGGACCTAACAATTGGTATCAGAGCTTAGTCCTCTTTTATAGAAGTTTAACAACTTGAGGAGATCCAATGTCTACTAATTACTTCAGGAAGGACAGTCCTAAACTTGATGGAACCAACTATGGGATATGGAAGATCAGGATGGAAACACACCCGAATTGCATTGGTAAAGACATCTGGGAAGTTACAAAGAATGGTTATACTACTACTGTAGCTGGTCAGACTGCTCCAACTAGCTTAGCTAAAGATGAAGAGAATGATTGCAAAGCAAGAGAAGCACTTTTGAGCGCATTATCAGATCAACAAATCATGGGATTATCAGATAGGTCTACTACTAAAGCTATTTGGGATCATTTGGAAACACTGAATGAAGGAGATTCCATGGTCAAGATTGCAAAACTTGAAAGCTTCCGAGTCAGATATGAACATCTGAAAATGGAAGAAGATGAAAGGATTTCTACTTTTATGGAAAGAGTAAATGAAATTGTTTTGGGTATTAAATATTGTGGAGGAACTCTGAGTGAGGATGAAATTGTTTCAAAAATCTTAAGAGGTTTACCACTGGCATATAAAATGAAGGTTACTGCTATAAATGAGTTGAGAACAATGCCTAATACATCAGTAACTAGGGATACATTGATTGGAAAACTTTCAACCTTTGAAATTGAGGAATTTGGTCCTGTTGCTACTATAAAAACTGATTTGGCCTTTAAAGCATCAACATCATTTGCTCCATCATTTGACAAATCGAACTGGAGAGCCTTTTATGCAAGAGAACTTGAAGAATCCAGAAAGGAGAATGAAGAGCTTGAAGAACTTGAAGCACTATTTGCAAGGAAAATGCCAAAAGGTCCAATTGGAAGTAAGTATGAAGGTAAAGCACCCTTTAAATGTTTTAATTGCAATAAGATTGGTCATATGGCTTCGAGATGCCCTGATAGACATGCTAGACTAAGAGAAGAAGCTAGAAGAACATACAAGCCTAATCCTGAATATCAGAGATACAGATTTAAGAAGAACAAAGACAAATCTTGTTACATTGCTGATGAAGGTGTGACTGATGATTCTGATGAGGATCCAACAGAGAATGGATGGGTTTTTGTTGCTATAACAGAGGATCAACCGACACCTACTACTCAATTGGTAGAACAAGACCTAGCAGCTAAAGTTGAAGCAAAGGATGAATGGATCATTGACTCAGGATGCTCACATCACATGACTGGAGACAAAGGTAAATTCTTAAACTTTCAAGAATACAATGGAGGTTTAGTAAGATTTGGAGATGACAAAGCCTGTTCAATCAAAGGTAAGGGTTCAATATCTCTTGATGGTAAGCATAACACTGACAATGTCTACTATGTTGAAGGATTAAAGCATAATCTTTTAAGTGTGGTCAATTAGTTGAGAAGGAATTTCAGTTACAATTTAAAAATGGAAAATGCAAAATCATGAATAGAACTGGTTTGGAAATTGCAACCGGTAATCAGACTAGAGGTAATATCTTTCATTTGAATAACAATGAAAAGGCATGCTTGATTGCACATATAGATGAAAGTTGGTTATGGCATAACAGACTATGTCATGTAAACTTTGATTGCATGGTAAAAATCAGTACTTCTAAGGCAGTTAGAGATCTACCTAAAATTGTGAAACCTCATAATACAATTTGTAAGGAATGTCAATTTGGAAAACAAGTTAGAGCTAGTTTCAAAATTATTCCAGAAAAATCCAATAATGCTCTTGATTTAATTCACACTGATTTATGTGGTCCGGCTAGAACTAAAAGCTTACAAGGTGATAGGTATTTCATGCTAATTATTGATGATTATTATAGAATGTGTTGGGTTACTTTTCTTAGAGAAAAATAAGAAGCACTTGGGAAGTTCAAACTGTTCAAAGCAATGGTTGAAAATTAAACCGGTAAGAAAATCAAATGTTTAAGATCAGATCAAGGAGGATAATTCACATCTAAGGACTTTCATACACTCTGTGAAGTGAACGGAATAAGAATATAGTTATCAGCACCTCAGACACCATAGCAGAATGGAGTTGTTGAAAGGAAAAACAGAACTATCTTGGATGCAACAAGAAGTATGTTATCAGAAGAAAATCTACCACATGTGTATTGGAGAGAGGCAGTTAGCACTACTATCTATACATTCAACAAAGTTCACATCACAGGTGAAACCGGTAAGACCCCTCATGAACTATGGTTTGGCAATACTCCTAATCTTAAGTATTTCAGAATTTTTGGAAGTAAATGTTATATTAGAAGAGATGAGTATATTGGCAAATTTGATCCTAGAAGTGATGAAGGAATATTTCTTGGTTATTCATGTAAGAGCAAGGCATATAGATGTTTTAATAAGAGATTGCAAAAAATTGTTGAGAGTACAAATGTAAAGATTGATGAACAATTCAGAGGAACTTCAAGGTATATAGACTCTGAACCGGCAACATAAATTGTGACAAATGAACCTACACTGAATCCACCGGTACAGAATGAAGATCTAGTTACCCCCATGTCATCAGAAGATTCCACAGTAATTGAAGAACAACAACAAACTAAGACACCCCGGTATGTAAGATTGAATCATTCTGAAGATCAGATAATTGGAAACAAATTTAAAGGAGTTATGAAAAGAGGAAGATTGGCAAATTAAGAGGTATGTCTTATTTCTCAAATTGAACCATCATCAATCAATGAGGCATGTGAAGATAAATTTTGGATTAAAGCTATGGAAGAAGAATTAGGACAAATTGAGAAAAATAATACTTGGACATTAGTTCCCCGGCCTAAAGATAAAAATGTAATTGGAACCAAATGGGTATTTCGAAACAAACTTAATGAAGATGGTAAGGCTGTCAGAAATAAAGAAAGACTAGTGTGTAAGGGATATTCTCATAAAGAAGGAGTTGATTACAATGAAACCTTTGCACCAGTAGCCAGAATTGAGGTAGTTAGTTTATTCTTGGCTTTTGCAGCTCACAAGGACTACAAAGTTTATCAAATGGCTATTAAATGTGCATTTTTGAATGGAGATCTTGAAGAGGAAGTATATATTGAACAACCTAATGGATTTTCCTTGACATATGACAATGATATGGTTTGCAGGTTAAGAAAAGCTATGTATGGATTGAAACAAGCCCTAAGAGCTTGGTATGCAAGGTTGGATAAGTATCTTTTAAAGATTGGCTTTACTAAAGGAAATGCAGATAGCAATTTATATTACAAAATAACTAATGATGACATCTTGATTATTGAAGTATTTGTTGATGATATAATCTTTGGAGGAGAAGATGGATTATGTAAGGAATTTTCTATTAAAATGCAGCAAGAATTTGAAATGTCTATGATTGGAGAAATAAAATTCTTTTTAGGTTTGCAAATTTCACAGACTGATAAAGGTATATTTTTGAGTCAATCCAAGTACTTGAAAGAATTACTAAAGAAATTTGGGATGGAGAACTCTAAACCAGTAAGCACACCTATGACTACAAATGACAAATTATCTCAAAGGGATGAATCTACACCTATTAATCCAACTAGATACAAATCTATGATAGGAGGTTTACTATATTTGACACAAACCAGGCCTGATATTATGAATGCAGTATGTATTGTTTCTAGATTTCAAAGTAATCCTAGGGAAAATCATGAATCGGTAGTGAAAAGGATTTTTTCGGTACTTACAAGGCACAACAAATCTTGGATTATGGTATCCTAAAGATGAAAATTTTGACCTATGTGCATACACAGATGCAAATTGGGCAGGAGATATGGATGATAGAAAGAGCACCACTGGAGGAGCATTCTTTCTTGGAAAGAGATTAGTTTCTTGGTTGAGTAAGAAACAAAGTTGTACATCTTTATCAACAGCAGAATCAGAATATGTTGCAGCAGCAACTAACTATACACAGGTATTATGACTTAAGCAAATGTTGAAAGATATAAAGGTAAAATGCAAGGAACCCATTACTATATATTGTGATAACACTGCAGCAATTGATATATCTAAGAATCCGGTATTACATTCTAAAACAAAACATGTTTCTATCCAACTAAATTTTCTAAGGGAAAAAGTTGAACAAAAGGAGATAAAACTGGTTTATGTGAATACTAAAGAACAACTTGTAGATATTTTCACAAAACCTTTGCCTAAGGAGACTTTTGAATATCTCATAGATCAACTTGGATTCATACCACCACCAGTAGAGACTTAGACAGTTGATGATTGTCATCAACTGACAGAATTAAAAAGACAAATCTTTATTCCGGTCTTTGATGAGGAAGCTACTTCTCAGGGGGAGTAGTTGGTATTTTGTATAAAATTAATTTTTGTAGCTTTGGCATTTGATGTCAAAGGGGGAGAGATATCTATGGAAAAACACATTATCTTTTGAGGAGAGTTTGGTATTGAAAATAAATCTTTGGATAAACACATGCTGCTCCCAAGGGGAGAAATGGAGATTGTTGGTTTTTGGTATTTGGCATTTCTGTTTTGGCACTTTGATGGTTTTTCCATCTTGTGTTGTCATCAATGCCAAAGGGGGAGATTGTTGGTATTTTGGTATGGTTTTGTCATTGATGTCAACACCTACTGAAAACAAGCACTTTGGAGATCTAGCAACATTCACCGGCAAGCAAGTAACTATTGCACAGTTACTGGTATATGGTTCACCGGTAGGATATAATGTTCATCGGTATCTGGAATGATATGGAAGACACTTGGTAATGTTGAAGACATTGTGTGGACACTTTGTTTTGAAGAATTAATCATTGGTATATTCATATTTGCATATTTGCTTTTATCGGCAAATAGGTCCAGGTTATCTAGGGTTACACCGGCAGGTTTATCTTTTCTAGATCAGCATGGCACACTATGGAGATGATTTATTATTGATGTAAATGCATTAAGCCAACATGTTTAATCGGTTATTGCATCAGATATTATATTGTTTGTAAAATGATTTTATTGTAATATCTTGTAGAGTCGACCTACTAAAATTGGTCTTAGGGTATGGTATAAATGTAAGATCTTATTTGTAAGATCAAGTGTGGAATGCGAAAAAGAATCGAGTAAAGGTATATGTGAGATCAAGTAGAGGTATACATGAAGACATCATTTGAAAGTGAAGCTAGGTTTTTGTATAAGCATATTAGCATTACACCGATACTGAATCCAGCATATGAAGATGTTATTTTGTGCAGTACATTCTTATTGGATTTAACCATCCAATTGTAGTCAGTGTGACTCCCATTTTGTGTTTGAGCAGTGAGCTCTAGGTTGTTGGCATTTCTGCATGTGCAGACCCCATTTATGTACACTTACTATCCGCAGTAGTATCATCTGATTGTGGGTAAGGTTTCCCACCGTGGTTTTTCCCCTTACAGGGTTTCCACGTACAAATATTGGTGTTATGTGTTGTGGATGACTTTATGTTTGTGTTTCATGCATTAATCTTTACCGGTATAGCAATTTACTGTTAACACTGTCTATCGGCATACTTAACTGGTTTACAGGTATTAGGCATTAAGTTGGTTAGGTAGACATCTAAAAATGGTCAACGCTCGCGGAGTTGTACTTTAATATTTGCGCATTGCCTTATTTTAGGGTTTTTGCGTTGCATTAACATTTCTCCTATGATTCGCACTTGGTCTTTATCATTTGCGAGCATTGAGTCCTTCTTCTGCATTCTTCATTTATCTCACTTTCAAATTTGGTCTTGTCGATAATAATCTTCAGTCATGATTTTGATCGATCTTATCCTGTCGCATCAATGTGCGTGTTAATTTGTCATCATTTTGGACATCGTCAATCCTAATTAGGGTTTTGTCCTCTTTTCAATCTTGTCATTTTGTGATCAATTTGTCATCTATCATTGTCCTCTTATCAATCTTGTCATCTTGCGATCGATATGTCATCGATCATTGACATTTTCAATCTTGTTGTTTTCGCAATCTATTTTGTCATCGATCCTTGTCTTCTTGTTAATTTTGTCATTCTGCGATCGATTTGTCATCGATCATCATCCTTCTCAATCATGTCAATTTGGATCAATTAGTCATTGTTCCTCATCAATTGGTGCATTTATCAATCAAATCACTTATCAGCATTGGTCCTTTGTTAGTCAGAATCATGATCGAATCGGCATCAATTATCTTTTGTCAAGACCTAATTGTCATCCTTGCATTTCTAATTCATCTTATAGGGTTTCATGATTTATTCATTTAACCTTGTTTATCATTTCTCCCTCTAGGTTAAATAGTTTATTTATCCTAAGTCTTCTCATCGCAATTAAATGTTCATTTAATTGGCTAATTAATTCCTCCCTCTTTTGTGAATTAAATTAATAAATGAAAAATTGTTAATTAATTCACTTAATTCCTAATTTCCTCATTTTCTAATTTCCTAATTTCTAATTCATCTAATTTCATGGGAATGACATTTCAATTTGTCATAATTTGTCATAATTGACAATCAATCAATCTTGCATAGAAAGTGCAAATTTGTCATAATTTGTCATATTTGTCATTCTTGATTTGCAATTTCCATTCAAATCTAATTCATGTTAATCTTTTCTTTTCTCCAATTTGTCTATAAATTGGATGAATTTCTTCAAATCAAGGTCCCTGATCCCTGAGCCCTGATCCCTAAGCCCTGATCCTTGATCCTTGGTTGAATCAATCACGCTTCGAGTATTCTTGCGCTATCATCTTGTCTACTTGCTTTCACATCATGCTCATGCACTAGTAGGTGAGATCCACAACAAAGCTATTTGAAGGAGAAAGAAGGACAATGGAGCCACATGAAGGAGACATTCAAGTTTGCAATGGTTTGCATTTGAATTGATGTCTTGTTTTCATGTCTTTATTGAGTGTAATTAGGATTGTTATCATTGCAATTGAGTTTTCGTGATTGAACTAGGCTAATATTGATTTGCTTTGATGATTTCCACATTTCCTATCTACATTAATTGGTGAACCCGATGTGAACTAACCCCCTAATCATGCTTTTGAGTGCTTTTGAGTTGATTTGCAGGTGAAAAACCCAAGAAACAGGGTAATGCAGGGTTTTCTAAGAACTTCTGCGCCTGTGTGAGACAATCTGCGCCTGTGTCAAGCATTCTGCGCCTATGTCAAGGATAATCTGCACCTGTGTCAAGCATTTTGCACCTGTGTGAGACATTTTGTGCCTGTGTAGGGCCAAAAACAGAGGTAAAAGGCAGTGTTTTTTTACTTGCAAATTGTTTTGTTTTGCATTCTATTTCTGCTTTTTGGTTTTTGGTACTGATTCTCTGTGCAGCACCTTGGCATACACATGACAAAGACAACAAATGAAACTACTAACACATTGTATGCAGGTTTGCTAGTCAAAGACTAAGAAAATCAAACTTCTGACTTGGTGGTTTTGCAGGTTGCCTTATACTCCAACTAAACTTGGTGTTTGTAATTCATAATCAGGCACTTAGTATTATTGCTAAATAGGATGGAATGAATGTGTGTTTGTTTTGATTGTTGAGTTTGACATCGGAGTAGGAGAGTATGCTCTCATCCTTCTTAGGGTGATCAGAAATCCAGATCTTCGATACCATTCTCTTGGTTCAGATTGTTTGTTACCTTTAGAGGGCTTGCCTTCCTGACCATTTGCTTTCTTTTGCAAGCAAGTGATAATCGTGAGAAGGGAATGACGCAAAGTGAGTATAGCTAGAATACCTTGGCATTCTAACTCACTATAAATAAATACCTGATGGGCAAAAGCTTTGAAGGAAGGGTTACGTGGGAATTGTAGTTACTTGGGAAGTGATGACCCTTGGACTCTTTCTCATATCAACATCTAAGTAGGACCTCATGGTCTAAATCATGCTTACGAGACTACATTTGTTTAGTATCTTGGCGGGCTTAATGTCTCAATCACGCTTGTGTGACACCAAGGAGTAACGCTTAACAGAAATCCTGACTAAACACCTTGTATTTAGAGGCCAAAAATCCTTCTAGTTGCTTGAGAAGGACAAGTTCGGATACTTGGAAGAGATACTAAGTTCACCATGGGGAGATTTCCATGGGGACTGATGCTTGGCTGCCCTGAGAAGTGAGTGTCATGGAGGGGAGCCCGTGGGGTCAAGCATCTATGTATTCTCCTTGAATCTCATAACGAGTCTACCTCTCAAGTACCTACTGTCCTTGCCTACCATAAGAAATGTGTGAATGAGCATGATTGTCTTGAGTCTAAGTTGAAATATCTTGTCTTCTTTATTTGTCAAAAGTTGAGTTGTGTCTCATTTCAAAAACAAGACAAATTGATTCAAAACAAGGTTAAACACAAGAACATTTCATCCAACAAAGTTCAAAACATCTTCAAACATGGTTGTCAAACATTTTTCAAAATCTTGTCTCAACATTCATGTCACTTAGATTTAGGTTCATCTGAGGTTTGCATTTTGCAAAGTCATTGTCAACTACCAAGGTTAAGTTTCACCTAGGTCATACTCCTTTGCATATCAATAAGGGTCATCCATTTGCATGTGTCCTCTTGCATTAGAGTAATAACATTTCATAATTCAACCTTAGGTTTTGCCTTAGGTTGACATTCTCTTACATTTGCATTTGCATACCCTAGGTCCCTTCATTAAGCTTAGGTCATTATCATATCATATTAGGGTTATTTGCATAGTAATTGTCCCTTTGCATATAGTGTCAAAACTAGGTTTTGTCATACTTGAGTAATCCAAATCTTTGAATAAACCCTAAGTTATTGTTAGGAAGTCTAGACCTTATCAAACTTTTGTCTTTTTGTCATCAATGTCATTTGGTCAAACCTAGCTTAGTATCCAAGCATATAGGGGAGACATTGTCATTTTGTCCTTTTGTCACTTGGTCCTTTTGTCCTTTGAGGTCTAGACATCATTTCAATTTCCTAAGGGTCTCATTTCTTAGAATTGCATTCACGAGTTTGTCAAAATCTTGAAAAAACAACCAAAAACATAGGTTGCATTCTTGCCATAGATTGCATTTTCACCTATTTAGTTTGCATTTAGTTGCATATCATATATTATCCTTGCAAAATTCCAAAAAAAAAAAAAACATTGCATAGTGACATGTCTATTGAAACAAGGTTCCAAGCACCAATGATGCAACAAAGTTTGACGTATCAACCGACAATGCAATCGAATTTTAATCCAAGGCAATCACAATTATATCCAACCCAACAACAAGGCAATATCGATCAAACTTTTTATGATGAAACAAGTCTCCAAATACAAAAACTAGAGGAGAAACTAGCTCAAGAAAATGAGATTTTGGAACAAAGAGTGAAAAACATTGAGAAGAATAGATCACAAATGTCCAAAATGTTTCGAAAATTTCCAGGTCAAAATCCAAAGATTGAGCCAATTGATGTAAGATCTCTTCTTGAACGATCAGACATACCAGCTCTCCTCTCCCAAATAGAGATGATGAAACAATTTCAAGAAAAGAGACAACATCAATTTCAACATTACGTGCCTCCACAACAAGAACAAGGTGTTTACTATCAATCAAATTTTCAACCAATACAACCAATGGTTCAACCAATTGTTCAACATATACAACCAAGGGTCCAATTTCAACAATATGTCCAACCAACTATACAATGTCCACAAATGGTTCAACCAATGGTGGAATATCAATGTCAACAACCACAACCAAACATTCAAAAACAAAGGTTGCAGCACACACCAACCCAAATTTCAAACATGTCAAAACAATTGAACCAAGTCCAATATCAAAACATGACATCAGATCAGAACCAACTCCTTGCCAAACAAGTTCAAATTCCAGATACAACTATGTCAAAACCTTGAAAGAAAGGTGGTTTTATTGCAATGATCTTAAGGAAACTACCAAGTGAATTCTTTGAGGAAGATCAAGATAATATAATTATATCTAGCAATACCTCATCCCCCCGCAATCAAATTGACTCTCTAGTGGCATCTATCCCTACACCTTTAGAAGTTTCACAAGAACCTTCCATATTGTCCTCATCAAACAATACACCCAAGGATGCAATTATCCAAGAGAATCCAATTCATGATGCACATCCTTGTCATGTTTCAGAAATACAAGACCCAAGGCAACCATGCACTTTATTGCCATTACCTGTTTTAGAGGACCCCATTCGAAGTCCCTCTTCCTCATGTTCAAGCATTGATTCCTTGCCAGAATCCATCACAAATGTTCAAAGTGCATTTCCTTCATGCCAAACCATTGATCCCTTGTCAGAATCCCCCATTCATATCCAAAGTCTAACCCCATGTCAAGAGGATAATTTAGAGCATAAAGAAACGCGTGCTAAAATAGATCAAGATCAAGATCTTGAAACCTTATCATCCCATCCAATTGTTGACCAGGACCCCATGTTCCCAGACACTCACGATGATTCCCCTATTCTTGTCCATCCTATCCAAAGTCCTATTGAAACTCCATTCCCCGAGCAAGATCAGGATATCCCAGTCCATCCAATCCCAAATGATCCCCTTCCATTCCAAGAACACAATATCCTTTCAAATCCCATTGACATTCCACTTCCTAAACAAGATCAAGATATCCCTTCCATCCTTTCCGATGATCCCATTAAAAGTCAAGAGCAAAGCACCTTTAAAGAGGATTCCAATGATCTTCCTCCTTGTCAAGATCAAATTCTTCCTTCAGATCCTCCACAAGATCCACTTGTTCCTCCATCTCCTTGTCTTAATGCTCCATATACACTCCAAGGGCGCATTTCTTTTGATGATCCCATTATTTCTCCCATTCCATCTCTTGAAGAGACTATCATTGAACCATGTCCCCCTCATGATCCTAATACCCCTCATGATTCTAACGTGTCAGTGCAAGATGTTCATGAACCCTCGACATGCATAATGGGTTCTTCCACTTTGGTGCAATCCGATCCACTTCAAGATCTCATTATTTCTCTCATATCATATCCACCTCATAATGGAATCGTGTCTTCTTCCCAAAGAAAAGAGTCTCCTACAAGTCAAGAAATTCATAAAGGGAAAGGAGTAGACCTTCATGAGAAAGAACCCCTCCATATAAAAGAAAATATTAAGGGTCATGGCCTCAGTGAAATTCCTCAAGACGTGGGTACCCCTACTAAATCCAACATCCCTACTAAATCCAACATCCCTTCAAAATCCAAACATACACCTTCCCCATCATACTTTCCACCCATCTTAGGTCCTTATATCCTTTCTTCCTTTATGCAAGGTCAGCAAAGGCACACATCCTTGAGTAAATTTCATCAATCCAAAATAACTCCATTTCATTCCTATCCATCCATGCATTCCTTTCCCCCTCCAAGCAATTTGGATGCCAAGTATAAAAGTCATAAGTCTAGCAATCCACATGTATTCAAAGATCAACATGTCCAATATAATCGACATGTCAAAACAAAGAACAATTTGATCTATAATGAAAAAAATATATCCAAAAGGCCACAAAGGCCCATTTCTCAAAAAAAAAATTCAAAATCTATATGGGTTCCTAAATCCCTTGTGCAAGCAATGCACTCGAAGGAACCACAAAAGCATGAAAAATCCAAAAAAATGTGGGTTCCTAAGCAACTTCTTGAAGCACAAAAGCCTAAAGAAACATCAAAATTGGCATCTAAAATTGCTATTCATCCATCCAAAACTTCCAAGTCTATTTCTTCACCACTTTCTTCATCCTTTTTGGGCCCTTATGTCCCAAAATCCATAGCCTTCCCTTTGTCAAAATCTCAATATCCAAAATACATCTTTCCTCCATCAGTCCATCACCCCTCAAGGTGTGTGCCAATGTCAATCTTGCCAACATTTCCTTCCACTCAAGAACAATTCTTCCAATAGCCTATCCATTATCCAATGCATATTTTCCATCCTTCCATCCCTCTGGTCCAATCCTTTGCATAAATCCTTGCCTTAATTTCATCTCTTTTTCCATGTCCTTATCCTACCAACGTCTTTGAGCATACTTTTAAAGGTCATGGTCCATTTTTTTTCAAGGCTACTATCCAAAAAAAAAGACGCTTGAGTCCTTCTTCCATCTTCTATTGAAAAAGTCAAAAAAAAAAAAAAAAAAAAAGTCAAAATACAAAAAAAAGTGAAAAAAAAAGACAAAAGAAAAAAATAAAGCAAAAATAATTCGTCCACTGGTGAAAACCTGGCAAACAAGCACCTTGGGAAAGTACAGTGATGAAAACCTGGCAAACAGGCGTCATGCGTAAACTATGAACTTCTTGCACACCACACTTGGGGGCAGGTTTCCTCCTTCATATCCTATTGCCCTTCATTATCCTATCGAACCCCTGTCATTACCCTTCATATCCTATTGTCTAGTTTCCCTTTCCACCTTTGATCTTGACAAGGCTGAGGATCTTCATGAGAATCATGCATCTTGTTTGCAGCTTTTAGTCCATCACAGCTTTTGGTCTTTATCCATTTTCTTATTATAACTTTTCATCCATATTCCCTAGCTTATTGCAACTTTCTGCCACTATCCCTTAGCCTACCCTGACCTTCAGTCCATGTCCCTTATCCATTCTTGGTCTTGCTTATCCTATCCATATCTTATCACTATCCATACACTCTTTCTGTTCCTTGATCTTGATTTGACATAAGGACGCAAAATTTAAACATAGTTTCAAAAACCTCTTGACATGTCCCTCATGCCATGTTTCTGCTTTACATTGTCATATCCAGTCTCTTGTCCCATCACGCCATAGCCCTTGAAAATTGCATCCATATTGTCTCCATGATAAAAGGCCTTTGTTTTCCCTCTATCCACCAACATTTCAGAAAGCCTATTTATTCACCTATCACATTCCTTGCCTTGCTAGACACTGGGGGCAAAATCATAAAAATCATAAAATGTCCTGAAAAAATCCAAACAAAAAAATCACATAATGTCCTGAAAAAAATCATAAAAATTGAAAAAATATCCTGAAAAAAATTATAAAAATTGAAAAATGTCCTGAAAAAATCATAAAAATTGAATAATGTCTTGAAAAAATCATAAAAATCAAATAATGTCTTGAAATAATCCAAAAACATTCAAATAATGTCCTGAAAAAATCCAAAAAACATTAAATAATGTCCTGAAAAAATCCAAAAAAAATCAACTAATGTCCTGAAGAAACTCAAAATCCAAAAACAACAATTTCTTTGGCATCAACGCATTTTGCAATAAATGATCCCTTTGTGCATAGATAGATCGCTGAGCATACATCCAATGACATGCAATCACACACTATGCTTTACTACAAATCACGCCTTAATAGATAAACTTTTTCAATCAAACTAGACATTCAAACTGATCACAATTGTCATATCAATCGAACATTAACATCAATATCATTTGTCCTTGTCACTACTATCATGGGTCTTATATAGGGTGTGGTATACTCGAAACCAGACTATGTCCTGTCTTAGACGGGGTACCGCATGTCCTAAAACCAGACAACATGATCGTCCTATCAACACTTTTAACTTTTGACAATGAAGATCAAGATGTTTGTTTGACTTGTTGGAATTAGCGAGTCTTATCATTTATTGATTTATCTTCGATCATGTTCCTATGTTTCTGGATGATGTCACTGAGTGATTTAGAGTGACCGGGATGGTTCATGGTCCCTTTCTTTTTTTTGTTGTGATTGTTGTTTGTCTGCGATGTGTCTGTCTTTTGCAAAAAGGCTTGCATTTCAGCTCTGGCCTTCAATGCCATGATGCTACGCATCCATTTTGCTACATTAAAATAAAGGTTCTCACCTACAAAGTGCATTACTGAAAGCAAGTTTTTCTTCGTCTCTAACTATCCTCTATTTCATTTCTTCTTACTAACATTTCTTTCGTTAGTTCGGATAGTCAGTTCAATCTTGTTCTCTAATCTCCACACACATATGCTGCATCCTGCATCCATTTGGTTAGTACATTTGCATTATATCAAACATCACATCAAACATAATATCAAGTATTTTATCCATTTCATATTATAAATGCATCAAAAACACATAAAATATATATCCATACATGTTCCACAATGGTACATAAACAGTGCATATGCCATCCATACATGGAAAACAACTATAAGTCATAACACATTGCATCCCATCATATCGATGCATATCATATCATATATCACAATAATATCAGAGTACAAAATTGGACTGTCTATCTTAAGTATGGCCTGCAGGTTGACTATAAAATGTCCAACTACATATGTCTCTGTCATAAGGAGCACGTGCCTCTGTCACTGGGTGCTCCCTCTGTCCTCCTCATCCTTGCCATGTCTCAAGGATGATGTCCCTCCTGTCCTTGGTCCTGGCTATGGTGGTCTCATAGGTCCACTCACCCCCATGCTGCTCACTGACCTCCGAGAATGTGGCCTGCTCTTTGTCCTTGATCGTGCCCGATATGATGATGTTCTCTGCTCTGGTGGAACTGCATTCTCATATAGTGTCCTCCAATGACATATCTCCTCTCCAGTCTCTACCAACATCTGTGCCATCTCCCATGCATTGGCATCCCTAATCGACCCAATATACTCAGTGACTCTCTGTTCTTCTCGTTGTGCCTGAGCTATTGTTGTATCTCAAGCCGCTGTAAGTCTGGCTATCTCCACTCTAAACTGATCCTGCTCTATCCTCAAGATAGAATTTTGTCTCTCTAATGTCGCAATGTGATCATGCTGACTCGCTATGGTAGCCCTACACATCTCCATCTCCTCTATCCTAGCTATCTCCGGCTCTATGGGTATATCCTGCAATGACTCCTGATCAGCTGAATCTGGCTCATAATCGTCATCCCCCTCATCATCTCTGTCCTCATCATCCCCCTCATCCTCATCACCGCCCTCATCCTCCTCATCCTCATCATCTCCCTCCTCCTCTCTAGCAAGTGGGAAGTCCTCCTGTCTCCTTGGTACCGAAATATCAGGATCTGTCAATGGCACTGGCCGTCGTCATGCAAACCATCGCTCATACACCTCTGTCATCCCAATGTCCACCACATTTGATCTCCAATCCCATTGTCTCTTCTATAGTTGTGTGAAGTCAGCATATGTTATATGTGGCTAAATCATACTCCCCCACTGACTCGTCTCTCTGTGAGATCGGGCAAAGTGTGCAATCCTTCTAGGTACATCTTGCCTCTCTCCAAATTGTCGTCTGACTCTCTCTGGCAGGTACATCTCAATCACTCTCTAGTGATTCACTAGTCGCCCAATCAGGTATCTCTCTTGTCTGCAATACAGTAGCTCCTCACTATCATCTGACCATCCAGGGCAATCAAGATATGGCCTCCATGTGAACTCTCTCAATCTGTCTAGCTCATGTCGCCAATACAGTATGTATTCAAAAGGATCCTATCGTACTGCTCCCCCATAAAAGTACACATATGGTCGGTGTGGTACTACCTGTCTCTCTGCAATCGGTCGACATATGGCTATGTGCTCAAATGCCCATACTTGTAACAATGTGACTCCACAGCTCAAAGTCTGCACTCCCTGATATGCTATCTGATGCAGCTGAAAATATAGCATAGCCAGTACACATGGTCCCCATGTGTGCACCATCTCCTTTGTCGCCATCCACTCTAGCACTCTTCCCCATCCAATAGGGAATCCATGTCCTCATCTGTCCCCTGCTAGTAGGCATGCTATAACCATGGCTATCACCACATATCGCCAATCGTACTCTGATGCCATGGTCTCCTAGCCGATCTCCCTCTCTACAATATCCAGCTCATCTACGTCACACTCAAATAATCTATACAAAGCGTCTCTCCCTATCACTAGGTCATACTCTATCATCTCTCCATGAATTAGAATGCGGAGGATACGCCATACATCCTCTAGTGTCACAGTCGCCTCTCTAGTTGCCAGATGGAAGGAGGAAGTCTCCGAATGCCATCACTCTGCCAATGCGGTAAGCAGTCTGTGTTTGCCCTAATCTCAGGC
Organism: Cryptomeria japonica; assembly: GCF_030272615.1. Classification (NCBI taxonomy): domain Eukaryota; kingdom Viridiplantae; phylum Streptophyta; class Pinopsida; order Cupressales; family Cupressaceae; genus Cryptomeria; species Cryptomeria japonica. The sequence continues at coordinate 436,511,746 of NC_081407.1, read as the reverse complement.
ATGAATGTGATATAGTATATCCCAAGTCCTGCTAATGTATCTCTGTCTGTGCTTCTGAGTCTATGTCGTAACATGAAGCAGTCAGGTCAGTTCTCCCGCATGATCAATGGATACTATCGACTCTGCATCACAATTGGGGCACATTTTGTCAATTTTAGGGTTTGCTCCTGTGGGCTGCATTTCCTTGTTTCATGTCCAAATTAGGGTGTTTTTCATCTATTTTGACCTATCCTATTCTTATCCCCCCTTTTTGGATCATTTGCATGTTGTTTTTTACCAAAATTGACTTCCCAATGCACATCTGCGCCTGTGTGATAAGTCCTGTGCCTGTGTAGCATAACCTGCACCTGTGTACCCTACACAAGCGCAGGATGCACTCACACAGGTGCAGAAGTTAGTTTCTACATTCCCTGTGGGCCCCGCAATGTCCCGCAAGCGATCAAAATTCATAAAATTGACAATATGGGTTTTTGAGATACATACCGCTGCTCCCACATCGTCCAGTTGTTTGTAGATGCGTACACGTTCTCCAAGGTGATCTGCCATTGGAATGTTCACCATCTCTCTACAAGTGTCCTTTTCAAGAGCAACAAATTCTCTTCTTTGGCTAGTGCAAATGAGCAATTTTCACTCTCTTTGTCTCATTTATAGATCTTTGTCAGTGCATAGATGGACATGCACTCTCTCCATCTTATGCTGGTCGCGGTCTTATCGATCAATTGGCCTTTTTTTCTGCATGTTTCTGGCCAATTCCTTGAGGGGGCATGCATATGTCATTGTTAGTGTCTGGGGCATTTTCATTATTGTTATTTGAAACAACGCTTGAAATCGCATTGTCTCAAAGAGGGGCAAAATGTAGACATCTAAAAATGGTCAACCCTTGCGGAGTCGTACTTTAACATTTGCGCATTGCCTTATTTTAGGGTTTTTGCGTCACATTAACATTTCTCCTATGATTCGCACTTGGTCTTTATCATTTGCGAGCATTGAGTCCTCCTTCTGCATTCTTCATTTGTCTCACTTTCAAATTTGGTCTTGTCGATAACAATCTTCAGTCATGATTTTGATTGATCTTATCCTGTCGCATCAATGTGCATGTTAACTTGTCATCATTTTGGTCATCGTCAATCCTAATTAGGGTTTTGTCCTCTTTTCAATCTTGTCATTTTGCGATCGATTTGTCATCGATCGTTGTCCTCTTATCAATCTTGTCGTCTTGTGATTGATATGTCATCGATCATTGACATTTTCAATCTTGTCGTTTTTGCAATCTATTTTGTCATCGATCCTTGTCATCTTGTTAATTTTGTCATTCTGCGATCGATTTGTCATCGATCGTCGTCCTTCTCAATCATGTCAATTTGGATCAATTAGTCATTGTTCCTCATCAATTGGTGCATTTATCAATCAAATCACTTATCAGCATTGGTCCTTTGTTAGTCAGAATCATGATCGAATCGGCATCAATTATCTTTTGTCAAGACCTAATTGTCATCCTTGCATTTCTAATTCATCTTATAGGGTTTCATGATTTATTGATTTAACCTTGTTTGTCATTTCTCCCTCTAGGTTAAATAGTTTATTTATCCTAAGTCTTCTCATCGCAATTAAATGTTCATTTAATTGGCTAATTAATTCCTCCCTCTTTTGTGAATTAAATTAATAAATGAAAATTTGTTAATTAATTCACTTAATTCCTAATTTCCTCATTTTCTAATTTCCTAATCTCTAATTCATCTAATTTCAATTTTCTCCTATTTTTCTCCTAATTTCATGGGAACAACATTTCAATTTGTCATAATTTGTCATAATTGACAATCAATCAATCTTGCATAGAAAGTGCAAATTTGTCATAATTTGTCATATTTGTCATTCTTGATTTGCAATTTCTATTCAAATCTAATTCATGCTAATCTTGTCTTTTCTCCAATTTGTCTATAAATTGGATGAATTTCTTCAAATCAAGGTCCCTGATCCCTGATCCCTGATCCCTGAGCCCTGATCCCTGATCCCTGGTCGAATCAATCACGCTTTGAGTATTCTTGCGCTATCATCTTGTCTACTTGCTTTCACATCATGCTCATGCACTAGTAGGTGAGATCCACAACAAAGCTATTTGAAGGAGAAATAAGGACAATGGAGCCACATGAAGGAGACATTCAAGTTTGCAATGGTTTGCGTTTGAATTGATGTCTTGTTTTCATGTCTTTATTTAGTGTAATTAGGATTGTTATCATTGCAATTGAGTTTTCATGATTGAACTAGGCTAATATTGATTTGCTTTGATGATTTCCACATTTCCTATCTACAGGTTAATTGGTTTTTGGTTTGAATTTATTAGACAACTAATTCACCCCCCCCTCTCAGTTATCTCCAGGACCTAACATCAGCAAGATTCTTTCTTTCCAGCAAATCCTTCTCAATTTTTTCAAACCTGGGATTGAAAGCATCTCTTATGTCTTCAGCTTTGGCGATGGTACTTCTCAGGTCCTGTATGAAGTTTTCCATGGTCTTCCCTTCCCCTGTATTGATGGTTTCCAAGATCAAGATTCTTTTACAGAGTTTTTTATTTTCATCCACAGCTTTCTTATAACCATTGATGAGCCACTCCATTGTTTCCATAAAACCATGCAAACCCTTGGGGGGAGGGTTACAGGGGTGGTCAACTTTTTCAGAAGTTGTCATTTCGTCTTTAGGGGTATGCTGGATGGTAGTGTCAACAGCCCTAAGAGCCTCATCCATGGTCTCCTTTTCTGGGTTCTGGTTGTCATCCGGGGCCCTTACCTTCTTTTGAACTTCCAGTTCCTTAACAGTCTCCTATTTTTTCTTGTGCATTTTCCTAGCCTGGGTGTGAGCTTTAGTCCTCTTCTTCAGCCACCCTTGAGGGTTCTCCTCCTTGGAGTCATCTGAAGTTTCCTCTTCCCTAGAAATGCTAATCAGGGGTTTACCTTTAGGCTTTTTGCCCTTGGAGGATGAGGGTCTAGTTTTGATGTATTTCCTCTTCTTCCCACTTTCATAATTTGAGACATCCATGTTGTCCTCAGTGTCGGTCATAGGGTCACTTTCAGACTCCTCATCCTCAAAAAAGGCATGGTCAGACCCCTCATCCTTAGAATCCGCAAAGGGTTGCATACGAGCAATTTGGTTGGCCTTAAGATGGTCATAGATAAGGACCATAAGGCCTTGGTGCATGGCTGTATCACCCTGTGGTTCTCTTTGTAGGCCTTGAGGGACGCATTCATTGAACAGAGTAGAAAATAAGGAAAATTTACCTTATCATTGTGCCTAAAGTGATTCAGAAGGACAAAGTGATATCCATAGACTTTGGTGAACCTACCATCTAGAGTGATATATCACATTAAAACAAAGAGAACTTCCCACTAGGGTTTGGCAAAAGCCTTGGGCGTGTAGTAGGTTTTGCTCAACTTTACCATTTGTTTCTTCTCTTTCTCAGTGTCCAGGTATCTTTTGATAGATTCTGTGCTGACTTTCCTATCTCTGTAGAAGTTGCACCCTTCTCTTGTGAGGCCCATAGCTTGAGCAATTAAATCCTTGTCGATTTCTATAGTCTGGTCTCCCATTCTCAGCATACCCTTCTTCTAGTTTTTACAGAAAAAATTGGTGACCATGTCATCACGACTGTGGAGTCTCTCCATGAGTTTCAAGAGGCCACCCTTCTACAGAATACCCCAAACCTCCTCCTTTTGTTTCCATTCTTTACAACTACTTGGTTCATATCGCCTCCTATTACCACCCATTTTGTTGTTGTTCAACACCAAATTTCGAAACTTGTAGAGCAAATTAGCCAGAGCATTTTTCAAAACTATTAGAGTCACCCAGAAAGCATGGGAACTTATGGCATTGATAATATAATAAATGAATATCTCATTATTATAGTGACTCAAAGTACTCAAATCAGTTCTTTTCATGATTACCATGTCCATCAAGAATCTTAGGAGTACTTCTATGACAATCATAGCAAATGATTTGCCTGACATCTTCGGGGAGTACATGTTCTCCCATCCATGTATTCATTACTTCCTTATTAACTACCGCGGTGGCAGCCCAGTCAGCAGAGCCATTGGCCTCTTGGTAAGTGTGGGAAATGTATCTTTTTTGGAAGGTGCTAATGAGGTCTCTAGCAGAGATGATAATGTTGTTGATCGACCATGAAGGTTTTGAGACCCCCTTAAGACAATTTATGATATTGTTTGAGTCTCCTTCAACCCAAAGGTAGGGACAATTCCATTTTTTGGCTAGGATGATACCTTGGAGAGTAGCCATAGCTTTGGCTTTATGACTAGTTTGAACCCCAATAGGGACAACAACCATTTCCTTACACATTCCTTTGTCATCTCTTAGAACAGCTCCACAACCTGAAGGACCCGAGTTACCTTTGGCAGCACCGTCAAAATTAACTTTGAACCAACCTTGGGGGGAGTTTGCCAATTAGCTTCAAGCCTTTTATTATGATAGAGGTTAGAGTTGTCAGTACACTTCATGTTCCACACCCTAACAATGTTTGCTTCCTGAAGGTTGTTCGCAAAACAAGGACCCTCATTGATCTCTATATTCTCCTGAATCGCCCATTGGATTTTATGGAACACAATATCCTGATTGAGGGAAACCTCCTCGAAGATTCAGTTGTTTCTTTCTTTCCAAAGTCCCTAAAGGATGTGAGGAAGCGAGAGCTGCCACAAAGATCTCAAAAAAGAATTAGTCCATTTTATGTTCCAAGAGGAGAACAAATCTGAAATGGTTTTGGGGAACACCTAGGCAATACTAAAACTATTGAGGAACCTTTCCCAAATGGAGGCTGAGAAGGGACAATGGATGGAAAGGTGGTCCACAGACTCTTCTTCCTGAAGGCAAAGAGCACATCTATTGGGGAAAGAAAAGCCTCTGCATTTTAGGTTGTCAAGGGTCAAGATCTTGTTGTGAAGGATGGTCTAGAAGAAGAAATTGATCTTGGGGGTAAGGCCTCTAATCCAGACTTTAGACCAGAAGGAATTTTCTAAAGGATCAGGGGACAAGACACTATACATAGAGGAGACAGTAAGGGTACCTTTAGGATCATGTTTCTAGATCAGGGAGTCAACTTCTTTGTTCAACCAATTGGCAGACAGATGCATCTTGAGCTTAGAGAGGCTTGGGTGGATGCTTTCAATGTTCTACCACTCATTGCCAGTCCAGTACTCAGCAACTGTGGAGACAAAAGATCTAATACAAGAGGGAGCATAGGGGGCTCATTCATTGATTTCTATTGGAGGTTTATCAAAAATCCAAGGATCCTCCCAGAATTTTACTTTCCTGCCATTTCCAACTTTCCAGATCACTCCTTTAGCTATACTTTCTTTACATTTTGAAGCATAATTCCATATGTGAGAACCATTAATACTGATGTCAGAGTTGATAAAAGAAGACAGGGAAGAGGATAGAAGAGAGTACTTACTTCACCAAATTTTGCACCATTCAGTATCAAGATGGAACATTCTCCAGACTTGTTTGGACAGAAGGGCTTCATTTAGAGTACAGATCCTTCTCAGGCCCAGACCGCCATGACTATTTAGTTTACAAACTTGCTCCCAAGCCACTAGGGATATTCTTTTCTTGTCCTCAACCCTAAACCAAGGGAATCTTCTTTGGATTTTCTCGATAGCATCAACATGCTTCATAGGAATTCTAAAAAGGCTAAGAGCATATATCAGAATAATTTGAAGAGAAGCTTTAAGAAGTTGGAGCTTACCAGCCTGACTTAGGAGGGCTCCTTTCCATCCAGCTAACTTTTTCTGGAATTTTTCCACTAGAGAACTCCAGAAGGAGTCAGGAGGAGCAGTACCCAAAGGGAGACCAAGGTATTTTGTAGGAAGATTAGCAATCCTACACTCCAAGATTCTACTAATTCTTTGTTGTCTTCTCTCTAGGGTTTTGATGAAAAAAACTTCACTTTTAGTCCAATTGATAAGCTGACCAGATGCAAAGGCAAACTTGCAAAGATTGCTCTTCAAAATTTTAACTTTAGAAATGCTATATTCCCCCATGATAATAGTATCATCAACAAACTGTTGATGAGAACAAACTAGATCTGCAGAGGACGGGTGGAGGCCCTTAAAGGAACCTTGTAGAACCAAATTATCCATACTCCTTCCAAAACATTCTGCCATAATAATGAAGAGGATAGGGGAAATAGGATCCCCTTGCCTCAGACCTTTGGAAGCTTGGAAAAAAGGGGAGGGAGAACCGTTGATAATGACAGCAAAAGAAGCAGAAGAGATAAGTTGGGTGATGAGATCCACAACTTTGGGAGAGAAACCAAAAGACCTGAGGACCTTCAAGAGAAAAGCCCAGTCAACACTATCATAGGCTTTGGAGACGTCAAGCTTAAGAATGAGACCCTGCTTCTTCGCTTTAACAAGAGAATGGATGTTCTCATGGACAGTAATAATAGAGTCAAGAATTTGATGACCAGGGACAAAACCAGTTTGCTGGTGACTGATAAGAGCTAGAAGGAAAAAAAGCAATCTGGTCGTAAGGACCTTAGATATAATCTCATAAAAGGAATTGCAGAGACTAATAGGTCTAAATTTGTCCATAGAGTCAGCCCCTTGAGATTTAGGAATGAGAGCCAGAAAAGTGCCATTGATTTCTTTCAGAAGTTTCCTAGCCCCAAAAAATTCCTTGACTCCATCAGTAACATCTTTCCCAACAATGTCCCAAAAATCTTGAAAAAAGAACATTGGAAAACCATCCGAGCCCAGCGTTTTGTTACCATCAAAGGAGAAGACAACATTTTTTATTTCCTGATTATAAGGAATGGAAGAAAGGGAAGCATTCTTATGATCATCAATGAGACAAGGGATGTTAAGAAGAAAAGAAGATTAGACTTCAACATCCAATCTATTATCCCTCTTTAGCAGTTCTGAGAAAAAACTTTTGGCTTCCTTTCTAATTTCCTCCTCCTTGATAATCTCCCCTTTATCCACCACGAGTTTGGAAATCCTATTAACTGCTTTATTCTTGATTTTCGACATGTGGAAGAATCTTGTATTCCTATCACCTTCCTTAAGCCAGATGCATCTTGATCTCTGCTTCCAAAAGGATTCCTCTTTGGCAATGATATCATGATATTTTTTGAGAATCTCATTTTCATCAGCAATGGACACAGTTCTAAAACCATCTTTCTGGATTTGAGTTTGAATTTCTTTGAGGTCCTCCTAGACTTTACCTTTGGCCTCAAAAATGTTCCCAAAGCTGGATTTATTCCAAATTCTTATGTTGTCCTTTATACTCTTGAGCTTCTTAACAACTCTATACATTGCAGTTCCCTCCACTTGGATGCTCCACCATTTCTGGATGTTACTTTTGATGTCTAGGTGGAGGGTCCACATTTTTTCAAATCTGAAGGGGAAATTTCTCCTTTTGTTGATGGAGTCAGCATTAAAGGTGATGGGAAAATGATCTGAACCAACCGGAGTGTGAGCCAACACAGAACATAAATAATGACTAAACCAGTCATCAGAAATGAGAGTCCTATCAAGGTGAACTTGAATAAGGTCAGTACCAGTTCTCCTGTTAGTCCAAGTATAATTACATCCCTATATTTCCAAGTCATTGAGGGCCTAAGAGTTTATGAAGTCCATAAGGGCCAATCTACTTTCCAAGTGAGGGGGACTTCCTCCATATTTTTCCTCCTCCCTCAAAGGAGTGTTAAAATCTCCCATAACAAGCTAGCTAAGATTCCTGAAGCTGTCCCTAGCTTGAATAAGTTTTTTCCAGAAGGAATTTCTAGCCTTTAAGGTGTTGGGAGCATAGATGTTAGTAAGGACCCATGTAGTACCATCTTTTAGATGCTCAAATTTGATACACAAGAAATTGTTGTCCTGGATGATAATTTGCCCTTTGACAGAATTGAGATTCTAGATGGTAGCAATGCCTCCTGAAGCACCTTCAGAGCTTCCACCATTGACTTTTCCATTTTTGAAAAACTTCAAAGATTCAACTTTCTCTTTGCTCATTTTGGTTTCTTGAATTAGAAAGATATCAGGTTTACTATCCCTTATTATATTCCTAATAATGTCTTGCTTGTGGGGGTTATTAAGTCCCTTAATATTCCAAGAAATAATCTTCATGGATACTTACCAATTCCTACCTCCTTAAGAGTCTTCTAGGTTCCATCTGCAATGTTCTTGTTGGCCTCCTTGATTCTGACTGTGTGGTTAGAGGGACGACTTGGGGAGGAGGAGGTATACCCGACATCCACTTGGGCAATTCTGTTGGATTTACTTATGAGAGAAGTCGATGGAGTTGATCCTTTCTTATTCCTTTGCTTTGGTATTTTCCATTCAGCATCTGTCTCAGGAGCCGCTACCAGGTTGGTTAATATTTTAGAGATTTCTTCTTCATTTCCCCAATTAGGCATTCTAGATGCATTTGAATCATTAAGGTCACTGTTAGCTGATTTTGAACTCCAGACTGAGTCCAAGAGGTTCAGGCCCAAAATTGCACATTTTTGAGCTTCTTAAATTTTGAAACTAGGCATGAGCAAAGATGAATCAATATTTTCTTCTTGGGAAATAGGGATTTCCCCTTCCTCTGGTTGATAATTTTTCTCTTGCAGTTCATTTCCTTCACAGGTGTCAGCCACCACTTCAGTTATGTTGATAGGGTGGTTAGTCTGGTCTTTCTGCTCCCCTGATTAAGTAATTGGGAGGTTGACTTTGGTTGAATCATTTCTCTAGGCTTCCTGAGTAGAAGGACTGGAGAAAGAGGCTGCTTCGATCTTGTCCCCCAAGGGGTTAAAATTATTAGAGATTTCAGCTTTTCTATCTAAGTTTTTCACTTGCCAGACCTTTTTATCTGGGGCCCTTTGGTTCTTAGAAGGGGGTTTGGGCTGTCTGGATTTTGCCTTGGGTTTGGAGGGATAGGACTTCGCCCAGTGCCCTACTTTTTTACAATGGAAGTAGGCAAAGGGAATATATTCATATTCAATATGTTGCTTCCATGTTCCCAGCTTTGAAACTAAATCTATCTGATCCAGCATATCTGCATCATGGGCTACCCCTACGCAAAACCTAGCATGAGATAAAGTTTTGTTTATGTGAATTGTTTTGTAAATATAATTATCTTTTGTAAGCCAACTTGGTATATTGTAAAAGACTCATATATGTATGAGATCTTATAGATCATTTTGCAATGATAGTAATGTATGGTAGAAGATAGTTGTTTAGTGGCAGCGAAGGTTTTTGGTTAAGGTATCTATCTGAGCTTAAACCGGTACTGAACCTAGCATTAGAGATGTTGTTTTGAGTAGTACGTTATATTGGATTTAATTGTCCATTTTGTGTTGCAGAATGGAAGTCTACCTATCCTCTTTAGATTATGACATCTGGATGTCAATTGTTAATGGTCTCCCTAGTCATGTCAGTCCTCCCACCAGTTTAGAAGCAGAAAGAAGATATTGGTGTAATGATGAAGCAATGAAGGTTATACTCTATGGGCTCTCAGATAATGTTTCCTCATAGGTGGAATGATGCAAATTGGCAAAGAGTTTGTGGGACAAGTTGAAGAAGCTTTATGGTAATGAACCTAGGACTGGAGAACCAGTTTATGGATGCAAGAAAATCAATGAAACAAACACATGTGCAAATGATGAAGATAGATTAGCCAACTGTTGCAGTAGAAATAATGAAGAAGGAATGCACCTCTTCATGAATCGAGACAAAAAGTGAGGAGAAAACATCAGAAGGTGAGAATGCAGATAAATACCATAGGAAAGATGTGTTTGGGAGTGATAGTGAAGATGAATCCGAAGTTGACCTTGAAGGTGAACTGGTAAGTGCACTATAAGATATGAAAAATGTTAGAAATGAATTTAAGAGTTATAAAAAATTAGTTCATGATGAATGCAGTCAGTTGAGAATATGTCTTGAGGAATCAAACAAGAACATTAGCTTGTTGACAAATCAACTTGAAGAGGCCAAAGGTATGGATGATGATTTGAAATCAGTCTTGGATGCCAATGAGAGAAGATGTGAGGAGTTGCAGCTAGAAGTGGAGACAAAGGACAAAGAATGTCAAGACCTAAAAGGAGAAATGGAGAGCATCAGGAAAGACCTTGAGAAGTGTTAGGATGAGCTCAAGCTAAGGATCTAGTATGATGGCAACACTGAGGCCTTGGAAAAAATGTTGAGAAAACAAAAAAACTCCAAGGATACCTGAGGATTAGGATATGTTGTCGATGAATGCAAGGATGTCTCCCAAAAGGACATTCAATTTGTCTCCTCTAATGGAGATAACAAGGGTTAGACCTTCACAGTCTGAAGTACACCAAGAAAGTGTTGGTATTATGGATGTGTTACATTGGTTTTGTCATTGATGTCAACACTTGATAACACTTGGAGATCTTTTGTTATGTTCACTGGCATGTTCAGTGACTTATGCACAGTCACCGATATCTGGTTCACCGGCAGGTTATATTGCTCACCGACACTAAGGATGATCTGTTATCATCTGGAGATTACTTGGTTATGTTGAAGACATTGTTTGAACACTTGGTTTTGGTGATTTTGTCATTGAACTAATCGGGTTTGCATATTTGTTGTTACCGACAAATAGGTCTAGGTTATGGACTAGCAAGCATTATCTATTCTAGATCAGTACAACACGTTATGGAGATGATTTTTTATTGTTGTAAATGCATTGAGCTGACATCACACATCGCATATTGATTCGTTTGTAATTGATTTTATTGTAATATCTTAGTGAGCTAACCTACACATTTGATCTTAGGTTTTGGTATATATGTAAGATCTCATTTGTGAGATTAAGAAGTAGTAGAGGTGAGTGTGGAAAAAGGATTGTAATAAGGTATATGCGAATATAAGTAGAGCTATACACACAGACATCATTTGAAGATTCAAGGAAGGTATGAGGAAGAAAATATGAGCTTAACTGGTACTAAATCCAATATATGAAGATGTTATTTTGAGCAGTACATTATCATTGGATTTAACCATCCAATTGTAGTCAGTGTGACTCCCATTTTATGATTGAGTAATGAGCTCTAGGCAATTGGCCTTTCTACATGTGGAGACCCCATCTGTACACACGTACTATCTGCAATAGTATCATCTGATTGTGGGTAAGGTTTCCCACCATGGTTTTTCCGCTTACAAGGTTTCCACATACAAATAGTTGTGTTATGTGTTGTGTATGTTATTTGTCTTTCTGTTTCATGCATTAAACTTTACCAGTATTACAATTAACTGTTAAACTATCTACCAACATTAAAGTTTGGTTTACCGGTATTATGCACTAAGTTTGGTTAAGTTGGTTTTGGTTTGAAATTAATAGACAACTGATTCACCCCCCACTCTCAGTTGCCTCCGAGACCTAACAATTGGTATCAGAACTTAGTCCTCTTTTCATAGAAGTTTAACAACTTGAGGAGATCCTATGTCTACTAACTATTTTAGGAAGGACAGTCTGAAGCTTGATGGAACCAACTATGGTATATGGAAGATCAGAATGGAGACACATTTGAATTGCATTGGAAAGAACATATGGGATGTTACAAAGAATGGCTATGTTACTCCTACTCAAGGTCAACCTAATCCACCAACCTTGGCTAAAGATGAAGAAAATGATTGCAAAGAAAGATAAGCACTTTTGAGCACATTGTCAGATCAGCAAATCATGGAATTATCAGACCGATCTACTGCTAAAGCTATTTGGGATAAATTGGAGACATTGAATGAAGGTGATACCACTCTCAAAATTGAAAAAATGGAATGCTTTTGGGTCAAGTATGAAAATCTGAAAATGGAAGAAGATGAAAGGATTTCTTCTTTTACGGAAAGAGTTAATGAAATTTTTTTGGGTATACAATGTTGTGGAGGATCCTTAAGTGAAGATGAAATTGTTTCTAAAGTTTTAAGAGGTTTTCCACAGGCATACAAAATGAAAGTAACTACTATTAATGAATTGAGAACAATGCCTAATACATCAGTATCTAGATATACTTTGGTTGGAAAACTTTCAACTTTTGAACTTGAGGAATTTGCTCCTATTACTACAATTAAGATAGATTTGGCTTTCAAAGATTCATCATCTACAACATCATCATCATCTCAAAAATCTGATTCGAAAGCACTCTATGCTAGAGAACTTGAAGAAATCAGAAGAGAGAATGAATAACTTGAAGAGCTTGAAGCACTATTTGCAAGGAAAATGCCTAAAGGTCCAGTTGGAAGTAAGTATGAAGGTAAAGCATCATTTAAATGTTTTAACTACAATAAAATTGGTCATATGGCATCTAGGTGTCCTAATAGACATGCAATATTGAAAGAAGAAGCTAAAAGAACATACAGGCCTAACCCTGAATATCAAAGGTACAAATTTAAAAAGAATAGAGACAAATCATGTTACTATGTTGATGAAGGAGTTACTGATGATTCTAATGAGGAACCGACAGACAATGGATGGGCTTTTGTTGCTATAATAGAAGATCAACCAGCACCTACTGTTCAACTGGTAGAGCAAGCCCTGTCAGCTAAAATTGAAGAGAAGGATGAATGGATTATTGATTTCGGATGTTCACATCATATGACTGGTGATAAGAGTAAATTCTTAACCTTTCAGGAATACAATGGAGGTCTAGTAAGATTTGGAGATGACAAAGCTTGTTTGATCAAAGGAAAAGGCACTATATCTTTTGATGGTAAGCACAATACTGATAATGTTTACTATGTTGAAGGTTTGAAGCATAATCTTTTGAGTGTTGGTCAATTAGTTGAAAAGGGATTTCAATTACAATTCAAGACTGGTAAATGCAAAATCATGAATAGAACTGGTTTGGAAATTGCAACCGGTAATCAAACTAGAGGTAATATCTTTCATTTGAATAACAATGACAAGACATGCTTGATTGCACATATTGATGAAAGATGGCTATGGCATAAGAGACTGTGTCATGTAAATTTTGATTGCATTGTGAAAATCAGTACAACTAAGGTAGTAAGAGATTTACCTAAGATTGTTAAACCTCACAATCTAGTATGTAAGGAATGTCAATTTAGAAAGCAAGTTAGAACAACTTTTAAGAGTATTCTAGAAAAATCCAATAATGTTCTTGACTTTATTCAAACTAATTTATGTGGTCCAACAAGAACTAGAAGTTTACAAGGAGATAGATATTTTATGCTAATCATTGATGATTATTCTAGAATGTGTTGGGTTACTTTTCTGAGGGAGAAATCATAAGCTTTTGGGAAATTCAAACTATTTAAGGTGATGGTAGAGAATGAATCCGGTAAGAAAATCAAATGCTTGATATTAAATCAAGGAGGTGAATTCACATCTAAGGATTTTAATACATTCTGTGAAGTTAATGGAATCATAAGACAATTATCGACACCTTGGACACCCCAGCAAAATAGAGTTGTGGAAAGGAAGAACATAATTATTTTGGATGCAGCTAGAAGCATGATATCAAAAGCAAACCTACCTCACGTGTATTGGAGAGAAGCAGTCAATACAACTATTTATACATTCAATAGAGTTCACATCAAAGGTGAAACCGGTAAGACCCCTCATGAACTATGGTTTGGTAATACTCCCACTCTTAAATATTTTAGAATATTTGGAAGCAAATGTTATATTTGGAGAGATGATTATATTAGCAAATTTGATCCTAAAAGTGATGAAGAAATATTTCTTGGCTATTCATCTAAGAGAAAGGTATATAGATGTTTTAATAAGAGATTGCAGAAAATCATTGAAAGTGCAAATGTGAAGATTGATGAACAGTTTAGAAGGTCTATAGACTTTGAACCGACAGTTGAGATAATCTCAAATGAACCTACTATGAGTACACTAGTACAGAATGTTGATCCAGTCACACCGGCATCATCTGAGAATTCCACAATGACTGAAGAACAACAAGAAGTGAATACACCCAAGTATGTAAGATTGAATCACTCTAAAGGTCAGATAATTGGGAATAAGTATCAGGGTGTTATGACTAGAGGAAGACTGGCAAATGAAGAGGTATGTCTAATTTCTCAATTTGAACCAGCAACTATTATTGAGGTATGTGAAGATAACACTAGTACATTCGGAGCTAATTTTCGACGACCGATTGTCAAAATTGCGACTAATTTTCGTCGAAGTGCCGACAAAAGTAGCCATCGAAAACTCATCATCGGACTTGTCAATGATGCCCCTGACTGTCAGAAATACGACAATTCCATGGACTCTACTGATGGTGGGCATGATCGCTCTTCTGATCAAAAAAGTCATTCGACATGCAACATCCCCGTCGAATGCTTCTGTAGAATTCATCAGAAAGTCGATGGAAGTTTGGAACTTTGCAGCGACGGTGATGTTGTTTGTCTGATGCTTGTGTCGTTGGTCCATTAATATGCATCGATGACCGTCTGACTATGAAGTGTTGTTGCGTGTACAACATCCTCATCGGATGTTTGTGTAGTTTGAGTCAGAAGTACGACGACTCTAGAACCTTTGCACCGACGAGAACGTTGTATGTCCGATGATTTCATCGTCGGTGGAAAGCTTGGTATCCATCGTAATCCCGACGATAATAATATTTTTATCAAAAATATATATTATTATCCAGTCATTGATAGGTGCAGCGAATGATATTCTATTCCCACAACCTACCAATAGGGGGCATAGGTTTGAGGCTAATATGAGGCGCACTAGTTTGAAGCTAATATGATCAGGTGCACCATGGTTGAGATGGTCCAACTCCCTAGTCTCATTCTAGGACTAAGCTCATGCCATATCTAAATGAAAGACATCTCAAATACATCATTGGTAGAAAGCTGCAAAATGCCATTTTCATACATAAGCAAGACATACACAATTGGGCACAATCACCAAGAGAAGGGTAAAAAGTGTGTTTGAGATCATTGTCCTAATTGTGGTGTGGTCACCAAGAGATCACCATAAATTTGTCAACCTTTCCTTCATTTAAACCAAGTAAACCTTTATTGATTTTTAATATATATAATAGTATAAGCCTTTTTATGGATGGTATAATTAAGAAACACGCCATCACCTACACCAATTATGATCGATTGATTGAACTACAACCCTTTGGTTGTTAATAATATTTAAAGGAATGAATTACTTCTCAAAATAAAATTGTTGGATTATTGAATTAGTATATATAATAGTAAGCTTTCTATATTCATAAAAGATCATATACATATACATATACGTATGCATATGCATATGCATATGCATATACATATACATATACATATACATATACATATACATATCCATATCCATATCCATATTCATATGCATATACATATACATAAAGGTTTACTTGGTTTAAATGAAGGAAAGGTTGAAAAATTTACGGTGATCTCTTGGTGACCACACCACAATTAGGACAATGATCTCAAACACATTTTTTACCATTCCCTTGGTGATTGTGCCCAATTGAGTATGTCTTGCTTATGTATGAAAATGGCATTTTTCAGCTTTCCACCAACGATGTATTTGAGTAAAATATTTTCATTTAATTTTGAGCATTTTGTGGATGGTATAATCAAGAAACATATCACCACCCTCACCAATTATGCTCAACTGATTTAAGTACAACCATTTGATTGTTAATAATTTTTAAATTAAGGGAGTACTTTTCAAAATAGAATTGTTGAATTATTGATTTTATATATATATAATAGTATAAGCCTTTTTATGGATGGTATAATTAAGAAACATGCCATCACCTACACCAATTATGCTCGATTGATTGAAATACAACCCTTTGGTTAATAATAATATTTAAAGGAATGAATTAATTCTCAAAATAAAATTGTTGGATTATTGAATTAGTATATATAATAGTAAGCTTTCTATATTCATAAAAGATCATATACATATCCATATGCATATGTATATGCATATACATATACATATACATATCCATATGCATATGTATATGCATATACATATACATATCCATATGCATATATGCATATATGCATATGCATATGCATATACATATACATAAAGATTTACTTGGTTTAAATGAAGGAAAGGTTGACAAATTTACGGCGATCTCTTGGTGGCCACACCACAATTAGGACAATGATCTCAAACACATTTTTTACCATTCTCTTGGTGATTGTGCCCAATTGAGTATGTCTTGCTTATGTATGAAAATGGCATTACCGTTCTCTCACCAATGAATTTAGGGATTCTTGGACTATTAAGGTTTAACAATTTTTTGATAGTTTTTTAAAGCAATTCCTACAATCCTTTGTGTAGAAACAATGACGTTCTATATGTCCATGCATCAATGAGAGAGGTTTAGGATTTTCATTTAGCAACATGATTGATAGAGATACCAAGAATGAAATTGCAAGGAAGATCTAATATTTATGAATGAAATTGCAAATCAATCTAAGTTACATGTTTGATATCTTACTTATATCATGGCAACATAAAATGTATATATGCACTCAACATACCTCTTTGATTGTTTATTTGAGAATGTTTCTAGGAATTAATAGGTGAATGATACATTGATCTACACATGAATCACTTGTACTTTCCTGATACTTTCATCCCTTGGTCAAGGCTGCATACCCCCTTACACTTGAATATTGTTTCCGCCCTCATGATTACTTGAAGTCCATTGTCAAATCACACTAAATGGAAATAGTTAGTAAAAAATAGTGACCATAGCCAAGGAAGCCCAAATTTACTCATACTCAACATAATAAGAAATATCTAAATCATTTGGACCATTATTCATAACATAACCTCTTTTTCACATCATGGAAGACCAAAATTACAAGGATCACCCTTCTTCGAAGGAGCCATTGTTCAGAGCCACCAAACTATCAACAAGAGTAGAAGCTATTAGGCTCATACAATTTTAGGACATATAAAGAGTTGAATCAGAAGCGAGATCATGAAGCATACAATAGAGAGGTATTCATGGAATAGACATCTGAAAACATCTCATTCAAGAAGTAACAAAATGCTAAAGAAAATGACAAGTAATAAAAAAACTTACAAGGATGAGGCATATTCATAACTTTTGCAGTCCCACCTTGGATATCAATAGTAGAAGCAACTCATATTGTTCATGTACATACAAGACAATATGGGAGTTCATTATACCCAGCAACTTGTGGTGTTGTTGTTCGTGCTGGCTCTGTTGGACAATGCAATTAAGATTCAATAAGATTAACTGTGCAACATAATGAAATATTGAAAAGTGTGTTATCTTGTTGAGCTTCACTTGGTTTCGAGAATAGTTTAATATTCTCTACTTAACAGGGCCAACCACCTGAAGGTGGAAGCTCATTTGGCCCCTCCCCCCCCCTAACATCACTCTAAATTCCCCGTTAACATCTTATAAAATTCATTCATTCATTCTTTCTACCATTAATAAAATATAGCATTCATTCATTAATATCACATAACGTTCATTAACACACAACATTGATTAACATTAATTAACACGCAACTTTCATCAATATCAATTAACACATATCATCCATAACCATTAATTGGCACATAATTACATTCACTAACACATAAAAATCAATCATTATCAAATAAGTTAGATTACAATCATTTCTTTTTTTGTTTTTTTCTTTGAAGCTATGAAAAGACTAAGTGGAACATCAGTTTCTTCATCATTTCCCCCCTCTACAGATGTTCTGCCAACTGCTTGTGATCTCGATGTATGCCTAGTCCTATACTGAGGACGAGGACACTAAAGCGAAGGGGGGTCCTCTACAATAACAAATAAATGGGTTAAATTCAAAAAAATAAATTATTATTGTTACAAGTATTTCATTAATTTAGAGAACATAACTGTTGCGCTCTTTACCTGATGGGGCCACATCATTTTGTCTAGCCTCAACCTCAACATGCTAAACACCCTCTAGATCATCTAGAGTTGAAATACTAAAGGTTACATTAATGCTGAACACCAATTGCAATTATATTTGTTTAAAGGAATAATAGTGGTCCTCTTTACCTGAGTGGGGAACATCATGTTCTTGATGTTGTGTACCCAGATCATGCTCCACTTGGTCACCACCGACTACATCATCTAAAATATTAACAAAAAAGGTTACATTAATTACTACTCTAATTACAAATTAAGATGTTTAATTGTATTAATAGCTAAATAAATAAATTTGAATAGAAAATGAATACCTCCACTACTAGGATGCACATCCGGACCTTCATGTTGTTACTACTTATCAAGTCGCCATTAGTTTTTATATTCAAAGTCATACTATATATTCTAGTCGGTTTGCACTACCGAATCATGCAGTCGGTATGCACAGTCTAGTCAGTTACAGAAGAAAGCAGTCACAGAACACAATGTACACCGAAGCTGTCTACCGAGTATCTTTTTATGGCTACCGAGCAGTAAAGTTAACACACCAAGTTGATATTCACCAAGTGAAACGTGTTACTAGATACATTGAATCTGAACATGCATATGAAAACGTGTTACAAGAATCGAGGCACATCTAACCGTTATTACATTGGAAATTGCACTAGAAGATTATGTATGATTACAAGATCAATCTAACCAATGAAATATTTTGTTTAGTTATTCATTCGAGGAATCTTGTTTGTAAGATCGAAGCAATGAATTGGATCACCATTTTAAGAGACCTATTTATACAGCATGAATTTAGAGCAAGGTGTGTGCATATATGTATGAAGGAAGACTGTTACAGAGACGCAGAGGTCATCAAGAAGGTTTTCAAAGAACAGTCGAAGAACAGAGTAAACAGAAGGGTTTACCGAGTTACTATATGGGTTACCGAGGTATGCTATAAGCAAGGTAATCTTATTCTGAGCACATAGAATCTTCTATAACATTTTAGATGTAAAGTTGCAGATGTTTGTAATGATTTTATTGTAATATTGTGAAGTTGAAAGAGAAACCTTTAACAGGGTAAAAGACTCTAACCAAGTCTCTAAATTGTAAAGCCTCTAACTAGGTGCAACATTCAGAATAAATGTTGTGAAATCCTTTAGCAAGGTAGATCTAATAGATCTTGTTACTCCTAATAGGGTAAGCTATCAGAAATAGCTAAACATGTAGCTCTAACCGCGCATCTTTATTATTGCAGTAGTGAAGTTGTGGGTGCCATCCCCACCGCAGTTTTTCTCTCTAACCAAGAGTTTCTACGTAACCAAAATATATGTGTTATGGAGTGAATCATGTATGATTGTTATCTATTTGTTTTAACTTTATTTTATGTTACTGCACTATTATGTTTATGCATAACAGTAAGGTTATTATTAAAGAAAAATTTTGGAGTACTGATTCACCCCTCCCCTCTCAATACATTAGCTTTCCATATTGGGCCTAACAATTGGTATCAAAGCTTCTATCCTGGAAAAGGGTTTAACTACCTAAAGAGAAAGATCTTATCAATGGAAGGCTATAAACAATCTCGGAGGATTGTGTATCTGCAAGAAGAGCTGGATCATGCAAATCAAGTGATTGCAGACATGCAAAGGCAAATGCAAAAATCTCTGAAAGTAAGAAGAAGATTATCTGATGACTTGCAGGATTCTCAAGAGTTAGTGGAACAAATTGAGACATCATCTGAGAATAGTACATCTGAAGAGACTGAAGAAATGATTGGAGTATTGAAAGAAAAGAACAAAGCATTGGCTAATCAACTAAAAGCAATGAAAAGAGAACATAAACATTTCAATACACAGATGACTGAAAATCTAGATGCATTGAGGACAGCTGAGGATAAAGCAAGAGATCTACAAAGAGAGAAACAACAACTTGAAGTCTTGGTATCTGATAAGAATGATGAAATCATAAGGTTAACTGGGATTCAACAAAATATGACAGATCAACTAGGTTATGCACATCATGAAGCAATTCTAAAGAATGATGAAAATCAAGCATTAAAACTTGAAGTATCAAGGTTGACTGATGAACTTGAAACAGAGAAGAAATCCAAAGAAACATTGAAGAAGAGTTATGATGCATCAAAGATGTTGGATGAGCAACTGAATACAAGAAGACCCAACAAAGATGCAGGACTCGGTTACAAAGGAAAAGACTCTACCGAGAAAGGAATTCATACTGTTGAGAGAGGAGAATCATCAAAGCAAGCTGGAAATAGGAATAACATCAAAAGGAAGAAGCCTATTTGCTACTACTATGGAAATCAAGGTCACACTGGCAACATATGCCAGATAAGAAAAGGTAAGCAACCGACTATCTCTAAGTCAAATGAGTATTGTAACAGTTGTAATAAATATGGTCACACGTCTAATCAATGTAGGACAAAGTCTGTTAACAACTATCAGAAGGAAAAATTCAAAGGGTTTTATAAAAACTGCAATAGATATGGACATAGTATCGAGAAATGCTGGTTTAAGCAAAAGAATCACAAGCGGTGTGCACATTGAGCAAACACTAGTGGTTACCGAACTCACACAAATCCTTATCGACAATATGCAGTAGTACCATGGGATTACAATACAAGGATATGGTGTGAATGTTGTGGAAGATATGGACATATTAGTGCCAAATGTTTTATAAGGTTTGGAATGAACAACCAAAGATCATGGAGAAATCCTGGTATGGCATGTTTTCATTGTCACAAAGCTGGACATTTAGCTAGAGATTGCAGAGATCAACCTAGAAAAGATACTGAAGAGATAAAAGAAAAATTTAAGATGATTTGGAAAAAGAAGGAAATCATGTTAGATGAAGAAAGCACCTTACCTACCGAGTTAGGTGCACCTATTCCAAATTAATCAGAAAATGTATGAAGGGACTGCATTTTCAAAAGGTTAAATCATAACAGTTCCTCTTCTATTATGTATGAAATTCAAAATCTGCATAGTTAAGATGCATTAGTAAGTTTGAAATTCCATCAAAAGTACTTTACAGGAAACCTGTCAAGTCGGTGTATACAGGAAGCCTATCAAGTCGGTAAATGAAGGAAATTTGGTTACTCGGTTAAAACAAAAAAAGGAGTAAATTGGTTAAAGGTAAACCGAGTGCATTTAATGTTTTGACCTAACCCGCACGGAGCCCAATAAGGTATTTTGTGTACTTAAAGGTATTTTTGCGGTCATTCTCATTCACCAAGTTTTCAAGAGAACAGAGCAGAGCAAATCAAGGCAATCAAACTTCATTCAGAGCGAATTTCAAGGTATTTACATCAAATCTCATCACACTATTAAGCTGGTTTTCGATCTTGTCAAATTACTATTATCTACCAAGTGTGAAGCGTCAATCATTTGTAAACCATCAAAACCTAAGGATAGTTTTCTAAGTCTTTACCTGAAATCTACAATGGTGCCCAAGATCCAAGATCCCGTAGTTGTCAAGAATGTGGAGAAACCCTCGCTGAAGTACTCTTTAACTCCTAAAGTCACCTCTGAACCGGATGACAAAACTACATTCTTACTCATCCCTGATCGAGTCTTGTTAGTCGAAGATGTTAGATTCTTCACCAAATGCCGTGTTGAAGAACTCAGTCATGTTGAGATTAGTGACACATATGATGAACTTTGTACTGATGGCAAAATGGATAGCAAGTATGAGCATATCAAATTCAAGGGATTAACTAAAGCCCTAGCCTATCCCCGTGTGTTCAAACCCCAATGGGTTAAGTTTGTTTTAAGCAGAGTCCATGATGATTTTATGTGGCTAGAGGAGCAACCATTCAAAATCACTAAGGAAATCCTTCATGTGATCACTGGGTATCCTATCTATGATCATGCACAAGCATAGAAAATGATATCACAGAAGGAGTTAATCAGTCTAACTGGAGTAGAATCTGGTTACCGAGGACTGAAATTGAACAATGTCACTGATGCAGAACTTAAGTTTGCAATTAGAGTAATTGGTTACTGTTTCTTCCAATCAGCAAGGGAAAACAGTGTACCATGTGCAACAGTAGACTTAGCCTATAAAATAGTGAAAAAGGGAATGAAAGTAGATTTATGTGAAGTGCTACTGAAGAACTTGTTTGAGAACCTGAACACAATAAGGAAGGCGAAGAAGAACAACTCGACAAACACACTAAAGTTTGGTTCACTTCTTGTATGCATGTTTTTCTACTTTGAGAAGTTCTTTCCCTCAGTCGGTAAAGTAGTTTGGGAGCTACACCGAACTATCACCCATCAAATCAATGACTTTATCAATAAATTGGGAGATAATTTTAATGATATCATGGATGACTATTTCAGCAAATTTCAAGAGAAGATGCACAACAAGTACAGGATTCCACCACAACTAGTAGAGAAATATAAGGATGATATATGTTTTGAGGTAGACATCGATTACTGTTATATGAATGTTGTTGAACCAAGGACTCAATCTTTGCCACCAATGGGTTATGAGATTGACTATGATATTACACAATAGCAAATTGATGCATATCTTTCATTGCCAAGGCATGCTACTGAACCAAGATATGGAACTTATGAAGAAGTTAAAGAAAAGGTGAAAATGAGCATTGTAGTACCTAAAGCTACAAGAAAGGCTACCAAGATGATAAAGGTTTTATCTGAGAAATTCAGAGAAGAATCCTCCTCTACACCTGTCAAAGGCACTCTTGCCATTACCGAAGAGGATCAGAAGCTCAAGAGGCAGCAATAACATTAAGTACCGAGTTGCCTAAGGGTAAAGTTTTGAAAAGAAAGAAACGAGACACTTCAAAGGCCCTACCAACTCCACCAACAAAGAGACCCAACACTAGAGCATCAGTTGCATCACCAAGTAAGAAACAAAAGAGTGTTATTGTTCCCAAGGTAACCAAAACCTACAAGAAATCTACACAGAGAGTCATTTTGGCAAAAGAGTCTAGTGATACAGAATCCGATGATGCAAACAAATTTCAGATTGTAAAAAGCAAGAAGGTAAATATTCATAGTGTTGAAAAATTTTGTGCCAATCTTAAAGAATATGGTGGATTTGCAAGATTTCGATATGTCAAGTATGAGACTAGGAATAATGATAAGAAGTGACAAATTGAAGAAGCTGTCATCTGCACACTTCTAAAGTTTCAGCTAGCTCCATTAGAATTAGTAAAATTAGTTCTGAGTGAATTATACTTACATATTGATAACAGATGGAAATATGCAATGGACTCAGAGAAACAAATAAGAGAAAGAAGTCTAGTCCATCTATTTCTTGATATGTCTGTAGCAGAAATAAAGGAGCATCTGACAACCTACAATTCTAAATTTCTTGTCAAACAGAGAGCCTTAAAATTGATGAATGGGCTATACATTGATGTAGAAAATGAGATAAAAGCCAAATGGCTGGATATCTTCAAATGAAAGGATGTCGGTGAACAATCTCAAATTGAAATTGTTGATGTCACCGAGCAAGATCCTGATGTCACCAAGCAAGGTCCTGATGCTACCAAGCAAGACCTGGCTGACACTATTCAAATTGATGAAGATGCCATGGATGCAGAAGCACCGAAGCAGGAAATGATAGAAGGCACTACCTATGCAAAACTTGTATCTAGTGAATCTGTCTTGGAACAAGTTCAACCTTATCCACCGGTCAAGCCACCTGTCTCTACTGAAGCTCCTAAGGATACAAAACAAAGCACCAAAGGTCACAAGTCTGAAGCAACATAAGATACAACTAAAGATCAGAAGTCTCAAGCACTAAAAATGTTACAGCTGAGACCCCTAGTACCGAGACACCCAAGGACACCACAACGGCTACAGGAACCGACCAAAGTGTTTCATCTATCGAGCAACCTACCGAGGGTCAGCAAGCCTCACAAGCACTTGTCTTAGTACAACCGACCAAAGGTAAAGAGAAGAAGGTGAGAAAGCATAGTTTCAAAATTGATTTAACTAAACCGATAGTGTTGCCCAATGTGGATATCTCAAAATTAAAAGGGCAAGCACCTACTGATTTTGGTGAACTATGCAAAGCAAAGGCCTAACAAGAAAAACAATTGGCCATTCAAAAGAAGAATAAAGTACTACAGAAGGTGAAGACACTGCTAACAGATATGCTACCTTCAGCAACAGTGTCAACTGATGCAGCCATCCACATTCAACTAGATGAACTCCTTACTCAAATAGAAACATCTGGAGTTGATGCATCTGAGTACTTAAGCAAGCTAAAAGATAAAGAGCTTACTGCAAAGATGATAGAAGAGGTACAAAAAGCTCTCGCTATAGGAAAAGTAAAGCTTGTCAAATTCATTGTTGAGTTGTCCCCTCAACTCAAGCATATTCTTTATTTATTTCAGAAACTTTGTACATTTTCCTTATTCATTAAAGATATCAAGAAGAAAACTGATGTAATTGAGAAAGAGATCACCGATCTCTCCAATAGGTTGACCACCAACCCTAATTCAATTCAGAATTTTTATATCAAGCTTCAACAGCTCATGGCTCAACAGTTAGAACTCAGAAATGAAGAGCATAAGATCAGGATGGATATAATGACCCTCCAGACATTATTCCTTCCTCATCTCTCATTAGTTCAAGAGCAGATTAACCGAGCTACACGCCTATCTACTACACAAGAGGGAAGCACTCTTGATGGCTTAATATCACTATTGGCTAATATTCAAGCATAAAATTCTTTAATGGAAAGTGTAAAGGATGCACTCTTAGTCGCACTCACCGATGCCCGGAACAAGTATAAATCTATTTTTGATCAGTTACCGCCCCCGGATGGAAATTAAGTTTTTGATGTTTGTCAAAAAAGGGGAGTAATAATACATATAATACTACATAAGGGGAGTATTTTACTATATTTGGAGAGTGATACAGGTTTGATAATACAGTTTTGAGTATTGTATACAGGGGAGTATACCGAGCAGAGTATGCAGAGCTAGCAGAGCACACAAGCAAGAACAGAACCGAGCATGCAAAATCCTAGTAATATAAAGAATAATGATAAGGGGAGTATATTTGCATATACTATTTCATTGACTATTGTATATATTGTCAAGTATAGTCATTTTGCAAAGTATATAGATTTTGAGTTATGACTTTGAAAGTAGTTTTTGTCAAACATCTCAACTAATGTCAAAAGGGGAGATTGTTACTATTTATCAAGATGCCATTAGTTTTTATATTCAAAGTCATACTATATATTCTAGTTGGTTAGCACTACCGAATCATGCAATCAATATAAACAGAGAAGTTGGTATGCACAGTCTAGTCAGTTAGAGAAGAAAGCAGTCACAGAACACAGTGTACACCGAAGCTGTCTACCGAGTATCTTTTTATGGCTACCAAGTAGTAAAGTTAACACACCGAGTTGATATTCACCAAGTGAAACATGTTACCAGATACATTGAACTTGGACATGCATATGAAAACATGTTACAAGAATCGAGGCACATCTAACCGTTATTACATTGGAAATTGCACTAGAAGATTATGTATGATTACAAGGTCAATCTAACCAATGAAATATTTTGTTTGGTTATTCACTCAAGGAATCTTGTTTGTAAGATCGAATCAATGAATTGGATCACTGTTTTAAGAGATCTATTTATACAGCATGAATTTAGAGCAAGGTGTGTGCATATATGTATGAAGGAAGACTGTTACAGAGACACAGAGGTCACCGAGAAGGTTTTCAGAGAACAGTCGAAGAATAGAGTAAACAGAAGGGTTTACCGAGTTACTATATGGGTTACCGAGGTATGCTATAAGCAAGGTAATCTTATTCTGAGCACATAGAATCTGCTATAACATTTTAGATGTAAAGTTGTAGATGTTTGTAATGATTTTATTGTAATATTGTGAAGTTGAAAGAGAAACCTTTAACAGGGTAAAAGACTCTAACCAAGTCTATAAATTATAAAGCCTCTAACTAGGTGCAACATTCAGAATAAATGTTGTGAAATCCTTTAGCAAGGTAGATCTAACAGATCTTGTTACTCCTAACAGGGTAAGCTATCATAAATAGCTAAACATGTAGCTCTAACCAAGCATCTTTATTATTGCAGTAGTGAAGTTATGGGTGCCATCCCCATCGTAGTTTTTCTCTCTAACCAAGAGTTTCTGCATAACCAAAATATATGTGTTATGGAGTGAATCATGTATGATTGTTATCTATTTGTTTTAACTTTATTTTATGTTACTGCACTATTCTGTTTATGCATAACAGTAAGGTTATTATTAAAGAAAAGTTTTGGAGTACTGATTCACCCCTCCCCTCTCAGTACATTAGCTTTCCATATTGGGCCTAACACATGTAGGTGGTGTTTCACGATTAGCAGGTTGCATTCCAATGTCATGCACATTGTTATCATTTCTTGCTTATTTAAAACAAATATAGTCACTTTATGTTGGAACTCAACATCAATTAGATTATTGGTAAAGTATTCAATTTGAAATAATTTCCATTTAACATATTTACCTGTGTGACAGATGCACTCAAATTTTGTGTATGCCCAATCATTCTCATAGCTGATCAGCCACAGCTAAATAGCTTTGCTGGTAGGCAATTCTCTTGTCATCTTCTGTGGGTGCTCTATTAAATTCTAAGCCCTGCATTTTTGCTTGGTACCGTGAATTTTGCTTGCATTGTTTGATAAAACAAAAATGTTTACAATTTATTAATATTTTGATGCAATATTTCGTTTACATGAGATACTTACAATTCGTGCAGCAAGTTTCATATAACCACCAGAGCTGAGTTTGTGTTGCCCGTGCTTTTCATGTCTTGCCTTGGTTGCCTTTGACGTGTCACTCAGTCTATAAAAGTTTGAAATATGTTAGATTATATAAATACAAAGAGTAATTAATTAGTACATAATTACATTCTTAATAGTATCTTGTACCTTCTTCTGGCATTTGGTGGTGTATTTCCTTTTTTTTCTTTCAATTCTCTCCTTGGCATCCAAAATCAGGTCCTTCCACTCCCTCTCTGGAATCATGGGGGGACACTCATACTTTAGGTTCCTCTCTAAATGGGTCCTGTATTGGTCCCTCACATACTTTAGATATGTGCCAGCTTTTTCAAGGAGCTTGATTTTGTCAAAGGTGTCATTTCCAAACCACTCAACCATTTGGTTTGTCAATTCATCTTTTAACCCTTTTTCTTACTCATTCCACCTTTTAAAGCAAAAAAAAACCTGTTAGATTCAAAAATGAACTGAAGCTACATTTATTATAGTTCAAGAAATGGATCAAAGGAAAACTATTCTAGCAATGATGTGAAATCAAAATAGTGGATTAGGGTTAGTTCACATATGATGTACCACCTTTTACATATGGTGGGCCCAAATATCTGCAATGCAATGTCACTAAGATGTTTATAGAAAATATCATTGCCTGCAAAAAATTCATTGGATCATTAGTCCAAAACAAGTGATCATAAATAAAATTACAATTAGAGTATTTATAATAATAATTTTAAAGTACATGGAACCTTTTGTATCTTTAAGGGAATCATTTCTTCGTCACTCACCACCAATGTGGCCTGCAACGTTCTCGTACTAGCAATACGAGAAGATCTAGGAAATGATGGTATGTTATCAGCAGTAGTCGCCTCTGAAACATCCTCATGTGCATATCCTCCTGCAAAAAAATGAATCCACTATGAGATGGCATTATAATTGAAGAAAGAATGCTTGAAGGGAAATAAACACATCACATAAGATAGACCAAAAGAGGGATCTACCAACAATGGGCGAGCCAATATGACATGCAGTAGAGGATGTCTGCATGCTACATGTTTTCGACATTGCAGTCGGAAATACAGGTGAGGCTAACCTCTGATGAGGCGGCAATTACATTTGCATAGGAACATTGACAACACCTAAAGAATAATACATTAAATATATCAAACATTAAATATATGAAAAGTGCAAGAATTGTAAACAAGGATGAACCTTTATTTTGAAGATTGACAGTATCAAGTATGATGTGTTACTACATATCAAGTTACCATTAGTTTCATGTCAAAGTTATTCTATATACTCTAGTCGGTTATCTCTACCGAGATATTCAGTCGGTATGAACAGTCTAGTCGGTTACAGAAGAAAGTAGTCTCAAAACGTAGTATACATCAAGCTATCTACTGAGTATCATTTCATGTCTACCGAGCAGCAAAGATGACACACCAAGTTGATATACACTGAGTGAAACATGTTACCAGATTCATTGAACCTGGACATGCATATGAAAATGTGTTACAAGATCAAGGTACATCTAGCCGTTATCACATTGGAAATTGCACTTAAAGATTATGTATGATTTTGAGGTCATCTAACCAATGAAATAATTTACATGGCTATTCATTTGATAAAACATATTTGTAAGATCGAAGAAATGAATGGATCACCGTCATAAGAGACCTATTTATACAGCATGAGTTAAGAATTAAAGAGGTGTATGCATGAGTGTAAGAAGACTGTTACAGAGACATATAGGTCACCAAGAAGGTTTTTTAGAGAACAGTCGAAGAACAGAGTAAACAGAAGGGTTTACCGAGTTACTATATTGGTTATCGAGGTATTCTATCAGCAAGGTAACTTATTCTGAGCACATAGAATCTGCTATAACATTCCAGATGTAAAGTTGCAGATATTTGTAATAATTTTATTGTAATATTTTGAAGTTGTAAGAGAAACCTTTAACAGGGTAAAAGACTCTAATCAAGTCTATAAATTGTAAAGCCTCTAACCAGGTGCAACATTTAGATGAAGTGTTGTAAAATTCTTTAGCAAGGTAGATCTAACAGATCTTGTTACTCCTAACAGGGTAAGCTATCAGAAATAGCTAAACTTGTAGCTCTAACCAAGCACTCTTTATTATTGCAGTAGTGAAGTTGTGGGTGCCATCCCCACCGTAGTTTTTCTCTCTAACCAAGAGTTTCTGCGTAATCAAAATATATGTGTTATGGAGTGAATCATGTATGATTGTTATCTATTTGTTTTAGCTTTATATTATGTTACTGCACTATTTGGTTTATGCATAATAGTAAAGTTATTGTTGAAGAAAAGTTTTGGAGTACCGATTCACCCCTCCCCTCTTAGTACATTAGCTTTCCATATTGGGCCTAACAATTGGTATCAGAGCTTGAATCTTGGAAAAGGGTTTAACTTCCTGAAGAGAAAGATCTTATCAATGGAAGGCTATAAACAATCTTGGAGGATTGTATATCTGGAAGAAGAACTGGATCATGCTAATCAAGTGATTGCAGACATGCAAAGACAAATGCAAAAATTTCTGAAAGTAAGAAGAAGATTATCTGATGATTTGTAGGACTCTCAAGAGTTAGTGGAACAAATTGAGACATCATCTGAGAACAGTATATCTGAAGAAACTGAAGAAATGATTGAAGTATTGAAAGAAAAGAACAAAGCACTGGCTGATCAACTAAAAGCAATGAAAAGAGATCATGAACATTTCAGCACACAGATGACTGAAAATCTTGATGCATTGAGGACAGCTGAGGATAAAGTAAGAGATCTAGAAAGAGAGAAACAACAACTTGAAGTCTTAGTATCTGATAAGAATGATGAAATCACAAGGTTGACTGGAATTCAACAAAATATGTCAGATCAACTAGGTTATGCATATCATGAAGCAATTCTGAAAAATGATGAGAATCAAGCATTGAAACTTGAAGTATCAATGTTGACCGATGAAATTGAATCAGAGAAGAAATCCAAAGAAACACTAAAAAAGAGTTATGAAGCATCAAAGATGTTGGATGAGCAATTGAATACAAGAAGACCCAACAAAGATGCAGGACTCGGTTACAAAGGAAAAGACTCTACCGAGAAGGGAATTCATACTACCGAGAGAGGAGAATCATCAAAGAAAGCTGGAATCAAGAAGAACATCAAAATAAAGAAGCCTATTTGCAACTACTGTGGAAATCAAGGTCACACTGCCAACATGTGCCAAATCAGAAAAGCTAAGCAACCAAATGTCACTAAGTCCAAAGGTTATTGTTACAACTACAATAAATATGGTCACACATCTAATCAATGTAGGACAAAGTCTATTAACAATTATCAAAAGGCAAAATTCAAAGGGTTTTGTAAAAACTACAATAGATATGGACATAGTACGGAGAAGTGTTGGCTTAAGCAAAAGAACTACATGTGGTATGCACACCGAGCAAATGCTAGGGGTTACCGAACTCACACACATACTTACCGACAGTATTTTGTAGTACCATGGGATTACAATACAAGGATATGGTGTGAATGTTGTGGAAGATATGGACATATAAGTGCCAACTATTTTATAAGGTTTGGAATGAACAACTGAAGATCATGGAGAAATCTTGGTATGGCATGTTTTCATTCTCACAAAGTTGGACACTTAGCTGGAGATTGCAGAGATCAACCTCGAAAAGACACTGAAGAAATAAAAGAAAAATTAAAGATGATTTGGAAAAAGAAGGAAATTGTGTCAAATGAAGAAAGCACCTAACCTACCGAGTTAGGTGCACCTATTCCAAATTAATCGATAAGGGTATGAAGGGACTGCATTCTCTCAAGGCTAAATCTTAACAGTTCCTATTTTATCATGTACTTAATTCAAATCTGCATAATTAAGATGTATTAGTAAGTTTGAAATTCTATCAAAGTCTTTTGTAGCACTTTATAGGAAACTTGTCAAGTTGGTGAATACAAGAAGCCTGTCAAGTTGGTAAATGAAGGAAGTTTGGTTACTCGGTTAAAATGGGAAAAAGGAGAGTAAATTGGTTAAAGAGGAACCACGTGCATTTAATTTTTTTGACCTAACCCACACGGAGCCCGATAAGGTATTTTATGTACTTAAAAGCATTTTCGTGATCATTTTCACTTACCAAGTTTTTGAGAGAGCAGAGCAAGTGATTCTAAGGCGATCAAACCTCCTGCAAAGCAAATTCAAGGTATTTACATCAATCTCAACACATTGTTAAGCTGGTTTACCGATCTTATCTAGTTGCCATTATCTGCTAAGTATAAAGCGCCAGTCGTTTGAAAACCTCAAACCCTAAGGATCCTTTGTTAGCTTTTATTCAAAATCTACAATGGCGCCCAAGATCCAAGATCCCATAGTTGTCAATAATGTAGAGAAGCCCTCACTAAAATACTCTTTGACTCCCAAAGTTGCTTCTGAACCGGATGAAAAAACCGCCTTTTAACTCATCCCGGACAGAGTGTTATTAGTCGAGGATGTGAGATTCTTCACCAAATGTCATGTTGAAGAACTCGGTCATGTTGAAATCAAAGACACCTATGATGAGCTATGTATCGATGGTAAACTGAATAGCAAGTATGAGCACATCAAGATGAAGGGACTAACTAAAGCCCTAACCTATCCCTGTGTGTTCAAACCCTAGTGGGTCAAGTTTGTTCTGAGTAGAGTTCATGATGATTTCATGTGGCTAGAAGAGAAACCATTTAAGATTACCAAGGAAATCATTCATCTGATTATCGGTTACCCCATTTATGATCATGCTCGAGCCCAGAAGATGATATCACAGAAGGAATTGATCAGTTTAACCGGAGTGGAATCTGATTGTAGAGGATTAAAATTGAACAATGTCACTGATGAAGAATTAAAATTTGCCATTAGAGTAATGGGCTACTGTTTCTTCCAATCAACAAGGGAAAACAGTGTTCCCTGTGCAGCAATAGACCTGTCTTACAAAATTGTGAAAAAGGGAATGAAAATTGACCTATGTGAGGTGTTGCTAAAGAACCTATTTGAAAATCTGAACACCATCAGGAAGCCAAAGAAGAAAAACTTGGCTAATACTCTAAAGTTTGGATCATTACTGGTATGCATGTTTTTCTATTTTGAAAAATTCTTTCCATCAGTCGGTAAAGTTGTTTGGGAAATACACCGACCAATCACCCATCAGATTAATGACTTCATCAAGAAGTTAGGTGATAATTTCAATGATATTATGGATGATTACTTCAGTAAATTTCAAGAGAAAATGCATAACAGATATAGGATTCCACCCCAGCTAGTGGAGAAATACAAAAATGATATATGTTTTTAAGTTGACACCGATTACTATTATGTGAATGTTGTGGAATCGAGGACTCAATCTTTGTCACCGATGGGTTACAAGATTGATTTTGACATCACACAAAAGCAAATCGATGCATTTCTTAAATTGCCTAGACATGCTACCGAGCTGAGGTATGGTACCTATGAGGAAGTAAAGGAAAAGGTAAAAATGAGCATCGTAGTACCCAAAGCTACAAGAAAGGCAACAAAAATGATAAAGGCATTGTCAGAGAAATTCGGAGAAGACTCTTCCTCTACACTTGTCAAAGGCACCATTGCCATTATCGAAGAGGAATCTGAAGCCCAAGAGGCAGCAATAACACTGAGCACTGAATTGCCTAAGGGAAAAGTGTTGAAGAGAAAGAAACAGGACACATCAAAGGCCTCACCAACTCCACCTCCAGTAAAGCGACCTAACACTAGAGCACCTGCAGCCTCGCCGAGTAAGAAAACAAAGAGTGTTACTATTCCCAAGGTAACAAAGACATATAAGAAATCTACTCAGAGACTCATTTTGGCAAAAGAGTCTAGTGATACTGAATCAGAGTATGCAAGCAAATTCCATACTTTCAAGAGCAAGAAGGTAAATATACATAGTGTTGAAAACTTTTGT
The DNA here is from genome assembly GCF_030272615.1 of Cryptomeria japonica. NCBI lineage: Eukaryota > Viridiplantae > Streptophyta > Pinopsida > Cupressales > Cupressaceae > Cryptomeria > Cryptomeria japonica. The sequence goes on along the minus strand of NC_081407.1, from coordinate 436,479,102 downwards.
GCTAATCTGAAAGAATATGGAGGATTTGGATCATTCAGATATGTCAAGTATGAAACCAGGAATAATGATGAGAAGAGACAAATTGAAGTTGTCATCTACACACTTCTAAAATTCTGGTTAGCTCCATTAGAACTAGCAAAGTCACTTCCAATGAACTTTACTTGCATATTGATAATAGGTGGAAGTATACAATGGACTCGGAGAAACAGATCAGAGAAAGAAGTCTGGTTCATCTCTTTCCTGACATGTTAGTAGCTGAAATTAAAGAACATCTGAGAACCTACAACTCAAAGTTTCTTGTCAAATAGAGAGCTTTAAAACTGATGAATGGGTTGTACATTGAAGTGGAAAATGAGACAAAAGCAAAGTGGCAGGAAATCTTTAAAATCAAGGATGCCGGTGAGCAAGCTGAAATTGAAATTGTTGATGTCACTGAGCAAGATCCTGATGTTACCAAGAAAGACCCTGCTAACACCATTCAAATAGATGAAGATGTCATGGATACAAAGGTACCGGAATAGGAAATGATAGAAGGCAATGCATATGCAAAACTTATATCTAGTAAATCAGACTTGGAACAAGTTCGGCCTTATCCACCAGTCAAGCAACCTGTCTCAACTGAAACCCCTCATGACATGGAGCAAGGCACTGAAGGTCACAAGTCTACAATAGGAGAAGGTACTACTCAAGAATAGACATCTCAAGCACCTTCTAACACTGAGAATGTTGCAACTGAGACACCAAGTACCGAGACACCAAAGGACTCTACAGAGGCTAAAGAAACCGATCAATGTGTTGCCTCTACCGAGCAACCTATCGAGGGTCATCAAGCCTCACAAGCCATTGTCTTAGTTCCATCAATGAAAGGTAAAGAAAAGAAGATGAAAAAGCATAGTTTTAAAGTTGATTTGCCAAAACCAATAGTGTTGCCCAATGTAGACATATCAAAATTAAAGGGGCAAGCACTCATTGATTTCGGTGAACTATGCAAAGCAAAGGCTGAACAAGAGAAGCAAATGGTGATTCAAAAGAAAAATAAAGTACTTCAGAAGGTGAAAGCATTCTTAATAGATATGCTACCTGAAGCTACAGTATCAACTGATGCAGCCATCCACATTCAACTGGATGAACTCCTAACAAAGATAGAGACATCTAGAGTAGATGCATCAGAATATTTGAGCAAGCTAAAAGACAAAGAGCTCACTACAAAAATGATAGAAGAGGTACAAAAAGCTATAGCTATTGGCAAAGTTAAACTTGTCAAATTTATTGCTGAGTTGACTCCTCAACTCAAGCACATTCTTTATTTATTTCAGAAACTCTGCACATTTTCTTTATTCATTAAAGACATTAAGAATAAAACAGAGGCAATTGAGAAAGAGATCATCGATCTCTCAAATAAGTTGACCACAGAGCCAAATTCAGTTTAGAATTTTTATACAAGGTTACAATAGCTCATGGCTCAACAATTGGACCTAAGAAATGAAGAACACAAGATCAGGATGGACATAATGACACTTCAGACATTATTCCTTCCCCATCTTTCATCCGTCCAAGAACAGATCAACCGAGCCATATCTCTATCTACTACAAAAGAGGCAAGCACTCTAGATGGCTTAATATCATTATTGGCTGATATTCAAGCACATAATTCTTTAATGGACAGTGTAAAGAATGCCCTCTCTGTCGCTCTCACCGACGCCCAGACCAAGTACAAATCCATTTTTGACCAGTTACCACCCCCGCATGGTAATTAAGTTTTGATGTTTGTCAAAAAGGGGGAGTAATATGATATAGTATTAGAGGAGTGATATATTATTAGGGGAGTGTAGCATTCAAAGCATCAAAGTATAAAATCAAACAAAAGGAGTATAGTATACAGGGGGAGTATACCGAGCAGAGCAAGCAGAGTATCCAAGAGCAGTGCACCGAGCAGTATATAGAACAGTAAGCAAAGCACACAGGACACATCACCGAGCATGCAAAATAAGAGTTTTGTACAGTATATCGATAAGGGGAGTATATCTAGATATATTATATTATTGACTATTGTATATATAGTCAGCATAGTCAAATTTTGCAAGTATATAGATTATTGAGTTATAACTTTGAAAGTAGTTTTTGTCAAACATCTCAACTAATGTCAAAAGGGGAGATTGTTACTACTTATCAAGTTGCCATTAGTTTCATGTCAAAGTTATTCTATATACTCTAGTCGGTTATCTCTATCGAGATATTCAGTCGGTATGAACAGTCTAGTCGGTTATAGAAGAAAGTAGTCTCAAAACGTAGTATACACCGAGCTGTCTACTGAGTATAATTTCATGTCTACCGAGCAGCAAAGATGACACACTGAGTTGATATACACTAAGTGAAATGTGTTACCAGATTCATTAAACCTGGACATGCATATGAAAATGTGTTACAAGATCGAGGCACATCTAACCATTATCACATTGGAAATTGCACTTAAAGATTGTGTATGATTTTAAGGTCATCTAACCAATGAAATAATTTACATGGTTATTCATTCGATAAAATATATTTGTAAGATCGAAGCAATGAATGGATCACCGTCATAAGAGATCTATTTATACAGCATGAGTTAATAATTAAAGAGGTGTATGCATGAGTGTAAGAAGACTGTTACAGAGACACAGAGGTCACCAAGAAGGTTTTTAGAGAACAGTCGAAGAACAGAGTAAACAGAAGGGTTTACCAAGTTACTATATGGGTTACCCAGGTATGCTATAAGAAAGGTAACTTATTCTGAGCACATAGAATCTACTATAACATTCCAGATGTAAAGTTGCAGATATTTGTAATGATTTTATTGTAATATTTTGAAGTTGTAAGAGAAACCTTTAACAGGGTAAAAGACTCTAATCAAGTCTATAAATTGTAAAGCCTCTAACCAGGTGCAACATTTAGATGAAGTGTTGTAAAATCCTTTAGCAAGGTAGATCTAACAGATCTTGTTACTCCTAACAGGGTAAGCTATCAAAAATAGCTAAACATGTAGCTCTAACCGAGCACTCTTTATTATTGTAGCAGTGAAGTTGTGGGTGCCATCCCCACCGCAGTTTTTCTCTCTAACCAAGAGTTTCTGCGTAATCAAAATATATGTGTTATGGAGTGAATCATGTATGATTGTTATCTATTTGTTTTAGCTTTATATTATGTTACTGCACTATTCGGTTTATGCATAATAGTAAAGTTATTGTTGAAGAAAAGTTTTGGAGTACTGATTCACCCCTCCTCTCTCAGTACATTAGCTTTCCATATTGGACCTAACATGATATTTTTTGGTTACTCAGAGTGATAAGCCAAGAAAGCGATAATACAAGAAAGTCGTCATCACCTGAAGAACCTGCAACACCCTGATCATGGAAATGACTTTCATGAGGGCGGATAAATTTCTATAAAAACAATACGTACACATTTTAGTTAATGACATAAAAGAGAAAAAATATAAACCATTATTGAACTTTTGTTATAATTAAAGCTTTCATTACTTCTTACTTGCAAGTTTTCTACCGTTCGAATCAATAATTCCCTCTTGCGTATCTCATCATCAATAGGATGCACGGTTGCCAAAGCAACAATCTCTTTAGTAATTTTTCTAAGAGGTTTTTTTATGAATTCCATAGGGTGTGTGGAATCTTCAAGGTCATCATCGCTTAACCCTATTGATTCCACATCCCTAGAGAGGTGCTCAGGTACTGCAACTCCCTTTCCCTTTCCCTGAACATCCGTTTATGTCAAGAATATCATTAACAATTACAAAATTAGTCTAAATCACTAAAAAAAGAACATAATAATGTAACAGTTTGCTTCTATCTAATTTGTACAATTATAATGAGGTTTACCTGCTCGATAGAAGTGTTGCAACCTACATCCCTATCTGCAATATGTGATGGATCCATGTCGCCCTGTGACAAAGAAAAAATTTTAAAAAACGTTAGCGAAATTAAACCAATAGACTTAGCAAAAAAACTTCATAATAAAATGGTATATTGGATTCATTAATTGGAGGTTGGTTAATTTAAATGGTATATAGTATGTACCACCCTCATGATATTAACTTTGTTTGTATCTATACGATTCAAACTGTAATCGAGTAGAAGCTCTTTGCCTGCACTTATTGATTTTATCGCACATAAAAATACATGATTTCCCTCATGCGCCTCAAATATACAATTGAGTTGTTTATTAGTTGACCTAGGTCACATACTATTTATAAAACCTACAATATTCCCTGTTGCTTTTGGCCGACCATAAATGTATACAGCCACTCGTTTACTTTGATCATTATCTTTCTGTTGTATATAATTTGCTGACAGTGCATACCTACGCATACTTTTTTTTATATTTAACAATCTGCATCCAATTATTGTAATTTTAACAAGGTCCAACAAACTCCATCAATTCAGCAACTTTATTGTAACAGACCTTTATGTCGTCCATGGAAAATAAGCCTAAACCATGTAACGACGAAGGTGCTATGCGATATATCCTATCGTTAGCACAAAATTTGGTGTTTATTGGAGGAAGTTCCTTGGGCACCCATTGTTTCTATAGATGTTTGTACCTTAGTGGCACCTCAATGTCACCTTTGGTCTCATCATCATAAGAACATGAGCCCCCTTGAGAAAGGAAAAATTTCATGTGTTTGTTGAATTTTCTTCTAATCTTTTGACCTCTTGTTGATCTCCCTATTGTAGACCTACTACATGTGTCACTTTTATTTTCTATTCCTACATTTTCCTCACTCGACGAAGACAGATCTGACAAATACCTATTTGGGGGTACCTGCACTCCATGAAATGAGAGAGTTAATTGGTAATGAGAGAGAAATTTAACAAATGAGGGTAATGTTGATGAAGAAGTCGAGCCTAAAGTTGATTTTGGGATTAAAGTTGGAATAAGTCCAACTGGGGCCTCAAGTGTTGATAACTGTATTAGATTTTCTACTAATGTCGAGGTTTGAAAAACTAAGGAAGATTGTTTTCCAAGTAATTTTAAAAAAATAAATTGTTTCTATAGGGTGTATTGACTAGTTATACATGTCCATCCATGAGACTGTGCAGGATGTTCGTTAAAGGGGTTCAGGGTCCTGTACAATGTAATTCAATTATCTTATGTTAGCTAAAAATTACATAGTACACAACATGAACAACATGAACTTTGTAGACAAAAAGAGTATTAAATAATAAAAAGATGTTGTCATCAAAATCATTCTAATTTTTTTAATTCCTTACCTTTACTTTATGTAGACTATGCAGGATCCTCAACTAAATGGTTGACGATGTCTATAGTCAACGGCTTGTTCCCACCAAGGGTGATAGCATCACACAAGGACTATACCTGAAATCAACACCATCAATTGAGCATCATAAGCATTACTACATGATTTGTAAGTTGATAAACAATAAATACATACGTATCATAAGCATCACATGATGTGTCATCATATATGTAATTGAGCATCACAATTAGGATCACATATATGTCATCATAAACATGTAATCCATCACATATGTATCATAAATCACCATCCATCACATAGGTAATAAACAATCCACATTCTATAAATAAACACAAAGTTCAAAAAATGTCACATGCATCATCATAAACATGTGATCCATCACATGTGTATTTTAAATCAACATCCATCACATAGCTAATAAACAATCCAATTTCCATAAATAAACACAGTTTAAAAAATGTCACATAAATAGTCACTCTCCCTATCTCCATCTCCATATTAAAAGGTGCATCATGAGTTAATTATGTAATGGCATTAGAATTCAAAACATAATGAATTAATTATGTAAAAAAAATTCTATCAAGAAGTCAATATTAAATATATAATATACTAATTGCATACCTCATACATTTCATTCATCATCATGAACATCAAGGTCATCATCGCCAACATCATCATCACCATCATCATCATCATCATCATCATCATCATCATCATCATTATCATCATGACCATCAATGTCTTCGCCATCATCATCACCATCATCACCATCACCACCATCACCATCACCATCATCATCATCATCATCATCATCATCATCATCATCATCATCATCATCATCGTCGTCGTCATTGTCGTCGTCGTCGTCGTCATCTTCTTCTTCTTCATCATCATCATTAAGAAACTATCGATCGTGATCATCATCCACTTCATCTTCTACTTCTTCGGTATCTTCTTCTTCCATCACATTATACTTTATCGACATTCCTCCTAGATCATGTCTAACAACAAATGACCAACCCGGTTTATGTGGAACCTCTCAGTAAAATACTTGCTCACATTGGCTTGGAAGAACATAGGGCTCATCCCCAACTGGTTCAAATGACCTTGTACTTAGCATTGTAAAACCATTATCATGTTCAATAACAGTTCTATCGGGATCATTTTTATTCAATCGTAGCCTGTACCATTTGACGACAAACAAAACTAATTTGAAGGAATTAAAGTCACACTCAAGTATATCATCGAAAATGCCATAGTATCGATTTTGAGACTGTTGAGGATGTATGTCATTTCTCAATGAAATATTTGTCACCTCAAAGACTGCAGTGATGCCAGAATCACAAGTTTGCTTCATGTCATCCAACTTTTTTATGCAAATTTATGACCATTGCAGCACATAGCGTTGTGGTGTTTGACCTACAATATGTCAAACATGTAAAATTTATTGCATTGTGAGTTGATAAACATATGGGTGATTAATAAATTTTTACGTACCTGTTCATCTCTTAAACCATATGCTAAATCAATTTCCCTTTGCATAACATTGGAATCTGCATTACGACGAGCTTCTTTAACCAATGAAGCCACACCTTCCCATGTTAACGTGCATCCAGAATGTTGACAACGTTCAATCCATACTGTCATCCAATCAACATTGTTTGCAATATACAAATGTAGTGCATCCCACTATCGACCAACTGTACAAAAAATAAATAGATGTCTTACAACCGATTTATTTTGAAGATTAAGAATTAATTAACTACAATAACATCTTATAATTACCTCTCACTTTCCTCAATCCACCTTTCCCCGTCAAGTACTCCCCTTCAAATTTGTTAATGGGGTAGGGATCCCAAATGTGATCCACGTGGATCTTTGCTGCAAACCTAGGAAGATATTCAGAAATGTACACCATAGTCTGGTATACCATATATCCCCCCACCATAGAACCCTCAAGATGTTCTCTTTGTCGAACCAAAGCCTTCAAAAATTTCAAGTTCCTCTCAACCATCCACATTGACCTAGTGTGTACAAGTCCACACAATTAGATCTCCTCAACTTGGTGTATGAGGTAGTGTTCTTGTGCATTGAAAAAAGCTGGAGGTAGACACTTTTGCATTTCACACATTAAATGAGGAATTTTTCTCTTCCAATATTTTATATCATCTTTATGGATTTCTTTACATGACAACCACCTACAAGATATTCAAGACACAAAAAAATATATTACATAACAAGTAAAACAAATAGCAAATATAATATCTATACAACGAACTGAACAAATATCACTACTTACCTCATGTATTTTCCAAGATCATATATGACTTGCTTGACATTATTGTCGAAGTCGTCTGGGAGAGATAGAGATAGAACGTACTGCAACAATTATAAAATTATCTTTTCATTTTTTTGTAACATAATACAATGAAAAGTACACGTACGCGCAATACTTAAATACATAGTAAAAACACAAGAACATGAATTACCTTAATGAAGGTATGCCAATCATGTGTTTTCATCCCTGGCCCAAATTCACTTTTCTTTGATATGAGATTGTTTATGTTTGCAACAAATCCTGTGGGAAATCGAATTTTTTGTATGACTTCTTTTATAGCATTGCTTTGCTAGTCCGTTAATAACCAAGGAAGCTCACTTATATTAATCTGGTCTCCATGGCTATTTGATTGAATGACATTTATCATTGCATGATTGGAATCCTGAATGTCACTCCATATTTTGATAATTTTTTCTTTGTCACACCTTCCATCCAATATTTTCCATAATGTATTTGTTATATTATTTCCAATATGCATAGTATCAAACAAATGAATAATTTGTAACTGCTCGTAGTAGGGCAACCTACTAAATTATCGAGGATAAATTTTTAGTCCCTTAGGAAGGTGGTCATTTATGCCTTCACGACCTTCATGATCATCAATCACATCATCAGTAAACAAAACAAAATAGAAAATATGTTTTATGACAAACCAATAGATGGAATGGCATTACCTTGACTATTAATTCTATTATATTCCAACTTCCACAAGTGAAGTGTCATTCTTCGTGGCTTTGATGTATTCTCTTCTTTCCCATTGAAAATATGTTTTTAGTATTTCGATACTTATGATTTTTGTGGAGAAAGTTCCTATACTCATCAAAAACATGCTTTCCTAAACTTTTTGAATGATGAGATTTCATCTTTGGACCACAAACAGGACATGCAAATTTTCCCTTTGTTTGAAGACCTACAAGATAATGTATAATTGGATTAAATATGATAATTTTTTGAATTATAATGTTCATGCACAACTTAAACACTATAACATACCACAAAAATGTGTGAGCCCTGGGGCATCGTGTATTGTCCATTAAAGCATCTCATGGAATTGAAATTGTCTTTGTCCTATTGGTCTAGAGACATCATACATAGTGACACCATTCCATAACTCCAAAAACTCGTCGATAAGAGGCTCGATATATACATTCATATCTTTAACTTGGTACTTACCTAATCGAATGAACAAAAACATTATATAATTATAATGACCATTTTACTGCAATATATAATTAAATTTAGACGACTATATTTAAATGATAAAATACCTGGAACAATCATTGCCAACATTATGTGCTCCCTCTTTATTGACATCCATGGAGAAATGTTATTGGTGATGACAAAAACAGGCCACACTGAGTAAATAGATCTCATCTCTCCAAATGGATTGAAACCGTTCACTGCCAATGAAAGCCTGAGATTATGAGGTTCTTCTTTAAAGTGTGGCCATTTTTCCTCTATGTCCATAAATGTTGAACCATCCACAGGAATTTGAATAATGTCATCTTGACTTCTATTGCGTGCATGGTAATCCATAAATTGTGCCAAGCTAGTGCACTTGAATAATCATTGCATACGTGGAATAATGGGAATATAGCGAAGAACCTTGCGAGGAACCCTTTTTGTTATTTGATCTATTCGATATCTACTGATATGACATTCAAGGAATTCAGTTTGAAATTCATGTTGTTTGTGATATATAATATGATCATTGGGACAAGCATCTATTGCTTGATACTCGATTCCAATATCTTTCATAACAACAGATAATTCTTGGTATGAGCGAGGTAGAATATTTGATGGTGGTAAAACTCACCTATCAATCTACAACAAAAAATATAATTTTTTTATATAAAGAATATTAATGGTACACCATGATTCATAGTTTATTATGACATATATGACATACCTTAACATATGTGACATTGTTATGTTGGATAAACCATTCATAACCTTCAATTTCACCAACAACAATACAATGGAGAGAAGAGTTGTCTGCGAGCCTTCGTAAAGGGCCTCAGATGCCTTCTCAAGTAGAGGGATATCATGAACAACATCAAGGTCATCTTCATCATCATGATCAGTTGTGCGAGTACTAAATGTGTCATGGATCAATGTATTTGTACCATCATCTTCAATTGTGTTTTCTTGCTCATGATCGTCATCTTCCATGGGATCATTATCTTCAGCTTCGATATTCACACCTCCATGTTCATCCACTTCGAAAACCATATTCTTTGGGTTGTGTTGATCCATACCATGTGCTCTAGGGTGCTCGACCTAAATAAAATTAATAAACATATATAAACCATGATCATGATCTCATCATCACATGATTTATTATGTATATAAATTGTTAAAATGATATAATGAAAAACTTACCAATGGATGATAATCATGTCCACCTTCAATGTGACCATGCAGCCTACAATGTTTCTTCGTTGTTTTGATTAGAAGTCTTCTAGTCTTTAACCCCTTACAAATTTTGCAGGGACAATAACATGTTCCATCACCTTTTCTTTTCAAGTTAGACCACAATCTAGCAATTGTCTCCTTATTTTGTTGTTCGTTGATATTGTCTGACATGGTATTTCTTCACAGGCAAGAAAATAGGGCTATAGAACTAGAAATATGAAAGTTGAAATGTTAGTTATGAAATCACGTTTCAGTATAATATACCAAATTAAATTACTTGAAAATGGAAATTATCATCATTGAACCAAAACCATTTAACTCTTCTTTTTCATCTCAAAACATATCTAATGGCTTTGTGGTGTGCAATCCTTGTATAATATATTAAGTTGACTAATGTCTAATTGGGGTAGTTCATGAGTGTCTAATGTGAATTCAGTATCCTAAACATTGGAAAGACCTTATCTGACTTGCCTAATCAATGTGGTTGTTGTCCTAATATGAAATACTGAGTTCTACCCTTGTCTCTGCATCAAACTTCTCACATCATGTTTCTTCAAGAAAACACACTAATATGAATTGAGCCAACACCATGAGGATAGGGTCAAGTATCATGGCAACTAATCATAATACGTGAAGACGGGGCTCACACATAAGTGTTGGCTCTCAACAATGCCACACTTCCAAAATTGTCAGTCTCAAGACTTCTCCTATTGGGTGAGCACTCATTGATGGTCACAAGGCCAAATCAATGTATGTAGGCTTCGAACTCCTAACTCTAGGCTAGGAGGACCCTACACAAGGTCTATGAACACTCACTTGGTATTACAATAGAGAGAGCCTTCCACTAGAACTTTGTTTGCAACGCACACATCAATATTAGTAATAATTGTTATGATGGATGGTCTATTAGGACGGTAAATAAAATGCTTATTCTTTTTCCACCCTTTGAAACTACAACAAGGTATTTGACTTGGCAGGGTCCCCACACATCACTTCAACAATAAACATTAGGCAATTCAACCTTTTGCCTTAATGCATTTTTTTTGTCTTTCACTAGTTTTCTCAATCCGATACATAGGGATATCAGACCTTTCATGGCATCATCACACACGCCTTCAAATATGTAGTCCTTTCATATTTTAGGTGCCTACACACTATGTTGTTGTTAAGCATTGATGTAGTCTTAAGACATCTCATGACTCCATTACATGTCCACACTTGGGTTTACAAACACAACTATGTCAAAACAAAAACAATATCACTAGTAAAACTATGACTGTGACAATCAATACCCTTAGGATAGTCATAAAAATTTAATCTATTTCATTTGGTTTTGATGGACAAACCCTTCTAAAGGTTGCATAGGGTCCCCTCACCCCTCTCTCTATCATCAACCACTTCAAAATACCAATCACTTGGTCTTCCCACCAAATTATTCCTTGATATGATACATAGTATGAAAAAGGTCTTCCCACACATTTGGGTGAATTTATATGCATGAGAGACCAAATTATACATTATTTACTCCTCTCGGTAAACACTAGGCAGGGTTTTGACATTTTTTGGAAAAACTATGATATCTAATTTAAAACACAATGAAATTCAATGCCACAAAAATAAAAAATGAAGTTAACTCACTTCTCTACCACATCCAATCGACTTCCCATCAAATTATGATGATTTTCACAATGAAAAATGAAGAGAATCAGACCGAAATGTCAAAAAATGCACATAAAACCCTGATTTCATTAAGAAAAACTCTTGGATGGCATGCCAAAGGCCTATTTATTCCCATCAAAGTGGGTTACAACCTCAAACCACCATAAACTAACTTTCCAACCATATTTTTAAGAATTTTCTACAAAAAATACAAAAGTTGTCATGGCAATATGACAACTTTTTTCCCAATGGACCTCAAACTTTCACAATTAGGTATCTATTTGTTGTTAGAATGCGATCTATGACTAAGTATTAGAGGATCTTACTAACTTGGGTATCATGCTTTTATGTGTCTCTAACATGACTCCTAGTAACTATATAAGGATCTTACTAGTCCTAGATCTATGCCTTATCTTTTTGATATGGCTCCTAGTGAGAATATATGAATCTTACTAGTTCTAAATGTCATAAATTTGTGTTTTTCATGTTCCATGTGTGTTACCAATGTTACTCATATTACTCACTTTGTACTTCCCTTTTATCTCAATATTGTAGATTGACAATATCATAAGTCTTGGGAGCTACCACCTTTCCAAACTTGTAGTCATCTTGACTCTTCAATATCTTGGTGAAAGAATATTTGGTTTCTCCATATTTTCCCAAGAGCACATGAGCATAATTTCATACTCTTTCTAAGAGGGGGCTAAATATTGCATCATAAGTTTTATCTCTTTAAAAATATACACTAGGTTTGGACTCAATTTAAGTGGTTGTGCCTTATTTATGCCTAATTGTACTTAGGTTTGACAATGTTTCCATAAATTTGGTTCATTCCCTTATTCATGACGTTCCCCATGGCTCATTTTTATAGGACTTGGGTCTTGGGAACCCTTATTCATGGAAATTGGCCCTAAAATTTGAAAGATGAATGTTGGATTTGCAAATAGTAGGAATTTCCTCTCCAAATTTGGACTTTTGCAAAAGTTCAATTTGAAAAGGTGCGAGGACCATCCATATAAGGTCCATCTTGAAAATTAAATGATGATACCATCCATGCATATTAAATAATATAGTCAAGTAATAAAGAAGGAAAACCATTTCCTGAAGTTGTCAAATGATTTTAAAGATGCACAAAAGTCCACTGAATGCAATTCACTAAAAAAGAAAACAAAGTATGCTACAAGATAGTGGGTAAGATGCAAGGAATGAAGTTAAATAGACAAAGAAAAACCATGAATATTACCAAGTCAAAAGGAGCAGCTATGACCTCTTAGGTGTTTTTTCACTTGCATAAATTAGACTTCTTAAGGATAGAAACACATGTAGATAGTAGTATGAAGTCTTTTTGACGATTTTTGAAGTAGTTGAAGGAATGGCTTATTTTAGTTATATCTAACCCTAGACAATTTCATCTCAAAGTAAGGAATAAAACCATACGTCCTATAAGTTTGGGAAGCTAATTGAGTAGCTGGATAAGGTAGAGCATGACTATAGGGTAGTATTGAGACTCTCTTAACTCGCATCTAAGACTATATTTCTTTTGTGCACAGAAAACCCTAGGATTCCTAAGGCTCTCTTGGAATTCCTTAGGCCTATTAGAACATGTACCAAGTATCTAGGAGCTTACAAAGCCAATTCAACCATATTTCAAGTGAAAATACAACAAAAGGAGTAAAAGCTTTGAATACACCTCAAAAAACCACTCCTAGGTGGCCAAGTAGGTGGAAATTGTCTTTTCCAACATTTTTTTCTTCATTGATGTAGCCCTATATTCTCTTTATTATTTGAGATGAGATATAGGACTCCTAGGGCTTAGGTCATCTTAGTTCTTTAAATTCTATGCCAAGTGTTGTAACTAAAAAAATTATTACAACTAGAGATATTATTTAATATCATTTAAGGTTGCAGTAGTGCAAGGAACATCAATATGAAAAGAGAAGGGATGAAGAAGTTAGGGACCTTGAAATTATACATCAAAACTATGATACAACTAGCTGGGATAGAATTTCCCCCTCATTGGGATAGCCATTTGACTCCTATCAGGATAGTTGAACAAAGACAAAGAAGGTGGATAAAGACAAGGGCAAGAAGAAGGTTAATGAAGAGGGAGATGTTGAAGAGGAAGAAAAGAATCAGAAAGATCAACAAAAAGAAGATGAAGAAGATTAAGATGTGTAACCTAGTTTGATGTTTTATCTAGTTTTGGACTTGAAAATTATTTATGCCTTGACAATATTTTATGTTTTTATGGCTCATGGAAACTCCCAACAGTTAGAAGATCATCAACACTAAATACTTGATAAGGCACTGAATATAAAACAGATTGATTAATTAATACTATTTGGTATGAATTCCTTTGTATATAATAGAATGGATGTTGGATTAATGAATATACTTCTACAAACTAATCATTGAGAAATACATTGTTGGCGGTTCTGTTATTACCCAGTCCAGTATCAATCTGATCTTGTTGGGGAAGCATCTCACAATCAAACCACAAGGTCTCACTGTCGATTAGTCTACTATTACCAGGGTTCAGCCTCCAATTTGTGAAATTTTGCAACTTATTTATTTTATGCTAAGTATATGTCTGATAGTTTTCCTCTTTCATACGATTGAATACTTCCAACCATGGTAGAAGGGAAGTAGGGTTGCAAGAGTAGTACGGTGATGGTTCTGTGTGGGAAAAGGGTTACAAAGCATACTTCCCTTGGACGTAGAGGAGATGGCTTCTACAGAAACCTACTGTAACCTCTTTCCCCTGTCATGGTAAACATTCAAATCCAAAATTCCAAAATTCCTCATCCAAACATTATGCAAATCCGAAATTCCTCATGCAAATATTAACCAAATATTATGCAAATCTGAAATTCCTCAAAGGCGAAGATTCAATGAATGAAGGTGAAGATTAAATAATTCCACATATTATGCAAATCTGAAATGAAAGTGAAGTTCACCAATTTCTCATATTATCCAAATCCAAAATGAAGGTGAAGATCCTACCTCGAATGGTGAGTGTGTCATTTTATCTTGCCAGGGGTTGAGCTCGACGTGGAAGTCTGTGTGGGATTGAATGCAACACAAATGAATTGCCCTCTTTTTTCTTTTTTTTTAAAGTAATACCCGTTGCCGTCAAAATTTTGATGAATGTGGGCACTTTTTCAAAAAAAATCAAATTTGGTCACAATATACCTTCTCCATCGGAAACCTCCATCGGAATTCTAGACCAAATGTATTCGTGTAAACATTGGATTAAGGCTATGGAAGATGAATTGGAACAAATTGAAAAGAATAACACATGGACATTAGTTCCCCGACCTAAAAACAAAAATGTAATTGGAACTAAATGGGTATTCATAAATAAAGTCAATGAAGATGGTAAGGTAATCAGAAAGAAAGAAAGACTAGTGTGTAAGGAATATTCACAGAAAGAAGGAATTGATTACAATGAAACCTTTGCACCCGTAGCTAGAATTGAGGCAATCAGATTATTATTAGTTTTTGCAGCACACAAGAACTATAAAGTATATCAAATGGATGTTAAATGTGCATTTTAAATGAAGATCTTGAAGAGGAATTTTACATTGAACAATATGATGGATTTTCTTTGACAGATGACAAAGATATGGTTTGTAGGTTAAGGAAAGCTTTATATGGATTGAAGCAAGCTCCTAGAGCTTGGTATGCTAGATTGGACAAACATCTTTTGAAGCTTGGTTACACTAAAGGTAATGCTGACAACAACTTATATTACAAAGTGACTAATGATGCCATCTTGGTTATTGAAGTTTTTGTTGATGATATAATTTTTGGAGGAGAAGATGGATTGTGTAAATACTTTTCTAATAAGATGCAGGAAGAATTTGAAATGTCTATGATTGGACAGATAAAATTCTTTTTAAGATTGTAGATTTCACAGACTGATAAATGTATATTCATAAATCAATCAAAGTACTTGAAGGAATTACTTAAGAAATTTGGCATGGAAAACTCTAAACCAGTAAGTACGCCTATGACTACAACTAATAAACTATCTTTGAAGGATGAATCAACACCTGTTAATCCGACAAGATACAAGTCTATGATAGGAGGTTTACTATATTTGACACAAACAAGACCTGATATTATGAATGCAGTATGTATTGTTTCAAGATTTCAGAGTAATCCTAAGGAAAATCATGAATCAACAGTAAAAAGGATTTTCCGGTATCTACAAGGCACAACAAATCTTGGTTTATGGTATCCTAAAGAAGAAATTTTTTATTTATGTGCATACACAGATGCAAATTGGGCAGGAGATGTAGATGACAAAAAAAGCACCACCGGTGGAGCATTTTTTCTTGGCAATAGACTAATTTCATGGTTGAGCAAGAAACAAAGTTGTACATCACTATCAACAACAGAATCAGAATATGTTGCAGCAACAACTAATTTTACACAGGTATTATGGATTAAGCAAATGTTGAAGGACATAAAGGTATAATGCAAGGAACCTATAATCATTTACTGTGATAATATGGCAGAAATTGATATATCTAAGAATCCGGTATTTCACTCTAAAACTAAACATGTTTCTATCAAATTCAATTTTCTAAAAGAGAATGTTGAAGCAAAAGAAGTGAAATTAGTTTATGTGAATACTAAAGAGCAGATTGCATATATCTTTACTAAACCTTTGACTAAAGAAACTTTTGAATATCTAAGAGAGCAACTTGGAGTTATACCCTCACCGGTAGAAACTTAGATAGTTGGAGCATGGTATCAGACAAGTAGAATTAACATAGAAATCTTTTTTCAGCATTGATGAAGGAGAGCTACTTCTCAGGGGGAGTAGATTGAATAAATATGGTTATAACAATTGGTATTTGTAACAAGTTCTATGAACTGATTGTATTTGGTTTTGTATTGCTTTGGAATTTGATGTCAAAGGGGGAGAGATATCTATGGAAAAACACATTATCTTTGGGGAGAGATTATTCATTGGGAGAAATATTGTTACTCTCTGTATCTATATTTTGATGATCTCTTTGGGAGATTGTTGGTTTTTGGTTTTTGGTATTTCTACTTTGGCACTTAGATGGTTTTTTCATCTTGTGTTGCCATCAATGCCAAAGGGGGAGATTCTTGGTATTATGGATGTGTTGCATTGGTTTTGTCATTGATGTCAACACTTGAGAACACTTGAGAACACTTGGAGATCTTTTGTTATGTTCATCGGCATGTTCAGTGACTTATGCACAGTCACCGGTATTTGGTTCACCGACAGGTTATATTATTCACCGACACTGAGGATGATCTATTATCATCTGGAGATTACTTGGTTATGTCGAAGACATTATTTGAACACTTGGTTTTGGTGATTTGGTCATTGATCTAATTGGGTTTGTACATTTGCTGTTACTGGCATATAGGTCTAGGTTATGGACCGGCAAGCATTATCTATTCCAAATCAGCACGACACGTTATGGAGATGATTTGTTATTGTTGTAAATGCATTGAGCTAACATCATGCATCACATATTGATTCATTTGTAATTGATTTTATTGTAATATCTTAGTGAGCTGACCTACACATTTGGTCTTAGGTTTTGGTATATATGTAAGTGTTCACATTAAAACCCCCCGGTCTAGGGTTTGCTACTGGGTTCCCCTTTTTTGTTTTCCTCTTTAGTTTTCCAGCAGCGCAGGGTGTGTAGGACAATTGTCGGCATGACGTTACTCCCTCGGTCCGTATTTAGCATCCAGTTTTTGGAGTAGCGCGATGGTGACAAATGGAAAGGCGTGCTGACTAGTTTCCTTTTTGGGGCCCACCTTTTAGCGCAGTAAGCAATCGATTACCCGCATTTCTGTAGATTTTCTAGCAGCTTGTCCGTGGTTAGTGAAATATTTTCAGTTCATGACAGTATGAAGACCGTTGCAAGTAAGAAGTGGGGTTTCAGGGCCGTTTTGCTCGGTGTGATCTTTAGGGCGACATGACATGGCTTTCTGTTCAGGGTGTTATGCCTTTTTGGCATGTTTTGGGAGCTGTTTTCCAGAGTCGGGTGCTCTATTTATGCTTGTTTTTTCCCTGTCGCCAGGGGATTCAAAACTTTTGAAGAACAATTAAGTTTACTTAGTAGAGATTTTAGCCTTTAAAAATTTATTACTATTTGTCTGAAGAAGGTTATTCAAATTGTGCCTGCGGCCTTTATGATACTTCTTTCAGTATGATTTGATGGTCTTTTCTGTGTTGTTCTATTAAAATTCCAATAACTTTGGGAATACATCTATCTAAGATTTTGCTAATTAAACTATGTTTTGCACTTTTTATCTGGTAAATGCATGATGAGTATTTCCTTATGTTGTAAAGAAATTTAATTGTACCTTGGTTATGTTCTTGATCCGGACTTGTAGATTATTGAATGGGCTTATGAAAGTCATATGTATTTGGATTTTGTATGCTCGTGTCCTTTAAAAAAGCTCTGGCGTATCACCTCAATAGTCTAGATTTACTGTTCTTAATGTTTCTTTCTTCCCCTTTTTCCCTCCAAATCCATAAGGAAGATTCGACTTCTCAATCCCAGAGGTTATTTAGTGGAACCCACATAACAGGTCCCTCATCATTAAATTTCCCATAAGGCTATTCATTTCCAAGGTAAAATTTAGAGTCAACAGTTCTTTTTCTGGCATGCCCTGTGGGACCAATTACTTCAAAATATATCTCTGAGCTAGTTTATGAGTCATAAGCCTGTCACCAAGAGTCAGACAACTTTAAACCCTCACCTTCTTTTTCCTTCATTGGTGACCGTCCATTCAGCCACAACTTCATCCTCTTGGGGTTTTCCCACAATCATACATGTTGTGATGGCATAAGTTCCCCCTAGAAATTTTGTGACTTGGGATAATGGTAGCCCCCTCATTCCCCCAGTTCCACCCATGGTTTGGGGAGCCATCCCTACAGCTGTGCTTAAGGTCATTCCTAAGTTCACATTAAAATGTCATAAAACCTCTGGGGAGCATTTGCAAGATGTAGCTACTGTCTACATTGTCCATGGTATCACTGAATAGAACGTGGCTCTAAGATTGCTCATAGCATCTTTCAAAGGAAAAGATTTGGACTAGTTCAGATCCTCAGGCCCCAACACTATAGGAGATTGGGATCAGCTGGGAGATCATTTCTTTCAGAGATTCTTGGATAAAGCTAACAGATCATCCTTAATGCACCAACTCATTACAATAAAGAGAGCTTCGATCAGAGCACTAACCAATTTTAATCTGAGGTTTCAACGAACCTGGCAGAGGATACCGTTGTCTGCTCGTCCTCTGACGGATATGGCTTTTGTATTCTATCTAAAAGCTTTCAATTCTAACATATCAGTGATGATTCAATCTTTAGGAGGTAATACTCTTCCGCAAGAATTTGATATAGCAGTCCAAGTTGAAAATAACCTTATCGACGCTAGAAAGCTAGCCCCCCGCCCTATAATGCCAGTATTCCCTGAAATATCTACCCAAGTTGTGGAAGAGTTCGCTCCTAGTACATCTGCTCTGCAGTCTATGTACTCGTTTCCTACTCCCTTAACCACTTCTTTGGCTGCTGAAGATGGTGATATGAAAAATCTCCTGAGATCCTTCTCTAATGAAATTCTCAACCTAAATAGAGCCCAAGTCTCGCCCGCCAAGCCCCCTTTCAGAAAAATTTCCAAGGGAATCGACCTTCGTACCAACATACGAATCATCATTATAAGAAACCTCTTCCGTCAAATGGCCAAATAGTCCTAGTCCCCAATCCGTTGTAGGTTGTCTACCCAACCGCTAGTAGGGAACTGACAGTAGGTCAAAATAACTTGGCAGATGACACCAACTCTTGGTGTTTCCTGTGCAACAATGCTCATACTCTGAGGAATTTCCCAAGAGGGAATTTGCAGCAGAGAGTTACAAAACAAAGGAACTCAGACATGATGCCGGATGAGTCTACATATACATCTCTGGGTATGGACAATGCGGCTTTTGTTGCTTAGATGCAAGGGATGTCATTACAACAAGAAGCAGAGATCGCCCTTGACCATGCACTTTTTTCATGGATGGAGGACAAGGATGCAATACTGACCAATGGCATAATCACCCCAAAGGATGGAGCCCCTCTTGTGCACTCAGATTACAATCTTCGCTCTAAAAGGCGTTTGATTGGGGAAGACACCGGCAGTATGAGATCAGTGCCCGTGGACAGGCCCTCGGAACCACCGGTCATTAATTCTGCCTATCCAAGGAAAGAGTTCATCCCTTATAAGTCGAAGGAGCTGAAGGTTCTCACACCTCAGGTGTTGGATGTAGTTGAACAATTGAAGAAGGCCCTAGCTCATGTCTCTCTGTGGGATCTCCTGAGTATCCTAGAGCAAAAGAACAGACTAACAGAGGTATTGTCTCGTGACCAAAAAGACACAAGTGCGGTAGCTCCACAATCTCTTAAGACTGACGGAACGGGTCCCCGACCAGTAGTGGGTAAAGCACACTCTCCAGCCGTATTGACAAATGAAGGTAAGCCTAAGCCAAATCCATTCTACCATACCCTTATAGTTGGAGATAAACTTTTGCATAACTCCATGATAGATTTCAGGGCTAGCACTACTATCATGCCTAAGCAAATTGTTGAGGTATAAACATTAGGTATGATCCTTTGAATAAAGGAGTCATGCAGCTCAATGGGAACAAGGTTCAGATGGTAGGTCTCATCAAAATCCTCCCCCTAACATTATTTGCATGTCCAAGTGTGACAGTGTCTCAAGAAGTAGTAGTCATCGATATCCCCCCTGTCTTTGGACTCTGGCTTTCTCAAGATTTTACCGCTAAAATAGGAGGTTGTATGTCCCTAGATTGGTCCCATCTCATCCTCCATACCCAACACGATGCCAAGATGAAAATATTTTCAGAACCCCTTCACGCTAAGCATATAGCTGACCAGGCCTTGATTAATTTTGAGCCTACCCACACCTCTATATCCAATGATGAATGAAAGGTGGTAGAGCTTTTAGAAAATGAAGAAGTAACAAGAGAGATTCCACCTGAGCAAGAAGCTTCCCTGAATGAGTTCATAGATTCAGACCCCTTCTCTAATTACCATGCCACTGGCCTGGGTACCTATTGCATTTTTGAAGAAAATCAGATCATCCCAAAGCTCACTATAGTCTGAAGAACAGTTGTCTTCAGCACTATGGACCCTACACTTCGACGGTGCCAAATGCAAGATGGGCTCCGAAGTGGGAGTTTGTCTCACTTCCCCTTTGGGCGATCAAATCCTAAAGCCTTTCTGGTTGTTGTTTGCATGCTCAAATAATGAAGTAGAGTATGAAGGACTGATTCAAGGTTTGAACATGGCGGAAAAGATGGGCATTAAAAAATTAAAAGTCCTTAACGATTCTGAGCTAGTGGTTCATCAAGTTCGAGGGATATCCAGTGCCAAGCATGTCCGCATGAGGTCTTACCGCGCTAGAGTGTGGGATTTAATAGAAAGTTTTGATGCTTTTAATATTATAAACATTCCTTGGAAACTAAATGCCATAGCAGATCAAATGGCCACCATGGGAGCACATTTTGATCCTGCTACAGACTTCCTAACCGGCTCCCAAGCAATCAGTGTGGTTGTCCGCCTGGCTATTCCCGATAATGATACTTATTGGCAAGTGTTCGAAAGTGATGAACAGATCGCTTTGTTCATCCAAAGCTTGGGAGAATTTGCTGACCAGCTACAACCTAAGATAAAAGAAGCTTACGGGAATCAGGTCATCCAGTTAAGTCCAATAAGCTCCCTAATGGTTTTATCACCTTAGAGAACCTTTTTGACCATGAGGATGCTAAAAAGAATAAGCAAAAGCTCACAGTGAACAAAGAGGATTACACCGAGATGTCAGTCAGCAGCAGAAGAATTCTCAAGGTAGGAAAAGTTGTTTCCTCCGAAGACAGAAAGTAGTTGGCCCGATATTGTGATGAATATGAAGGTGTCATGGCTTGCTCTTATGAGGATTTAAGGGGTTATGATCCTAACATCATCCAACATACCATCGAGCTTGCAAATGAGGCTAAGCTGGTTCAGCAGAAGCAAAGACCAGTTAACCCAAAAATTGAATCCCTCATGGCTCAAGAGTTGAAAAAGTTGATCGAATCAAGGATTATTTACCCCATAAAGCACAGTACATGGGTGTCAAATTTGGTCCCTGTTATGAAGAAAAATGGAGATATCCGGCTCTGTGTGGACTTTTGAGATCTGAATTAAGCATCGCTCAAAGACCACTATCCCCTGCCATCCATGGAATAATTACTGAGCACAGTGGTCGGATCAAAAATATTCTCAATGCTCGATGGTTTCTTAGGATACAACCAGGTAAGTGTGAGAGCGGAGGACCAGCACAAGACGATGTTCACTACTAAGTGGGGAATGTTTGCATACCAAAAGATGGCTTTCGGATTGTCAAATGTGTGAGCAACCTTTCAAAGGGCCATGGATTTAGCCTTCAAAGAGATAATTAATAAGATCATCTTAATATACTTAGATGACCTAACTGTGTTTTCCAAACACTGGGAGGATCATTTTGATCATCTCGAGTTAGTCCTCCAAAAATGTCTTGAATTTGGGATCTCCTTAAACCCAAAAAAATGTATCTTTGGGGTTCATCAAGGAAAATTACTTGGGCATATAGTTTCAAAAGAGGGTGTCTCCATTGATCCAGACCGAGTCAAAGCTATTAAAGACCTTCCCCTCCTGGTCAACAAAAAGGGAGTCCAATATTTTCTAGGAAAGGTCAATTTTGTTAGTCATTTTGTCTCTCACTTTGCCAGAATAATAAGACCCATCACTCTCATGCTAAAAAAAGATATACATTTCAAATGGACTATTGAAGCCAAAAAAGCTTTTGATGAAATAACAAATTATATCTGTTCTGCTCCCGTATTGTCTAACCCAGACATGTCTAAGGACTTCATAATGTACATTTTTTTCTAGTTAGCATAGCATGGCCATGGTCCTAACCCAAAAAGATGCCCAAAAAGGAGGAGATTATCCCATAGCTTTCCATTCAAAAAATCTTAAGGATTATGAGGCCCGATACAACTTTGTCGAAAAGAAGGCCTTAGCCACCATAAAAGGACTAAAGAAATTCAGGCATTTCATTGCCTGTAATAAAACCATGGTGTACGTAACCCATCCCGCAGTAAGGGAATACATCATGGAGGGTGACATCACTGAAAAGAGGGCAAATTGGATCACTAAGATTCTAGAATATGATGTCAATATCAAGCCAACAAAGCTTGTTCGCAGGAGAGGCCTGTGTGAATATATAGTGCAAGACTGTGAACCTCGCAATGATGAAGCGGTCGTAGAGGAAACAATTATGTTTGTGCCGAATGTTCCCAGTGATAGTTGGATTGACAAAAGGAAGCATTTTATGAAGACTAGGATTTTTCCCAAAAATCTCCCCCCAGCTAAGAGGAGATTCTACAGACTTCAAAATAGTGGTTTTTGCCTAATAGATGGAACTCTTTTCAAAAGAAATTTTGATGGAGCCCTGCTCCGTTGTGTGGACCGGAGCGAAGATGATAGAATCCTACATGAGTTTCACTACAGCTCCTCAGGAGGCCACTTCTTTGCACCCACAACCACTATCAATATTAGTCAAGCTGGATATTTTTGGCCGTCCATGTTCAAAGATACACACAATTTAGTAAGGGGATGCAAAGAGTGCCAATATTACATGGGAAGAAGTAATAAAGTTGCAATGCCACTCAGGTCCATGTCAGTGGAAGAGCCTTTCGCTCAATGGGGCCTTGATTTTATCAGAATGATCAACCCCCCAAGTTCAGCCAGACATAAGTGGATCCTAATTGCTACTAATTATTTCACCAGATGGTCTGAAGTCATTCCTTTATGGAATTCATTAGAAAACGTGGTGTTGGCTTTCTTAGAGGATTTGATGTGCTAATACAATCCCCCAAAATTGTTATATCAGATAATGCGCACGTGTTCACAGGCTTGCGGATTACCCAATTTGCCCTCAGCAGAGGTATTTATCTCAAAACCTCTTCTAACTACTATCCTCAAGGGAATGGACTTGCTGAATCCACTAACAAAAACCTGATTAGAATTATTAAAAGGATAGGTTCTGAATACAAGAGGGAGTGGCACCACCACCTAAGAAGCACACTATGGGCAGACCACATAACACCCAAACAAATTCTAAACAACTCCCTGTCCAAGCTGGTATACGAAAAAGATGCACTTTTCCCCATGTCACTAGAGATCACGGCATTGCAATTGCTAATATCAATGGAGGTTGCCAAAAATGGCCCCATGGTCGTAAGGTTGGCAGAGATTATGGAGCTAAAAGAAGCGAGGGAGGCAACTTTCACGACTCTCCAAGATAGATAGGAAGTCAACAAAAGATGGTTTGACAGTAAAAAGAGTTCTAATCAGATTTTCACCCCCAGAGACCTCATATTGAAATATAACAAGAGGATGGCGAAACCTGGTCAGCACGCCAAGTTCGACTGCCTATGGGAGGGACCTTTCCACATTATAGGTTGCAAAGGTTTTAATGCTTTTGAGTTAGAAGACATGAATGGGGACCCCCTCCCCATCTCGGTTAACGGTTTCCACCTCAAACCTTTTCATTAAGGGCTCCCTTCTCTTTTTAAGGTATATAATGTATATAATGTTCATAATGTATATAGTGCCTATTTATCTTATTTATTTCCAGCTACAATCAAGCAGGCAGATAGAGAAAGAAGAGAAGACAGATAAAGGAGAAAAGCAAAAATCGATTATATTAAGAGCATTCTTGTATTTTTGTTACAAAATGAATAGGCTCTTGGCCTCTCCCTTTTCTACAATTTTTTGTTCAAATCCAAGTTGACAGTTCGTCACCTCTTCAGCGGCTCTCTTCAGTCTCTCCCTCGTCAATGTCAAAGTTTTCTTCTTCCCCCAACCACTCTGAGTCAAAGGCACTCTTGAGCTCCCCGAGCGTGAAAATAACAACCAGGTTTGGTTGCTGATCTGGCATTAAAATTCTCGGGAAGATATAGTCCCTGAATCCAGTATACTAGTCTGTGCCTTCCAAGACCGGGACTATCAAATGGACACACAAAATAAATTTCGTGGCAAGCTCGGCACGATACCGATGAGAGGACATCGTCATTGTTTTCAGCCCATCGATGAGTGGATGCCAAGCCACCTCCTCGTTGAGTGTGATGAAACGCTCCAAGTGAGACGCCAGAGGGAGCCTTCGGAAGGGTACATAGTATGCAACTACATTCTCCAGTCCACCCAAGTAATCCTCGAAAAAGAGAGCCTAAGTCAGCTGCGTCACTAGCACCCCAGACTGACTGCAATCTAGCAAAGAGGCTATGAATCGTGAGCAGATGTCCGTATTCACTCGATATTGGTCTGGGTTACCAACAATATCCTCTCCAAGTGTCCATTTAATGGCGGCTATTATTAAAGGGTTCTTCCTGCACGTCATCCCCTACAACCTCCACTCAAAAATGTTTCCCAAGAAAGTGACCTACGCTTTCTTGCTGACGAGCCTAATAGGAGTATCCATTTCTATAGAAGCTCTGTCGTTAAAGCTTGCAATATGGTAAAAGAATGTCTGGAAAGACATATTTATAGCATAATTTCGGCAGAAGGATGTCCAATGCTTAGAGCTCATGCCTTCCCAAATACCAATGTTTCTATCATGTCTCCATTAATTCGTGTCATGCAAATGGGATTGTCCTCAGGATACCGAGGTCTTGTCAGTTACCTCGAGAGAGAAATGGATATGAGCAAAGAGCCATGCGTACATTCAGGTATGTCACACTTTAAATATCAAGTTCCACCAGACTGTTTCAGCCCATGTGAGCATTATTTCTGACCGATCCTCTCGATCAAAGAAAATATTTGCCTGAGGGATTTTCCCCTAAGTAATGTTAAACTAGCCAAAGGTATTCTAGGGAAGCGGGAATGATGAGGCCCTTCATCCACCGGGGTTTATTGCAGCAACAATTTGAGCTGACACACATGTAAGTAGGTCCTTGTCATTAACCATTTAGCTTTTGCGAAAATCCAAGCGCATTATGCATTTAATGCTTGAAGCTTTCCCTCCTATCGGTCAGTTGTGTTTTTGAAAAGCGAGAGAAAATAAGGCAAGCAAAGTTTATCTCCCATTTTAAAATTTTTCCAAGAAAAAGAAGGGAAGCTTTCTGTCCATAATGGATTCTGAGGCTGCCTCCGCAAGTGTTGTTCCTAGAGATTTCTAGGTTAATGTTTTTGAAGAACTATCTTATTCTACACATGTCGTCCCTCCAAAGAAAGAGTATCCAAAAATGAAGGCTAAGGCTAAAACGACAACTCAAAATGCATCTCCTGTTTTGGATTCTTTGGAAAATATTTTTGAACCTGAGATTCGTAAGCAGCCCAAGAACCTGAGAGAGGCTGCTTGCTCGAGGATGCTACATCACAGAACTAACCCTCAATTTGTGGTGGTGTGTTTCTAGAATAGTGGTTCTCCCCAATGCTTGGTTCCCATAGTCCCGTACTGCCTGAGCTCATAGCAGCTTGTGTAGAGGTTTTTTATCCCACCTCAAGCTCTGTTAGCGGCTCCCTCCTGAGATTGGTCATATCTCTGGAAGCCATTAGGGAGATGATGTGCTTCCCAATCTTTGAAGAAATAGAGATTTTCTTAGAAAGCTCAATGGAGGAATTATGGAGCACCAGGAGAGACAATTTGACTTTCTGTCAAAGTACCCTGAATCGAAGTCTGTCAGTTGAACTTCTGAAGTTCCCTTTGTCCTACAGTGACCTAGAGCAAGACGATCTCAAAGATATCTCTTCTACCCTGGCATGGTTGTGTGGTCATGATAGCGACCGGGATATCACAGCCTCCATGATGCGTTTTCTCTTCAAATGTAGCAAGCAAAGAGAACTTTTTCACTTTGACTTCTCTGTAACTATTGCTAGGGCCATCATTAAACAATTATCTAAGTTCTAGTAGTTGCGGTGCTTCAAATTCTCTTCGGTATTGGTACACCTTCTTTTGCACCAAAATGAGGCTTTCTTCGGACAGTTCATGTGCTTGGCTACTTACAACGAATCTGGGAATGTAATGTCGGTGTCCTACTGGACACCCCTGCTGCTGGCCTCCTATGATTCCTATCATTTTTTGGATCTGTTTTCTTTCATCCGAGTGCATGGGTTCTCTGAAGGACCTTTTCGGCTACCCACTTACGTAGCTAATCAAACCCTGGCCCTTGAAATGGCAAGGCAGTTGGTGAGGATTGAAGGAGCCATCGAGGCTGGAAAGCATGATACCTCTATCACCGAAGATAACAAGGCCATTGGCCCAATCACCCTAGTGAGAAGAAAAATTGTAGAAGAAATCCCGACGTCAAAGATGGTGTAGCTTGGTTTTGTAGTGATTGATGACTCTTGGAGTTATGACCCCAATGGTTGTTTAAGCAAAAGAAAGAATGTTGTCAGGCATGAGCCTCAGAATTTATGGGTAGAGCACACGAACCCCCAGGTTGACGACCTGAACCTATATGTGGGCCCTGACAATTTTCCTATCTTAAGACGCCCCCATGGCTAAAGTTCTATTCTCCCTTGTAGAAGTTCAACCCCGCAAAGCCTATTCCTTGGGCGTTGTTGGAAAACATGAAGACTTTAGTTTGGCCCAGAAGGAAAAGGGAAGATTTTTGGGTTTATCAACAGGAGGTAAATCAACCTAGAGCCAGCATCGGGAATGCACCCTTGGATGAGCGTTTTGAATAGGAATGGTGTAAGGAAAATAAATCTGATGATGAGATAGGTGACAGTTCCTCACATGGGGACTCGTCTCCCGAGATTTCCGCACGGCACGAGGTTGAGGTTATAAATATCAAAGGGCAAGATCTGGAACCACAAACTCTCCTTCCTTTGGATAGCGTAGCTCGTAGGCCTCGTTCACAGGCTAGTAAGAGACATTCTGAGAAGCAGTCCCTCAAGAGCCCTCCAGAGAAGAAACAATATCTTAGCACATCAGGAGGAAAACCACCCTCGGATCTTCAGTGGCCACTGCCTTCCACTGTTCAGGTATGTCCTTTTTTTCCCTCATCTCTGGCTCATGATATTCTTTCGGGTGTCCCCATGGCCGTAATGTAGAGCTCAGTCCCTACCGCTCTCACTTTAGGCCTGGCAGGTACGACGGTTGATCCCCAAAATGTGCTCCCACAAGCTTTTGTCCCTTTCCCTTCCACGACTTTCATATCCACAGTGTTTCCCTCACCAACATCAGAAACAACCCCTATGTCATGTAGGCTAGGTTTTGGAGAGTCCTCTCCTCAAGTTATGGGCGCAGCATCCTCAAGCCCTTTCCCGTTAGGGGTTTCCCCTTTTGTCCCATTATTTTCCCCATTGGCTCTGGCCCACCCCATCCAAACTACTTTCGTTGGGCCCATTTCACAATTCCCCTTTGCAGTCCCTCCTAGTGTAGCTTTTGCAGGTCAAGCTATCAATAATCTAGTTGATTTCTAGTAGTAGGTTGCTTATGATAGAACCACTAGCCTGGGTAAGACGAGCAAGTGGAAGGAAAAGGAAGGTGCTCATCCAGCCCGCCCTCATTTGCAAACACATTTCAGTGAGCAAAAGGATTACCTCTACTTTGCAAATCTTTTTCCAAGGTTGACAAACTGGAATCTCAAATGAGACCAAATGATTACGCGCTACAAGCCATCATCGTTAGTCTTCAAAGTGCCACGGCATCTGACAAAGTAGGAATGATGGACGAGACTTCAAAAGCAGTATCCACATATTTTATCAAGAAGAGCCGCTCTCTGGAAAAGCTCCAAGCAGAAAATGTTAGTCTCTAAGATTCCCTTACACAACAAAAGAAGGAAGACAGAGCCCGGGGCTCAGAAATCAATCATCTACAAAGTCTGCTAGCTCAGGCTAATTCGAAGAAATGGAAGTTGCAGTCGGCCTTCAACAATGTGAGCTCTCAGCTAAAAGGCCAATAAGCAATGAGGAACGTGGCTCTGAAGGAATTGTAAGAGAAGGATGCGGAAATACAACAATTAAAGGTTGCCTCTAGGGATGTTACTCAGGTCAAGATGCAGCTTAGCGAAGAAATCCTTCTCAAAGAGGATTATGCCCATTAACTGAGTGAGGCCCAAATATCATTGTCTGAGGAAAAGACAAATTTTGAAGTAGAGGTAAAAGCGAGAGAGGCTAGTCTTGGATAATCTGGTGAGTGCATTTCAGAGTTGGAGACTCTTTTGTGGCATGAACAAGATCGTACATTGTAGCTACAGCAAGATGTTCAGAGTGGAGAGGCAAAGATCCTTACTTTGGAAAATCAAGTGGCCATTGAACAAAGCAAATGCAGCCGGCTCCAATAGGAAATGGTTGCGAAGGATAATGAAATTTCATGATTACTGAACATTCCACCTTCGCAGCAGATTTCTCCAGATTTTTCTACCATGTTGACAGAGTTGTATGTTTCTCATTAGGAAAAGGTAAAGCAGTACTGTCCCTTCATGTAGCCTATGTTAAGATTCCTTAGTGACACACAGTCCCTTTGCACTGAGGCCAATGCCCTCATTAGCAGTTCCATGCTTGTCATCGGTCCTAAGTTCCCAGTAGCCCAGAGTCTTATTCAGTTGTTGTATTCCACTCAAGATGAGGGACTAAGGGAGAAAGGGATTGCTGACCATCGGCAATTGATTAAAAAGATGAATGTTTTCATAAACCGGCACAAGATAATCATGCAGGCTTCAGCAGCCCTAGCGCCCTTGCAATTTTTAGTTCCAGACATCAAGCAACATTTAGAGAGGTTTGTTTCATTGGGCCTCCCCTCTCCTTTTCCTACAGATGATACTGTGCTAGGGTTTGAACAAATATTAAGCCAGGTTGAGTATTTGCAACAAGATAGAGCTTTCCTGCAATGCCTGGGGAATCCTATTTCGGTGACCAAGATGGAGTGTCTTTTACACCCTCTGGCTCAGCTCTCTGCCCTCTTGAAATAGGTCCAGGATGAGCTTGTACCCTTACCTTTTGATGAAGTAATTTGCCTGGATCAATATTTCCAGAATTTAGAGGCGCAAGCTACGCTCTTTGAGGATGAACGGTTGCATTTGCAATAGGCCTTTGATCTGCTCCATCCCGTTTTGGCATGAAGTCCGATCTGTGAGCTAGTAGTTTTGGGTTCTCCTATTCTGCAGGCAAAATTTCCCATGTTAGTCGCCAAGAAATGTTCACATTAAAACCACTCGATCTAGGGTTTTCCACTGGGTTCCCCTTTTTTGTTTGCCTCTTTAGTTTTCTAGCAGTGCAAAGCGTGTAGGACAATTATCGGCACGATGTTACTCCCTCGGTCCATATTTGTCATCCAGTTTTTAGAGTAGCGCGATGGTGACAAATGGAAAGGCGTGCTGATTGGTTTCCTTTTCGGGGCCCACTTTAGCAAGCGGTTACCTGCATTTCTATAGATTTTCTAGCAGCCTGTCCATGGTTAGTGAAATATTTTCAGTTCATGGCAGTATGAAGACCGTTGCAGGCAAGAAGTAGGGTTTCAGGGCCATTTTGTTGGGTGTGATCTTTAGGGCGACATGGCATGGTTTTCTATTCAGGGTATTATGCCTTTTTGGCATGTTTTGGGAGCTATTTTCCAGAGTCGGGTGCTCTATTTATGCTTGTTTTTTCCCTGTCGCCAAGGCATTCAGAACTTTTGAAGAACAATTAAGTTTATTTAGTAGAGATTTTAGCCTTTAAAAAACTATTACTGTTTGTCTGAAGAAGGTTATTCAAATTGTGCCTACGGCCTTTATGATACTTCTTCCAGTATGATTTGATGGTCTTTTATGTGTTGTTCTATTAAAATTCCAATAACTTTGGGAATACATCTATGTAAGATTTTACCGATTAAACTATGTTTTGCACTTGTTATCTGGTAAATGCATGATGAGTATTTCCTTATGTTGCAAATAAATTTAATTGTACCTTGGTTATGTTCCTGATCCAGACTTGTAGATTGTTGAATGGGCTTATGAAAGTCATATATATTTGGATTTTGTATGCTAGTGTCCTTTAAAAAAGCTCTGGCGTATCGCCTCAATAGTCTAGATTTACTATTCTTAATGTTTCTTTCTTCCCCTTTTTCCCTCCAAATCCATAAGGAAGAGTCGGCTTCTCAATCCCAGAGGTTATTCAGTGGAACCCATGTAACAGGTCCCCCATCACTGAATTTCCCATAAGGTTGTTCATTTCCAAGGTAAAATTTAGAGTCAACAGTAAGATCTCATTTGTGAGATTAAGAAGTAGTAGAGGTGAGTGTGGAAAAAGGATTGTAATAAAGTATATGCTAATATAAGCAGAGCTATACACACAGACATCATTTGAAGATTCAAGGAAGGTGTAAGAAGACAATCTGAGCTTAACTTCTCCTAAATCCAGCATATGAAGATGCTATTTTGAGCAGTACATTATCATTGGATTTAACCATCCAATTGTAGTCAGTGTGACTCCCATTTTGTGATTGAGTAGTGAGCTCTAGGCAATTGACCTTTCTGCATGTGCAGACCCCATTTGTACACACATACTATCTGCAGTAGTATCATCTGATTGTGGGTAAGGTTTCCCACAGTGGTTTTTCCCCTTATAGGGTTTCCACATACAAATAACTGTGTTATGTATTGTGTATGTTATTTGTCTTTCTGTTTCATGCATTAAACTTTATCGGTATTATAATTAACTATTAAACTATCTACCGACATTAAAGTTTGGTTTAACAATATTATGAACTAAGTTTGGTTAAGTTATTTTTGGTTTGAAATTAATATAAAATTGATTCACACCCCCCCCCCCCTCTCAGTTGCCTCCGGGACCTAATAGAAAGAAGGTTGACCTAACCACAACTAGTGAGGACATGACATGAAAGATGAAGACTAGTGTAGCAAGAAGAAATAATGTAGATCCTAAAATAAAAAGAAAGTTGAGAGAAGATAGGTTCACCGAAAATAATAATACAAGAAGGCAACCTAAAAGATTCCCCATCGATGGAAGACAAAGAGATGTAACACCCCGGAGAAGTATAAGTGGAGAAGCCAAACCAGTAAGATCACATCATTTTTGGTAGAATAAACTTGTAAGTAATAACTCTCCATTCTTCAGTTATTGTTTTGCTTGTAAAGGATATGGCCATAGGGTAGAGGAATGCAAAATGGTGCCTAGGAATAGAAAAGGTGTTCTTCCTAGGAATAGCAATTTAGTCTATAAAAGATGTAATGCATTTGGGCATAGAATATCAGAATGTAGAAATGTGCATAAGCTCACTCCCGGTTATGTTAACAAGAGTCCATTTGCTGCTTCAAGAAATATAATTATATATGTTATAGCTACAATGGATCTGGCCATAGAAGTAATGAGTGCGGGAAGAAGATGTTTCATGCACATGGAAACTGACATAATAGCTATGCCCAAAGGAGAAATGCTCCTACAAGATCAACAAGTCAGTTGTAACCGGTAGTTGGCTACAACGGCATGACCCTCAGAAGAAGACCAAACTGATCTGATAGAAGGTCTTCCAATCATCCAGTTGGGATGAATGCAATATGCTTCCATAGCAATGTATCCTGTCACACTACAGATTCTAGTAAAGCAAAGACCAATCAATAGAAGAAGGTAAGACTTGCTCCCATGACTGAAAATGGGAAGACTATTGAAACCAAGAAAGTATGGAGGAAGAAGGAAGAGAGTAGGACCATGGATCGACACTGTGCATTCAATTCACATGTGATATCTCCTAAAGTTTAAAGGAGATGCAGATCCTTAGGGGGAGCTACATGTTGATCAAATCACTCGCCCCCAATGTTGAGAAGATCAGAGGAAAGGATGAGAAGCTACCCATATGAGGGAGAAGTTGATATGACCGAGTGTGTGCAATTAATATCTTGGATACACATTCACATGGGTGAGATGAATCACTGTTGCAAGTGTCAAAGTGGGATGTGACATAGGAAGAAGGGCCAATGGAAGAAGTATACTGACAAGGATATTGGACTGGTACATTAAACTGGTGTGTGTAGTATGTTGCTGGTAGGGATAGTTACCGATATTGAAGAATATGTGAGGCAATGTATTCTGGTAACATTGCAATGGCTCTAGTAGCTTGGAAAAGGGAAATTTTGCCTTAGGTAATATTGGAGAAGCATTGTCTGGCAATGTGTTGAACTGGTAATTGATCTCATGTGTACACTTCCTGATAATTGAACCAATTGGATAGGTGACATGATGCTGATATAGACTGGTATTGTGGTCATGGAAGAGGATGTTACAAGATTATGATGGACATCATGGAAGTGGTAGATCATCTGCAGTTCACAGATGCTCACTTCTACCGGTACAAGGTGTAGATTGAAGCAACAGATTAGGACCTGACATGCTAAGAAGACCAGAGATCTATGGTTCAGGGGGAGTTCACAGCCATATCCTTTGATTGATATAAAACATACTGAACACAGTGGCAGGTCAGGTAGTTGTTTGACCATACTAGTATGTTAGTGACTATGGGAAGGTGCCTATTCAATTTGTCTATCTATAAAAGTCACAATCAAGTTACACGAGAGTATAATATAACATGAAAAGGATGTGCTCATTTGTCATTAAGCTACTAGGTGACAGGAAGTGCAGTCTAGTTTACAGGTAGAACAGCGTAAAAAGGAGGAGAAAAGGGATCACTTAACTGGTTGCGAGCACAAAGAGGGAGAGTTACATGCATAGGGGGAGAATATATCAGATTGGTACCTAATTGCTACCAACAATTTGGTGTCAGTGTAACTCCCACAAAATATGAATGTATCATTGGTATTAGTTCCCGCATCAACAATTGGTATTAGACTGGTATATAGGATTGGATTCAGTTGGTGTCTGAACCCTCCATCTCAAATGTTGTTGTTTGAGATGATGCAAAAATAGTGGTAAAAAATGTAGAAACAACCAATAGGAAGAGGGAGAAAATAATGCTCGCAGGATACCGGATGTCAGTTCTCTTTGCCATTGTTGTCAAAGGGGGAGAGAGAATCTGTAGTATGTTGGATACTACATGTGTTGACATCAATACCAAAGGGGGAGATTGTTGGCATTGTGTTGTCATTGATGTCAACTAGTATAGGATGGAAACCAGTATGGGAGATGTATGTGTAGCGTTTCCATTGATGTCAACTAGTATTACTATCATGGATGTCAACAGACAGTATGTGCAGTTGAGGCCAACTGTTATGCATGCTAGAGTCATCGGTGAACAAGTAGATGAACATGTTAGTATACATGTTGGTACTAACTGGTAAATGATGTCGTCCTTGGATGAAGAGAAGACTAAAGAAAGATTGCTAGATGAGGATTGTAAGGAAGTTGCAAATGCCCAATAATAGGGAAGTCACACTATTGGCCACCAGGTGACATAGATCCTCTCCCACCGGTGATTGGAAGATTGTGAGCCACTATGTATCTACCTCCACTGAATGGATGATAAGTGTGAGATATCATATGCCTTCAGCATAAGAAACTAGAGATATGCATTGGATCAACAAGAGGATGGATTATGAGTTATTGGGACAGAAAAGAGAGAGTAAGTAGTGAGTGTTTTTCATTTAGGCAAACAAGTTAAGATGTTGTTCAAGCTAATGAAGAAGAAGGAAAGGTTCAACTGCAGACAGAGAGTGCAACCAGAATGCAGATGTAGATTGGTGCAATCATAGTTGAAGATTGGGTGCATGATGTTATCATGCATGTTACCAACATGAAGGCAGATGTAGTGTTCATCGGTAAACAGGGCTACCGATATGCAAGAAAGTGTACAAGTGAAAGGATCTCATCAGATGAAGATGAACATGTTGATTTGTAAGGACAATGACCAGTCAATATGATACACTGACATCACAGAGATGAGAACCGATATGTGTGATGACCAAGCTGACATGATCCACCAGCACAAAGGTATGAAGGTTAACAGGCAAGGCAAGATATACTAGTAGGGTTAGAGAACCGGTAGGTAAAGAGGGACCAGTAGTATGAAGAATACACCAGTTGTGTGTAATTGGTCAGTGACCAAGTCAGACTGGCATAGTGAGCTAAGGTGGATGCCGACAGTGTGGACACATGGACTCTAGGTGGCAAACATGCATGAAGCGGTAGATGGAGTGTGCACCGAGGAGGTTGTTACAGAGTCGTTCAACATTAAATGCAGACCCTATAAATCAAGGGATGTGTTGCAAAGGTGTGCGGTTTGAGGAAGGTTGAATAGAGGTGATCAATGAGATGCATCGATCAATGCAGAGTGTCCAAGTGCAAATCAAAGTTAATGATGCAAACTGCTGAACTATTTATGGTGATTGACCAAGTGCCATGCCGACGGACTGTCTATGTTTGCTAAGTTTAGCAAATGTGCTTTGGAAGAAAGAAGATATGGCGGTGATTCCTGATTGCTTGCAGGTTGTCAATCTTCATGCAGAATGAGATCTGATTGGATCTGATACTCCTCATGATCAGTGGAAGAAACCCTAGCGTACCAACAATTTGAAGTTGCATTTTGACGGGAAAGCTCAGCTATAAAATTTGCAGGCAGAAGGCCGGATAGATTGATGCTGCCAGAAGGTGTGATGCCAGTTGAAAGAAAAGAGTCGATCTAACTGTGAGAGTGAAACAACTAAGCATTTGGAGGTAGAACCGATAAGAGGTTTGAAAGTGGTTTAACCAGTAATGCCAAGGCAACTGGTAAACTATTATAGAGTTTAACAGTAGGATAAACCAGTAAGGTTTGACCGATAAGGAGGCAAAGAGAGTGAAGCAGGTAGAGAGAAGTGAAGCATGCATAGAGAGTGTTGAAGGAGATCCAACAAGGTGGAGGACAAAGAAGGGTTTACCTGGTACTGTGGAAGTCACCGGTAACTAGGTGTAAAAATAGACAACCCGTAGAGCCTGAACTAGTAAGGCAACAACAAAAAGCTAAGAAGAGAGAGGAAGAGAGTAAGTAGAGATCAGACAAGGAGGAGGCAGTGTGATAGGAGATAGGAGTGAACCGGTGAGGTAGGGGAGTGTGTACCGATAGAGAGGAGGTGGAGTGGAAGACAGAGAATACTACCAATAAAGATGAGTAGGAGAGAAACCGGTAGAGGGAGATTACTTGCAGAGGTTACATAACCCATTTGTAACTAGGATACAACTATTGTATATCTTGATATAATGTATTTTTATCACTGAGTTGGAGCTCAATGTAGGGGTTGGTGCTCCTTTGGGTTGGTGCCCATAAATCAGTAGGGGTTGGTGCTCCTTGGGTTGGTGTTCTAAATCAATATGGGTGGTGCTCCTTGGGTTGGTGCCCTAAATGTTGTAACCAGTGTTTTTTATTGTGAGGCTAGATTGGAGCAGTAGACTCCAGTAGCTTTTCTCACCAAGGTTTTTCCCATCCTAGGTTTTCCTTGTATATACCAATGTTATGTGATATCCCTTTGTGTGGTTGTATTGTGATATATTTCCTTATCTCATCGGTAGGTTTACTTAGTGTTTGCATTGCTAACTAGTACTCACTCTTTGGAATAAATGGCCAAGAGTTCTGGAAACCACTAATTCATCCCCCCTCTCAGTGGCATCTTGTGTTCAATATTGTTGTTGTCCCATTTTATTAAGATCAAGTCTTAAGCTAGTCTAGTGGTATTTTAGGCTAGGCATGTAGGTTTAGTTTAGTTTCCTTTTTTTTGGTTTCTTTTCCTTGTTGTTTGGTCTTTCCTATCTTTTGGTCTTCTTGTGTGCCAGTGTTGTGTCTTCTTTTGTTTTTTGTGATTTTTTTCTCTTGTTTCTTCCTCCTTTTTTTCTTGTTCTTTCTTTTCACTTGGTGTTTTTGTTCTCTTGTGTGTGGTTCTTTCTTATTTCCTTGTTCTTTTCTTGTGTCCTTATTCATTCCCTTTCTTTTGTTTGGGGCTCCTTGTTCTAAGGTGGAAGTTGGATTGTCGTGTAAAGGAGTATAATCAAGAGTGACTTAGTTGAGAGTTTGATATAGGTATTTTTGGATACTTGATCAGTCACTTGCCTGAGAAAATTTAGTTTACTTTCATCCTTTTCAATCTTGAAGGTGCTAGCATGTATCTTGACTTAGTGCATTTTTGAGTTTTAGGAAGCAGTTGAAGACCTATAATGAAATACATATCGTAAGAAATCCATAAGTTAGTTTATATCAAGTCTGGTAGTTTCTATCCAAGGTGAAAAATCCAAAGGTTTATGTTACCTTCACAATGTCCACCATGGTTGCCAACCCAGTGTCGAACTTCATTAATTGAGGATTGAGAAAAGTGAGAAAAGAATGTAATCATCAGAAAATAAGAAAAAAAAAAAAAGAATAAGGAAGATTACAAAAAGGAAGGAAGAAAGAATTATCAAATCTCAATTCACAAGGGTCATTCATGTACCTCCACCAAGGCTATAGATGTCTGGCTGGCAGTGGAGCAATACTTGAGGGGAACTAGAGGTATCTCTGTCAAGGCTATATATTCTTGGCTAGTAGCAGAGCTATACCCGGGATATCATTTCACGTTGGGAACTACATACTTCACCTACATAGCTTGGATAAAGTCTACCTTGCTTGGTTGTAATGAAACTCAATGGATGGTTAAT
This sequence comes from Cryptomeria japonica, assembly GCF_030272615.1. Lineage (NCBI taxonomy): Eukaryota > Viridiplantae > Streptophyta > Pinopsida > Cupressales > Cupressaceae > Cryptomeria > Cryptomeria japonica. The sequence continues at coordinate 436,441,779 of NC_081407.1, read as the reverse complement.
GAATCATTTGCACACACTTACAATTTCAATTGTAACTTGGGCCTCTTTGGTGTGTTGGGGTTGGATTATTTTGGTTTTCTTTGAGTTGTCTTGTATGACCGTAAACAAGAGATTCTTGGTTCTTGAAGGGTTAAGTACTTGAAAATGCGTGGAAGCATTTTCCCAGCCGAGTCGCTATTTGTTATGCCCTGCCTAACACACCCCAAGTTTTTGCTTCTCAAGTTGGGGACCCCCCTTTTTTGCTTCTCTTTGTTTTCTTCATGTTTCCTTTTCATTTGCACTTCAAAACCTCGGGTGTTGCTTCTATTTTGTATCATTTTTTGCATGTTACGAAATACCTACCTTTGGGACATTGTCACGAAAGTGAGCGGTGAGCGCTAGTTTCATAATAGTTAAGTGGAACCCTGGACTCTTCGTTGTGTGTCTTCTCCTTGGTCGTTGTTATCATCTTGTTGTTGCTTGTTTGTGTTTCTTTCGTCCTTCCTCTTCTAGCTTGGTCTTTCATTTCCTTGTCCTTGTTTTCTCATTTTTTCGTGTTTCCTATTTTCATAGTTTAGGGTTTAGAGTTAGATTTCATGCTTTCAATAAAATTGACTTTTATTGATCCGTAGGTTGGCCTTGTTTCTCAGATTCTCAAAATCCCAAAATCCTTAATAATGAACCCAGAATCCCGAAATCCTCAATAATGGACCTCGGAACCCCCAAATCCTGAAATCCTCAATAATGGACCCCAGAACCCCGAAATCCTGAAATCCTCAATAATAGACCCCAGAACCCCGAAATCCTGAAATCATCAATAATGAACCCCGCAACTCTAGAATCTTGAAATCCTCAAGATTGGACCCCAGAACCCCAAAATATTGAAATCATCAATAATGAACTTTAGAATCTTGAAATTACAAAATACTTTCCTCTGGAGCACCGTTATGGAAGTGAACAGTGAGCATTGGTTTCATAACTGTTAAGTAGAACCCCAGAACCCCGAAATCCTGAAATCATCAATAAATAGACCCTGGAATCTCAAAATTTTGGAGTCCCTTATGATTTTGCTAATATGATGAAACTGATTATGTATCTTGTGTTGCATGTTACAAAATACATACCTCTGGAGCAACGTTGTGAAAGTGAATAGTGAGCGCTAGTTTCATAATAGTTAAGTGGAGTCCATGGGTAGCAACTTGCATGTCGACTGTGACTCCCATCATTTTGTAATCCTAGTTTGTAGACATGATCAATTGCTTCTATTTTGTATCATTTTTGCATGTTACGAAATACCTGCCTCTAGAACACTGTCACGTAAGTGAGTAGTGAGCGCTAGTTTCGTAATAGTTAAGTGGAGTTCACAGGCAGCGACTTGCATGTCGATTGGGACTCCCATCATTTTGTAATCCTAGTTTTGCATGCTGGATTACCATCACCACCACTACAACTAGGCCTTGAACTGATGTTGTAACTCACACTTCCTTTTTGGGTGAGATTTATGCATGTTACGAAATGCCTGCTTCTAGAGCACCATTTTGGAAATGAACCTTGAGTACTAGTTTAGTAGTACTTAACTGGAGTTCAAAGGAAGACACTTGCATGTCAACTGCGACTCCTTTCTTTTTGTAATCCTTAATTTAGGCATGACACCTTCCTAGGATGTAGGGAAAAACACTATAAATTATAAAATTTGGGCCATTGTAAGGGTCCACGAATTGATGATTTGAGGTCCATTTTAGAGATTTTATTAGAGATTTTATGAAAAATTTCATAAGTTTAAAATATTTTGTGATACTCTTTGAAGTTTAATACAAAAATCAACTTGTGGATTGCTTGATCTGCTTGTGTGTTCTATATGGTTGTGTTCTTCGTGATCTGGTAACTTCTATCATTTGAATCAGCAACTAGTTCTTTTGGATGCTTTATTGTTTTATGAATCATATTGCGCATGTAAATGGTATATGAGGATTAAATTGATAGGGAAATTATTGGTTGGGTGATATTCATTTCCATTGGTGTGTAAAGTTATCTGACTTTATATACTTTCCAGAGCTCGTTATTTGATTGTTGAGTGATATTGATAATATTTGGATTACAAAATTGTAATAGTGTGGATCATTCAGTTGTTATTGTATCGTTCATTGTTATCTCCTTGTTCCCCTTATCTATCTTTTGATGTTATTTTGAGAGAGTGTAAATTAGAAAATACAAAAAAAAAAAAAAAAAAAGGTAATTCGAAGTTGTTTCAACCAACAAGCCCCTTGATAGGTATGATCACATCATCCACTGAGTGACCCAACACTGTCATGACCCAACTATAGAGACCTTCGAGTAATTAGTCTTTCAAGATTGATTGATTTTTTGGAGAGGTGGTGACTCTTCACATAAACTACCTAACTGTTGGTGAGTGTGTCAAAACACCTGTCAACACCTTCTTTCTCCAAATCTCTTTCATTTCACTCCTCACTTCTTCTACATCAATCTTCTTTACTGGTTCATTCCTTTTTACTGAATTGTCTCTCTTCATATTCCTGCTTCTACACACTTTAGTAATGTCTCCAACTTTATTGCAACTAAAGCACTTGACATTCCTATGTTCTAAGTCTCTTGTATTCATTCTATATCTACATTGATTATCCTTGTTCGCAAAACCATTGCATAACTAACAATAACCATAAAAGAATTAATTTCTTCAATCCACAATTTTATTTCTCCAACTACTAGCCTTATGACCAAATCTCTTGCATGTAAAACACCGAACATTTTTTATTCAATCTATTTCTACATTCTAAAGCCATATGTCCAAATTTACTATAGGAGAAACAATAACCATTGAATGAAGAGTACCTTTGAGCATTAGGTTATCTAACCAAAGGTTTCCTTGCAAAACTTCTTTGATTTTAGGGTTGTCTTCCTTTATTTTCTTCTTCAATGCATTGTTCAGATTCAACCTTCTTCATCTTGCCTTTATCTTCAATTCTTTGATTTGAACAGTCACCAATTTCAGAACCTAATCCACTTTTATCTTCTACAGATTTATGCATAGCCATCATTTCATCAAGTTTTTTAGTACTTTCCTTGAATTTGTCTTCAGACCTTAGGGTTACAACTTCTTGTTCCAGTCTTGCAGATTCTCTAGTCTTGTGTTTGATTAATTCACTCAAATATTCCTTAGTTTTCTTCTTTTCCTCAACTTGTAAGTTTAGATTGACAATTGTTTCATTTTCTTATTTCAATTCCTTGTTGACCTCTTTATATCTTTCTCTAAATTTCTTGATTTGTTCCCTCAGTTTTTTGATACAATCATATGCTTCTTTGATATTTTCTTTCAAATATTTGTTTTCACTTTCCATGCTCTCAAGATCTTCAAGAGCAGTAAAAAACTCTCCATCCATAAGAATTTCTTCAACACTTAACTTAGGAGACACATGTTCAACCAAAAAGATCTCCCTCAAGCGGTTAGGCTAGAACAAGGGACCAAAGATCTTATAACAATTATTGAATAGCTAGAATACTGAGAGGGGGAGGGGGTGTAAATTAGTATTCCCTAAATCATACAAAAATATTAATATTATTTTGCAAATTCATTTCAATTTGAATTCAATAGAAAGGAATGAGTGAATAAATGAATAGAAAAAGTAGAGATACCATCCAAATCAACATACACAAGAGAACACCATATTTTTGTATGGAAACCCATTAGAGAAAAATCACACAGAGGGTTAACTCTCAATATATTATAACTAGTTATAGAATATTACAAATTCTCACTGCAAGGCTCACTGCCAAAGGGCTTACTACCCAAAAGAGAACAAACAAAATGAATTGCTAAAATTGCATCATATGCATGAAATACATTTCCAATTAAGCTCAGTAGACAAACTTCACACACTTCATTTTCTCTTCAGTTATCCGCATCAATCACATATCATATTTGATCACTATACTGTACTTCTATCTTTGTTTCTCTATTTCCCATCTCTTTTTTATTTTTCTCTCTATCTCTCTATGTATATCATTAAAGGAATACATCACACACACACACACACACACACACACACACACACATATCGATTCATATCTCAAGTCGTCCATACATGCCTCACAAAGAAAATACCTTATATGCTACCACAATATACTTCATACATTTTATTTACATAGCTCAGCCAAGGATATAACCAAAGTTAATGCCAACTCGAATACACATGTCATCTGCAATGCTTAACCATATCCCAAAACCGCAAAATCAAAACAATCAATTAAAGCAATGTAGATGTCAAAACAAACTGTTATGTTCCAAAGGAACATAGCAACAACTATTGAACCATGTATCTCACCTTGTGAAGATTGAAAACATGTACAATCTGGAATATATGTATGTCTAATATACATGAGTGTACTACCCAAACCGCAAAACCATATCTACAACTGTGGAGCAATGCGAAGCAAAACATGATGAAGAGAATCACCAAATTACCAAAGCAACAATAGAACAAGTCAACTGAAGTATGTTGACATCAATGACAACTAGTAGCCAACACAACATTCTCCTTCATCAATGACAGAACTCCAACAAGATTGGGGGCCTATATTAATAAATACTAGGTTCATGATGACTTGATAAGAAACTTGTCCAAAGATGTTGCAATGGATAGAATTGGTAAATATAACAAAATCGTACCTACTAAATGATGAAGAGTGAAGCATGATTTATCATATAAAGGAGCATTCAATAATGTAGAAAATCTTAAAATAAGAATTGAGATGATGTTGCAATAGGAAGAAGAACTAGTGAGAGGTGTGCCCTCTTGTGTATTTGCAAAGTTGGGAGATGTCCCAGATGAATACTTGGTACAACAAGGTCAAGCAAAAATAATTGCTCCTTTAGCCCACATGTCTCCTCAACCCACTCCTCAGACTATGTTTTTTGTTGATTCAAGTGATTCATATGATGTGAATTATGATGAAAATGAATTTAGGCCAATTATGACAGTTGCTATTCGAGATCATCAAAACCCTTAGGAGAGGGTTGTTATTGAGATTGAGCCTTTAGACCAATTATCAAATGATGTCCAACATTTGGCTAGCAATAAACTTTCTTTTGATGATTCTTTTGTTAAATCTCCAAAATTTAGGGCTTTTCTATTAGAATTCAAAGGAAAAGAGATAAGAGAAAGAGAAGAATTTTAGCCCCAAGATGTATCAATAATTGAGTCAAGAATTGCAGGGAAAAGTCAAATAAGAAATTAAAAACATGACTCTTGAGAAGGGAAGGTCATTGCACTAAGAGGATGGAGTCATGAATCTGCCAAGATGGGACATTATTTTTGCTATTTCCTTTGATAATCTCTTATTGAATTAAAAAATGTGTGATCTTGAGTATCGAAGCTACTGATCAAATCTACACTGGGTTTGGATACCATCCAAATGACCACACATTGTCTACTTGGACTTTGTACCCACCAGGTCGGAAGCTAGTGGTGGTAGAAGATCCAAGTCAAATTTATGGACAACCCATTTTATATAGGCTGGAGGATACTGACCCCAGTGAAGTAGCCAGTTTGACAATAAATTTTTCTCAATTTACAAAAGCTCATGTTGATAAATTGATGAGAGAAAATGATGCATATAGGCTAGAAATTGAATGCTTCAGACAGGAGGTTGCCAATTTAAAAGATAAAGTTGTGTGTTTGCCTAGTTATTCTCAAGAGGGAATGGAAACAAGGATTTCTCTTTTGCAAAGTCAAACAAATCAAATGTACTAGAGATACATGGCAAAAAAGGCAAAAAAGGCACAAAAGAGGGAAGGACATTTGCTCACTGAGTTGAAAGCCACCAAATTTAATGTATCTTTTGCGCTTGTGAAGGACAAATTCAATAAAATAGCCTCCCATAATGACAAATTTTAGAGTATCTATGTCAAGACATATAGTGTTTTTAAAGAACATGACCATTTAGGATAAGGATGGCTTCTGAAAAAAGAAAAGGCAGTTTCAAAAGATCATGTTGATAATGATGCTTTAGAAATGATTGATGCTTGGATTAAAAGACATGGAAAGTATCAAGAGGACTTAGTTAAAGAGCTTGAGGAATATGATAAAATGCAAACCTTCTCTTTTCCTCCATTCTTTGGAGAATATGGTGAGATTAGGGAACAAAAATAATGGAAGAATGAAGTACATTAGATGTTACCTCATGCCTTGAGTTTTATTAATGATCAAGACAAGGTTGTTAAGAACACCATTAGCCAGTTGGAAAAAATATTCACACTAGAGTTTGAAATGAGGAATGCAAACACATCAGTGGTTACTTATGTTGACCAAGAATACATTGACCACTTGTCTCATTTGAATATGTCCCTAACCAGGTCACTTGGATTGAATTAACTGCCTCCATGTTCACTAAAGTTTGTTTCATTTTTTTTATTTTTTTACTTCTCTTTCTTTCATCTTTGTCAGTAGTTCTCTTGAGTGACAACAGGGCCATAGACACATTTCAACCTACATTATGATTATCTTTAGATAGGAACCTTGCAAAACTTCCTGGGTCATGGGTGTCCTATGGAACTAAAATAAAAATAATGTGCAGTTGAAAATTATTATGTGATTGTAACGTCCTAAAATTGCACCCCTTGCAATTTTCGACTACATTTGGGTCTTTGCCTTAGTGTTTGTGCCCCTCGGCCTGATCGGATACCTGATTATGCTCATACATATCAAAAATCTTCATGCAACTCAGTAATGCACCCTGCTTGCACCTTGATCTTGCCCCAAATTAGGGCAGGACCAGGGCATGGTACCCTGGTCCCCCTTAATGGGGACCTATCTTGGACCCCTCTTCCTCTCCTAACTCAAATTTGAAGCATGAAAATCCCCTCTATGTCATCTCATGTCAGAAAATTAATCAATTAATCCTACAGGCAAGTATATAGGAGGGATTCCCCTCTCATTTGACATTCGATTATCTCATGAAATCCCACAGTCATTATCAAGCATCCAAGAGATCAAGCATTCAATCATTCAAGAGAAATTGAGCATTTTCAGTCTTCCTTCAAGCTTTGGAGCAACAATAGAGTCGAGATTTCAAGCATTGAAGAGGAGATCAATAGCCTAATCATAATTGCATGTGGAGGCAAGAAAAACTTCACAAGGAGGTATAAGCATTTCATTTTCAAGCAATTCAACATCCCCTCAAAGAGGAGGATTTCTACTTTCACTCATTTAAATTACATTATTTCAACCACTTGGTTAATTCCAAAATTGGGGTTTGACCTGAAGGCAAACCCCTATTCCCAACTCATTTCCCTCTCTTCTATGTGCAGAAAGAAGGTGTTCAATTGTACTTCTGGATTTAAGCTTTATTTGCAGAGATGGAAAAATCATTTTCGACATGCAAAAAAATTAGGAGGACCAATAGGAGGGTGACCTAGTCTGGACACATGATCCCTGCAACTTTTGGCAGATTTCATAGACAAGCTCCGAATCATCTCAAACTTCTCAGATCCAAGCGCACGACTGAATCCTGAATCTGTAGCTCGTTGTTTTCGCATACTTTGTCTTCATTTTCAACACTTTGTCTTAATTCAACTAATCCACTTACCAAAGAGGGTCAATTGCATCCCAATCACAACCAATCTACTTAGTATTCAGTCCTTGCATCATTTAGGATTGGATCTAGTAGATTCATCCCCTCTTTTGAATGCAAAGTCCCCTCAAGAGAAAATTGAGCTTAGTGAATCCTCCCTTCTACGTGGTGGATTTGCTAAGCTCCCAATTTTCCACTTTACATTTTGGTTAACCTGACTCCTTACACCCTTAATTCTGATTTTTATTTTCAAATTTGAGTGTATGCCATTTAAAATTCAAATTTTCAATTACAAGCTTAATTTCCTTGCAATTTTCAAAAGTTTAGAGGTTAAATTCATAAAAACCCTAATTTTTAGATTCAAAATTGAGCTTGTGATTTGTCTAAATTGGATTAATTGTCTAGGATCTGGGAACTCTTCAATTTTACAATTCAAGTTTTTATTTGCGTGTTCAATTTTTTAAATTTTTTTAAATTAAGTGGTTAAATAAAAAAACCCTAATTTTTAATTTTAAAATTGAACTTGTGGATTGTGTAGATCTTGAATTAATTTTCAGTTTTGGGTCCTTTCTTCAATTGAAAAATTCACTTTCCCTCCTTACAACATTCAAATTTTCAAATTTAAATTTTTAAAATTAAGCGGTTTATGCAACCAACCCTAATTTTTAAAATTAAATTAATCTTGTGCAAATTCAAATTTTCCCTTAAGCATTTAATTGATTCAATTAAATCTAAATTCCCTTGTCTTACTTCTAAACATCATAAAAGTGGGCCCTTAATTATTCTTGTAGACACTCAAAATTGGTCATCACTCCTAGGTCGCTAACCTAATTTTTAACATGCCTTCTATGTCACATTTGATCTTCATCATATGTTGACACTGTGTCATGCCTCTAGTTTTAGTTCATTTCAAATCCAACCCTAATCGATCTTGTTCATTCGCATTTGGTCTTAAATCATTATGATTGGCATTTTATCATTTTCAAATCATTCGAATTGGTCTCATCTTGACAATTAGACTCAATTCCCTCTTTGTTGATAATTAATCGGTCATTAATTATGAATCAATTTCAATTAGTCCTCTATGACACACTATCTACCTTTCATGGCACTTTATCAATCGATCTTATCAGTCTCTTATCAAAAACATTATCAATAATTGTCATTAATTTTTATCAATTATAAGCCAATCAATCATCACTATTAGGACCTAATCCAACAATCGAGTTGATATCTTAAATTTTTCAAATCATTTCCCCTAGGTTGATTAATTAAATAATTAATCAATCCCCTTTCTTGCTAACATGTCCTCCCTTTTCAATAAATAAATGAATATTTATTTATTCTTTCACTTTTTTCTACAATTAATATTTTTTATTAATTGGCTAATTTGAGTAATGAGTGGAATTAACAATTTTAAATTATTAATTCCACCTCATTCTTGTTTAAATGGAATATTTTGAGTACAAATGGAAGTTTCCATTTTCTTTTTGATTTAATGCCTTTTTCTCTTCACTTCTACTGGTAATTTCCCTTTTAACTCATTCTTGCATGAAATCTCAACCATTGGATTGAGTTGATCTTGTCCATTCAATGTGATCTCAAAGTCTATAAATTAGGTTCTTGTTTCCTCATTTTGACATCTTAGCAGTTTACATTTACACTATCATTTTGTTTAATCCATATACTATTAAATCTTCCAGTATTCTCGCCGAGTACGCTTTTTCCTTTGCTTCATATGAGTTGCATAATGGATTGAGCCAACATACCAACATAACTAGACAAGAAAGGAGCAGTGAGGGCTTCGTCAAAGGAGCTTGGATGGTTTTATGCTTTTGATGACCTTGTTCTGAATGTGTTTGATTTTATCTATTTATGTGTATTTTCTTGCGTACATTTTTTGGTGAACCTAACGTGAACTAACTAAATTTGTTGTCTTTTGAGTGTTTTTGAGGTGTTTGCAGATTGAATTTGAAGAAAATAGACATCTCTATGATGTTTCAGTGAAAATATTAGCTTTGCATGTGTGTTTTCTTACAGGGAGAACAACACATTCAATGCTAAATCCATGCATTCGAATGATCTTATTTACATTAGATATATCTTGGTTTTGTTTAGTGAAATGGATTTTTATGCAAACACGATGACATTTCAATGAGTTATTTTATCAAATCTCTTAAAAATCTGCTTACAAACATTTTATCATCTGCTTTCTTCATCAAACTATTGCTGTTCATAACATTTCTCGTTACCAATAAAGCATTTCTATACAATTTTTGTTGTCAATACACCTTGCCTACATGCCAATGCATTTCCAACAGTTTTTCAATCAATTTTAACGCCTTTCTCTACTACATATTTTGCATGCATGCCTTCCTTTCAAAACAACGTTTCAAATCTGCAAGAAGAATATTTAAAAACAAAAATCTACAAAAAGAAACGTGGGGCTTCTTGTATTAGTTTTAAGTCTTAAGTTTTTAGTTTTACTTAATTAGTATGAAGTTTTAGTTTTTAAGTTAGAATTTAGTTTTAGTTTTAGTTTTTAATTATTATTTTATTAGTTTAGAATTTTGTTTTAGTTTTTTTAGTTGTGTTTATTAGTTTAATTTTAGATAAGTATTTAGTTTTAATGGTTTTCTAGTTTAGTTTTTAATTAGTATTCAGTTTTAATTTTTACTTTGTTTTAATTAGTTTATTTAGTTTATATTTTTAATTTGTTAGTTAATTTAGATTTTAATTTGGTAATTAGAATTGGATTTTTTAAATTTGTTAGTTTAGATTTTTTTTTAATTTGGTAATTAGAATTATATTTTAATTTGCTAGTTTAGATTTTAATTTGTTAATTATATTTTAGTATGGGCAGTGTTTTTTTTTAAATTGGCTTTTTTATTTTGGAGACTGATTTTTGAGTTTTCCATCTTATTTATCCCTCTTGTGGAATCCATTTTCATGTGTCGAAGATCATAATCTCTTGAAACTACTAATTGATTTGGTGCAAGACGTGGTCAAAGAGTCTTATAAAAAATAGAGTGTTTGTGATTTCTAGATTATCTCACACTTCAATTTCTTAAGGTTAATGAACAAGTGCTTGATTTGTTTTCATAGATGCTTTGTGTGTGGTAACCTATAGAGGGCATGCCTCCCGAGAATCCCTTAAGGCTCAGTGAGAGAGAACAACCCAAGTGGTAACAGCCTAAGGCCAAGCTCTTCTGAACCATTATAAATAAATGTGTTTATGACGAAAGTTGCAAGCGACGGGTGTCGATGTGTCATACCAACGTAAGTCTCCCTCAGTGTCTGTGGCATGTGAAAATTTGTAGAGCGCAAACTCTATAGGCTGGGAGGCCTCCTTAATGGACCGAAATGCTGCATGTATAGCCACCCGACCAGATGCCTTGACTAAAAACCTTTGTGCCTAGAGACTAAAAACCTTCTAGTTGTTGGTACAAGAGGTCAGACCTCTGATGATGTCTCATGTTCTTACGGCTCTTATTAGTGATACAAAGTTCACCATGGGGAGTTTTCATGGGAAATGATGCTTGGCTTTCCCGGAGAAGTGAGTGTCATGGAGTGGAGCTAGTGGGGTCAAGCATCTAAGTATCCACTTTAAGTAAGCGTATTTAGGAAACCAAGTGAGATCCAACAACTATTGTCCTTGTCAGCCTTAAGATTTATTGTCAAAGGTGCATGATTGTCTTGTGTCAAAGTCAAACAAACATTTTGTCTTCTTTTCTTGTTAAAAGTTCAATCAAAAACAATTCTCACAAGTGGTCATAAACAACCTTGGTTATCAAAGTTCAAACAAATTCCAACAAGTCAAACACAAGTTTCAAATCAAAACAAAGTCCAAACAAAGGTCCAAACTTTGTCCAAGTATTCATCCAACATTTGAACATGGCTTGTCAAAATATTGGATATCTTTGTTTCAACATGTATGTCACTTAGGGTTATCCTTTGCATAGTCCAACCTTAGGTCTTAGGACCCATAGAAATTACCTTTCATTTTAGCGTCCTCATTTTGCACTAAGGTTTAAAATCATTTCACTAAATCTTCTTTGCATTATCATTATCATAATCAAACTAGGTATCTCACAAATAATTTCCTTGCATTAGGTCAATATCATGGCATAGTCTAAACCCTAGGTTTGTCTTAAGTTCACATTGTCATACATTTGCATTTATATCACTAAGCTCACATCACTAGGTCATTTCATATCCTTAGGTCATTTCATATCCCTAGGTCATAGCACATCTTGAGGTCATTTTCATATCGTATCTTGGGTCATTGTCATAATCATTGTTCCTTTGCATAATAGTCCCAAATTAAGTTTGCCAAACTTCAAAAATCAAAACTTTAGATTAAACCGTAAGTCATTGTTGGGGAGTCTTGACCTTGTCCAACATTTGTTCTCTTATCAATATCCTTTTGGCAAACCTAGCTTAGTATCCAAGCATATAGGTGAGACATTGTCAATTTGTCATATTATAATTTGGTCCTTTGTCCTTTTAAGGTCGAGACTTCATTTCAATTTCCTAAGGGTCGCGTCTTTAGGGTTGCATTTCAAAGGTTTTTCCAAACCTCAAAAAAAAAAACAAAAAAAAAAACATAGGTTTCATTACCATTACATAAGATTGCATATTATTTGAAAAAAATTCCTAAAATAACAAAAACATAGGCTGAACTTTTACCCTAAGTTCAATTATCATTAGCTAAGGTTGCATTTAGTTGCATCTAATTGTCATTCCCAAAATTCAAAAAGACCAAAAAAACTTTTGTTGCATCCTCCATCATCTAGATTGCCTTAGTTACATACATTGCACAATGACATGCCGGTGAAATCACATGAATCAACGTATCTAGCCATGTCCTTCCCAATGGATAACACACAAATGCAACAATATCAAACTCAATCACTCGATCCAAATGTGGGTTCGTCACAAAATGCACCACCACAATATGAGACAGTACAATTGAGACCACCTCCATATTACGAACCCATATTTGTGCCAATGAAACCAGGATTTGGAAGTGTTCCACCAATACCATCAGGGAGTGCAGCATTCGATTTCAATGAATTAAATTGACAACATGCCACACAACCTCCAATGTCATATGAGGAACAAAACCTTATACAAGGATTTGACTCAAACCAAGACCTTCAACAAGAAATGGATCCAAATAACCCATCAGAGTCGTCGACAGATTCTGATGATTCAGATGATGTTGAAATGTTTGTTAGCAATCCAAAAAAGAAAAAGAAAAAGAACAAGCTCTTCAGTAAAGTATCTAGATTATTTCCCAACAAGTATAGAAGCATGCTTGAAGCCGCTACAACCTCGAACACTACTTGAGAAGAGTGTCTCTAAATCCTTGAGTGTGAGTGTTTCATTGAAATCAACATTTGAGGCAGTTCATAATCCATTATACGACACTCAATCATTTCCACAAGATCAAATGGTGATGGTGAAATCCTTAGGTCATTTCATATCCCTAGGTCATAGCACATCTTCAAGTTAGTTTCATATCATATCTTGGGTCATTATAATAATCATTGTTCTCTTGCATAATAGTCCCAAATTAGGTTTGCCAAACTTCAAAAATCAAAACATTAGATTAAACCCTAAGTCATTGTTGGGGAGTCTTGACCTTGTCCAACATTTATCCTCTTATCAATATCCTTTTGTCAAACCTAGCTTATTATCCAAGAATATAGGTGAGACACACTCAATTTGTCCTATTATCATTTGGTCCTTTGTCCTTTTAAGGTCTAGACTTCATTTCAATTTCCTAAGGGTCGCGTCTTTAGGGTTGCATTTCAAAGGGTTTTCCAAACCTCAAAAACAACAAAAACATAGGTTGCATTACCATTACATAAAATTGCATATCATTTCCAAAAGATTCCTAAAATAACAAAAACATAGGTTGCACTTTTACCCTAAGTTCCATTATCATTTGCTAAGGTTGCATTTAATTGCATCTAATTGTCATTCCCAAAATTCAAAAAGGCCAAAAAAAATTTAGTTGCATCGTGAATCATCTAGGTTGCCTTAGTTACATACATTGCATAGTGACATGCCAGTTGAAACAAGGTCTAAGTCCAAGAAATCACATGAATCAACGTATCAAGCCATATCACTTCCAATGGATAACACACAAATGCAACAATATCAGACTCAGTCACTCGATCCAAATGTGGGTTCGTCAAGCAATGCACCACCACAATATGAGATAGTACAATTGGGACCACCTCCATATTATGAACCCATATTTGTTGCAATGAAATCAGGATTTGGAAGTGTTCCACCAACACCATCAGAGAGTGAACCATTCCATTTCAATCAATTAAACCGGCACCATGCTACACAACCTCTAATGTCATATGAGGAACAAAACCTTATACAAGTATTTGAGTCAAACCATGACCTTCAACAAGAAATGGATCGAAATAACCCATCAGATTCAGATGATGTCGAAATGTTTGTTAGCAATCCAAAAATGGAAAAGAAAATGAACAAGTTCTTCAGTAAAGTGTCTAGATTATTTCCTAAGAAGTATAGAAGCATGCTTGAAGCTTCTACAACCTCGAATAATCAAACTAATGTACAAACACAACATGAATTTGGTAATCTTTTGATTTTTGTACCTCATCCAGATGAAATGAATGCACAATAGGAAGTACCAATCACACTACTTGAGAAGAGTTCCTCTAAATCCTTAAGTGTGAATATTCCATTGAAATCAACATTTGAGGTAGTTAATAATCCATTATATGACACTAAATAATTTCCACAAGATCAAATGGTAATGGTGAAATACTTAGGTCATTTCATATCCCTAGGTCATAGCACATATTGAGGACATTTTAATATTGTATATTGGGTCATTGTCATAATTATTGTTCCATTGAATAATACTCCCAAATTAGATTTCCCAAACTTCAAAAATCAAAACTTTAGATTAAACCCTAAGTCATTGTTGGGGAGTCCTAACTTTATCCAACATTTGTCCTCTTATAAATATCCTTTTGTCAAACCTATTTTAGTGTCCAAGCGTATAGGTGAGACATTGTAAATTTGTCCTGTTATCATTTGGTCCTTTGTCCTTTTAAGGCCTAAAATTCATTTCAATTTCCCAAGGGTTGCGTCTTTATGGTTGTATTTAAAAGGTTTTTCCAAACCTCAAAAGCAACAATAACATAGGTTGCATTACCATTACTTAAGATTGCATATCATTTCCAAAAAATTCCTAAAATAACAAAAGCATAGGTTGCACTTTTACCCTAAGTTCCATTATCATTTGCTAAGGTTGCATTTAGTTGCATCTAATTGTCATTCCCAAAATTCAAAAAGACCAAAAAATATTTAGTTGCATTGTCAATCATATAGGTTGCCTTAGTTACATACATTTCATAGTGACATGACGATTGAAACAAGTTCTAAGTCCAAGAAATCACATGAATCAACCTATCAAGCCATGTCATTTCCAATGTATAACATACAAAACACACAAATGCAACAATATCAGACTTAGTCACTCAATCCAAATGTGGGTTTGTCAAGAAATGCACGACCACAATATGAGATAGTACAATTTGGACCACCTTCATATTATGAACTCATATATGTGCCAATGAAACTAGGATTCAGAAGTTTTCCACCAACTCCGTCATGGAGTGCACCATTCAATTTCAATCAATTATACCAGAAACATGACATACAACCTCCAATGTCATATGACTAACAAAACCTTATACAAGGATTTGATTCAAACCAAGACCTTCAACAAGAAATGGATCCAAATAATCCATCAGAGTCATCATCAGATTCTTATGATTCAGATGATGTTGAAATGTTTTTTAGCAATCCAAAAATGAAAAAGAAAATGAACAAGTTCTTCAGTAAAGTATCTAGATTATTTCCTGACAAGTATAGAAGAATGCTTGAAGCTGCTACAATCTCTAATGATCAAACCAATATACAAACGCAACATGAATTTGGTAATATTTTGAGTTTTGAACCTCATCCAAATGAAATGAATGCACAACAAGAAGTACAAATCACACTACTTGAGAAGAGTGCCTCTAAATCCTTGAGTGTGAGTGTTCCATTTAAATCAACATTTGAGGGAGTTAATAATTCATTATACGACACTAAATCATTTCCACAAGATCAAATGGTGATGGTGAAATCCTTAGGTCATTTCATATCCCTAGGTCATAACACATCTTGAGGTTAGTTTCATATCATATCTTGGGTCATTGTTATAATCATTGTTCTCTTGCATAATTGTCCCAAATTAGGTTTGCCAAACTTCAAAAATCAAAACATTAGATTAAACCCTAAGTCATTGTTGGGGAGTCTTGACCTTGTCCAACATTTGTCCTCTTGTCAATATCCTTTTGTCAAACCTAGCTTAGTATCCAAGCATATAGGCGAGACATTGTCAATTTTTCCTATTGTCATTTGTTCCTTTGTCCTTTTAAGGTCTAGACTTCATTTCAATTTCCCAAGGGTCGCGTCTTTAGGGTTGCATTTCAATGGTTTTTCCAAACCTCAAAAACAACAAAAACATAGGTTGCATTACCTTTACATAAGATTGCATGTCATTTCCAAAAAATTACTAAAATAACAAAAACATAGGTTGCACTTTTACCCTAAGTTCCATTATCATTTCCTAAGGTTGCATTTAGTTGTATCTAATTGTCATTCCCAAAATTCAAAAAGGCCAAAAAAAATTAGTTGCGTCGTTATTCATCTAAGTTGCCTTAGTTACATACATTGCATAGTGACATGCCAGTTGAAACAAGGTCTAAATCCAAGAAATCACATGAATCAACGTATCAAGCCATGTCCTTTCCAATGGATAACACACAAATGCAACAATATCAAACTCAGTAAATTGATCCAAATGTGGGTTCGTCAAGCAATGTACCACCACAATATGAGATAGTACAATTTGGACCACCTCCATATTATGAACCCATATGTGTGCCAATGAAACCAGGATTTGGAAGTGTTCCACCAACACCATCAGGGAGTGCATCATTCGATTTCAATCAATTAACCCAGCAACATGCCACACAACCTCCAGTTTCATATGAAGAACAAAACCTTATACAAGGATTTGAGTCAAACCAAGACCTTCAACAATAAATGGATCCAAATAACCCATCAGATTCCTCATCAGATTATGATGATTCAGATGATGTCGAAATGTTCGTTAGCAATCCAAAAATGGAAAAGAAAATGAACAAGTTCTTTAGTAAAGTGTCTAGATTATTTCTTGACAAGTATAGAAGCATGCTTGAAGCTTCTACAACCTCGAATGATCAAACTAATGTACAAACAGAACATGAATTTGGTAATCTTTTGAGTTTTGTACCTCATCTAGATGAAATGAATACACAGCAGGAAGTACCAGTCAGACTACTTGAGAAGAGTTCCTCTAAATCCTTGAGTGTGAGTATTCCATTGAAATCAACATTTGAGGAAGTTAATAATCCATTATATGACACTAAATCATTTCCACAAGATCAAATGGGAGTGGTGAAATACTTAGGTCATTTCTTATCCCTAGGTCATAGAACATATTGAGGTCATTTTCATATTGTATCTTGGGCCATTGTCATAATCATTGTTCCCTTGAATAATAGTCCCAAATTAGATTTCCCAAACTTCAAAAATTAAAACTTTAGATTAAACCCTAAGTCATTGTTGGGGAGTCTTGACCTTGTCCAACATTTGTCCTCTTATAAATATCTTTTTGTCAAACCTAGCTTAGTATCCAAGCATATAGGTGAGACATTGTAAATTTTGCCTATTGTCATTTGGTCCTTTGTCCTTTTAAGGTCTAGACTTCATTTCAATTTCCCAAGGGTAGCGTCTTTAGGGTTGCATTTCAAAGTTTTGTCCAAACCTAAAAAACAATAATAACATAGGTTGCATTACCATTACTTAAGATTGCATATCATTTCCAAAAAATTCCTAAAATAACAAAAACATAGGTTGCACTTTTACCCTAAGTTCCATTATCATTTGCTAAGGGTGCATTTAGTTGCATCTAATTGGCATTCCCAAAATTCAAAAAGACCAAAAAAGATTTAGTCGCATTGTCAATCATCTAGGTTGCCTTAGTTACATACATTTCATAGTGACATGACGATTGAAACAAGGTCTAAGTCCAAGAAATCACACAAATCAACCTATCAAGCCATGTCATTTCCAATGGATAACATATAAAATACACAATTGTAACAATATCGGACTCAGTCACTCGATCAAAATGTGGGCTTGTCAAGAAATGCAGGACCACAATATGAGACAGTACAATTAGGACCGCCTCCATATTATGAACTCATATTTGTGCCAATGAAACCAGGATTCAGAAGTGTTCCACCAACTCCATCAGGGAGTGCACCATTCGATTTCAATCAAGTATACCAGTAACATGATAGACAACCTCCAATATCATAAGAGGAACAAAACCTTATACAAGGATTTGAGTCAAACCAAGACCTTCAACAAGAAATGGATCCAAATAGCCCATTAGAGTCCTCATCAGATTTTGATGATTCAGATGAAGTCAAAATGTTTGTTAGCAATCCAAAAATGAGAAAGAAAATGAATAAGTTCTTCAGTAAAGTGTCTAGATTATTTCCCGACAAGTATAGAAGCATGCTTGAAGCTGCTACAACCTCGAATGATCAAACTAATATACAAATGCAACATGAATTTGGTAATATTTTGAGTTTTTAACCTCATACAAATGAAACGAATGCAAAACAAGAAGTACAAATCACAATACTTGAGAAGAGTGCCTCTAAATCCTTGAGTGTGAGTGTTCCACTGAAATCGACATTTGAGGCAGTTAATAATCTATTATACGACACTAAAGCATTTCCACAATATCAAATGGTGATGGTGAAATCCTTAGGGTATTTCATATCCCTAGGTCAGAGCACATCTTGAGGTTAGTTTCATATCATATCTTGGGTCAGTGTTATAATCATTGTTCGCTCGCATAATAGTCCCAAATTAGGTTTTCCAAACTTCAAAAATCAAAACATTATATTAAACCCTAAGTCATTGTTGGGGATTCTTGACCTTGTCGAACATTTGTCCTCATATCAATATCCTTTTGTCAAACCTAGCTTAGTATCCAAGCGTATAGGTGAGACATTGTCAATTTTTCCTATTGTCATTTGGTCCTTTGTCCTTTTAAGGTCTAGACTTCATTTCCATTTCCTAAGGGTCACGTATTTAGGGTTACATTTCAAAGGTTTTTCCAAACCTCAAAAACAATAACAACAACAAAACCATAGGTTGCATTACCATTAAATAAGATTGCATATCATTTCCAAAAAAATCTTAAAATAACAAAAACATAGGTTGTACTTTTACCCTAAGTTCCATTATCATTAGCTAAGGTTGCATTTAGTTGCATCTAATTGTCATTCCCAAAATTTAAAAAGACCAAAAAACATTTAGTTGCATCATGAATCATCTAGGTTGCCTTAGTTACATACATTGCATAGTGACATGCCAGTTGAAACAAGGTCTAAGTCCAAGAAATCACATGAATAAACATATCAAGCCATGTCCTTTCCAATGGATAACACACAAAACACACAAATGCAACAATATCAGACTCAGTCACTCGTTCCAAATATGAGTTCGTCAAGCAATGCACCACCACAATATGAGACAGTACAAGTGGGACAACCTCCATATTATGAATCCATATTTGTGCCAATGAAACCAGGATTTGGAAGTGTTCTGCCAACACCATCAGAGAGTGTACCATTCCATTTCAATCAATTAAATCGACAACATGCCACACAACCTCCAATGTCATATGAGGAACAAAAACTTATACAAGGAGTTGAGTCAAACCACGACCTTCAACAAGAAATGGATCGAAATAACCCATCATACTCTAATGATTTAGATGATTCAGATGATGTCGAAATGTTTGTTAGCAATCCAAAAAATGGAAAAGAAAATGAACAAGTTCTTTAGTAAAGTGTCTAGATTATTTCTTGACAAGTATAGAAGCATGCTTGAAACTTCTACAACCTTGAATGATCAAACTAATTACAAACACAACATGAATTTGGTAATCTTTTGAGTTTTGTAACTCATCCAGACAAAACGAATGCACAACAGGAATGACCAATCACACTACTTGAGAAGAGTTCCTCTAAATCCTTGAGTGTGATTATTTCATTGAAATCAACATTTGAGGCACTTAATAATCCATTATACGACACTAAATCATTTGCAAAAGATAAAATGGTAATGGTGAAATCCTTAGGTCATTTCATATCCCTAGGTTATAGCATATATTGAGTTCATTTTCATAGTGTATCTTGGGTCATTGTCATAATCATTGTTCCCTTGCATAATAGTCCCAAATTAGATTTTCCAAACTTCAAAAATCAAAACTTTAGATTAAAACCTAAGTCATTGTTGGGGAGTCTTGACCTTGTCCAACATTTGTCCTCTTATAAATATCCTTTTGTCAAACCTATCTTAGTATCCAAGCGTATAGGTGAGACGTTGTCAATTTGTCCTATTGTCATTTGGTCCTTTGTCCTTTAAGATCTAGACTTCATTTCAATTTCCCAAGGGTCACGTCTTTAGGGTTGTATTTCAAAGGTTTGTCCAAACCTAAAAAACAACAATAACATAGGTTGCATTGCCATTACTTAAGATTGCATATCATTTCCAAAAAATTCCTAAAATAACAAAAACATAGGTTTCACTTTTACCATAACTTCCATTATCATTTTCTAAGGTTGCATTTAGTTGCATCTAATTGTCATTCCCAAAATTCAAAAAGACCAAAAAACATTTAGTTGCATTGTCAATCATCTAGGTTGCCTTAGTTACATACATTTCATAGTGACATGACGATTGAAACAAGGTCTAAGTCCAAGAAATCACACGAATCAACCTATCAAGCCATGTCATTTTCAATGGATAACACACAAAAAACACAAATGCAACAATATCAGACTCAATCACTCGATCCAAATGTGGGTTTGTCAAGAAATGCACAACCACAATATGAGACAGTACAATTGGGACCACCTCCATATTATGAAATCATATTTGTGCCAATGAAACTACGATTTGGAAGTGTTCCACCAACTCTGTCAGGTATTGCACCATTCGATTTCAATCAATTATACCAGCAACATGACACACAACCTCCAATGTCATATGAGGAACAAAACCTTATACTGTTGGCATTCTACACTCTTATGAGAATAGTTGATTTTGTCATTGATGGCAACCAATTGGCAAGTCATCAGAAATTTGTTTCTACATGACCGACATCACAAACTTCATACATGGGTAGACACCGGTACTGGAAAGCACTTACACCGTCATTCAGATTACATCAGTAACAAGCATAACGACACTCTAACCGACATAGGATAAAGTTTTATTTATATGAATTGTTTTGTAAATGTAATTATCTTTTGTAAGCCGACATGGTATATTGTAAAAGACTCATATATGTATGAGATCTTATAAGTCATTTTGGTGTGTGTGATAAGACATTTTTATTGTATAAGGTGATATAGTTGATAGCGAAGGTTTTGGTTATTGACTGAGCTTAAACCGGTACTGAACTTGGCATTAAAGATGCTATTTTGAGCAGTACATTGTATTGGTTTTGATAATCCATATTGTAGTCAGTGTGACTCTTTATTGAGTAGTGAGCTCTAGATTGTTGGCCTCCCTACATGTGCAGGCCCCTTATTGTAAGTAGTATTTATTCATTGGACAGTGAGTAAATATTGTGGGTCACAAATCCCACCGAGGTTTTTCCCACAATGGGATTCCTCGTTAAATATCTTGTGTTATGGTGTGTTTCCATGTTGTCTCTGTTATTTTTATTTAGTGCATTAATTATTATTTACTGGTACACTATTTTGGGTTGCAAAGTTCTAAATAAGTTTAAATATTCTTCTAACTAATTAGACACTGATTCACCCCCCTCTTAGTGTCTTTGGGATTGTCATTGAATCTAACAATTGGTATCAGAGCCTAGTCCTCTATTTGCAAAATCCTAATAGCTTGAGGGATATTCTGACACCGATACAGATGGAGAACTTAAGAAAATAGTTGGAAGGAGCTCGTGAAGATTTTGATGCAGAAAAATTGAAGAATATCAAACTTGAAGATGATCTGAGGACTGCTAAGGAATTCATTAAAGGACTTCAAGAAAATCTGGTTATAGCACAAAATAAGAGAAAGGAACTTCATGAGAAGATGCAGAATGATGATGATAAAAAAGAGACTCTCAGAGACATTGCAAATAAGTTGAGACAAAAAAAAGTAATATGAAGAATGAAATGCAAGATATGACTAGGAGGTTATGTAAGGATATTGAAGACATGAAGAAGAATGAAGAAGACTTGACTAGGAGACTTAATGATGCTGGAAATGAAAATCTCAAACTTGGTCATAAAAATGATATGCTAAAGACAGATCTGATTCACATGCAACATGATAAAGTTGAGCTTGTGAGACAAGTTGAAATTCTAGAAAATGAGTTGGTTACTGCAAATAAACACAAAGACAAATTCAAGAAAAGTTCAGAAGAACTTGATGACATGCTTAAAAGACAGAAACCTGATGGAGATACAAATGGACTTGGATTTGAACATGGAGAAAGTTTTGGTACTGCAAACAATCAAGATCAGAACAAACCGGTAAGACAACCTAATGCTTATAAATTTAATGGGAAATGTTTTAATTGCAACAAATATGGTCACTGAGAAAATCAGTGTAGATTTAGAAATAATCAGAATATAAACTCACCCACCGGTCAATGTTCCAAATGCAACAAAGTTGGTCATAATTCAAAAAATTGCATAATGAATGTAAAATGCTATGTTTGTGGAAAATTTGGGGATTTATCTAATCAATGCAGATCACAAATCGGTCAAGGATATGGAAAGGCTATTCAGAGGAATAATGTAACTTGTTATGCATGCAACAAGATTAGACATATTGCAAAATTATGTAGAAGCAAGAATGCACCGATGAACAACAAAGGATCTAGTTTGAAGGGCAAAGAAAAGGTAGATGAAGTAAAGCAAGAATTTTCAAAATAATGGATTAAGAAGAGTGATAAAAAATTGATGAAACTATCTCTGCACCGGTAGAACAGAGTAATCCTCCACCAGTAGGAGATTCTTCATCTAACTGAGGAATAATCTTTAGGGGGTATTGCTACAAGTTGAAAATGATGCATTTTACCCTTGGTTGATGGTGAGAAGATACATTTCTTCTTTACCGATGGATGTGTTAAGTTTTCACTTAACCGGCAAGTATTTAATGCAGTTTTAAAGAACCTTTTTGGCTATAAAGCACCGGGAAACTCTCATTTCGAACTCACCGAGCATTCAAATGATCAAAGAGCACGAAACTAAGCAAGGGCATTCTAAGGTGAAGCTGCGAAGTGTTCTTCAGGAATTCAAAATTTTGGTTTAGAGGTATTTTTCTTTGAAATGGATTCCTCATCTTCTATTCCTGAGTTTATTTTGAACCCTACCATTGTGGAAAATGTCAAACGCCCTACACCTGTATTCAAGATTATCCTCGAGATTGCAAAATAGGATGATTCTGTAGGAGCTTTTTCGAAAATACTGAAAGGTGTAGCATTTGCAGAAGACCCTAGAATCTGCATACATTGCAACATAGAAAACCTAGGGACTGAGGATCTAAAGAAGATATTCAATGAGGTTAATACTGATGGAAATGGTGTGATCAAACCCGAACATAAGATTGTGCAAGACTTAGGTTTTGTAGAGATTCTGAATATTCCCAAATTTCCAAAGGAAGTTGTCAGACTTGTATTGAGCAAAGTCCATGGTGAATTCATGTGGTTAGAGTCAGTTTCCAAGATAACCAGGGATGCAATTAAGGCAGATACCGGTTTACCTTCAACCGATAGTAGGCCTAATAAAACCAAGAAAATACCTAACAGGGGAGTTATGGATTTAACCAGAGCCACATATGATAGCAGGTCACTTAGAGTGAATGATGTTAAGGATATCAAGGTGAGATATGTGAGTATGGTACTAGGATGCAAAGCAACTCATGCAAATAGAATTAATTCTATTTCTAGCCTATGTATTCACAATGCATATGAGATGGTGAACAATAATGCTAAGATTGATGTGTGTGAATGGCTTAAAGATTAATTAATTGACAACCTAAAGAAGATTAAAGGAGACAAGAAAGGTACTTTCTATTTTGGAAACCTTCTAGTATGCCTCATGTTGTACTTTACCAAGGAGATACCTAGCATAGGTCACAAGGATTTTGGTTATGACATCTTGGTAGGAAGACAGATACAAGATGCTTTCACCAGTATGGGCACTAATAGTATTAAGAACATAACAAATTACTTCAAAACATTTCAATCTAAGATGCATGCACGAGAGAGACTACCACAAAGTATAATTGACAAATATGACAAGGAAATCTATTTTGTCATTAAGAGAGATGAAACTTGGATGGAAGCAATAAGCCCTAGAACTATTTGGGTTACTGAGATGGGTTATGAGGTATACCTATATGTTCTGGAAACTTATGCTAAAGCTCTATTTGATGCACCAAGAGAGCCATCTGAGAAATTCTTTGGAAATGTAGAAACCATAGAGAGCAATATATCTATGCAGAAAAGGACAAAGAGAAGAGAAAAATTTATCAAAGATGCCTCCAAGAAGGTCAAGAAAATTAGTGGTATATCAACCAGTGAGCTTGAAGGACTACAACCTAAAGCAAATGTTTCACTGGTAGTAACATCCTCTGATACTAACAGTGGTAAGGATGTTGAGTTTAAAAGAGTAGAAAGGAAGAGAAAACCCTCACCGGTACCCTCTCATTCACCTAAGAAAACCAGAACACTAAGGAAGAAACAATAGGCAATTAGGGAACCGGAGAAGAAACTTACACCTAAGAAGAAACAGAAACTGGTTACCCCCACACTGAATGATCTATTGAATGATATTATAGAGGAGGGTAATCTATCTATTGTAAATAAATGGTATATTTCTTTAATTGATTCTAACAAAAGCACAATTTAGGAAAGCATTATTTTACACTTGGACATTTATAAGAAAGTTTTGATAGAAGTGATTGATGAGATTCCAAATGATCTCTACATGAGATTGGAAGCCAAAAGGCTATCTGTAATGGAACTAGACAAAAAGTTGAAAGTTGAAGCACTCTTAGCTGTACATCCGGTAAATTCTAAAGAAGAAATAGATGAACTTATTTCTGAAGCTAACCTATCAGTATTTGTTAGTGGACACCGACAAGTGAGCCTGATGGCTGGAAGGGTAAAAGAAATTGCAGATGAGACTGCAAATAAATGGGATATATTCTTTGTAGAGAAAGAAAATCAAGAGGAAAGAACCAAACCTAAAATAGAGAAAACATTCAAAGTATATCAAAAGGACAAGGGAAAAGGTAAAGTAGGTGGTGTACCCTCCATAAAGATAACAGATAACATTCCTCCACCAACCCAGGACACCCCTCCTTTAGCACCTTCATCATCGGTCCATACAGCTAATCCGCCAAATATATCTACTGAAGGTTTAACACATGATGATACTAACCCTAAGTCAGAGATACTCTTTATCATGAATGTAGATACTCAAGAGGTAAACTTTGTTGTGGATAAAGATACTTCAGAGGTTAAGGCGGATAGTGTTGAGGAAAGCAAGATTTTAGAAAAACTGGCACAAACTATTGACTCTCAGGAAAC
Source organism: Cryptomeria japonica (assembly GCF_030272615.1). Classification (NCBI taxonomy): domain Eukaryota; kingdom Viridiplantae; phylum Streptophyta; class Pinopsida; order Cupressales; family Cupressaceae; genus Cryptomeria; species Cryptomeria japonica. Next base: position 436,416,419 of record NC_081407.1, on the reverse strand, counting down.
TGAGATACCAGCTCAAACAGAGCAACCGGAGACTGAGAAAACAGAGGATAAGACAGTTAGCACAGGGCCACCAGAATTTGAGCAACCGACAGTGGTACAAATAGAGAAACAATCTGAGGCAGAGATACATGTTGAGTCTGTGACACCAGCAGTAGCGGAGAAGCCTAATCAGACCGAGAAATTAGTAAAGGTAGAAGTACAGACACAGACAGATCCACTGGAGGAAAATACAAGGAAAGTGGATGCATCTGATGGAAACAAAGAGGATATAGTTAAGGTGATTGGTCAGACATCTATTGAGAAGAAACCTACAATAGAACCAAGCACATCTATAGGTGAATTCAGGCCTACTAATATCATAGAGGTACTTTTGGATTCAATTAAAAGGATTACTGATTGCAATGCCTTATCATTTAAGGCAATTGATAACACATTACCTATTCTAAAGATTATTGCACCCAATTTTAAGATAGATCACATTAATGATTCTTTAGGGAAATTGGACACATTGTCCAAATTTATTGTTGATAATGTAATAACTATAGATAAGGTGAATGAGGATACCATAAAGCAGAGATTTGAAAAAGAGAAGAATACATTCTTTGAAAACACCATAAAGAAATGTACCGATCATGTGGATACACTTTTACCGGTACTCAATTCTACAATTTTGGAGTATAAGGAGTTATATAGGGAAGCATGTAAACCTCACTGTTTGACTGAGGACATTGATGAAGAGATCAAAAAGACACAAAAAGAAATTGATAATATTGTGGACAATATAATAGGTTCATCTAGACTTATATCAGTTTTTGAGAAGTTAGAAAAACTTGAGAAAGAGAAGGCACGAATAAGGTCTAATTCCCGGGAACTAAAGGATAAACTTGGTCTGAGGCTAGATAATACGATTACTCAGAGAGCTGAATTATCTAAGGCAAAAGTTTAAAGAGAACAATCACCGGAGCAGCAAATGCACTATCTCACCGGTATGATCCAGCAAATAGAGGCAACTTTAAATGACAGTAACAAGTTTATGCAGAGTTTAAATATGATTTTGGCAGACATCTTTTAGATTGTAACCAACCGGTTACAGACTTTGAGGTAGCATTTTTGTAATCTTTTGATTATTTATGACATCCTTTATCATTGATGTCAAAGGGGGAGTAGTGGTGAGAAAAATGCATATACAAAGGAGATCACTTGCTCAGGGGGAGCACATCTTTTTGGATTTCAGTTTTTGGATAACGGTTTTGATTTTTCTCATGAGTGTTGCCATCAATGCCAAAGGAGGAGATTGTTGGCATTCTGCACTCTTATGAGAATAGTTGATATTATCATTGATGGCAACCAACTGGAAAGTCACCAAAAATTTGTTTCTACATGACCGACATCACAAACTTCATACACTGGTAGACATCGCCACCGACAGGCACTTACACCGGCATTTAGATTGCATCGGCAACAAGCATACCGGCACTCTAGCCGACATAGGATAAAGTTTTGTTTATATGAATTATTTTGTAAATGTAATTATCTTTTGTAAGTCGACATGGTATATTGTAAAAGACTCATATATGTATGAGATCTTATAAGTCATTTTGGTGTGTGTGATAAGATATTTTTATTGTATAAGGTGATATAGTTGACAGTGAAGGTTTGGTTATTGACTGATCTTAAATCGGTACTGAACCTGGCATTAAAGATGCTATTTTGAGAAGTACATTGTATTGGATTTGATAATCCATTTTGTAGTTAGTGTGACTCTTTATTGAGCAGTGAGCTCTAGGTTGTTGCCCTCCCTGCATGTGCAGGCCCCTTATTGTAAGTAGTATTTATTCATTGGCCAGTGAGTAAATATTGTGGGTCATAAATCCCACCGAGGTTTTTCCCACACTGGGTTTCCTCATTAAATATCTTGTGTTATGGTGTGTTTCCATGTTGTCTCTATTATTTCTATTTACTGCATTAATCCTTATTTACCGGTACACTATTTTGGGTTGCAAAGTTCTAAATAAGTTTAAATATTCTGCTAACCGGATAGACAATGATTCACCCCCCCCACTCTCAGTGTCTTTGGGACCGTCATTGAATCTAACATATAAAAGGATTTGAGTCAAACCAAGACCTTCAACAAGAAATGGATCCAAATAACCCATTAGAGTCCTCGTCAGATTCTGATGGTTCGGATGATGTCGAAATGTTTGTTAGCAATCCAAAAATAAAAAATAAAATGAGCAAGTTCTTCAGTAAAGTGTCTAGATTATTTCTCGACAAGTATACAACCATGCTTGAAGCTGCTACAATCTCAAATGATCAAACTATTATACAAACGCAACATGAATTTGGTAATCTTGTGAGTTTTGAACCTCATCCAAATGAAATGAATGCACAACAAGAAGTACAAATCACACTACTTGAGAAGAGTGCCTCTAAATCCTTGAGTGTGATTTTTCCATTGAAATCAGCATTTGAGGCAGTTAATAATCCATTATACAACACTAAATCATTTCCACAAGATCAAATGGTGATGGTGAAATCCTTAGGTCATAGCACATCTTGAGGTTAGTTTTGTATCATATCTTGGGTCATTGTTATAATCATTGTCCACTTGCATAATAGTCCCAAATTAGGTTTGCCAAACTTCAAAAATCAAAACATTAGATTAAACCCTAAGTCGTTGTTGGGGAGTCTTGACCTTGTCCAACATTTATCCTCTTATAAATATCCTTTTGTCAAACCTAGCTTAGTATCCAATCGTATAGGTGAGACATTGTCAATTTGTCCTATTGTCATTTGGTCCTTTGTCCTTTTAAGGTCTAGACTTCATTTCAATTTCCTAAGGGTCGTGTCTTTAGGGTTGCATTTCAAAGGTTTTTTTAAACCTCAAAAACAACAAAAACATACATTGCATTACCATTACATAAGATTGCAGATCATTTCCAAAAAATTCCTAAAATAACAAAAACATAGGTTGCACTTTTACCCTAAATTCCATTATCATTTGCTAAGGTTGCATTTAGCTGCATCTAATTGTCATTCCCAAAATTCAAAAAGACCAAAAAATATTTAGTTGCATCGTCAATCATCTAGGTTGCCTTAGTTACATACATTGCATAGTGACATGCTAGTTGAAACAAGATCTAAATCCAAGAAATCACCTGAATCAACGTATCAACCCATGTCCTTTCCAATGGATAACACACAAATGCAACAATATCAGACTCAATCTCTTGATACAAATGTGGGTTCATCAAGAAATGCACCACCACAATATGAGACACTACGACTGGGACCACCTCCATATTATGAACCCATATTTGTGCCAATGAAACCAGGATTTTGAAGTGTTCCACTAATACTATCAAGGAGTGCACCATTTGATTTCAATCAATTAAACTGAAAACATGGCACACAACCTCCAATGTCATATGAGGAACAAAACCTTATATAAGGATTTGAGTCAAACCAAGACCTGCAACAAAAAATGGATCCAAATATCCCATCAGATTCCTCATCAAATTCTAATGATTCAGATGATGTCAAAATGTTTGTTAGTAATCCAAAAATGAAAATAAAATGAACAAGTTCTTCAGTAAAGTGTCTAGATTATTTCTTGACAAGTATAGAAGCATTCTTGAAGCTTCTAAAACCTCGAATGCACAATAGGAAGTACCAATCACACTACTTGAGAAGAGTTCCTCTAAATCCTTGAGTGTGAGTATTCCATTGAAATCAACATTTGAGGCACTTAATAATCTATTATACAACACTAAATAATTTCCACAAGATCAAATGGTAATGGTGAAATCCTTAGGTCATTTCATATCCCTAGGTCATAGCACAAATTGAGGTCATTTTCATATCGTATCTTGGGTCATTCTCATAATCATTGTTCCCTTGAATAATAGTCCCAAATTAGATTTTCCAAACTTCAAAAATCAAAACTTTAGACTAAACCCTAAGTCATTGTTGGGGAGTCTTGACCTTGTCCAACATTTGTCCTCTTATCAATATCCTTTTGTCAAACATATCTTAGTATCCAAGCGTATAGATGAGACATTGTCAATTTGTCCTATTGTCATTTGGTCCTTTGTCCTTTTAAGGTCTAGACTTCATTTCAATTTCCCAAGGGTTGTTTCTTTAGGGTTGCATTTAAAAGGTTTGTCCAAAACTCAAAAACAACAATAACATAGGTTGCATTACCATTACTTAATATTTCATATCATTTCCAAAAAAATCCGAAAATAACAAAAACATAGGTTGAACTTTTACCCTAAGTTTCGTTATCATTTGCTACGGTTGCATTTAGTGTCATCTAATTGTCATTCCCAAAATTCAAAAAGACCAAAAAACATTTAGTTGCATTGTCAATCATCTAGGTTGCCTTAGTTACATACATTTCATAGTGACATGATGATTGAAATAGGGTCTAAGTCCAAGAAATCACACGAATCAACCTATCAAGCCATGTCATTTCCAATGGATAACACACAAAAAACACAAATGCAACAATATCAGACTCAGTCACTCAATCCAAATGTGGGTTTGTCAAGAAATGCACGACCACAATATGAGACAGTACAATTGGGACCACCTCCATATTATGAACTCATATTTGTGCCAATAAAACCAGGATTCGGAAGTGTTCCACCAACTCCGTCAAGGAGTGCACCATTCAATTTCAATCAAATATACCAGCAACATGACACACAACCTCCAATTTTATATGAGTAACAAAACTTTATACAAGGATTTGAGTGAAACCAAGTCCATCAACAAGAAATGGATCCAAATAACCCATCAGAGTCCTTGTCAGATTCTGATGATTTAGATGATGTCAAAATGTTTGTTAGCAATCCAAAAATGAAAGAGAAAATGAACAAGTTCTTCAGTAAAGTGTCTAGATTATTTCTCGACAATTATAGAAGCATGCTTGAAGCTGCTACAACCTCGAATGATCAAACCAATATACAAATACAACATGAATTTGGTAATCTTTTGAGTTTTGAGCCTCGTCCAAATGAAATGAATGCACAACAAGAAGCACAAATCACACTACTTGATAAGAGTTCCTCTAAATCCTTGACTGTGAGTGTTTCATTGAAATCAACATTTGAGGTAGTTAATAATCCATTATACAACACAAAATCATTTCCACAAGATCAAATGGTCATGGCGAAATCCTTAGGTCATTTCATATCCCTAGGTCATAGCACATCTTAAGGTTAGTTTCATATCATATCTTGGGTCATTATTATAATCATTGTTCGCTTGCATAATAGTCCCAAATTAGGTTTGCCAAGCTTCAAAAATCAAAACATTACACTAGTACATTTGAGCCTAATTTCTGACAGCTAATTATTGGATTTGCGATGACCAAACATCGGACTTCCGACCAACTTTACCATCGAAAACTCATTGTCGGGCTTCCCCACGATGCCATTTGAGTCGTTCGTCGGACAATGTTATGAACTCCTCCGACGATGGCTATATTTGCACCCCTGGCCACAAATTTTGGCAGATTTCCATCGGATTTCCAACGGATGCTATGATTGCTCCTCGACGACCATCTGACATGGAAGTGGTGTCGGATATACAGCATCCTTATCGGACGTTTAATTAGTTGTCGTCAGAATTCCGACGAAGAGAGATGATGTAGGTCAAACAGCTTTGTCGTTGGTGAATGAAAGCATTGAATGGGTTCTATTTTTTAAAAATTGCATTAAACATTTATTATTTATTTGATTCAGTGTTATGTGCAAAAAATGATTATCAATGATGTTTCCTTTCTCCAAGAATTGTCTAGGATCTTTCTGTCAGATAATATGTAACATCGAATGACTAAATCTTTTCTTTACAAATGCTTATTTTATTTAATTATTATCTAGCATGAATTAAAATTTATATCTATATGGAAGTAGAACATACAAGCTGAAGAGTCATGTGCAAGCAAATTTCGTAAAAGAAAGCAAGCAGGCATTATCTTGAATGATATGGAAACAAGCTCATCAGCTCCCTAGAAGAGAAGAATTGGAGAAAATAAGAGGAAAGTGTTTAAGGGTGATAAATAGATAGAGAGTATGCAACACAAACAAACAATGTCTGGAGTGTGTGATGTGACGTCTCTAATTTATGTCCGGAGGGACTAACTGGTTTTGGAGTTCCTACGAAACTTATTAGGCCACGCTTTGGAGGAAATTGTGTTCATGCAAGGAGCACCTTTTTTCTATTATGAGAATGATGCTTTTGCACCGAAGGATATTTGGAAGTCAATATCTAAAAATTTCTATAGTGTGGAACCAGAGTTGGCGGACCCGAAGTAATTTTCATCTTTCAGAAGACCAAGAGGTTATGTACACAATCTCCCAATAGAAGGGCGATTTCAAGGATTACCTCTCCCACCCATGACTATTCAGGAAGCACTTCCTCAGACAAAGGACTATTGGCCTCCATGGGATCAAAGAAAAAAATTGAAGCATAGGCTCTAGACGATGTGGTGGTGTCCTTCGTGAAGAACTCTGTACTATAATTGAAAATTCACGAGGGAAACTGCAAGATAGTGAAGAGAAATACAATCTTGAAAAGTGGGAAGAATGGATCTTGATTTGGGTGGGGCCAAGTTAGGTGGCTCCTCTAGAGGTTGATGAGATAGAAATCATATTAAGATTTAAAAAAGATCACACTCGTGGAACTTCGTATGCGACTAATCGAGTGCAGTGTTTGGGTAATGCATTCCAAATAGATATAGTTGCATACCATTTATCTAACTTTATTAAATACTTTTATCCTGATGGCATTAAATTAAAGTTATTTCTCTTCTATCTGGTATTGGTGGAGAAGAGGTTGTTTTGCATCGACCTGACCTGCCAATAGGTGGCAGGTCAAGTCGATAGGTGGCAGGTCAGGTCGATGCAAAGCAACCTCTTCTCCACCAATACCAGATAGAAGAGAAAGTACTTTAATTTAATTCCATCAGGATAAAAGGCTTTAATCAAGATAGATAAATGGTATGCAACTATATCTATTTGGAATGCATTACCCAAACACCGCAATCGATCACTCACACACGAAATTCCACGAGTGTGATCTTTTTCAAATCCTAATATGATTTCTATCTCGTCAACCTCTAGAGGAGCCACCTGACTTGGCCCCACCCAAACCAAGTTCCATTCTTCCCACTTTTCAAGATTGTATTTCTCTTCACTATCTTGTAGTTTCCCTCGTGAATTTTCAATTATAGCGCAGAGTTCTTCATGAAGGACACCACCACATCATCTAGAGTCTATGCATCAATTTTTTTTTTGATCCCATGGAGGCAAATAGTCCTTTGTCTGAGGAAGTTCTTCCTAAATAGTCATGGGGGGGAGCAGTAATGCTTGAAATCGCCCTTCTATTGGGAGATTGTGTACATAACCTCTTGGTCTTCTGAAAGCTGAAAATTACTTCGAGTCTGCCAACTCTAGTTCCACACTATAGAAATTTTTGGATATTGACTTCCAACTATCCTTCGGTGCAAAAGTATCATTCTCATAATAGAAAAAAGGTGCTCCTTGCATGAACACATTGATTTCCTCCAAACGTGGCCCAATAGGTTTTGCAGGAACTCCAAAACCAGTTAGTCCCTTCAAACATAAATTAGAGACGTCACATCACATACTCTAGACATTGTTTGTTTGTATTGCATACTCTCTATCTATTTATCACCCTTAAACACTTTCCTCTGCTTTTCTCCAATTGCTCTCTTCTAGGCAGTTGATGAGCTTGTTTCCATGTCATTCAAGATAATGCCTGCTTGCTTTCTTTTACAAAATTTTCTTGCACTTGACTCTTCAGCTTGTATGTTCTGCTTCCATACAGATATAAATTTTAATTCATGCTCAGATAATAATTAAATAAAATAAGCATTTATAATGAAAAGATTTAGTCATTCGATGTTACATATTATCTGACAGAAAGATCCTAGACAATTCCTAGAGAAAGGAAACATCATTGATATTTTTTGCAAATAACACTGAATCAAATAAATTAAAAATGTTTCATGTAATTTTTAAAAGTAGAACTCGTTCAATGCTTTCATGCACCGACGGCAAATCCGTCTGACCCACACCATTATCCATAATAGAACAAATCAATATAATAGGCTATTATAAAGAATATATACAAAAATATGAAAGAACATTAAATTACCATTACAAACCCATCATTTCAAATGAAAGGTGAATCCATCATCATTTGGATGGTATAGTGTTTGGAAGAAGGGTATATGAGAAACCCTACTTTTAAGGGTTTGTGAGAGGCTAAATAAGGGATTTTGCATCTAAGAAGGTTAAAACTTGTAAATAATTGCATTTCCTTAGTTTTGAAACATATACTTTCCAAAGAAACCTTTTGATAGTAGATCCTGTGTACCATCCTAATCCAAAAAGCATTCATTTTGTCTACATCCGATAGTCATTGCTAAAATCAGTTTAAAGTGTATTCATTTAGGGACCTTTCATAAAATATTCTTAATGTATACATCATAAAAGGATCTTAAAATATTCATTGTTTATAATGATAAGAATTTGGTTGTTCCATACACCTTCCTTTACTATTTTAAAAATATCATCGACCAAAATATTGTGCAGCAGTAGTATGGAGTGCATTTCATCTATTTTATGCCTAAATATTTCATCATACCACTTTCTTTTCAAAGGCGACTGATCGATTTCCATGTTTGGGTAATGCATTCCAAATAGATATAGTTGCATACCATTTATCTTTCTTGATTAAAGACTTTTATCTTGATGGCATTAAATTAAAGTTCTTTCTCTATTTTCTGGTGATCTCTGGAGCAAAGGTTGCTTTGCATCGACCTAGGATACATTTAACTTGTGTTGTATCTGCGGAAATATGTATCCTAGGACGATGTAATGCAACCTTTGCTCCACCAATACCAGATAGAAGAGAAAGTACTTTAATTTAAAGCCATCAGGATAAAATGCTTTCAAGACATATATTAGGTATAAAAGGAAGCCTACCCTGTCATTTGAAGGGGTTTACCTACAATTCAATTGATCTCTTAATTATAAAATCAATTCAATTCCAAGTGAACAGGAAATGAAGCATTCATCAAGAATTGAAGGAGAAATCACTATTGAACTTACGCCTATCTCATATAACCCTATGTTGGCTAGGCCCCACAATAATTAGAAGATCCTAATTACTACTGTCCTAAAGCTTGCATTGACCGTCACAATTTCACAGTGAGATTAGTTAATTAGTCCATTAGCAAGATTGGAAAAGAGTTTGGTATTGAATTAGGTGTTGGTGGAAGGTTTAAGGAGGTACACTAGCATCATAATTAATGTTAGAGAGTGTTGTGTGAAGAAGAATGGCCACGAAAGGAGTGACTATCCTAAGTGCTTGAGACTGTCACAAAAAGTGAGTGTTGCAGCAGTGAATCTTCCTTTGACCTTTGTGTGTTTGGGAGGGTAAGGACCCATGGTGGTATATGTTGAGTGGTTGGGAGTGTAAAGACCCACATATCAACTATCTACTTTGACATCCTAGGATGGTGTCCACCTACTCTAAAACCTTGTGGGCACTCTTTGTCTAATACTAACATATACATAACATGTGCCTCTCATATAACCCTATGTTGGCTAGGCCCCACCATAATTAGAAGATCCTAATTACTAAAAACACTAGATTGTCCCCTAAAAGGTAGTTGAGTCATACAAGGCCTAGCTTGATAGCCCTATAGTCTCTCATACCTAATATATCCTTGTGTCGATGATGGTCAAATATGACTACCCTATGGCCCCTACTATGCTCTAGACCTTTGTCCCTAATATTGATACTATTGGGTTTTTCTTTGTAAATCATATAGTAAGTCTAAATTATCCTTTGAAGGATGGGGAGGCCTATGGACACTTTAGTCCCTTCATCAAGGTTACAAACTTCTCTGATTCATCTTGTGTCCTCCCATGTACCTCCTTTTCCATAAGAGACTTTTCCATAGCAACCCTAAAATTGGCCATGTGTAGGAAAACTGAAATTTTGGGTTTTCCACCCCTAATGAAATAATTGACAAGTAACTTGTCTTGAATGTAATCTACAAACTACAAGAACTCCAAAAACTAACTCTCATGTTGAGCCACTATGAAACCTTATTATGTAAATTGTGAAACTCATCTATGCATCTCTATCAAAAATATTTTGAAATAGAACACACTTTGAAGCACTTCAAAATGGTATCTGGAGAGGGTTTCCAATGTGAGTTGGTACATTTTATCCTCCCATTACCACAAGGTGGAATCAAGTCCTCTCAAAAATTGCATTGAAAATTATGCCTTTAAGTTGCTCACATATAGATGCAACCCAAAGCATAAGTCCAAGCTAAGTAACCAAGACTTATCCTCAACCCCATTTGTGGATCTTAAAAATGTAGAGTATTGGAGATGAAGCAACTCTCGAATATGATCCTTTGGCTCATGATATGTGCTTTCTATAGTCTGTACCTCTTGTATTTATGCATGATGAGGCTAGGTAATGTGTATTGATCAATATTCTATCTCCTCTATGCATATTTCCCAAATTCAAGGCGAACTCCTAATAAGCTCCCAAGATGCAAGTATATGCTCCTCTACTACAAGTGGATCCTCATGGCTTGTAAGATTTGAGGTCCATACTCGAGCTACTCATCTTGGTGAAAACTCTCAAAGTGATATGACCCTTCCTTCCATTTCCTACACCCTATTTTCTAACCCACACGTCATAACCTTTACCTCACTTCCTATCATTATTACCTTCCATCTACCTTTCATATCCCCTATCTTAACCTCCTCCACTTTCCTACATCCTATCCTAAACCTTAACCTCATACACACTTACTTTTACTTCACCTACCTAACCCCATTCCATCCTTCACATCCTTTTATCTCCCCCCATTCACTTTCCTACCTTCCAAACCCCTAACATATCCTAACTTACTCTTTCACCATTACATCCTTCATCACTTACCTCCCTATCTTATCCTAACCCACACCTCATAACCTTATACCTCTCAGCTTCCATTTTATACCACCTTCCTAATGGTACACTTATGCTCCCTTCCAAAACACTGACAAAAAATAGCACTTGATCACTACACAGTGCTCTCACGGTTCTGCAGCAGGGATTTTCTATCACACCCATATATACCAGCATCCATAATTAGGATATATTTTACATAATGGCACTCGATCACGCAGGTTTAGGTCATCCCTCTCCTTAATTAGGATATATTTTAAATATGGAAAGTAGTGTTAATATGTTTCAGGCTAACTATATTGTTCATTATTTAAAATGCAGTGTTTAATTAATACATGATTGCAGGATGACATGGTGTTGTTGAGCAGAAAATTCAGACTGACACAACAACTCTGCAATCTATCAAACTTCAATCTCCAATCCCAAACTCATTCCCACACAACTCTCGTTCATATGCACTCTCACGGCAAGCACATAGAGATGTTGCCCTACCACGTGCGTGCTTCTTCTACCCGCGGCCCGTTCCTACAAATGACCATGAGAATGATAATGTACATTCTTCCTGCCCACACTCCACCACATTCAAGACACTTCACATGGTAGACACGCGAGCAGGAGGCATATTTACTCAACTCTTCAATTCCTCCAACCCACGTCCCCAATCGATTTGGAGGGAATAAGAAGCAAAATAGAAATAGTTACTTAACTGTTTTGCAAACACCAGACCCGTAAACAATTTTTTAATGTTGGTTTAAACATTATACACTTATAAACAAGGATTTAGTCTGGCAAAGTCTTTTAACTGTTGTTTAAATCCTAAACCCATATGCCCCTAACAAAATGCCAAACGGTTTACAAATGGGCCCAAAACATGCCCTTATTACATTAAATAATGCCCAGACTTGAAAATGCCCCTAAACAGATGGCAAACAAAAAAATATTACAAAATTCCTACCATGAAGCTGGAAAGTTTCCCGTCGCCTAGTATCCTGGTATAGTTGCTCCTGCAGCACCACTTCATTCCACGGCTGGTTCCCTGCAGAGGAGCGATTTTGTCCTCTTATAAATATCCTTTTGTCAAACCTATTTTAGTGTCCAAGCATATAGGTGAGACATTGTAAATTTGTCCTATTGTCATTTGGTCCTTTGTCCTTTTAAGGCCTAAAGTTCATTTCAATTTCCCAAGGGTTGCGTCTTTATGGTTGTATTTAAAACGTTTTTCCAAACCTCAAAAGCAACAATAACATAGGTTGCATTACCATTACTTAAGATTTCATATCATTTCCAAAAAAATTCTAAAATAACAAAAACATAGGTTGCACTTTTACCCTAAGTTCCATTATCATTTGATAATGTTGCATTTAGTTGCATCTAATTGTCATTCCCAAAATTCAAAAAGACTTAAAAACATTTAGTTGCATTGTCGATCATCTAGGTTGCCTTAGTTACATACATTGCATAGTGACATGCCGATTGAAACAAGGTCTAATTCCAAGAAATCAAATGAATCAATGTATCAAGACGTGTCCTTTCCAATGGATAACACACAAAACATGCAAATGCAACAATATTAGACTCAGTCACTCTATCCAAATGTGGGTTTGTTAAAAAATGAACCACCACAAAATGAGACAGTAAAATTGGGACCACCTCCATATTAAGAACTCATATTTGTGCCAATGAAACGAGGATTTGGAAGTGTTCCACCAACGTTGTCAGGGAATGCACCATTCTATTTCAATCAATTAAACTAGCAACATGACAAAACCTTATACAAGTATTTCAGTCAAACCAAGACCTTCAACAAGAAATGGATCCAAATAGCCCATCAGATTCATCATCAAATTCTGATGATTCAGATGATGTCGACATGTTTCTTAGCAATCCAAAAATGGAAAATAAAATGAAGAAGTCCTTCAGTAAAGTGTCTAGATTATTTCTCAACAAGTATATAAGCATGTTTGAAACTGCTACAACCTCGAATGATCAAACTAATGTACAAACGCAGCATGAATTTGGTAATCTTTTGATTTTTGAACCTCATCTAGATGAAATGAATGCACAAATCAAACTACTTGAAAAGAGTGCCTCTAAATCACTTGAGTGTGAGTGTTCCATTTAAATCAACATTTGAGGCAGTTAATAATCTGTTATACGATAATAAATCATTACCACAAGATCAAATGGTGATGGTGAAATCCTTAGGTCATTTCATATCCCTAGTTCATAGCACATATTGAGGTTATTTTCATATCATATCTTGGGTCATTGTCATAATCATTGTTCCCTTCCATAATATTCCCAAATTAGGTTTGCAGAATTTCCAAAATCATAACTTTAGATTAAACCCTAAGTCATTATTGGAGAGTCTTAATCTTGTCCAACATTTGTCCTCTTATCAATATCCTTTTGTAAAACCTAGCTTAGTACCCAAGCGTATAGGTGAGCCATTGTCAATTTTTTCTATTGTCATTTGGTCCTTTTGTTACTACTTACTAAGTTGCCATTAGTTTTATGTCCAAAGTCATTCTATATACTCTAGTCGGTTATTACTACCAAAACATTCAGTCGATAAGCATAGAGCAGTCGGTTAAAGAAGAAAGTAGTCACAGAGCTTAGTATACACCGAGCTGTCTACCAAGTAACACTCTATGTCTACCGAGCAGCAAAAATGATATACCGAGTGAACACACACTGAGTGAAACGTGTTACCAGATTCATTGAATCTAGACACATATGGTAAACGTGTTACAAGATCGAGGAACAGGGAATCATTATCACTTAGGAAATTGCTCCTTAAATATTTTGTATGATCTTGAGGTCATCTATCCAATGAAATATTTTGTATGGTTATTCTTTCAATGAATCATGTTTGTAAGATCGAAGCATGAATAGATCACTGACATAAGAGATCTATTTATACAGCATAAATTGAGAAAAAGGGTGTAGGAAGCAAGACATGTGAAATAGATAAGGAATCACTGAGTATTGTGACTATTAGAGACACAAAGGTCACCGAGAAGGATTTCAAAGAATAGTCAAGGAATAGAGTAAATAGAAGGGTTTACCGAGTTCATCTATGGATTACCGAGGTATGCTATAAGCAAGGTAATCTCATTTTGAGCACATAGAATCTGCTATAACATTCCAGATGTGAAGTTGCAAATATTTTGTAAAGATTTTATTGTAATATTTTGAGTTGTAAGAAAAACCTTTAACAGGGTAAAAGACTCTAACAAAGTCTATAAATTGTAAAGCCTTTAACCAGGTGCAGCATTTAGAATAAGTGTTATAAAATCCTTTAGCAAGGTAGATCTAACTATCTTGATACTCCTAACAGGGTAAGCTATCAGAAATAGCTAAACATGTAGCTCTAACCAAGCAACCTTTATTATTGTAGTAGTGAAGTTGTGGGTGCCATCCCCACCGTAGTTTTTCTCTCTAACCAAGAGTTTCTGTGTAACCAAAATATATGTGTTATGGAGTGAATCATGTATGATTGTTACTTATTGTTTTAGCATTATATTATGTTACAGCAGTTTTTGGTTTATGCTTAACAGTAAAGTTATTCTTGAAGAAAGGATTTGAAGTACTGATTCACCCCTCCCCTCTCAGTACATTAGCTTTCCATATTGAGCCTAACAATTGGTATCAGAGCTTGAATCTTGGAAAAGGGTTTAACTGCCTAAAAAGAAAGATCTTATCAATGAAAGGCTACAGACAATCTCGGAGAATTGTAAATCTTCAAAATGAATTGGATCATGCTAATCAAGTAATTGCTGACATGCAAAAACAAATGCAAAAATCTTTGAAAGTTAGAAGAAGATTGTCTGATGATTTGCAGAACTCTCAAGAGTTAGTGGAACAAATTGAGACATCATCTGAGAACAGTATATCTGAAGAGACTGAAGAAATGATTAGAGAACTAAAAGAAAAGAACAAAGTACTGACTAATCAGCTAAAAGCTATGAAAAGAGAACATGAACATTTCAGCACACAGATGATTGAAAATCTTGATGCATTGAGGACAGCCGAGGATAAATTAAGAGATCTAGAAAGAGAAAAACAATAGCTTGAAGCATTAGTATCTGAAAGGAATGATGAAATCACAAGGTTGACTAGAATTCAACAAAATCTGTCAAATCAATTGGGTTATGCACATCATGAAGAAAATCTGAAAGATGATGAGAATCAAGCATTGAAACTTGAAGTATCAAGGTTGACTGATGAACTTGAAACATAAAAGACTCTACCGAGAAGGGAATCCACACTACCAAGAGAGGAGAATCATCAAAGAAAGCTGGAAACAAGAAGAACATCAAAGGAAAGAAGCTTATTTGCAATTACTGTGGAAAACAAGGACATACTGCCAACATGTGCCAAATCAAAAAAGGTAAGCAACCGAATGTCACAAGGTCTAATGGTTATTGTTACAATTGCAATAAATATGGTCACACATCTAACCAACATAGGACAAAGTCTGCTAGCAATTATCAAAAGGAAAAATTTAAAGGGTTTTGTAAAAACTGCAATAGATATGGACATAGTACCAAGAAGTGTTGGTTTAAGTAGAAGAACTATATGTGGTCTGCACACCGAGCAAATACTAGAAGCTACTGAACTCACACAGATCTTTACCGACAGTATACTGTAGTACCATGGGATTACAATACAAGGATATGGTGTGAATGCTATGGAAGATATGGACATATAAGTGCCAACTACTTTATAAGGTTTGGAATGAACAACCAAAGATCATGGAGAAATCCTGGTATGGCATGTTTTCATTGTCACAAAGTTGGACACTTGGCTAGAGATTGCAGAGATCAACCTAGAGGAGACACTGAGGAAATAAGAAGCAAATTATAGATGATTTGGAAAAAGAAGGAAATTGTGTCAAATGAAGAAAGCACCTTACCTATTGAGTTAGGTGCACCTATTCCAAATTAATCAGTGAAGGTATGAAGGAACTGCATTCTCTCAAGGTTAAATCTTAACAATTCCTATTTTGTCATGTACTTAATTCAAAATCTGCATAGCTAAAGATGCATTAGGAAATTTGAAATCTTATCAAGTCTTTTGAAAGCCTGTCTAGTCAGTAAATACAGGAAGTCTGGCTACTCGGTAAAAGCATAAAAAGGAATTGGTACCAAGTGCATTTAATGTTTTCTTACCTAACTGCACGAAGCTCGATAAGGTAAAATTATGTACTTCAAGCTTTTGCACGGTCATTTTACACTTACCAAGTTTTCAAGAAAGAGAGCAAAGTGATTCAAAGGTGATCAAACCTCCTCTAAAGCGAAATTCAAGTTATTTACATCAATCACAACGCATTTTCAAGCTAGTTTACCGATCATATCAGTTGTGAATATCTGTTTTACATTTACTAAGTGGAAAGCATTTGTCGTTTAAAAAGTTTTCAAAACCTAAGGATCTTTTGTTAAGTGATTATCCAAAATTTTCAATGGCACCTAAGATCCAGAAGCCCGTTGTTGTTGAGAACATTGAAAAGCCCTCACTGAAATACTCTCTAACTCCCAAAGTAGCATCTAAACCGAATGATAAAACTGCATTTTCACTCATTCCGGATAGGGTTTTACTAGTTGAGGATGTCAAATTCTTCACTAAGTGTTGTGTTGAGGAACTAGGTAATGTTGAGATCAAGGACACAAATGATGAGTTGTGTACCGATGGAAAACTAGATAACAAGTTTGAACACATTAAAGTCAAGGGATTGACCGAAGCCCTAACCTACCCGCGAGTCTTCAAACCCCAGTGGGTTAAATTTGTTTTTAGCAGAGTTCATGATGACTTCATGTGGTTAGAGGAGCAACCATTCAAGATCACCAAGGAAATCATCCACTTGATCACCGGTTACCCTATTTATGACCATGTCCGAGCTCAGAAAATGATTTCACAGAAGGAATTGATCACTTTAACTGGACTAGAATCAGATTGCAGAGGTCTAAAACTGAATAATGTCACAGATGCAGAGTTGAAGTTTGCCATTAGAGTCATAGGCTATTGTTTCTTGCAATTGGCAAGGGAAAACAGTGTACCCTGTGCAGCAGTCGATTTAGCCTATAAAATTGTAAAGAAGGGAATGAAGATTGATCTTTGTGAAGTGTTGTTGAAAAATCTATTTGAAAATCTCAACACCATAAGGAAGCCAAAGAAGAACAACTCGGCAAACACACTGAAGTTTGGAACACTTTTGGTATGCATGTTTTTCTATTTTGAGAAATTATTTCCATCAGTCGGTAATGTAGTTTGGGAGCTACACCGACCAATCACTCTTCAAATCAATGACTTCATCAAATAGCTAGGTGATAACTTCAATGATATTATGGATGATTATTTTAGCAAGTTTCAAGAAAAGATGCATAACAGGTATAGGATTCCATCCAAGTTAGTGGAGAAATACAAGGATGATATATGCTTTGAAGTAGACATCGACTACTACTATGTCAATGCGGTGGAACTGAGAACTCAATCTTTGCCACCTATGGGTTATGAGATTGATTTTGACATTACACAACAGTAGATAGATGCTTTTCTTGCACTTCTAAGGCATGCTACAGAAATCAAGTACGGAACCTATGAAGAGGTTAAAGAAAAAGTTAAGATGAGCATTGTAGTACCTAAGGCTACAAGGAAAGCAACAAAAATGATTAAGGCATTAACAGAAAAATTTGGAGAAGGTTCTTCCTCCACACCTATCAAGAGCATTCAAGTCAACATCAAGGAAAATCTGAAGCCCAAGAAGCAGCTATTACATTGACCACCGAGTTGCCTAAAGGGAAAATTTTGAAAAGGAAGAAATGGGATACATCAAAGGTATCACCGACTCCTTCAGTAAAGCGCCCAAACACAAGATCATCTGTAGTATCACCGAGTAAGAAACCAAAGAATGTTGCCGCACCAAAGGTAACAAAAACTTATAAGAAATCTACTCAGAGACTCATTTTCACTAAAGAGTCCAGTGACACCGAATCTAAAGATGCAAGTAAATTTCAGATTGTTAAGAGTCAAAAGAAAGATGTACATAGTGTTGATAATTTTTGTGCTAATCTGAAACAATATGGTGGATTTGGAGCATTTAGATATGTTAAGTATGAATCCAGAAATGATGAAGAAAAGAGACAAATAGAAGAAGTTGTAATCTGCACACTTCTGAAATTTTGATTGGTCCCATTGGAAGTAACTAATTCTCTTCCAAAAGAATTGTATTTGCATATTGATAACAGGTGGAAATATGCTATGGACTTGGAAAAATAGATGAGAGAAAGAAATTTGGTACATCTCTTCTCAGACATGTCGATAGATGAGATCAATGAACATCTGAAAAACCACCAGACAAACTTCCTAGTCAAGCAAAGAGCCTTGAAATTGATGAATGGCCTTTATCTTGAAGTAGAGAATGAGACCAAGGAAAAGTGGCAGGAAATCTTTCGAATCAAGAATGCTGGTGAACAAGTTGAAGTTGAAATAGTTGATGTCACCGAGCAAGATCTTGATATCATCGAGCAAGACCCTGCTGATACTATACAAATTGATGAGGATATCATGGACACCGAGGTACAAGAACAGGAAATGATTGAAGGGAATGCTTATGCCAAACTGGTATCCAGTGAGTCAGTTTTGGAACAAGTTCAGCCCTATCCTCCGGTCACTCAGCATGTTTTAACCGAGACACCTCAGGATATTGAACAAGGAAAAGAGGGTCACAAGTCTACAAAAGGAGAAGCTACTTCTTAGGCCACCGAGGAATAGACTTCTCAAGCCCCTTCTAGCACTGAAAATGTTACAACTAAGACCCAGAGCAAGGATTCACCAAAGGCTACATCTAAGGTTAAATAAATTGACAAAAGTGTTGCCTCTACCGAGCAACCTATCGAGGGTCAACAAGCCTCCCAAGCCATTGTATTAGTTCAAATGGTGAAAACCTCCTCATCTAAAGAAAAGAAAATGAAAAAGCATAGTTTCAAGTTAGATTTGTCAAAACCAATAGTGTTGCCAAATGTAGACATATCCAAATTAAAAGGGCAAGCACTTATTGAATTCGGTGAACTATGCAAAGCCAAAACAGAACAAGAGAAGCAAATGTCTATACAAAAGAAAAATAGAGTACTTCAGAAGGTGAAAGCACTATTAACAGATATGCTACCTGAAGCTACAGTGACAAAAGATGCAGCCATCCATGTTCAACTAGATGAACTCCTAACTAAAATAGAGACATCTGGAGTAGACGCATCTAAATACTTAAGCAAGTTGAAGGACAAAGAGCTCACTGCAAAAATGATTGAAGAGGTACAGAAAGCTATTGCTATTGGCAAAGTAAAACTTGTCAAAATTATTGCTGATTTGTCCCCTCAACTCAAGCACATCCTTTCTTTATTTTAGAAACTCTATACATTTTCTTTATTCATTAAAGATATCAAGAATAAAACAGAAGTGATTGAGAAAGAGATCACTGATCTCTCCCATACATTAACCACTGAGCCAAATTCTATTCAGAATTTCTATACCAAGTTACAAAAGCTCATGGCTCAACAATTGGAACTTAGGAATGAAGAGCACAAAATAAGGATGGACATTATGACTCTTCAAACCTTATTCATTCCACACTTGTCCTCCATCCAAGAACAAATCAACAAGGCTACCTCTTTATCCAGTCAGCTAGAGGGAAGCACTTTAGATGGAGTGATTTCACTGTTAGTCGACATTACAGCTCAAAATTCACTCATGGATAGTGTCAAGGATGCCCTCTCTATTGCTCTCACCGATGCAAGGAAAAAGTATAAATCCATTTTTGACCAGTTGCCTCCACCGAATGGTAACTAATTTTTGATGTTTGTCAAAAAGGGGGAGTATAGTATCAAAGTATCAAAGGGGGAGTGTAGTATATAGGGGGAGTATACCGAGCAGAACAGAGTATCCAAATGCACAGTTGAATTTGACAGGGGAGCAGTAAACACCGAGCAGTGATCAAAGAGCAAAGAACAAGTGCAGTAAACACAGAACATTGATCACTAAGCATGCAAAATCAGAATTATGTACAGTATATTGATAAGGGGAGTATATCTGAATATACTATTTTATTGACTATTGTATATACTATCAGTCTAATCAAATTTTGTAAGTATATAGATTTTTTTTTGAGTTATGACTTTGAAAGAAGTTTTGTCAAACATCTCAACTAATGTCAAAAGCGGAGATTGTTACTACTTACTAAGTTGCCATTAGTTTTATGTCCAAAGTCATTCTATATACTCTAGTCGGTTATTACTACCGAAAAATTCAGTCGGTAAGCACAGAGCAATCGGTTATAGAAGAAAGTAGTCACAGAGCTTAGTATACATCGAGTTGTCTACTGAGTAACACTCTATGTCTACCGAGCAACAAAAATGATATACCGAGTGAACACACATCGAGTGAAATGTGTTACCAGATTCATTGAACCTAGACACATATGGTAAACGTGTTACAAGATCGAGGAACAGGGAATCATTATCACTTAGGAAATTGCACCTTAAAGATTTTGTATGATCTTGAGGTCATCTATCCAATGAAATATTTTGTATGGTTATTCATTCGATGAATCATGTTTGTAAGATCGAAGCATGAACAGATCAACGACATAAGAGATCTATTTATACAGCATGAATTGAGAAAAAAGGTGTAGGAAGCAAGACATGTGAAATAGATAAGGAAGCACTGAGTATTGTGACTATCAGAGACACAGAGGTCACCAAGAAGGATTTCAAAGAATAGTTAAGGAATAGAGTAAATAGAAGGGTTTACCGAGTTTATATATGGATTACCGAGGTATGCTATAAGCAAGGTAATCTCATTTTGAGCACATAGAATCTGCTATAACATTCCAGATGTGAAGTTGTAGATATTTTGTAAAGATTTTATTGTAATATTTTGAGTTGTAAGAAAAACCTTTGACTGGGTAAAAGACTCTAACAAAGTCTATAAATTGTAAAGCCTTTAACTAGGTGTAGCATTTAGAATAAGTGTTGTAAAATCCTTTAGCAAGGTAGATCTAACAATCTTGATACTCCTAACAAGGTAAGCTATCAAAAATAGCTAAACATGTAGCTCTAACCAAGAAACCTTTATTATTGCAGTAGTGAAGTTGTGGGTGCCATCCCCACTGCAGTTTTTCTCTCTAACCAAGAGTTTCTACGTAACCAAAATATATGTGTTATGGAGTGAATCATGTATGATTGTTATTTATTTGTTTTAGCATTATATTATGTTATAGCAGATTTTGGTTTATGCTTAACAGTAAAGTTATTCTTGAAGAAAGGATTTGAAGTATTGACCCACCCCTCCCCTCTCAGTACATTAGCTTTCCATATTGGGCCTAACACCTTTGTCCTTTTAAGGTCTAGACTTCATTTCAGTTTCCCAAGGGTCATGTCTTTAGGATTGCATTTCAAAGGTTTGTCCAAACCTCAAAAACAACAAAAACATAGGTTGCATTACCATTACTTAAGATTGCATATCATTTTCAAAAACATCCTAAAATAACAAAAGCATAGGTTGCACTTTTACCCTAAGTTCCATTATCATTTGCTAAGGTTGCATTTAGTTGCATCTAATTGTCATTCCCAAAATTTAAAAAGACCAAAAAATATTTAGCTGCATTGTCAATCATCTAGGTTGTCTTAGTTACAAACATTTCATATTGATATGCCAGTTGAAACAAGGTCTAAGTCCAAGATATCACATGAATCAACGTATCAAGCCATGTCCTATCCAATGGATAACACACAAATGCAACAATATCAGACTCAATCACTCGATCCAAATGTGGGTTCCTCAATCAATGCACCACCACAATATAGGACAATACAATTGGTACCACCTCCATATTATGAACCCATATTTGTGCCAATGAAACCAGAATCTGGAAGTGTTCCACCAACACCATCAGGGAGTGCACAATTCAATTTCAATCAAGTAAACCAGCAACATGACACACAAACTCCAATTCATATGAGGAACAAAACCTTATACAAGGATTTGAGTCAAACCAAGGCCTTCAACAAGAAATGGATCCAAATAACCCATTAGATTCCTCGTCAAATTCTGATGATTCAGATGATTTTGAAATGTTTGTTAGCAATCCAAAAATGGAGAAGAAAATAAACAAGTTCTTCAGTAAAGTGTATAGATCATTTCCCGACAAGTATAGAAGCATGCTTAAAGTTGCTACAACCTTGAATGATCAAACTAATGTACAAACGCAACATGAATTTGGTAATATTTTGAGTTTTGAACCTCATCCAGATGAAACAAATGAACAAGAGGAAGGACCAATCGCACTACTTGAGAAGAGTGCCTCTAAATCTTTAAGTGTGAGTGTTCCATTGAAATCAACATTTGAGGTAGTTAATAATCTATTATACAACACTAAATGATTTCCACAAGATTAAATGGTGATGGTGAAATCATTGACAAACACAACGTATCCAAAGACATCAAATTTTTTTCAAAGTGGATCGCAATCACAAATGAAAGAGCATTTTACAACTGGAATGCCAAACATTATTGATGTCCAAACCAATCCAATGATACAAAAAATTTCTTATGTGCACTCAATTTCAGTACATACGACAAATACACATTCACAAATGACACAAAGTTTATCGACCGGACCTTCAATTATGGCAACAAAAAGAACAAATAGTGGCACGTAACAACAAGTATTGCAACAATTAAAAAATGCACAACAAGCACCATTGAATATGCAAATATGTAATGCACAATGATAGTATTATACTCAACAACAAACAATGGTGCCTTCTGTACCACTACAAGTAAATACAAACTTGCAACAACAACAATCATTTGGACAAAATTCACATAAAGTAAATACAAGTGTCATTCCACATGTAAAAGTGAAACAACCTAAAGCACATAAGAAAAACTTTATGAAATTAATGGGGTTTACATCAGGATAGCAACAAATGGCACAAAATCAATGAATTCTGATTCAAAGTCAACAAAATCAATATCAACAATAGTATGCACCTCAATATGAACAACAAGGGCAAGCAAGCTATTATATGCCCCAACAACAACAACAACAACAATAGATAAATTTGCATTACTAGCCACAAATGCAATTTCAACAACCCAAATTGCAATATCAACCACAGATGCAGATGGAAATTCCATCTCAATGGGCACACAAAATACTCAGTACCAAAGCATGGTAGTGCCTCAACAACACGAGCAATATCAAAATGAGTATATTCCAAAGACACTAAAGACAGTGATTTTTGAACGTCAACAACCATTTGGAAGTACTGTATATCAAAAAACAAGGTCATCCAAGGATGAATGATGACCCTCAAAAGCCTTCACAGTCAGATGTGTTGGTGCAACAAATTGAAAATATGCAATGACAAAAAGAGACATTACAAACCAAAAGTACAAAGAAGTTATACACAAAGCAAGACTTATGTCCTAATCCATTTGATAAAAGTTTGTATATGCCTCCCTTTCCTAAGTACTTGGAAGCACCAAATTTTGAGAAATACAAGGGAAAGGGTAATCCAAAAGATGATATCTGATCTTTTTATGTAGCCTTCCCTGAGGTGACTTATGATGAGACATATTTGATGTGCCTTTTCCTGCACAGTCTCATGGGACAAGCTATGGATTGGTATGCACATTTTCCCGGGAATATAAAATCTTGTAATGAATTGGCTGAGAAATTCATTTGGCATTTCACATTCAACATCGACAATGAGATAACCATGTCATATTTATGCACCACAAAGCAAAATTCAGGAGAACCATTAATGAATTTCTAACAAAGATGGTGGGGCCTGGTTAGTCGATGTTCACTTGACATCCCGGAGGAACAACAAGTCAATTTATCTATTCAAAACTTGATACCATAAATGATGTATGAGCTTAAATTGAAAGGTCCTAGTACTATTATGAAGCTCATTAAAAAGGGAATGGACTTTGAGGATGCTCTTATTGCTAAGGGGGTTATTAAAGTTAATAAAGAAAACAACAATCCAACCAACTTGAGTGATAGGAATAAGTTTTGGTCCAAAAGCAAGAATGTCACTAATGATGGTGTAGTTGATGCAAGAACTGTAAGCACTAGTCAACCTAATTTTGTTATAAGAGGACCAAGTGCGTTGAATCCTCTGACATTCCAATAGAATCAATAGATGCAAAATTGAACAAGTAATGTTATCCAACAACCACAAAATCAACAACGTAATCAACAATATCAAGGTCAGTAACAAGGTCAACAACGTAGACCTTTCAAATCAAGAGATTGGCCTCCTCGATAGTTTACGCCATTGGGAGAGCCAATTGAATCAGTCATGAAATAGTTGATTCAGGCTAATTTCATTAAGTTGTCAGATATCAAAGAGGAGCCATCGGTCAAACCACATTGGTGGAATGATAATGCATATTGTGAATATCATTGGTCTAAGGCACATAAAACTATGTCATGTTTTCAACTGAAACACAATATTCAAGATTTGATCGATCAGGGTATAATTGAGGTGGATTTATCCACTGGAACTTCTAATGCTAATCATACAATTTTCATGAATCCCTTACTTGATCATGACAAGGGAAAAGCCTCATCTTCAAATTAAAATAAAAAAGGCAATCTGAATTATACCAGCGCAAGTCACAACAATGTCATTAATTGCTTTTGTGTGTCAAATGAGTGTGTGTCAACCATAAGAATAAAATAACAAGATCCCTCATGTGCAGTGACCACCCGCCGATCTAAATTGTTTTTAAAAGGAGCACCTTCTAATCCTCCTAAACCAGCCCCAACAAACCAATACAATCTCTTTGACCATTTGGGAAAAACATCTGCACAAATTTTGATCCTTGAGTTGTTAAAAATGTCTCCCATGCATCGCACTGTCCTAGACAAATCCCTAACCAAGTCAACGGTACCTACTGATATTTAAATATTGACCAATTTCAAGCTAGGATAGGACACCTTGTGACTTCCCAGCATGTTGCCTTTTCAGACAAAGATATACCTTGCGATAAAACCCATCATTATGATCCCCTCCATCTTGAAGTTTTTGTCCATAATTCCAAAATCAGATGAGTTTTTATAGACGATGGAGTAGACCTGAATATATGCACTATGAGAGTAATAATTGGCCTTGGTTAGTCTAAAAAATGACATAGATCCTTCAAGGAAGATAAAAATAAAAACCTACGATGATGTTAAACACCCATGTAAAGGAGTGATTGTTTTGCCTATCAGAGTAGGTCTAGCAACAGAGAACATTGTGCTACAAGTGCTAGATTTGGATCTCCCTACAATATGATTCTAAGTTGTCCATAAATTCATGCAATGAAAGCAGTTCTTTCGACTTATCACCAGTGTCTAAAATATTCATACAATGGAACCGAGATAACAATTCTAGAGATCCTAATCCATTTCAATTTTGTGCTAACCTAAAGGATACTCTACAACAGCAAGTGCCAGAGAGGTGTCCTTGCCTAATTATGTGGATCCCAATACATTGTTAGAATATGTCAAAGTAAGATGAAAATAGAAGATCAAGGCTGCAGAGAGTATTCAATGTCCCAAACAAATATTATTGGCAAGCTACCTATTGTAAAGCGGAAAAATCAAACCCTAGTTGTTCTCCCCTCCCCAACTCCAAGGAGAGAGAAGGGAGGTCACTAGGGTTGATGGTTTTCACTTAGGAGAGACTTTACATTCAAAAGAGGGGTTGAAACCCACAAGATCCAATCCCACGCAATGCAAGACTGGATTTTAAATGAGTTTCAAGGGTTAAGACATCAAGGATACCCTCTTTTGTAAAGAATGTAGATAGAATGATTGAACTAGGAATGCATGTAAAGTAAGAAAGATTCACTTATAAATAGAGATAGGGATACGGGATAAAGCTGCGAACCTAGAATTAGCAGTAAAATGTCGAGACAGTGCTGTTCTGCAAATTTGAGCGAAAGTTGACGGGACGATGGTGCCCGGCGTGCACACGGTCCTCCAAAAAATCCACGAAACGAAGGGGGATCTGTTCGTCTCTGCACAAGGATTCCAGATCTTCAATTACAGCCGCGTACCTGCAACCTACACATAGAAAAGAGAGGATGATTGGGGGGTTAGGGATTAGGGGTTTGCCTTTAGGTCAAACCCCGGTTTTGGAATTAACCAAGAAATGAGAATGTTGTAAATGTAAATGTTTGTAATGTAAACAAGTACTGATACCTTGTTGTAAGAATGTTTGTATTCTTACATGCGAAGGTGTAATGTATGTTGTATGTAATGTGTTGTAAGTGATCTCCTCTTCAATGGTTGAATCCTTGTCTTGAATGCAACACTTAGCCTTGAATGGAGACTTAGAATGCTCAATTACTTGAAGGAATGCTTGAATGCTTGAATGTTTGAATGTTTGAATATCGCTTTCGCCTTTTCTCTTGCTTATTTTCTTCCTCTTTTCTCCTCCCTTTCTAGGAGAGGAAAAGTAGTTTATATACTTGTCAATTAGGGTTAAGAGACTGATTTTCCCGACCTTAGGCCGACCTAGAAACATTATTTTTTGAATTGCAAACTTAAAGACCCGATGCCCAACAAGAGACCGGGCCCAAAATAGGGCCAGGGACCAGGGCACTGGGCATCATGGTCCTGGGGGACCAGGGCACTGGGCGCCATGGTCCTGAAGGACTAGGGTGCTAGGCACCATGGTCCCACCTCCCGGGACAGCAGGGTGCAAGGAGGGATCATGCCAAGGTGCAGAAAAATGCAGTTTTTGGTGTCACAAGCAGGTTTCGGGGTCTCCATTCAGGTTCAACATTGCGCCGCCATCGTGAAGACCCAAATGCAGTCAAAATTGCAAGTGTCACAATTTTAGGACGCTACATTTAGCCCCCACTTTAGCGGGAGTATAAGCGTACGCCAATACTTCCGGTAAAGTACAAGGAAACAACATTGAAAAACTTTCACCACGTCAAGGAGGCAAGATACACCAAGCCCCCAGTGGACTAAGGATCTTACGACTTTGATTGACAAAGTAAAAGGGAAGATCACGAGGGAGAACCATGACTGTCAGTAGTAAGGTTCCCTCACTATGAGTCATGCAAGAAAGATATCAAAAATTTTCAAGGCAAAGCTAAATTTGTCAAGAAATTTTCAAGTATCTTGAAGAGATATGGATGGGGTGTATGCCCCCCTACGTTAACGCGATCGCACACACCTCATCGGGGGTGCTTGCTTTAAGGTAGTGATACATATAAGAAATGAGAAGGGAAAGGAGCACGTTATCACAAGGATTTAGCCCCCAAGTGTGAGATAAACCCAAGGATAATAGACACAAAACACAAAGCATGAGGTGACTTCACTTTCCTTGGGGTCAGTATGATGTATGATAATTCATGTATATCATATGTATGTATGCATAATTGTTCTTCATTCCCCAATCAAGGAAGGTCGCCTAGAAGAAGGGAACACATGTGTCTTTTGAGTCAACATGAGGGAGACCAAGAGATCTCAATGCTTTGCATCATCCTCAAGTAGACAACACTAAGGACAAAAAAAAGAAGAATAAGAATAACACATAGAAGAAGTAACAAAAGAGATCAAGAGAGGAGGAGAGTGTCTGCTATGCTAATGAAACTAGTCTAGCACGTCATCTACCCCCTGATCTTGCTGATCAATATTTTGGGAAGGCAGGAAACATGCTAGAGGAGGAACATCCAACACAACAGATGGAGCTATCACAAGATCCAAACAAGGCCTATGTTCATGTTCCACGCCACGTTGTTCTTGTCTAGGAGCTAGGATAAGCGCTTTAGAAAATTCGTTAGATAAATGGTTATCAACATCAACATATTCATATTCACTATCAGAAGAAAGAGGAGTAACATTTTCATCATGAATAACATTTTCATCATGAATAATATTTTCATCTATATCATCATCAAGATTTATAAAAATAGGATCTTTAACTCGCACAGGATCAAGACCATCATGCATCTTATGTTTAGGAGATTTTGGCTCAATTTTCGGCTGAGGAGAAGATGGAATAATACTAGTTGAAGGTGTTTTTGGGGATTGCAAAGTTTGAGAAGTAGCTGCCTGAGCTCTAAGACGACGCTTTCGTCGATGTTCACGTGCAGAACAATTTCATCTAGTCTTAGTAGGAAGTTGAGAAGAGTGAAGAGGAGGAATGTTCTCATCCTTATCACTTGGGTGTTTAGGTTGTGATCTCTTAGGTTGAACAATAGGAGAAGAGGAAGGTCTCTTCTCTCTATAAGAGGAAGGAGGAGGAACTGCTCCATATAAAAGAGGAATATTTGGTTTAGGAAGGAGACCAAGTCCATCATGACGAGGAGGTATAGGTCTACCTTTAGAAAGTTTATTAGTCATAGACGTAGTCACATTCATAGGGATGGGTTGGGAATTTTCTTGAGGAAAGACATTAGTTTTATCTTTCAAAGGAAGAACTTCCTTCTCAAGAATGATAGGAATGTCAAGTTTGGGTGTTCTAGGTTCACATAGAGATAGGATCATATCTTTTTTCCACTTTTGATAAGATTTGAAAAGATGATCACTTCGCGGTGGAAGAGATTGAAATTGTTTAGGCCAAAAATAATCAATAGGAATGCTAGAAGTTCTTTCAGCTGGTTTAAAGAGACTATGATTGATAGTAACAATTTCACCATTATGGGGAAATTTCAAGCACTTGTGAATAGGAGAAGCAATAGCTTTCATGGAAGATAGCCAAGGATAGCCTAGCTTCACACGAAATTGTTCAGATGATGGAATAATAGCAAAGCTCACATTAAGGGATTTGTTATGGACCTCAATAGGTAATGTAATAGAACCAATTGCAGGAGAAGAAAATGCATCAAATAATTTCACAACCACATTTGTTTCGTCATAGATCACTTCATTCAATTGCAAAGTAAAAAGAAATTCTTCAATAATGACATTAACCATGCAAGAAGGATCAATAAGCACTCCACGGCAAGGTGTATTCTTGACTTTTGCAACTATATATAAAGGACCATCAGGTGCCCTGATAGTTTCACTAGAATCAAATGTGATGGAAGGTTCTTTAGGGATTTTCTGCTGCTCCACAAAGTTAATCACATTCGGAGTCATAGACACAAGATCATCAGGTGAGACAGAGGAATCATTAGTATCAATCACGTTAGAGGTATGAGAAGGTAATGGATCAGTAAAAATCTTAAGATTTTGGTTAGGAGGAGCTACAGATGTGTTGCCTTCATCATTCACACCAGAAACAGAGATAGTATTATTATCAATCAAATCTTGAATTTTACCCTTTAAAGCAAAACATTTTTCGGTATCATGCCCAGGATGACGAAGAAATTGACAAAAAGATTTGTTATCAAAATAGGGTGAATTAATCTTTGCAGGATCTATTTGCTTTATAGGAGGAAGAGTAAGCACATTTTGTTCCAATAACTTATTCATAATACTATGCAATGATTCATTCAAAGGAGTAAACTTTCTTTCTTTCATGAAAAACTTAGAAATAGGAGGCACACCTGATGCTGCATTCACATTGTTGTTGATGATGTTTTCATTGAATTTAATTGACTCTCTGTTCGGTTTAAACTTCCCAAATGGTTGTTGACTACTATCACCCTTATCACTCAGAGCCATAGGATTTGCTTGTTCCATTTGACTCACAGTTAGTTGATAATTGTGAAGAGTTGCGCACAACTGTTGGAAAGAAGTAAACTCAGAAAACAGAAGTTTTTCTCTAATATCTTTTTGTAAATTAGAAATAAAGATTCTTTGAATATCATTGTTAGGTATTGGAAAAGAAATTTGAGCATACAAATGCTTATATCTACCAATGAAATCAGTCACTCTTTCTTTAACACCTTGTTTACAATGCATTAAATCAATCAAAGTAACTTTAGGACTTATATTGTTTTGAAATTGTTGAATAAAAGCATTTGCAAGTTGTTCGAAAGAAAAAATAGAATAAGAAGGCAACGAGCAATATCATTGTAGGGCTTTATCTCTTAATGTTCTAGTAAACAGTTTTGCAAGCAACCTTTGGTCATAAGCAAAATCGGTGCATATTGTTTGAAATATCTTAACATGTGTTAGAGGATCACCCTTACCATTATAAAGCTCCAAATGTAGGATTTCAACATGTTTAGGGGGGATAGCTCGAACAATGTCAAGAGAAAGTGGGCTCGCAACATCAAATGTGGGCACACTAAACTTAGATTGATTCATAGAGGCAATTTGTTGCTATAAAGAAGAGACAGTTTGTGCAAGATTGTTAATGGTCGCTTCAGTCGAAGAGTTCATATTAGACGTGTTAGATTGTGATGGAGGTATTATGTTATTGAAAGAAGGTATTGATTGAGAGTAAGGTGGTGGGATACTATGATTGTTAGTCATAGGAGATGATTGGAAAGGAGGAACACTACAAGGAGGAATGGAATGGTTAAATGAATTGCCCCCTTGTGTCATGTTCATTTGTGGAGATATAATAGGAACACTCATTGAAGGAATGAATGAAGAAGTTGGATTGAATGAAGGAAGAGGGTTGATTGAAGAGGAAGGATTGCCCCCATGACTGGTGATCATAGGAGGAATGTCTTGTATTGAAGTAGTCATTATGTTTGATGTAAAAGTAGGTATACTAGCAATAGGAGTTGTCAAAGGAATAGAATGATTAACTTGAGTAGGAGGTTGTGTATAACCTAAGGTTTCGGCACAACTTTTCATCGGCATCACATTCGAATCCACAATGTGTGCAATACCACGCAAAATATCAATTCCATTCTTATCACTTTGAACCATACGTTTTAGACCCTCAATTAATGAAAGAGCTTGACTATCAAGGTATTCTTGAGACATCCATTGTTGAAAATCATCAAATTGGTTATCCAATTTTGAAAGTTGTTCTACAGAGACCTCATGGAGAGCTTCTTCATCATTAAGAGGATTAGAGGAATTACCCATGTCCTCGTTAAAAAGGCCATTCAAATTAGGTTCCATCTCCTCAGTAATTAAACCTTGGAAAGACTTAATTCTAAGGCTTCGTCTAACGGGAATAGTGTAAGTAGGGCTTATTGTTGTAAAACTCATGCACTAAAGAGAGAGAGAAGATTTTGAATTTTATAGGTAGCAAATTTCAATAAAATCGGCCAATCTCCTAGAGTTAAGCTGTTAAATGCAATCAGGACAATCTCCCAAAATTTCAGAAAAAATGTCAGGGACCATGGCGAACGGAGTGCACACGGTCCTTGCAACTTTTTTTGAAATTTTCAGGGATGAAAGTTATGATGATTTTAAAGCTAATCTGAAAAAATTGAGTGATTTTACGATCTGTAGATAGGCCAAAATAAAGTTGCAATCTCAAAATTGAACCCTACCAAGATTGTTGAAAAATGCAAATTTTGAATTTTGAAAAAGAGAGGGAAACTGAAATTTTGAATTTTATGATTTTAGAGGGAATACTGAAAGCAATGCAGGCTTTGAAATTTAAAAGTTGACTCAATTTCATGCAAAATTCAAATTTGAAAGTGGAAATCAAAGTTGTTGTAGTTAAACACCTAATTTCAAAAGTCACAAATTGTAAAAATTTGAATAAAGCACTGAAATTTCGAATGAATGCCAACACACTTTTCAGATTTAGGACACTAAGGAATACAATTTTGATATGAATTTTAATTTCAACAATTTTTGAATGATTATAAGCCTTTATCCAAGCAATCACTAGACCAAATTTGACTTTAATTTTGAAAGTGTTAGAATTGATAAAATCAGCCAAAATTCTGGATTTTAGCAGAAAAATACAGTAAGATCTAGCTCCTGAAATTTCAGAAAAAATGTCGGGGACGATGGCGCTCGGGGTGCACACGGTCCTCGCAACTTTTTTCCAAATTTTCAGGGATGAGAGATATTGTGATTTTATTGCGGAATCCAAAGTTACAGTCGATTTGGAGGTGTTTTGATTAGTAAAATTATCAGTCAAAGGTTGAACCAAGAAGGTTTTAAAAATTAGGGTTTTGACACTTAACCACTTAATTTTCATAATTAAAGCACAAATATGCATTGACAATTTGCAATAGAAGGGTAGATCTAAAACAAGCATTAACAATTAAACATTTCACAAGCTTAATTACTAAAAAGAAAATTTTAGGGTTTTTATGCAATTAGCCTCTAAAATTTGCAAAAGATCAAACATGGAAATGTAATTAAGGAAGCAAATTTTTCAGATCTAACCATGAATAATCAGAATTAGGCTGTTCACGTCAGGTTCACCAAAATGTAAAGCGGAAAAATCAAACCCTAGTTGTTCTCCCCTCCCCAACTCCAAGGAGAGAGAAGGGAGGTCACTAGGGTTGATGGTTTTCACTTAGGAGAGACTTTACATTCAAAAGAGGGGTTGAAACCCACAAGATCCAATCCCACGCAATGCAAGACTAGATTTTAAATGAGTTTCAAGGGTTAAGACATCAAGGATACCCTCTTTTGTAAAGAATGTAGATAGAATGATTGAACTAGGAATGCATGTAAAGTAAGAAAGATTCACTTATAAACAGAGATAGGGATACGGGATAAAGCTGCGGACCTGGAATTAGCAGTAAAATGTCGAGACAATGCTGTTCTGCAAATTTGAGCGAAAGTTGACGGGACGATGGCGCCCGGCGTGCACACGGTCCTCCGAAAAATCCGCGAAACGAAGGGGGATCTGTTCATCTCTGCACAAGGATTCCAGATCTTCAATTACAGCCGCGTACCTGCAACCTACACACAAAAAAGAGAGGATGATTGTGGGGTTAGGGATTAGGGGTTTGCCTTTAGGTCAAACCCCGGTTTTGGAATTAACCAAGAAATGAGAATGCTGTAAATGTAAATGTTTGTAATGTAAACAAGTACTGATACCTTGTTGTAAGAATGTTTGTATTCTTCCATGCGAAGGTGTAATGTATGTTGTATGTAATGTGTTGTAAGTGATCTCCTCTTCAATGGTTGAATCCTTGTCTTGAATGCAACACTTAGCCTTGAATGGAGACTTAGAATGCTCAATTACTTGAAGGAATGCTTGAATGCTTGAATGTTTGAATGTTTGAATATCGCTTCTGCCTTTGCTCTTGCTTATTTTCTTCCTCTTTTCTCCTCCCTTTCTAGGAGAGGAAAAGTAGTTTATATACTTGTCAATTAGGGTTGAGAGACTAATTTTCCCGACCTTAGGCCGACCTAGAAACATTAGTTTCCAAATTGCAAACTTAAAGACCCGATGCCCAACAAGAGACCAGGCCCAAAATAGGGCCAGGGACCAAGGCGTTGGGCGCCATGGTCCCACCTCCCGGGACAGCAGGGTGTAAGGAGGGATCATGCCAAGGTGCAGAAAAATGTAGTTTTTGGTGTCACAAGCAATTTTTAGGGTCTCCATTCAGGTTCAACGTTGCGCCGCCATCGTGAAGACCCAAATGCAGTCGAAATTGCAAGTGTCGCAATTTTAGGATGCTACACCTATGTCCCCAAAATCACATGGAAAGCAACATTTTTTGCAAAAGGAATCTAAAACAATCATCCAATATCAACCTCCCACTGCATTTACAAAGTGGGGTGAACTGAACAGAGAAACTTTGGATGATGACGTATCAAGATGTCTCTATAAAGATGAAGCAGAAACAACATACACTCCACCTATCAAATTTCCAGTAGAACAATATGGCAAAGGATTTACCATAATGCGGAAGAAGGGATATGATGGATGCAATGGTTTGAGATCTGACAAAAAAGGAATATTAGAGCATGTCCTTCCCGAGAAGCAACATAAAAATTTGGGCTTAGGTTTTGTACCATTGTGAATCAGAATCTCATCTATCAAGGTGACTACATGTGAAAAAGGGCATGATTCGGATGATGAAACAACACCTAAGGACACCCATCCTGAAACTGACTCTAATGAATGGGAGTGGGACTCTTATTTCTCTAGCTTTTATGCCCTTGATAATGTCTTTATTAACCCTGATGATTTGCCTATGGAAGACAAACATAAAATTCCTCCTCCCCCCAAAACATGCCCTAAAGCTTGGATAGAATCATTTTGGAATCCTAGCACCGAATTTGACACAAGTAGCTCAGATAGTGATACCACTGACATTCATGTCTTTACTATCTTGATCCAAACCTTTACTGAAATGAATGATGACATGCCTCTTGTATACCCACAACTTATTCAATGCGGCCAACAAGGACCACTTCAATTAGATTTCTTTGAAAATTATGAGGCAATAGCAGAATTCCTTGAGCTTAGAGAAGGCATACCACAAGGTGATCACAAGGCCAGATTTGCTATTGATTTAGATTCCACAACATATTTTGGGGAGTCAACTCCATCTTCCATTCGCAAAATTGAAAAAGAAAATTAAAAAGAAAAAAATCAAAAGAATAGGTCTCCAGGTGAAAACTGCAAGGTGCTCTCTGACCACCAACAAATAAAAAAAAAGGACGTTCTTGCAGGTGAAAACCTCTCTGAGGTGCCCAAAGGTGGAAGATTGGACATAACCCCGTCAGGTAAGGACAAATCAACATTGTCTGTGGAAATAACTGAAGAGATAAATTTGGGTACTGTTATGCCTTGCATACCCACCCCATCATTTTCTTTGATTTCAAAATGTTGGTCCCCCCTTTGTTGTTTCTTGTTTGTCTTTCTTCTTTTTGTTTTGCCTTTATGTTTTTGTTCTATTCACCTCAGAACCCCAGAACCTAGGAGTCCTGAGGTGATCTTTGTCTTGTTTTTTATTCTATTTCGAAACCCTAGAATCTTGGAGTTTTGAAATGGTTTCTTTGCTCTTTTTCTTTCTTTTGGTCTATTTCAAAACCTTAGAACCCCAGAGTTCCGAAATGGTTTCCTTGTCCCTTTGTTCTTTTGTTCTCTATCATGACCCTAAAACTTCAGAACCCCGAAGTCTCGGGGTCCTCCCTTTTTGTTTGCTTCAAGACCCTGGAACCCCGGAATCCTAAAGTTCCTAAGTCTTGCGGTTTTTTTCTTGTTGAAGCCTCAACATCCCAGAGTTCCAGAATACCGAGATCTTTGTGCCTTGTTGTGTTCTCCTTGGAATTCCGAAACCCCAGAATCTTGATCTTGTTTTGTGTTCCACCTCGGAACTCCAGAACCCCAAAGTCCCAAGGTATGTTTTTGTATTTTGTTCAGAGCCTCAGAACCCCGGAACCCCAAAGTTCTGAGCTTCTCTTTGTTTTGTCTCGAGACCCCAGAATTTTGGAGTCCCAAGGTCGTGTTTAGTGATGTTGTACGGTTGCAATGGGGGGAGTATAAATACGCCAAAATGAATGATTTTCATTCATTTGTGCAATCTACTTCTACAAAATTTGAGCTCTTCCTCCTGCCCATTATGCCTCCTCACTCACTCGTGCTTTCTGTCTTGTCACCTTTCCAGGTTGGTTTCCTTTGTTGTGTTGCTTTCCTTTCTCATTTTTTCATGCTTTTTTTTAGCTAGGGTTATATTAGATTTGCATGTTTTCAATAAATTTTGGGCCTTTTTCATTTTTTTTGCCTCGCGAAACCCTGGTCTCTACACTTCGAGATCCCAGAACCTCGAAATCCTGAGGCACTCATTTTTTTTTCTCGTCTTACCTACCCAGAACTTCAAAATTCTGAAGTTTTAGCATTCTAAAAGCCCCGAATCTCAAAGTTTGTGTTTTGAGAAGTCTTACCCACCTCGGAACCCCAGAACCTTGGAGTTTCTAAATTGATCTTTATAGTGTTTATACCCACCTTAGAGTTCCAAAGTTGATCCTTATAGTGTTTTTACCCACCTCGAAACCCGGGAACCCCGAAGTTCCAGAGTTAGTTGTATTCTATCTTTTCTTAACTCAGAACCCCGGAACCTTGGAGTCCCGAAATTAGCTACTTTGGAGAGTTTTTGTGCCTTGGAACCTCAAAGTTCTAGAGTATGTGATGATTTTATAATATGATATAATAGCTAGTTATGGATCTCTTCTTGCATGATAAAGGAGATTGATGGACCCATCCCCAAGCAAGAAGAAGACCAAAGAAGAAGTAAAGTTGGACAAGAAATCGGTAACGATGAAATATCAATATCAGGGACAAACTCTCGCTTCCAAGTTGGAAGACAAAGTGCAGTGGGTAACCGATATAGAGATTAGCCACATAGAGCTGGAGGACATTGAATCTCAATTGCAAACTAAAGCATTAGAAGTCCCGTATAGTAGGATCAAAAGATCGGGCTTGGTAGAAGCAACCATTTTCCCTCAAGTGATGCAGTCACCTAAGCTCGTCTTAACTATTGCAAAATACTATCAGCCAGAAACAAGACAATGTGTGGATGCCAATGGAAATGTAATTGTGGACCTTTCCCCAGACATGATAGCAATGAATTTTGGAATACTAGTAAGGGAAAAGGTATTGGTGACAACAGAAGAATGGGATATTTCTTTGTTTATAAAGGACACTTCTAATTACAAAAGGCATATTAATGAGGCATGGTTATCAGAGCTAATAAAAATCAGTCTCAAAGCAATGGATATCCTAAGGGCGGATTTTCAAGAGCCCCAAAGAGACCTTATTATTATGCTAAGCAAAGCTTTTGGGAAAGAAGATTGTAGAACCTTTCATACATGGATGTTTAACTATATGACCACAGTTTTGATTGGAAAAGATTATTTTGACTGGCCTCATATCATTTCCAACAATATCCATAATCAGATAATTACAGTCGAGCAGATGAAGAATTTATTCATGACTTCTTATGTAGTATGGGTGGTCGCTTGAGATGGTAAATTTTTGGGGTTAAAGACTAAGGGAAAACTAGGAGAAGAGCAAGGACAAAAAAGGGTATGGGAGTATTATACTCAGCTACCTCTTTCTCAAGATAAGCTACATTTTAAGAGGATAAATGATGCATTTTTTTATGTTGTAATAATAAAATTTGACAGGAGATGTAGGATATACGCTAACCTTTTAAGCCATGCAACTGATTAAAATGTGGGGGTGTTGGTTCTTGCAAAACCAATGATCTGCTTAAATTCAGGTTAGCAGGTTAACAAGTAACCCATTCCTCCTACCAAAATATTGCAGCAACAGAATAATTATTTTGGAGTATGCTAGGCAGTTGTGGTTCTATAGACATTATTAACACTCGAGTATAAGACCAGAATCACCTTGCCTATTTCTCTTGAGCACTATACATGTCCAAACATTCAAGAATCAAGGGCAGCCAAGCAAGAATTAAAAGATTTGAGTTTAAAGGAGTTTGATTATGCTTGCGAATGGTATGATCCCTATGGAAAATTGAAGCAAATGACACCAAAATCATATGAAGGACATAAGACCGCGTTGGAGGATTTTTGGGCCAATTTCCAAGATAGTTTTGAAGTAAGAGAGAAGGGATATTATAGGTTGTCAGTGCCCCAAATCAGGAATTTTGAGATTGAAACAAATATCCCTAAGGAGTTGAGAGACAACGGTGAACTACTTGACCCTGTATTCAAAGAAAAGGGAATTGACCAAAGACCGCTCACTCCTATCAAATGGCCCAATCAAGAAGAGTTGGATATTGAAATTGTTACAACAAAAATTTTGGAAAGGATGAGGCAATGGTTAAGTTTAAGAATCCCTCCTAGTGCTACTAAGGAGAAGAAGAAGGGGAAAGAATCTGATAACCCTTAAACCAAATTCCACAAGGAATATATAAGGAGAATGAGGTAATATTCATGAAAGAACACTTCCACTGATCCAGAAGAAGCAATAATGCCAATTGACAGTTGAGAGCTCAAGAGACAATTACATGCAAAGATGAAATAGTCCTAATTTTTGAAAACTATGGCAGAGCATTGGATTACTACGGGGTTACAAGCTATCCCGCAGGCTTCTATCACTCCCATCCTTCCTACAATTGGTCTTTCTCCAAGTGAAGGTGTTTCTCAAGCTAAGATAGCTAAAACACCACTACCTTCTACCTCTCAAGAAAAGGAAGTTGAAGTGCAACCTCCACCTGCTTCTTCTCCAAAATGAGCTACACCTACTCTCGTACCAGCACAAGAAACGATCATCATCCACAATGTTAAAACAAATTTAGATGAAGATGATGAGCCTATTGCAGTTGTAGCAAAAAAGAGGAAAGTGGAAAAGAGATTAATAGAACCACATGAGGAACCTGCTACAGCTACAAAAGAGCCAACCATACAAGTGCAACCAATGGAGATTCATATACAAGTTATAGGAGAAGGGGCACTTGATGATGAAGAAGATAAACAAGATGAAAGGATGATCCTCACTCCTCGGGACCAGGAGATTTTACTCCAACAATTGGGAGGAGGTGAGCAGGGGAATAAAGATGAAACACAAAGGCAATTTGAAGAAGAGGTTTTTGAAAAATTAGAAAAAATGCAGCAATAGCTCAACCAATCTCTTCAAACTAGTCTCTCCCAACAAGTTGCTCAATTTCAGCAAAGACCACCAACTCATCAAATCAGCGGGATCAACAAGATCATCAACAGGAGGAGCAGAAAGATGAAGGTCAATAGTAACAAGAGGGAGAACAAAATTTAAAGGCTAATAAGGTCACTGTGGAAGTAGTAGTATAGGGAGAGAAGCATGATGACACTATCCCACAATGGTTAAGTTTCACTTTTAAAATGAAAGGGAAGATCTTCCTCCCTAGTATTATATTACAAGATGCGATTACAAAATCTACAAGGAGGACAAAGAAACCAAAAACTATTCATCATCTTTCAAGAATAGACTCCAGAGAAGTAGTCGCCGATATAGCAGCACCAATGCAAGATGCTAAAGGAACCTCTCAAGCTACCCCCTAATATCATGTGTCTATAGTGAATTTGGGAAAATAGACTAAGTGGGAAGAGATGGCTACATTAGTTGCTAAATTTTCTAAGGTCCAATCAAGGATGGAGAAGGAATACAAGACCAAGGGAAAGTTTAAGGCACAATTGAGGCAGTAAAAACAATTAATCAGAGAGATATCCAAACCTCTTGATTCCAGAACTGATGATCCTTTACCATCTACTTCATCACTTCCTCAAGGTGACATAAAAGCATTGTATGAGATGAGAAAGGTGGCCTCAACAATTAAGGCGGGCAAGCGATCAATTTGATAAATTCAGAATGTTCTTAAAAGGCACATTGCAAGTGGTCTTAGAAGCTTATGATAATGAAAAGGCTCTTGTTTCATGTTCCAAGCAATGGGAACAATAGATCTCCCATCTATGCCAATTAAAAAAGATGCTCAAGAAAATTCAAACACTGGGAGAGGAAATCATTACAAAGGAAGATTTTTTAGGAGGGGAATTTTTTTATAATTTACAGTCTTATATAGATATCACAGATTTAAAAATAGAGATCGTGGGGTAGTGTCATGATAAGGTTCTTAAAGAGAAGCCTCCACTTCTAAAGACACTTGATCAATATGAACAACTCATAGTTAAGTTGTTGGGAAAGTATGATTATAGCCTTAAGCAGGAAGGAGTGCTACATCAAGAAACCATACTCAGCAGATGGGATTCATACATTGCTGACCATTTTGCAAACACCATGGAATTTACTATGGAAATCATGGATAGGTACTCGCATGTGGTGTTTCAATGTCAGGGTGCAGAGCCAATAATGGCTGATATGGTCAACAGTTTGGAAAATTCAAAAGAGATACTTAGAGTATCTAAGTTCCAAATTAAGTATGTTGTTGACCCACTGGTTGATTCCATGGAATGTCTCCTCACGAACTACCAAAACTACAAGAACAACAAAAGCAAAACAAGTAGTTGTAAAAAGAAAATGCATGCTAGAGCACCGTCACCATCACCCCAACTGAGTTTTCAACTGGATTTGCCTCTCATACTTCCATTTTTGGCGAGATTTATGCATGTTACAAAATATCTACTTCTAGAGCACCATTTTGGAAGTGAACCTTGAGTACTAGTTTTGTAGTACTTAATTGGAGTTCAAAGGCAGAGACTTGCATGTCAACTACGACTCCTTTCTTTTTGTAATCCTTAATTTAGGGATGATTATTTCCTAGGATGTTGGGTAAAACTATATAAATTGTAGGATTTGGGTCATTGTAAGGGTCCGCGAATTGATGATTTGAGGTCCATTTTATAGATTCTATTAGAGATTTTATGCATATTTTGATGCCGGAGCACTGGTCTAGTTCTTACCGATTGGGCAGTTTACAATGGAATTGCTTGAGAGCGTGATATTTATTCATGTTTGAGTGTTTAGAATTATGGTTTTGGGTTTATTCCCTTGTGTTCATGGTCTTTATCATGTTTGATTTTCATAGAATTTGGCTTTGTTTCCAGTGAGATGTGGATTTTGGTATTGTCTCGATTGATATGTTCTTACCGGTTACCATGGCTGTTGTAGACGTATAAAAATGACCATATTCCTAAATGAATATTTTATTTTCATTTCTCTATTTAATTAAATCCAATTTAATTAAATTACCCGCATTCCTCTATTTAATTAAGTAAATTACTCGATTAAATTCACTATACCATTTAATGAATAAATCATTTTATTCAATTAAATCCCTTCTATCCACTTTTAATTAAATTCAAATTTAATTAAATAAGTTATCCTAAATTGAATAAATCTAATTTATTTAATTTCCCCAAATTGCAACCAAATTGAATTAAATTAACTTTATTTCAATTAAATCCTATTATCCCTCCATCCACTTGCATTTTCCTACATCTCCCACTTGCTTCCTAAACCTATTCCTAAATTTCTTCTAGACCCTTCTAATCACTTCTAAATTAACCTAACCCATCTTCTAAACTTTGTCACATCCCTAAACAAAGGGAAGTCACTTCTCAAACCCTTAAAGTCTTTGATAACCATTAAAGGCTTCAAGTCTTCAACCACTTAATTTTCCAAAGTCTCCCAAACCATTAATGGTTAATTCAACCCTCTTACATGGTTAGAGACTTTTTGCCTAACTTAACCTTCATCCAACCCAAGGGTCTCTTCAAGAATTCATTACTTTGACCATGGTTATTCCTTAATCATTTGCACAAGAGTTTATCCTTGGATTAACTCTTAATCCAATGGGTAATCTTAACTTAAGCTTGACCCTTACCCTCTAGATAACCATAAGGTCTTCTCAGGCATTTAATGCCTCCAACCCCTTCTCTCAACCCAACCCTATGTTGACAATTGTCATCATTTCATTGGTACAAATTGCAAACATAGATTCCCAACTTTAAAACTCAACCCTTGATCAACTCTTTCAATCCTGACCATCCATTGCCCTATTTTTGCTATAAATAGAGCTCTCATTCCTCCATTTTGATCATCCAAGTTTGTAGCATCATACTTATGCTCAAATATATTCAAGCTTTCATATATGCTCATCATTTAGCCTCTCTTTAAAATAGAAATCAATCTAATATGCATTTTAGAGTATTTCTATTATCATTAGCTTAAATCATTAACTAATATATCATGTTAGGATAGTATTTATACTAAACTTGTCATCTTATAATTAGTTTATTGCATTTCTAGAATCATGCATAGCTTAGAAGGCATCTCATTCTAAAATCTATCAAAACATCCCCCGTTCTTACATTTTCCATCCCTAAACCATTTTGATCAGTGATCTGAGAGCAAAAACATTGGTTTGAGGGACCGTGTAAGGTAGAGAACCATGGGACCAACCTTGGGAAGCTGAGTGATACTTCATTAATCCATAGCTTGCACCAAGAAGTCATGTGAGTGTGTGAGCAAAGCTCCATAGAGCTCCATTTTTCACATATTGAGTTCTATCGACCAGCTTTTCCCGCATACATTTTTGGCGCCCACCGTGGGGCCCGAACCCACATATCTAATCGGTTTTGAAATATATCCACTTTTGCAGGCACACGGAAAAAAATAAATTAGCACATTGAGTTAACTGTTTAGCGCATCCGGTTAACAGCCTAGCACATTCGGTTCACTGTTCAGCGCGTGGAGTTCATACTCTAGCGCTTCAAGTCCATTTATTAGCGCATAAAATTATTAATTTTTCCTATAGGTTTCGACGCGGGGAAAAACAGAGCAGCGTCTTGGGTGCACAGAGTAACGCATCCCGAGGATAGTATAGCGCATCATTGGCTTATTTTAGCGCATTACTATGATTTTGTAGCGCGTACAGTTTGTTCTGTAGTGCATCACAGATCGAAATAAGAAAAATAATTATTGTAACCGAAAGTTTGAAATTAGACTTGTAGAATTCCTTTGAGTTAGCTAGCTGGTTATTTTGCAGGTCTCTAACAACTTTATTGCAGATAGGAGCTTCATCTTCGGATTAAGATAGTTAGATTTTTACTAACTTATCTAGGTTAGTTTAAAATTTGATTTTCTTTTCTTAAAATTGAACTCACCTTTTTTTTAGGCTATAAAAAGAACCACTATCAAAAAATTTCTTGCTTTCATAGGAGAAAACCTTCATTTTAAGCTCTAAAACGAACAACACAAAAAATTTCTTTTTGTAAAAATAGAGCTATAAAATGAACCTCACCATCCTTTGGTGCATAAAAGGATTCACTTTTGAAATTTTGCAAAGGAAAGAACCTCACCTCAAAAAGCTTTGTTGCAATTAAAGAGGGAAGTTATTCCCCTTTTTGTTTATTGATTTTTATTTGTTGACCAAATCGAACCTTTTGCTTTGTTGACTCGGTTATTTCCTTAGATTAAATAATCATTGCTTTGAGGAAGTAAAATTTACACCATGCTTTTCTTGGAGCAACATCTCCCAGTAAATGTTAGAAAATCATTGAATTAAAGGTTTAAAAAGAATTTGTGATTGTCTTGAATCGAAAGAGGAAGGTATATGCTCTCCCCTTAACTGGGTGATCCAAAAAACTAGACCTCTCTTAAAAAGCTTTCTTTCCTTCAAAAGCATTTACATCCTTTAGCAGGCCTGCCTTCCTGAGGAGTTGAAATCAACTCTTAAAGCCATTTATGGCTGGTGTGAAGGGAACGACCTAAGTGGGGAATGACTTTGACGCCAAGTATTCCAACCCACTATAATCAAAAGTGAAAAGTGATGAAAGTCCTTTTCAATGGTTGTGCGCAGCGATTAGCCTTCCCCCAATATCCTCGAGATACATAAAGTCTTTGTTCTAAAGGTTGGGAAGCCTCCTGAGGGAGTTTATCATTGATGGCCGAATAGCAAGCCTGATTACGAACCATAAAAATAGAAGCTTTGAACCGAGTCAGTAACCAGACATTTATAACATCCTAGTGCAAAGGTGGGGAAGAATCCGCCCCCAAGATTACTCACCATATATCTCCCAAGATAACTACTCAACTATGAAGCGATTCACTTTGAGTTAATTTCTGGCAAAAGGCAAAAAAACGGGCGCCCTCTAGGAGGCGACACGGCTATTTGAGCTGACGGAGTATCAAGACTAGTGGGCTATGATGTTATTTATGACCTTTCAATAAAGAGTCTTTCTGAAGTGTATTATTCGTATCCAAACCTATTGAAACATTGGGGATTTGAACACATCCTCACAAAACATACACTTTTTGTTAGATTAGGCAAAATGGTTGTACTTTTTGTGCTGTGCCTGCATTTATTACTTCAGAAAATCATCCATCTAACCTGAAAAACTCACGATCAAAACCAAAAATTGCAGAAAAACCAACTGAAAGAAAAATCAGGGCAGATTAGCGCGTGAGGACAACTCCTTAATGCATAGGATATTTCAGTTAGCGCATCAAGCCATCCAGTTAGCGCGTCTGTTCCAAGCAGTAGTGTTTTATCCCAAAATCAAAATAGTGTTAAAACATTTAGCGCATCAGAGAAATAGTCTAGCGCGTGGAAGCATCAGCTTAG
This sequence comes from Cryptomeria japonica, assembly GCF_030272615.1. Classification (NCBI taxonomy): domain Eukaryota; kingdom Viridiplantae; phylum Streptophyta; class Pinopsida; order Cupressales; family Cupressaceae; genus Cryptomeria; species Cryptomeria japonica. Next base: position 436,372,526 of record NC_081407.1, on the reverse strand, counting down.
TGCATGGCAACCAAACATTAGCGCATCAAGTTTAAAAGTTAGCGCATCACAGACCCAGGTTAGCGCGTAACTTTTTAAAGATCGAAAACAAATTTTTGAACAAACAAAACTTTAGCGCGTGTCTGGGGGCAACTTAGCATGTGTGGTCATTCTTTTAGCGCGTGGAGTAATTTTGGTAGCGCATTTCGTCCCTGTTTTAGTGCGTGACCAAAAACATATAGATAGAGGGCAAAATAGTGAGGAATTTTAAAAATTTTGAAAACATTTTCAGAAGCCTCTTGTTATCAACAACATTTTTTATCAAAGCGGAGTAGCAAAAACAAACCGTTAAAACTATTTCTTGAGCTAAATTTGTGTCAAAACAAACGTTGTAAAAATCCTAAACTGATCGCACAATAAAACATATCTATCTTATCATAATCCGGAAACCTCATCATAAGTATCAACAAAATCCTTTACCATCTTACAGATTTCATCTCAAAAACACTTGTTTAAACAATTCCAGGTTGTCAAATCAAGTCTCCATATTGGGAGGCTTTTTATCCATATCATTTGACGCACTTTGTCGTGAAGGAGCATCTAAACCTTCATTTTGATAGAGTAAGACTTGAAATTTTCCAAACAAGATCAACTGAATCCAAACCAATCAAAGGAAACCATTGATCACTCATGCATGACTAATCCCCATATTCTGAGAAGAAAGAGTCTTTATCGTAACATCACGTTGAAGAAACAACAACCTATTTTTTCCAAATTCATCAAGAGAAATAAGTTTTTATACATCAATCGTCAACTCTTCAAATCTCATCAAGTATTCCTTCATCACGTCAAATGTTATATCCAAAACAAATCCAACGAATTTGACAAAGAGCCTTTAAAAACAAGAGCATATTGTCAGAAATTCGCTTTTAATCAAATCATAAACCACGGAGGAAGGATCAATCTGGCATTCTTGCCCGACGAGTGTATCACTTATAACATATCTCAACCAGAACCACCCACCCCCGAGCAACATATCAACGAGGATTTTGTCCCCTTCGTCACTAAAAGTTTCTACTAAAATGCCTGTTACTCGCTCTCAAAGAAACCAACAAAGCAAGACACACACAGAGTCTAGTATGAATTGAAGGTTGTCAAATCCTTTTGAAGGTCCACACCTAGAAGAGACTGAAATTTCTGAAGCGCTTCTTTAGGAATGTCAGGAAAACCCTTCATTCCAAAAGCTTGTAGAAAGGCTTATGGAAAATGACAAAGAAAAATATTTGCTCATGCTCACAAGTAAAGGCATTAAACTTCCCGAAGATTTAGACACAAACATCTTTAGAACCGGATCTCGACAATATGCATATCAAGAACAACAAAGAGAAGAGGAAACTCGTAACCTTGAACAACACATACCTGAGCAACACATTCCAGAACAATGTATACCAGAAATGTGTATACCCGAGCTAGAAACTCCAGAGAAAAATATACCATTTAACACACCTTTTCAGCTGAGAACTAATACAAGGGAAGAACTTTTCCCTCAATAAGACAATGTACCTTTGGTTGCCCTTACTCAATAAATGCAAATGTTACAAAGGCAAATACAGGACATGCAACAAGGGACAACAGTACGGTACTCTTTAAACGAAATCTGTCCTTATCCTTTCGACAGGAGATTGCACATGATCCCTTTTCCTCCAAACTCAGATGTGCCTAAATTTGACAAATACGATGGAAAAAGCGATCCCCGTGATCATGTCAGAGAATTATGTACCATGAGTCTTGAGTTTGCTCATGATGACACCTATCTGATGAGGTTATTCCCAAGAAGCCTGGGAGGACAAACCATGGAATGGTTATCCAAAATTACACCACCTGTCAGATCGTTTGATGAATTAGTTAACAAGTTCATAACCCAATACTCCTATAACATTCAACATGCCATAACCATGTTGGACGTCTGCAACACCAAACAAAAGAACAACGAAACATTCATGATATTCCTTCAACGCTAGCGACGTATGGTATCACGATATCCTCAAGATATTCCTGAAAAGGAGAAAATGGAAATCTTCATCGACAACTTGAATGGTGAAATGAGTTACAGGCTAAAACTTCAATGCATACCATCTTTCGCTAAATTGATTGAAAATGGCATTCAAGTAGAGGAATCATGTGTCAAAAAGGGAACACTCAAATTCTACAAGGAAGGAACAAACTCATCAAACTACAATAACCAGAACAATAGCAACTTAGACAAATCTCGATTTTGGACTCGAAACAAAAACGAAGGCAACAATGACTCACATGATCCCAAATCTAAGCAACCAGTGCTTGCATTATCCAGAAATCCTCAAACTACGAAGAATCCTAAAAATGCTAATCCAAATGCTAACACATATGTGCCAAATATCGATCAAGGACAACTCAACACAAACAACACCAATGATACTCAAAGCAAAAACATGAATCCAGGACCTAACAACAATTCACGCAATAGCACGAACAATTTCCAAAAGCGTATATTCACACCACTGGGGCAATCACTAGAATCAGCATTTAGAGAACTTCTGGCAAACAAAATTCTCTCCTTGCTTGCGATCAGCAACTATGAACCCCAAATCAAACCACCTTGGAGGAATGATTCACACTATTGTGATTTCTATCGTAACAAGGGTCATTGGACGAACGATTGTATGAGATTGTAACACATTGTGCAAGACATGATTGATCGAGGTGACTTAATAGTAGATGGTCTCAAAACAAATGGTGATCACAGAGCCTTTAAAAATCCTCTCCCAAATTACAACAAAGATGGAGCTTCAACCTCGGATGATACACGCGGAGCTCGTATCAACCATATCTACAACAACACCATAAATCACATATCAACTGAAGATCATCAAGTAAATGTCATCACCATCCGAGATCAGCATGATCATGAATCTGTCAATGTGATAACCCGAACTCAAAAATATGTCTTAAAAGGACATGCTGCGCCTATAACTACTATACCAAAAATTCAATATGACTTGGTTAGCCAACTACGCAAAACTCCAACTCAGATATCTATACTAGAATTGCTGAAACTATCACCGAAGCAAAAAGACATATTGGAACAAGCGCTATTGGAAACCAATGTACCTCGAAATCTGGATATGGACAGATTTCAAGCCATGGTCGCCCATATGACCGGACCTCATAACCTCACCTTCTCAGAGCATGACAATGCTTCCTTGAGTCATCCACATAACACTCCTCTCCATATCGAAGTCATTGTTTGCAAACACCGAGTAAAAAGAGTCTTAATAGATGGAGGAGCCAGACTTAATATATGTACTTTAAAGCTTATTCGTGCATTAGGCTTCTCAGAAGAGTCTATTGATCCCTGCAAGAAGATTACCATAAAGGCATATGATGATGAGGAAAGGTCCTCTAAAGGAACTGTGATGTTACCTTTTCAAGTGGGACCAGTGCAAAAGGATACTATGCGTCAGGTCTTAGACATAGATCTCACCTACAATATTTTGTTAGGGCAACCCTGGATACATGAAATGCAAGCAGTACCCTCTACCTATCACCAGTGTGTCAAATTTCTTTATGGCAGACAAGAAATCTCCATATCTGCTGATCACAATCCATTTCAACATTGCAACGCAATGGGGGTAGCCCAAGACAGTTTGGTTCCTCATAATAGAGAAAAGCAGCGATCTTCAACATCAGATCTACAAATATCAAAGCCCAACTCATTATCTGGAGATTTCAAGCAGCAAATGCAAATCAAAGACCAAGGCATCAGAGAATACTCTTTGGAGCCTTTATGTTTGGCCAAATTGCCAACATCACCCAGATCTCATGGATTGCCTACTACATCAACACATCTGGTCACTCAGCCCATCACCAAATTCGATGGTACCTTCATCCAATTGGGAACTCTAGCACATGAATCAGAAGATAAGGATATTCTTAGCTAGTTATACAAAGATGAGGAAGAAGATAACAGAGCAGTTGCACTGTACATTGTTCTACCTACACACCTATATGGAAAAGGATACTTAATCATGTAGCAAATGGGATATGATGGTAAAGGACCTATTGGGAAATGCAAAGAAGGAGTCACTGAACCCATAGATCTTCCTTCACAACCCAATAGAGACAAAACAGGATTGGGTTGTAAGCTCACTTTCCTATTAAGAAAGCTACCCCGCATAACTGCAAAACCTCAATGGAAAGTAAAGAAGAAGTACAAAGAAGAATCTTGGCAGGAAGCACTCTTTGAGTTAGCTGAAACAATCCGCAAGGCATGGGAACGTCAAGAACAAAAGTTACATCAAGGAAAGCTTCTAAGCCACAAGAAGGCCATATTTGCAGCAGTAGCTCATATTCAAACACCAATATCTCAAGAACAAATAATATCATCTCTAGATACCATTATTCCTCCCCGAGGAAGCACAGTCTATGAACAAATACAGAAAGTAGAAGTAGGATCTGACACCGAATCAACAAAAACTATCAAAATGGTATCCATCATCAAAGATTTATTTTCACCATACAACATACTAGTTTACAGCACTAATAGAATCTGGGATGATGCCTCAGAGACTGATTCCAATGAATATGAATGGGGTACCTGCTCAAATGCTACTACAAATATCCCTCATGATACTGACACCATATCCCTTTCTCAGGAAGAGCATAATGCAGAAGATAGACCTCTTGAATTTGGACCATAGAACATCTATGATGCCAAGGAAAGCAAACAGAAACATTATGAACAAGTCTATACGGAAGATAATACCATTGAAAACCTCGACGAAATCCTGAACTTCTTTACAACCAAGAACAATCATGATGAAACCTCTGTCTTGACACTTATAGTAGCAGAACTTAATCCACCAAACGATACCTTACTGCTTGTCTTTCCTGACCTCATCGACTGGGATGAACCCGAAATCCATGATATACCAATTTTCCCAGATGATGAATCTATTATCCACTACCTATGTACCGTAAATCCGTAAATAGGCTCTACCAGTGAACAAAGTAATGATGTCTGCCAATCAAGGAGTGCCAAGTCTCTCGGTCGCAAAAATAAACCAAATAAAAGATCTGATGTTGAAAACCAGTCAATGGCAGCTCTAGATCACAAAAAAGTAAAAATAAAGGACGCATCTGAGGGTGAAAACCTTTTTAAGGCACCTAACGATGGGAGACTTGACACTCTTCCTGAGCACTTTCATGAGCGATCACCCATATTGATTGAGCCCACTCAATCAATCAACATTGGTACCACAGAAGCAGTCAAAAACATACACCTTGCAGAATCTCTGACAGAGGAAGAAAGATCAGCATTCATCATTTTCTTTAAAGAACAGCAAATTAACTTTGCTTGGTCATATGCTGATATACCCGGAGTAGATCCACACTTAATCATGCATCACTTGTCCATCTCTTCAAGAGTTAAACCAGTCAAACAAAAGCTACAAAAGATGAATCCACAGGTGGCACTCATGGTCAAAACTAAACTAAAGAAACTACAAGATATCAAATTCATCCAACCCATTGACTATGCAAAGTGGATTTCCAACATTGTTCCAATATCAAAACCATATGGTAGTATCAGAATATGCACTGACTTCAGAGATGTCAACAAAGCTTGTCCAAAAGACGACTTTCCTCTGCCCAGTATCGACATAATTGTAGACCTCACAGCAGGCCATGCAATGCTCTCACTAATGGATGGTTTCTCAGGCTATAATCAAATCAAAATAGGCCCAGAAGATCAAGATAAAACCGCATTCACCTGTCCTTGGGGAACGTACTGTTGGAATGTTATGTCTTTTGGCTTAAAGAATGCAGGGGCCACTTATCAAAGAGCAATGACAACAATCTTTCATGACATGATGCACACATTTATGGAAGATTACGTGGATGATTTACTAGCTAAATCCTTCACTAGAGTGGAACATCTCAGCATCCTGATAAAGATCTTTGATCGATTGGAGAAATTCCAAGTCAGACTCAACCCTAAGAAGTGTATCTTCGGGGTTACATCAGGCAAGTTACTAGGCTACATAGTCTCAGCTAAAGGTATTGAAGTAGATCCAGCAAAAGTACAAGCCATTATGGAAATGCCACCACCAAAGAATATCAGTCAACTCATATCTCTACAAGGATGACTTCAATCAATCAGGTGATTCATCACTCAGCTAGCAGATAAAAGTCTCCCATTTAACCATTTACTACACAAAAATGTACCATTCAGATGGGAGACCAAGTGTGCAGAATCTTTTTACCAAATCAAATAGTACCTGATGAATCCACCAGTTCTGGTACCACCAGTCATAGGAAAGTCACTTATCCTCTATATCTCAACAACAGATATATCGTTGGGGGCACTATTGGCACAAGAAGATCAACAAGGAAAAGAACGAGCCATATACTATATCAGTAGGACATTGAATGGCTATGAACTCAACTATACATTCATTGAAAAGGCTTGCTTAACAATGGTCTTCGCATCTCAGAAGTTCCGACATTATATGCTAGCACACACAATTAAGCTAGTGGCAAAAATTGATCCTCTCAAATATCTACTCAGCAAGGCAGCTCTTACAGGAAGATTGGCGAAATGGGTCATGATTCTCAGTGAATTTGATATCCAATACACAGAAAGACAAGCCATCAAAGGACAAGCAATTGCAGATCAACTAGCTAAAGCACCGCTACCAGGAAAACAAACTATGGAGATTGAATTTTTGGACAGGGACGTTCTTGCTATTTCTACCAAACAATGGACCCTATACTTTGACAAATCCTACACACAACATGGTTCAGGTGCTAGCATTCTATTCATCACTCCTGAAGGACACACTATACCAAAATCATATAGGCTTATGTTCCCATGCACAAATAATGTGGTTGAATATGAAGCATTGGTTATAGGCATCAAAATGGCCGTAGAATGGAAAATCACAGAGTTAAAGGTCTACAGAGACTCACAACTAGTCATTAATCAAATCAACAACAACTATCAGACAAAGGATGACAAGCTGCTACCCTACAAGCGAATGGTGGATGACTTCAAACAGTATTTTGTGCACATCACCTTCGAGCAAATACCAAGGTTGAACAACAAAGCAGCTGATGCCATGGCTACTATCGCTTCATTACTACAAATTCGAGAGCAACAGAGTCGTTACGAGTTCCTGGTAGAGCAATTCTTCTCCCCATCTTATGACCACTCTGAATCCCATGTTATCTATGCCTTGACTGGTTCAGATTCTCTGCTATATGGACCAATATATAACTACCTTAAGAACAATATCTTACCTATTGACCAATCCCGTAACCAGAAACATAATTTTATCCGGCAAGCTGCCCGTTATACCCTTATCGCTAATACTTTGTATCGTCGAGGTCTAGATGGTACTCTTCTTCGTTGCCTTGATCATAATGATTCTAATTCTTCTTTACACGAGCTTCACGAAGGTATTTGTGGAACACATTCAAGTGGGACTACTCTTGCTAAAAAGCTTCTAAGGATGGGATACTACTGGCCTACAATGGAGAAAGACTCATACCACTTCGCCAAGAAATGTCCTAAATGCCAGATCCATGGCAATCTAATACATGCACCAGCACAGGAACTACAGCCATTCACGACATCCTGGCCCTTTTGTCAGTGGGGACTAGACTTAATTGGAAAAATTCATCCTTCATCTTCAAATGGACACAGGTTTATTATAACTACAACAGAATACTTTACCAAGTGGATAGAAGCAGTTCCCATGACCACAGTAACTGGGAAACAAATTGCCTCTTTTATCCTAAATTATCTAATTTGTATATATGGTATTCCAAGTTCAATCATCACAGATAATGGACGGCCTTTCAAAAACCAAGATGTACAAGAACTATGTGAAAAATTCAAAATCCAACATTGGTTCTCTACTCCATACTACCCACAAGGAAATGGTCAAGTAGAAGCATCTAACAAGACAATACTAAAAATCCTAAAGAAAATAGTGAATGATGCAGGCAAAGATTGGCATGTACAACTTAATCCAGCACTTTGGGCATACAGAACCAGCATCCGTACACCTACAGGAGCAACACCATACTCATTGGTATATGGATCGGAAGCCATTTTACCCCTGGAGGTAGAAATCCCATCTCTCAGAGTCTCTTTGAAAGGTTTAATCCCAGATGAAGAGTATCGAGTTAACCGACTGCAAGAACTCAAACTATTAGATGAAAGACATCAGCATGCTTACACTCATCTCAAAGCATATCAACAACGCATGTGCCAGAGCTACAACCACAAGGTCATCCCTCGCAACTTCAAAGTTGGTGACCTAGTCCTCAAAGAAAATCCAAGAAATCAGCAAGATCAAGAAAAGAAAGGGAAGTTTGAACCTAACTGGTTGGGTCCCTATGTCATCATATCAGTCTATGGATCAGGTGCCTATCACCTAACAACTTCAAAAGGAGATGTGCTCGACGAACCAACTAACAGCATCCATCTGAAAAAGTACTACACTTAAGTAGCCTAATGCACGGAAAAAGCCAAAACAAGCAAAAAAAAAAAAACCAAAAAATCCAGAAAAGCAAACAACAAAGTACAATAAAAGCAACTAGTGAAAACCTAGTAACAGGCGTTGTTGTGAAAGAATGGCTCCTCTATCTATCTCCATACCATTTTATCTGTATCCTTAAAACACTATCAGCCATCGCCCAACACTTAGCACATATCTATTCAAGACATACTTAGCATAGTCACTATCCTGGTCTATCCATATATATCCTCTTACCACATTCCACCATGACTTGGAAATCACTGTACATATTCACATCAAGAGGCACACTCAGCTAGGGGCAATGAATCATCAAAAACTTGCAAACATTCAAGACATCAAAACTATTTACAAAACTCAGAAGCATGGCATCCAACAACCAAAACTACACTTCATCGCAAAGCAAAACAAAGAAACACAAAAAACCAAGGATGGATGATTTTCTGAAGTACTACATGTTGCATTATCACATAAAATCTTGACTATTTTTGCATTATTGAACTTTTTAAATTATTGGATTTTCTCCCTTTTCTCACTAAAATGCTTCACAGCTAGAGATCATGGGGAAACTCCAATATTTTCTTAGTCTTCTATCTGGGAGGCGATCACTTGTACTGTGTGGATACTTGCCTCGAGACGTGATACATCGAATATCACTGAAGGCATGATTCCACTTCACGCATACAAATGATTTAATCTTGTCTGTTTACGCAATCCGCACTCAGGTCGTCCTTGTTCAATTATAACTTGACGCTTGTGCTATCTTGCAAAATCAAATATCATGTAAATTTTTCTCAAGTCATTATGGTTCAATTATACCATTGTGCTTGTATAAATTTTCAACATGTCCTAAACAAATCAATGCTCAATGATGATACCTACAAAGAAAGAAAACAACATGTGGCTATATCGGATGGCAAATGCAGAATGAAGATGCTACCAAAAACAATTAGTTGCATATCATTTTAACATAGTTGCATATCATTTTCCAATTAGTTGCATATCATTTTAACATAGTTTCATATCATTTTTCAATTAGTTGCATATCATTTTACACTTTGTTACATATCATTCTCATACATCTCAAAGATACATTTCACAGCATATAAAATCATACATCTCATTTTCAAGATACATCTCACAAACATATCAAAGCATACATCCTGCATCATACATTATATCATATATTTAAGCATTGCATCATCATAAAGTAAAGAAAAGCACACATAAGCACATACATCCATATAACACACCACATGATCAAAGATAATGATGTCATATATATATATATATATATATATATATCCAAAAATGATCAAAATGTACAAAATCTATCATCTCTATGTCCAGTACAAAGAATGCAATGATCTAAAAATACAACAGAGACCATGTCTCTCAAGTATGGCTATCCCCTGACGGAGATGGTCGAGCTCCAGATGTCCCCACCCCTGGATCTCCAGGGGGATCCTGTCTCGATGGCCCTGTCACACCTCGGCTCTCGGACCGCGACCCAGTATCTCGAGATTGACTAGATCTCAATTGTGTGAAGCTCTGTACTTGGTGATCCCTGGGTACCGCAGCCTCATAGTGCTGATGGTAGTACTCCACCTCCTGAGCTCTCAAAGATAGCTCTCTCAGGGTGTCTCTCATCAGACCACCCGTTGTTGCTCTCTGCACACTCGCTGCAAGCTCCTCCGCTCGACCCCGTCACTCTATCTCCATGTCTCGCTTAGTGGTCAACTGCGCAATCTGCCGCTGATATGTCAATACCTGTGCCTGCAACTACTGTACAGTCACCTACAGGGTTTGAATCTGTGCATCCTCAACATGAATGGGGATCCGAACCCGTAGCGGTACCTGTGCAGGGGCATCCCCTCTAACTCTACCTATCCTCGGTGTTGGAGGTGGGAGCACATCCGTCCTCCTCCTCTAAGCTGGTCATATCGCCTCGTCCATCCCCCCCACTGCAGCTAGAACCTCTCCCATCCTCCCCTCTCCACCTACGCCAATGGCCAAACTGCCTCTCCCCCTATCCATCACCGCCCGTCTAACTGCTCTCTTCGAACCTCTATCTCCTCTCCTCCCTCTATCTCCCCTCCTCCTTCTATCTCTTCTCCCTTGTCATCCTCCTCCACCATCTCCATCATCCTCATCATCTCCACCTCCCTCCTCCTCATCATCATCAAATGTCGTCTGCATCTACTCTGGATCTGAAATCCTCACCATTGCCCGCGCAACGAACAATCTCGCGAACTCATCTGTCATGCCCGCATCCAAAATCTTCGGGGCATAATCCCATATCTGGCCTGCCAAACTAACAAACTCCTCCATAGCCACTGCACTATCAATCGTCGGGCCCCAATATGGTATGTCCTGCCTCCGCCACGCATATAAACAGGCCCCCTGAGGTATACCCTGTTGTCGCCCAAACTGTCGCAAAACTCTGGTCACCACGAACCTCTCAATAACAAATGGGGTCCTCCCAATCAGGTATCTCGTCATAAACACATAGGGCATCTCCAGCCCGTCCTCCACCTACACCTCACACCCTCTATACGGTCGCCATGTGACCATATCAATGTCATCCAGCACTCTCCTACAATGCTCTAGTTTTCCCAGCTTCCGTTGGACAACTAGACCTCTGTACCCATAGGCATAGGCACATCCAATGGGCCTATCTCTGTCTGCTAATGGCCTGGTGGCCGGAAGGTGCTCCTAGCACCATACCTATAAGAGTGTCACGCCAGCTGACAAACTGTCGTAACTTAGGTATACCACCTCGTGCAAGTCCCTATACAGATGGGCTAGCATAGCCGATCCCCACGCAAACCTGCGCCCCTGTGTAACCATGTCCTCTAACACCAGCCCCCATCCCATAGAGAATCCCTTTGACCTGCGATCAGGACAAAGGAATCCACCTATAAACCCTGCCAATACTGAAGGAAGCGGTGCATAATCCAAGTCCAGGAACTCCTGCCACAAGATCTCATATCCGCATACTGTCTCATCCTGAAATATACGACGAAGTGCCTCTGTGCCACCCTCCTCCGACTGCTCATAAGGTAGTAGTGCACCTACTATTGGTATGCGCAGAATCCTGTAACAGTCCTTTGGTGTGACTATCATCTCACCTATGGCAAAGTGGAAGGTGTTCGTGTCGTTGTGCCACCTCTCTGCGAGCGCTGTCAGTAACCCCCGGTTCACAGTGAACCGAGGCATATCCAATAGGGACGTCAAACTGCATCTCTCAATAATATCCAGGTCGGCCTGTGTCAACCGTGGTATCAGAGTCCAAGGCCTAGGAAATCGCTCACGCGACTGAACCATGCCCAATCGCTCCTGTCAACCAGCAAAACAAGTCCAATATCAGTTTCCATATCAAAACAAAGATATCAAAATCCAAATCACATCAACAACATGAAACAATTTGCTCATTTACATCAAGTTCAACATCCTATCATTTCATATCAACTTGTAAAACAACTCAAGTTATCAAAAACCATATCAAAACTTGTAACACAGCTCAAGTCTCCAAATCACATAAACTTGTAAAACAACTCAAGTTTCCCACCCATATCAGCTTGTAAAACAACTCAAGTTTCCAACCCATATCAGCTTGTAACACAAATCAGGCTTCACACATTGAACTTGAAACAAAGTGCAAAAACAAATCATGCTTTGATCAAACCAACACATTAATATCTATGCATAACTTGAAATATCGCAAATCAAAACAAGCTATATCAACACTCATATTGGACAAATCGATAAAACCCATGACAGCAAAACACAACAATTTCACAAATCACCCCATCTCACAAAATTTTTCCTAATGCGCTAAAACAGATTGTTTACACGCTAAAATCTACCCATGCGCTAAGCTATTTTCTCCACGCGCTAAACTATTTACCCTATGCGCTAGAATGATTCTACGCGCTATCCTTTTTCCCCAATGCGCCACCCAAGCTACCCTATGCACTAAAACCTCTTTATGCGCTAACCTATACCTCGCTGACACTACCTATTTGACCTTATGCGCTAGGTCTACCCTATGCGCTAAAACCTCTTACCCATACGAACCCCTATGACCCCTATGCGCTAGGTCTTGCTCATGCGCTACCCTATTGACTTGAAGCTCTATCCAACGTTTGACATGCGCTACTTTCCCTTAATGCGCTAACCTCGACCTTCTATGCGCTACACTATTTTGTTTCGGACGCAGCCCTAAAATTCAAACTTCATGCGCTACCTAAATTTTTGTATGCGCTAAATTGCGACTTTGACGTGCTAAACCGCTAAAACCGAATTTCAAAAATCAAAAACTGACCAAAAATGACAAATCAAAAATCAAAAAAGGGTCAAAAGTGTTGACTTATTGGTGGTCCATATGCGACAGATCTCCGGTACCTCCGAACATGCTCAAAACGATGCCTAGAATACGAAATAGGCATTTTGACTTCTCTCCAAATTCTCTTTCTCCAAAGTCAACAATGCACAAATGAATCAAATCAAAGTACTTTTCCCCTTTTATAGGAGGAAAATGAAATTAGGGTTAGGGAACTGGGCATGTAATTTGCTCGCGGTCTCCCTTATACCCTAAAAACTATAAATTATCGGGAGATGAATCAATTTACACATTTCACATAGACAAAATCATACACACCACACACAAATCATCAAATCCAATCAAAATTTTCAAAATATTGATTCATCTCCCGAGGGGGCATCACGCATCAAATCAAATCTGGGGCATGACTTGCAAATCATAAGAGCAACACAAAAATTTCATCTGATTATAAATCATGATAACACATCATTTTCTTTGAAATAACATGTGCACACACGTCACTTCAAAGAGGGGCAAAATGTAGAAGTATAAAAATGACCATATTCCTAAATGAATATTTTATGTTCATTTCTCTATTTAATTAAATCCAATTTAATTAAATTACCCACATTCCTCTATTTAATTAAGTAAATTACTCGATTAAATTCACTATACCATTTAATGAATAAATCGTTTTATTCAATTAAATCCCTTCTATCCACTTTTAATTAAATTCAAATTTAATTAAATAAGTTATCCTAAATTGAATAAATCTAATTTATTTAATTTCCCCAAATTGCAACCAAATTGAATTAAATTAACTTTATTTCAATTAAATCCTATTATCCCTCCATCCACTTGCATTTTCCTACATCTCCCACTTGCTTCCTAAACCTATTCCTAAATTTCTTCTAGACCCTTCTAATCACTTCTAAATTAACCTAACCCATCTTCTAAACTTTGTCACATCCCTAAACAAAGGGAAGTCACTTCTCAAACCCTTAAAGTCTTTGATAACCATTAAAGGCTTCAAGTCTTCAACCACTTAATTTTCCAAAGTCTCCCAAACCATTAATGGTTAATTCAACCCTCTTACATGGTTAGAGACTTTTTGCCTAACTTAACCTTCATCCAACCCAAGGGTCTCTTCAAGCATTCATTACTTTGACCATGGTTATTCCTTAATCATTTGCACAAGAGTTTATCCTTGGATTAACTCTTAATCCAATGGGTAATCTTAACTTAAGCTTGACCCTTACCCTCTAGATAACCATAAGGTCTTCTCAGGCATTTAATGCCTCCAACCCCTTCTCTCAACCCAACCCTATGTTGACAATTGTCATCATTTCAATGGTACAAATTGCAAACATGGATTCCCAGCTTTCAAACTCAACCCTTGATCAACTCTTTCAATCTTGACCATCCATTGCCCTATTTTTGCTATAAATAGAGCTCTCATTCCTCCATTTTGATCATCCAAGTTTGTAGCATCATACTTATGCTCAAATACATTCAAGCTTTCATATATGCTCATCATTTAGCCTCTCTTTAAAATAGAAATTAATCTAATATGCATTTTAGAGTATTTCTATTATCATTAGCTTAAATCATTAACTAATATATCATGTTAGGATAGTATTTATACTAATCTTGTCATCTTATAATTAGTTTATTGCATTTATAGAATCATGCATAGCTTAGAAGGCATCTCATTCTAAAATTTATCAAAACATCCCTCGTTCTTGCATTTGCCATCCCTAAACCATTTTGCTCAGTGATCTGAGAGCAAAAACATTGGTTTGAGGGACCGTGTAAGGTAGAGAACCATGGGACCAACCTTGGGAAGCTAAGTGATACTTCATTACTCCATAGCCTACACCAAGAAGTCCTGTGAGTGTGTGAGCAAAGCTCCATAGAGCTCCGTTTTTCACATATTGAGTTCTATCGACCCGCTTTTCCCGCATATAGTTGTATATTAAGTGAAGATGATTTCGGGTTGCAGTTGATCTTCGTGACTTGCGAATCATTAGAAGTGTTGCTTTGGGTCTTAGCCAGTATTCTCAGAAGTTCATTCATCATTTTATGGTTTGGAGATTGATCTTAGTGATTTGAGTCGACATGTTACTGTTGCATGTTTCATGAATAGGTTGGTCTTTGGGCCGACTTGATTGAGTTGTAATTATTTGCAGGTGGTATAAATGGAAGCTTGTGAATCATTTGAGGAGAGAGAGAGAGAGAGAGAGAGAGAGAGAAGTTAGAAGATTGAAGGCTTTGTTTTGAGATTGAGTGAAGATGTAGAACCGGCGAGATCCTGATCTGGTAGGACTGAGGCTAGAAGGTTGAGGTCCAGATTATGGTAGAATTGGTAGACTGTTATCAGAAGTCAATTTGATATGTGGATAAACTGCGGATCTTGTAATTGCATTGTAAGAATTATTTGTATCCTGGACTGCAATCCAGCATGTGGCATGTATAATTCTTGAGATTGTAATAAGATTCATTCAAATTGTTTAATAGTTAAGTGTTCTATGATTTTACTGGTTGTTCTTTCTATTGTTTCTAGCATCTTGTTACAGATTATCTGTATACATTGCATGGTTTATGTTTTAAGCTGCAAGGTTGGGTTGTTGTTCATTGCATCTCCCTACCTTGACTACATCAAATGGTATCAGAGATGGTTTGTGAACCTGTTGTTGGACAGAGTGTTGTTTATGCACCAATTGGTTGGAGAGAAGATTGAGGCAACTTGTGGACTTGTTCAGATCACCAAACGTGAGCCAAAGCAAGGTTTGTAGGTAGATCGTCGATCCTAGAACTTGAGCTTGAGGCAGTTAGTGGGTGGAGACTTGAACAGATCACCAATTGAGGTAGCCTATAGTTTGGATCGATAGATCATTGTGGAAAGGCAACCGAAAGCTATGGTTAGATCACCAAATCCCCTGAGATAGCTGCAAGTACCTACTAATCAATCGCTAAACCAGAGAAAGTGATGGGACTCACTTTTTAATTAACCCCGAGAGTCTGATGCAAGAGCACCGGTTTAGTTCTTACTGGTTGGGCAGTTTTCAGTGGAATTGCTTGAGAGCATGGCATTTCTTCATGTTTGAGTGTATAGCATTGTGGTTTTGGGTTTATTCCATTGTGTTTGTGGTTTTTATCATGTTCGAGTTTCATATCATTTGGCTTTATTTCCACTAAGATGTGGATTCTGGTACTGTCCAGGTTGATATGTTCTTACCGGTTAGCCTGGCTATATGTTGAGCGAAGATGATTTTGGGTTGCGGTTGATCTCCATGACTTGTGGATCGTTAGAGGTGTTGCTTTGGGTCTTGGCCAATATTCCTAGAATTCCATGCATCATTTTATGATTTGGAGATTGTTCTTAGTGATTTGAGTCGACATGTTACCGTTGCACGTTTCATGAACCGGTTGGTCTTTGGGCCGACTTGATTGAGTTGTAATTATTTGCAGATGGTATAAATGGAAGCTTGTAAATCATTTGAGGAGAGAGAGAGAGAGAGAGAGAGAGAGAAGTTAGAAGATTGAAGACTTTGTTTTGAGATTGAACAAAGATGTAGAACCGACGAGATCATGATCCAGTAGGACTGAGGCCAAAAGGTTGAGGTCCAGATTATGGTAGAACCGATAGACTATTATCGGAAGCTGATTTGATATGTGGATGATCTACGGATCTTGTAATTGCATTGTAAGCATTGTTTGTATCCTGGACTACAATCCAACATGTGGCATGTATAATTCTTCAAATTGTTATAAGATTTATTCACATTGTTTACCGGTTATGTGTTATGTGTTGTTACCAGTTGTTCTTTTTGTTGTTTCTGGCACCTTGTTACCTGTTACTAGTATGCTTTGCATGGTTTATGTTTTAAGCTGCAAGGTTGGGCTATCCTTTATTGGATCTGCATGCCTTGGTTGCTTCAAATAGTATTAGAGTTGGTTTGAGAACCTCTTGTTGGACAGTGTGTTGTTTATGCACTGGTTGGTTGGAGAGAAGATTGAGGCACCTTGTGGACTTGTTCAGATCATCAAACGTGAGGTAGAGCAAGGTTTGCAGGTAGACCACCAATATTAGAGCTTGAGCTTGAGGCATCTAGTGGGTGGAGACTTGAATAGATCATCGATTGAGGCAGGCTACAATTTGGACCAGTAGATCACCGTGGAGAGGCAACCAGAAGTTGTGGTTAGATCGTTGAATCCCCTGAGGTAGTTGCAAGTACCTACTAACTGATTGTTGAACTAGAGCAAGTGATGGGACTCACTTTTCAATTAACCTCGAGAGTCTGATGTAGGAGCACCAGTCTAGTTCTTACCAGTTGGGCAGTTTTCAGTGGAATTGCTTGAGAGCATGGCATTTCTTCATGTTTGAGTTATTAGCATTGTGGTTTTGGGTTTATTTTATTATGTTTGTGGTCTTTATCATGTTTGAGTTTCATAGCATTTGGCTTTGTTTCCAGTAAGATGTGGATTTTGGTATTGTCCTGGTTGATATGTTCTTACTGATTACCCTAGTTGTATGTTGAGCGAAGATGATTTTGGGTTGTGGTTGATCTTCATGACTTGCAGATTGTTAGAGGTGTTGCTTTAGGTCTTGGTTGGTATTCCCAAAAGTTTGTGCATTTTTTTATGATTTGGAGATTGTTCTTAGTGATTTGAATTGACATGTTACCATTGCACGTTTCATGAATTGGTTGGTCTTTGGGCCGACTTGAATGAGTTGTAATTATTTGTAGATGGTATAAATGGAATCTTGTGAATCATTTGAGGAGAGAGAGAGAGAGAAGTTAGAAGATTGAAGGGTTTGTTTTGAGATTGAGTGAAGATGTAGAACTAGAAAGATCTTGATCTAGTAGGACTGAGGCCGGAAGGCTGAGGTCCGGATTATGGTAGAACCGGTAGACTATTACCGATAACCAATTTGATATGTGGATGATTTGCGGATCTTGTAATTGCATTGTAAGCATTGTTTGTATCTTGGACTGCGATCCAACATGTGGCATGTATAATTCTTCAGATTATAATAAGATTCATTCACATTGTTTACCAGTTATTTGTTCTGTGTTGTTACTGGTTGTTCTTTCTGTTGTTTCTGGCACCTTGTTACTGGTTACCGGTATGCTTTGCATGGTTTATGTTTTAAGTTGCAAGTTTGGGTTGTCCTTCATTGGATCTCCCTGCCTTGACTGCGTCAAATGGTATCAAAGAAGGTTTGTGAACCTGTTGTTGGACAGGGTGTTGTTTATGCACCAGTCGGTTGGAGAGAAGATTGAGGCAACTTGTGGACTTGTTCAGATCACCGAACGTGAGGTAGAGCAAGGTTTTTAGGTAGATCTTCGATCCTAGAGCTTGAGCTTGAGGCAGTTAGTGGGTGGAGACTTGAACAAATCGCTGATTGAGGCAGGTTATAGTTTGCACAGGTAGATTGTCGTAGAGAGGCAACTGGAAGCTGTGTTTAGATCGTCTAATCTCTTAAGGTAGTTGCAAGTACCTACTGACCGATTGCCAAACCAGAGAAAGTGATGGGACTCATGTTTCAATTAACCCCAAGAGTCTGATGCAGGAGCACCGGTTTAGCTCTTATCGGCTGGGCAGTTTTCAGTGGAATTTCTTGAGAGCATGGCATTTCTTCATGTTTGAGTGTTTAGCATTGTGGTTTTGGGTTTATTTCATTTTGTTCATGGTCTTTATCATGTTTGAGTTTCATAGCATTTGGCTTTGTTTCCAGTGAGATGTGGATTCCGGTATTGTCTTGATTGATATGTTCTTACCGGTTAGCCTGGCTGTATGTTGAGCGAAGATGATTTCGGGTTGTGGTTCATCTCCGTGACTTATGGATCATTAGAGGTGCTACTTTCGGTCTTGGCCAGTATTCCCAGAAGTCCATGCATCATTTTATGATTTGGAGATTGTTCTTAGTGATTTGAGTCGACATGTTACTGTTGCACGTTTCATGAACCAGTTGGTCTTTGGGTCGACTTGATTGAGTTGTAATTATTTGCAGATGGTATAAATGGAAGCTTGTGAATCATTTGAGGAGAGAGAGAGAGAGAGAGAGAGAGAATTTAGAAGATTGGAGACTTTGTTTTCAGATTGAGCGAAGATGTAGAACTGACGAGATCCTCATCCTGTAGGACTGAGGTCGGAAGGCTGAGGTCCGGATTATGGTAGAACTAGTAGACTGTTATCGGAAGCCAATTTGATATGTGGATGATTTGTGGATCTTGTAATTGTATTATAAGTATTATTTGTATCCTGGACTATGATCCAGCGTGTGGCATGTATAATACTTAAGATTGCAATAAGATTCATTCACATTGTTTACTGGTTATGTGTTATGTGTTGTTACCAGTTGTTATTTTTGTTGTTTCTAGCACCTTGTTACCAATTACCGGTATGCTTTGCATGGTTTATGTTTTAACCTACAAGGTTGGGTTGTCCTTCATTGGATCTCCCTTCCTTGACTGCATCAGATTTTTATAAGTTTAGAAGATTTTGTAATACTCTTTGAAGTTTAATACAAAAAGCGGCTTGTGGATTGCCTGATCTACTTGTGTATTCTATATGGTTGTGTTCTTCATGATCTGGTAACTTCTATCATTTGAACTAGCAACAAGTTCTTTTGGATGCTTTATTATTTTATGAATCATATTGCGCATGTAGATGGTATATGAAGATTAAATTGATTCGGCGATTATTGGTTAGGTGATATTCATTTCTGTCAATGTGTAAAGTCGTCTGACTTTATATATTTTCCAGAGTTCATCATTTGAATGTTGAGTTAGTGGTATTGATAATATTTGGATTACAAAACTCTAACCATGTGGATCATTTAGTTGTTACTGTATCAATTTCATTGTTATTTCCTTGTTCCCCCGATCTATCTTTTGTTGTTTATTTTTGAGAAGGTGAAAATCAAAAAATGCCAAAAAAAGGATTTTGTTTGTTTTGTTTCAACTAGCAGGCCCCTTGATAGGTACAATCACCATCGAGACCTGACTATAGAGACCTTGGAGTGGTTAGTTTTCCAAAACTTATTTCTTTTTAGGAGAGGTGTTGAGTGTTCACATAAACTACCTGACTATTGGTGAGTGTGTCAATACACCCGTCAACAGAAACTGGTGCTAGAAGGAGGGCCTAAGAGAAATTTCTCCCCTTTCAATTGCACTGTCACAATATGACTTAATATGTAATCCAAGGAGACAAATTTTTACCATTCACATAACCCAACCTTAATTACAAACAAGATGAAATCATTTCCCAACTATATTCTCTTGCTTGGGATAGTAGAAGGAATCATAGTGATTGGTTGCGTACACAAGTCCTTGACAATGAAAGGCAAAAGGGTATACACATAGAAGTTGAGGCACAAAGACAACTCCTTTCCCAAAGAAACCCTCGGCCACTTCCTCAACAACCAAGAAATTGGGATACCAAGTTGGAGCGTATGTCATCTTTCTCTCCAAAAAGGTTTCATAAATTCCTTAGGAGTAATTCTTCCCGATCGGACTTAGTAGAATTAGAACCCGCAACTAGGAAGAAGAGAAACAAAGCTAAAGGAAAATCTTCAACAGACCCACCAGTGCAGTCATCTGAATCCAATGTAGAAGACTAGTTGATCCCTAGTCCTCAACCCATTGTTGCACCTTTCATAACTCAACATCCACCACCATCACCTACAATGGCTTAATTCAACCAGAATCATACACCATTGAGAAACATACTTGGGGGAGCTCATGACCTACCTAGAAATCCAGGAAAATTTTGTAGTAATTTTTACTTTGGGAGACTTAGGTCCACATAAGAGAATATTGAGGCATTTAAGGATGTAGTGGTTCGTAACAACATTCAACATCAAGATGTGGTATGCCGACTTTTCCCATATTCACTTGGGGAGAACGAGTATAATTGGTATCTGACTTTACCAGCTAACTCCATTGATGGTTGGGACCTTTTAGAAAAATCTTTTATTAATTAGTTTCAGGTGTATTTTGATCCTGGGACCCTATACCATTAGTTTGCCTCCCTAAAGAAGTTTCCTAATGAACCTTTGAAAACTTTCAATACCAACTCCCAAAGGGCATATAAGAGATTACGAACTCCTTACCAAGTGGCACCAAATGTAGCCATTGATTCCTATTTGAGGGCCATTGACCCCTAGAGTGCAATGTTTATTAAGAAGAGTGTGCCTGAAGATTAAAGAGATACCTTGGCAAAAGTTTATGCTTTGGCAATCAACATGAATCAAGAATTAAATCCGACACCTGGGGGATTGGATACAACTATCCTATAGGAGTAAACTTATGAAATTACAACCAACTCCATGGTGTACCTTCATCCTTACCGATAGGGGCCCCAACGATGAACACAGTACCCCTTTATGCACCCCAACCATAATCTAACCAACAATTTTCTGTACAAGCTTTGCAATGGAAAAAAAATGCCAACGTTACCCTTGTCCAAATGCAATACGTTGAACAAATACATGGGACAAGACAACAGTATGGTAATGTAAACACAACAAACCAAACCCCAACTTCAGCACCTGAGATTCAAGGGTCACACATATCCACTGAGGTAGAAGCTTTGAAGAAGATGATTTCACAAGTTACTCAGATCTTAGTCAACTAAAGATGAATCCTCAAGGAGGATACAACCAATCCCAATCATATAATAATCAGCGTGGTTATAATAATCAGAATCAAAACCAAATATATAACTCAAAACCATACAACAGACAATGGAACATAGGTTCAAACAACGACGGAGTAAACTATGACCATCATGATGCAAGACATAACCACAACAACACGCAAAGTGTCAATCTAGTAGATATGAATTTACTAACTAATTGGTGTAGGTTTCATGACACAGCATTGCATTCGGAAGTCAACTATGCTCAATTCAAAAAAATGATTAGGATTGCTCAAGCAAATTTGCAGCCAAAGGGGTGTCCTACTGAGGAGCCAGAGAAGGTCAATACAGCGATGTTGGTTGACACATTCCTTTACAAAGAGTTTCAAGAAGAAGCCAAAAGTGACCCATATGTTTACAATGTGCAAGCCTTCCAAACTAGAAACAATTACAATCTCAAAAGTCAAGGCAAGGCACCATTGACATAACCACCTCCACAAAAAGGTGGATTTGTACCTCCAGATGCAAATGAAAGTAACAATCCTCCTCCTTGTCAATATTTTCAAGGGACATGTCCCAGACAAGGACAAGGCCAAGAATATGTTGTAAAAAGATCATATGACATTACCAAGGAAATAGAGAGGACTACAATGACTATGTCATTAATGGAAGTGTTAAGATATTATCTTGAATAGAAGAAGGCCCTTCTCAAGAGATTAGAACAATTAGAATCTCAGAGTAGTGAGGTTAAGATGATTGATTTGAATGAAGTCAATGCTAATATTAACAATGATGCCATTGAGAACCCTCCATTCTTGCCTAGCCTAAAGATATGCGAAAAGAATTTACATAATTGTTTGGTAGATTTAGGTGCTTCTGGAAATGTGATCCCTTATTCCATATGTCAAAAGCTTGGTCTTAATCTGGTGCATGCAAATAGAAAAGTGGTACAATTAGACAAGACCAAGATGAATGTGATTGGGGAGTTGAAAGATGTGTATATTCAATTGGGGGATGAACCGTGCATATCTCGTTATATCAACATTCAAGTAGTTGGTATTCCAGAAGTATATGGGATGCTTCTTAGTAGAGATTGGTAAAAGACTTTGGGAGGTTACTTTTCAACTTTCTTTGAATACTTATGGCTTCCATGGAAGGGTGTAAGTAACCAGATATGGATTGACAGTGAACCCAAGTTGAAGAAATTGGTTATAGATTATGGGGCTCCCAATGAGGTAGCATATGTTGAAGTAAGCCTGGGAGTTTATAAAGTGAATGAAATTCTCACTTTCTCTACACCTCCCATTTTTTAGCTCCATCAAGTGGATGTTGCAAATCATATGGGGAGAATTAAGGATTTCATTGTAGGAATAAAAGAAGGGATGTTCTTGTTGGGAGATAACATGAGAGTACGGGATTTACTACTCCCCCAATGGTGTAGGATACATCATCAGGAACACTCAGAAGTATCTTGCATCCCTTGTCAAAATGAAGTTACAAAGTTGATGAGTCCAATCCCTTGCGAAGATATTGATTATGATACCCCACCTAAAGAAAGTGAAAAACTAAATTATGAGAGATAAATTCTTCAAAGAGAGGAAATTAAAATGGAAGCTCCCCAGCCAGAGCAGTGTAAAAAGGAGGTCCTTCTAATTGAAGTAGACAAGTAGGAGAATGAGGAGACTTGAACTCCCATGGAACTTCAAACGGAGCAACTCACCTCCACTATTATCAAAGTTCTCCCAAAACATGCAAATGAACAACCTCAGATACTAGAAGATATCAAACTAAAGGGGCGGCAACCAGTTTTAGAAATTGATCTTCCCCTGTTGATCACTAAACCCAAGCCAAAGGATATAAAAAATTAAAGGATGAAATTTGTCTTCTAAAGTTTGATGGATCCAAATCCAAAGAAGGTAGTGGATCCGAAGTTGAATTAACTAGTCCGAAAGGAAAATCCTTTTTAGCTTCCTATTGACTCCAATTCTCTTGCACCAACAATATGATTGAATATGAAGCCCTAGTTAGAGGACTCCTCTTTTCCCATAAAAAGGGAGCTAAATTCTTAAAAGTGCAAGGAGATTTTGAGTTGGTGGTTAAGCAAATAAGAAGTCAGTATGCATCTCATGATAAAAGTCTAGCAGCATATAGGAATTGAGTATGGGGGTTGATTGACGACTTCAATGCTTTTGACATCCAGTTAGTACCCAGAAAAACAAATGGAATATCAAATGCATTGGTTGTAGCAACAAGTAAATTGGAACCAGTAAGCCAGTCTCCTTTGAAAATATTTTATGTAGAGCTGGTCTCCACACCCATCATACCAGACAACATCAAGCATTTCCAATTCTTTGAAGATGATAGACACATCCTAGCTTTCCTTGCTAATTCCAATGCTTTTGAGGAGCAAATTATGGATGAAGATGATAGATCGGATGCTGTCGATGAAGACTGTAATGAAGAAAATGTCAATCTCCCCATGAATGTAGTTCTTAAAGGTATGATCACTTTAGAGTGGCTTTTTGACTCCGATCCCAAGATAAAAGAAAGATTGACCACTGATTCAGATGCTGGAAAATATGAACCACACAATATTGGTCAAGAAGGTCAAGAGAAGATAGTTTACACTAGGAAGATTTGCACTCCCACTAAGAGGGAGAAAATCATACAAATCCTGAAGAGTATATTAATGTTATGGCATGGGGATATGAAGACCTGAAAACATTTGACACATCTATTATTACACATGTTATACCTTTGAAACCAAATACGAAGCCATTCGAGTAGAAACATGACCTATTAATTTATTGATAGAGCCCCTAATTTTCAAAGAAGTTCAAAAGTTGCTCGCTACTAGGATTATTTTCCCTATATGCCACTCCACTTGGGTTACTAATCTGGTGCCTGTACAAAAAAAGAATGGAGAGATTAGACTGTGTGTTGATTTTCGCAGCCTCAATAAAGCATCAGAGAAGGAGAATTATTCACTACCTTCCCTGGATGAAGTGCTACAAATTATTAATGGTTCACAGATGATGTCATTCCTTGATGGTTATTATGGATATAACCAAGTGTTGGTGAACCACAAAGATCGCATGAAGACAATGTTTACTACTAAGTGGGGCACTTATGCATACCGTCGGATGTCGTTTGGGTTTATTAATGCCAAGGAAACC
Organism: Cryptomeria japonica; assembly: GCF_030272615.1. NCBI lineage: Eukaryota > Viridiplantae > Streptophyta > Pinopsida > Cupressales > Cupressaceae > Cryptomeria > Cryptomeria japonica. The sequence continues at coordinate 436,347,813 of NC_081407.1, read as the reverse complement.
TTTCAAACGGTGATGGACATAACCTTCAAGGAGTTAATTGGTAAATGTGTCATCATATATATGGATGACCTCACCATATTCTCCAAAATCAAGAAAGATCATCCAGACCACCTGAGTAAAGTGCTGGAAAGGTGTCGAAAGTGGGATATCTCTCAATCCCAAAAAGTGTGTATTAGGGGTTGCTAAAGGGAAGCTCCTTGGTCACATGATCTATGAAAGAGGAATAGTTATCAACCCTGACTGAGTAGAAGCATTGCTGAAATTGCAGATGCCTAGAAGTAAAAAAGAGATGGGGTCTTTCTTCGAAAAGATTAATTTTGTAAGAAAATTCATCACCAAATTTGCAGAGATAGTCAAGCGAGATGATGATGAAGGATGCCATGATATAGTGGAACACTGAAGCAAAAGAAGCATTTTCCTAGATCAAGAAGTCCATTGTAGAAGCTCTTGTGTTGACTAGTCTTGATTATACTCTGCCATTTTACATATACTCTTTTGCCTCATTGCATTTTGGTGTCGTTGTTTTGACATAGAGACAAGCAAGTAATGAAAATCCAATTGCATTCATGAGTTCACCTTTCAACAATGCTGAAGTAAGATGTTTTGCTCTCGAGAAATAGGCTTTTGCTTTAGTAAGAGTTGTGAAGAAATTTAGACACTACATATTATGGAGTAAGATATATGCAATTGTACCTGACCAAGTAGTTAAATCACTATCAATGCAAAGTGAACTTGGAGAACGTTGGGGAAAATGGATGGATATTTTGCAAGAGTTTGATTTAGAGATGCATCCCATGAGGTTGGTAACATGCCAGGGTTTGTCCTAGGCTATAGAAGTCGATTCTCCTCATATTCAATGTCAACAGCACACTTTAGAGTCATTCACTCAGGATCCTTGGTATACAGACTTGATCTTTATCCTGCTCAACAATAGGTATCCTGAGGGATTGACTACTACACAAAGATGAGCCTTGAGGCTCAAGAGTGCTAATTACATGATCAAAGATTCAACACTATATAGAAAGAATTATGAAGGCATCTATCTTAGGTGTCTTGATCGGCAAGAAGCTTGCAAGATGATTGAGGAATTTCATGGGAAATATGGCACCAGTCATGGGTCGGCAGATACTACAGCGCATCAGATATTTAAAGCAGGTTACTATTGGTCTATCATTTTTAAAGACACTCATGAGCACATCAAACACTGCCATACCTACCAGACTGCAGCTTCCAAGGAAAGGAATCCCACCTTGCCCCTCCAACCAGTATTTGAAGTTAGACCTTTCACCCAGTGGGAATTGGATTTTGTTGGATTAATTAACCCTAATTCATCTGTAGGACATAATTTTATATTAACCACCATGGATTATTATACCTGCTGGATAGAAGCTCAAGCATGCAAGAATGCCACCGCAGAAATAGTCCTAAAATTCCTTGAAGAACATATTGTCACCAGGTTTGGAATGCCCTTCACTCTAGTATGTGACAATGGCCTAGCTTTTACTTCTACACAATTAATGCAATAGGCATATGAATTCAAGGTAGTTATTATATTTTTATCTAGCTATTATCCTCAGCAAAATGGAGTAGTTGAGTCAACAAATAAGAATATTTTAGATGTCATTAAGAAACTGCTTGAGAAGAATCCTAGAGACTGGCATACCCAATTGAAATATGCTCTTTGGGTTGATAGAACAAGAATTAAGGATGGCCTAGGAACTTCCCCATACTATCTTGTTTATGGCCAAGACCTTGTTTTCCCAGTCAATTTGCAAATCCCTATCCTCCAATTGATGAAAGAACTTGAATTGAGGACCAGGTAGAAGTTTGCCTCCTGAATTTGTTAAAACTTGATGAGAAAAGGATAAATACCCTACAACACTTTGCTAAGCATCAAGTCATTGTTAAGCGATTCTTTGATAAAAGAGCCAAGGTGAAAGCCTTTCAGATCTTTGACTTAGTTCTTTTATGGGACAAGGCCAAGGAGAAGAAGGGTGATCACAATAAGTTTGAGATATTATGGTTAGGTCCTTACTAGATTGCCGAGATTTTAGGAGAGAACACTTTTCTATTGAGCTCCTTGACTAAAGAACCTGTACCGTTTCCCATCAACGGTCAGTTTCTCAAGCATTAATTTGATTAACCCTTAGTGGAGCTTGATCCTTTGTACTATATTAGTTTAGTTATTTTATTTGTTGTCTTGTTTTGCTTGTTTTCATGCTTTGCTTGTTTTTCCTTTTGTCATGTTCCTTTGCTTTTGCTCGGTTGTTCTGTTCTATTTTGGGAAAGCATTTAGTTTCAAATTTTTTGGCATGGTTGATATTCTCTACATGACATGGTTATCTTTGGGGAGAATTCAACTCTTAGCTCTTTATAACTTCATAATTCTATTGGTTAGTTTTGAAATCCTTGCCTACATTCGTCCAAGGTCAGATATAAGAGATTAATAATGATTTGAATTTTGATATTCGATTGGTGAGGACTAACATGATTACCCAGCACTATCATCACACTAAGATACATCATGAAATTATTGAAGGTGTTAGCAGAACTTGTTTCCGAGTGAAAAATATGAAGTTAAGTTGTTTTCATTGTCCACTATGGTCCCCAACCCAGTCTCAAAGCTTCATCGTTTTGAAAGTTGCTTCAAAATTTCAAGCAGTCAAGGCTTTGTATCTAGCAAAGTGAAAATATGTTCTAAACAAAAAAAAGAAAGAAAAGAATAAGAGTGAAAATATTAGTCTGATGAAGCTTATGTTGGCATTATAACAGACAAGAAGAGATTGTTGGCATTTCAATAAGGATATTGAGAAGGTTGTTGATGATTATGGATATAACTGATTAAGGATGTTTACTGTCTTAACAATATTATTTTGTCATTGATGTCAAGAAATTGATTTTCTAATTTAGTATGATGTTGCCATATCTTAAGAAGTATGTTTTGAAGATAATTAAGATGTCGGTAAAAGACACAGAAAGAATGTGATGAATAAGGGGAGGAATAATTTATTCAATGGGCAACTATTACCGAGTTAGACAATGATGAGATCATGATGTTTAGATTGTTTTGTTATCCTACTTATGCTATTATTTGTAAGGTTAATACTATACTATGTTACCGAGCAAGGAACCTAGTCGGTAAGCCCTAAGGTTATCGCTATCAATTAATGAAGGCAGAATGTCTATCGAGTGAAGTTTAGTATTTACCGAGTTGCAACCGAGTAATAACAGAATGCATTGGATGAATACATGTGTTATTTAATGATGGAAGGTGATGAGTTGGATATGATTAAATGATTGATACAACGTGTATGAAGTTTGTTAAGGATCTATGGCATTGAAAGATCAGCAGAAAGATCTACAACCCATATTGAACCGCAATACCCTAACACAAGTTCCAAGAAATGTATGCAAGTTCCAAGGCGAGGTAAAATGTTTTCATATCGAAAGGATACATTGAACCTAGTCAAGATTGAAGATCTGATGGCTATGATTGATCATGGGAAATGTGATCAAAAAGATTAAGCAGTTAGCAAATTGTTTATAAATAAGGAACTGTTGATAAACAATGTATGCAGGCAAGTGTAAGCACAGGGATGCTACATAGTGATTAACGAGCACAGAAGCTTGAAGACCTGTTTGAATAATAGAGTAGAGGAGCCCAGCAGAAGGACAAGATAAGTCCTATGACTAGATTGTATTGAGCAAATAAGAATCTTCTTTAGCATTTTAGATGCAAAGTTGCAGACATACTCATTATTGTTGTTTATTTGTAAGTGACAGAAAATCTCTTAACCGAGTGGACTTAACAGTCTTATTTGTAAATCCTCTAGCAAGGTGAAATTTTGATTGAGTGTTTGAAACCCTTTAACAAGGTCACCTCTAACAAGGTGAAGATCCTAACAGATCTGAGGGAAATCCCTTAACCGGGTCACATCTAGCAATGTGTTTGTAATCTTTAATAGGATTTGCTTTTAACCGAGCATACTCTAGAAGAGTATATTTCTTAGTGGGTCTGAAATCCCATAGTGGTTTTTCCCTATTTGGGTTTCCACATTAAATCTGGTGTTATATGTTTTGTGGTGTTATCTATTTATAAGTTTTCATGTTTAACAGTTTTTGGTTAAGTTGCTGAAGTATAAGTTACCGAGGTTGAATCTGTTGATTTATGGAAGTTGAAGTTTGTATGATTCACCCCCCCCCCTCTCATCTTGATTAGCTAATGGAATCTATACTTTACATCAAGTATTAGAACTAACAATTGGTATCAGAGCTTTGGACTCTGGAAGAAAAGTTTAAAGGTACTTGAGGAAAAGATCCAAAGATGTATAAGAGGGATGCACCGAAGCTGAACAAGTCAAGTTTCTCTACATGGCAGAAAAGGATGAAGCTGCACCTAGAGAATATGTTGTATATTATCTAGAGAATGATTTCATTACACCTAGCACCTATCCATTGACAATGGAAGAGATAAAGGCAAAGCAAGAACATATTCAAGCAATGATTGAAATAACATCTGCATTGACCGACTCAGAGTTTAATGATCTAGAAGGCTGCAATGATGCCAAGGCAATGTGGGACAAGCTCATATCTGTGTATGGTGGTGATGAACATGTTCAAAGAGCAAAAGTGGACAGTCTAAGAGGACATAACCCAGTACAGTACAAGGTTAAAGGAGATTGTCAATCAAATCAAAGGAGCAGGAGGAACCATTGAAGAGAAGGATGTCACAAGTAAGTTATTAAGAACCCTTCTACCTACTTATGCAATCTGAGTCTCTGCAATCAATGAATTGAGGTCTATACCCAATATGCCAGTTTCTTTGGATGCTACTATTGGTAAGCTACATGCATTTGAGTTAGGTAACTCTGATAACAGTGGGTCTTCATTAAATAAAATGAGTCTGCATTTATTTCTTTTCATCTTGATGAATCTGATGATTACAATGATAGAAAGTATAAGTATTCTGAAGGGAATCACAGTGGAGCAAGTGAAAGATTTCACAAAAACATGGAGGAGGTACACAAAATTTATGAAGAAATCAGAAAGCAAGAAGAGTTTGAAGCACTATTAGCCAAAAGGCTACCGAGAGGAAAAGGGAAGTACAAAGGAAAGTTGCCTTCGAAATGTTTTAACGTTGATATAATAGGACATATGGCTTCTAATTATCCTGACAAAGAATCCAGTGAAAAGAGAGATTACTGATATGACAGACAGAAAGATAATCATTACAGAGGACATCGAGACTTCAGAAGAAGAGATAAAAAGACATGTCTAATAGCTGATGAGGAATCTAATGATGATAAATCAGATGAAACTGATACAGAGGAAGTTGTTTATGTGGCTATCGAAGATGGATCAGATGAAGAAAGGTATGAAGAAAAAGCTTTAATATCTCACATAAATACTAATGATTCTTGGATCATAGATAGTGGATGCTCACATCACATGATAGGTGATAAACACAAGTTTGTTATATTAGAAGATTATGATGGAGGTTATGTAAGATTTGGTAATGATACACCATGTCTAGTGAAAGGTAAAGGATATATAACACTTCTTGACAATACTAAATGTGATGATGTTTATTGGGTTGAAGGTTTGAAATACAATTTGTTGAGTGTAGCACAGCTAAACAATACAGGATACCGAATAGAGTTTCAAAAAGGAATTTTCAAAGTTCATGACAAGCATGGAAAGTTAGCAACTACCGGGACACAAACAAAAGGTAACACATTTCACCTTGACTCAACTTGAAATAAGTGTCTATATGCAAAGATAGATGATACCTGGTTATGGCATAAAAGGTTTTGTCATGTAAATTTTGATAATCTGATCAAAATAAGCAAGAAGCACTGAGTAAGAGGTCTACCGAGTCTTGAAAAACCTGAGAATGCTATGTGTCGAGGATGTCAGATGGGTAAGATGACAAGATCAAGCGTTACAAGTAAGTCCTACACTTCTAAAGGAATTTTAGATCTAGTGTATACTGATCTTTGTGGTCCTATGAAAGTTCAGAGTTATTATGGTGATAAATATTTCATATTATTTGTGGATGATTACTCAAGGATGATGTTAGTAATGTTTTTAAAAGAAAAATTAGAAGCTTTTCAAATGTTTAAATGGTACAAGGCAAGAGTTGAAAATGAAATAGGAAGACAACTGAAATGTCTTAGATCTGATAGAGGAGGAGAATTCACTTCTGATGAATTTAACTTATACTGCAATGATCATGGTATAAAGAGGCAAGTATCTGCACTGAGAATACCCCAGCAAAATATGATAGCCGAGAGAAGAAATAGATCAATTATGGATTGTGCAAGAACCTTGATGATAGAAAAGAAAGTACCACAAAAATTTTGGAGAGAAGCAATAAGCACTGTTGTTTACACCCTGAACCGAGTTCAATTGAAGAAAGGAACTATGAAGACACCATATGAGATCTGGTATGACAAGAAACCTAATGTAAGTTACTTTAAAATCTTTGGAAGTAGATGCTATGTTCACAAAGATGACAGAAATGGTAAGTTTGATCAGAAAAGTGAAGAAGGAACATTTCTTGGTTATTCTTCTAGAAGCAAAGCATTTAAATGTCTGATCAAATCATCTAACAAAATACTAGAAAGTCCAAATGTGAAAATTGATGAATTTGCAGAAAGAAATGATGAAGGAAACTCCAAAGAACAATAAGATAATGAAGGATTTGTATATGTTCAACCAAGAAGTCCTACCAAGAAAACTGCTAAAGGAAATGAAGAGAATATCCAGTTACCGAGTGATGAAGAAGATCATACAGAACCTATCGAGCCTATATTAGCCAAATATGTCAGAAGACATCATGCATCAAGTCAGATTATAGGAGATAAGGATGATCCATTGATGACAAGGAACAAACTGAGACAGAACACATGTCTAATATCTGAATTTGAACCGAGAATAGTGAAAGAGGCATTTAACAGTGAAGATTGGGTAAATGCTATGACAGAAGAGATTGATCAAATCAAGAAGAATGACACATGGACACTAATCCCAAGACCAAAGGACAAAAATGTGATCGGTACAAAGTGGATTTTCAGAAACAAGCTAAATGAAAAAGGTGAGGTCATTTGAAATAAAGCAAGACTAGTTTGCAAAGGTTATGCTCAAGAAGAAGGAATAGATTATGGTGAAACCTTTGCACCTGTGGCTAGACTTGAAGGAATAAGAACATTGTTGGCATATGTTGCTTTCAAAAATTTCAAGGTATATCAAATGGATGTCAAATCTGCATTTTTTAGTGGTATACTAAAAGAAGTTTACATTGAACAACCTGAAGGATTTGTTGAAGACAAGAGTAAAGATCAGGTATGTAAACTGAACAAAGCTTTAAAAGGTCTGAAACAAGCACCTAGAGCATGGTATGAAAGATTGCACTCTTATTTAATCAAGATTGGTTTTATAAGGACAAGTGAAAATAGCAATATGTACAAGAAGAGAGATGAGGACAATGGAATATTGATTTCAGCCATATTTGTTGATGACATTATATTTTGTGGAAATGACTCTTTATGCAAGAACTTTGGAAATGAAATGGGCAAAGAATTTGAGATGTCATTAATCGGTGAAATAAAGTATTTTATAGGTCTACATATACTGCAAATGAAAGATGAGATTTTCATTACTCAATCCAAGTACATAAAGGAAATCTTGAAGAAATTTGGAATGGAGGATTCAAAACCAGTAAGTACTCCTATGACTACCAACTGTAAACTATCAAAGAATGATGAATCTACATCTGTTGATGAGACACTTTACTAATCTATGATTGGAAAGTTGCAATATGTTGTTCACAGCAGGCCAAATATAGCACATGCAGTAGGTATTGTAGCAAGATTCTCTGCAGATCCTAAGGAAACTCATATGACAGCAATCAATAGATTTTTCAGATACTTGAAAGGCATTGAGGATTATGGCTTAGTATATCAGAAAGGAAATGACTTTGATTTAAAAGTTTATACTGATGTTGATTGGGCAGGCAACATAGACGATAGGAAAAGCACAAGTGGTGGAGCTTTCTTTTTAGGAGAAAGACTAGTAAGTTGGCTTAGCAAGAAACAAGGATGTATTTCACAATCAATAGCAGAAGCTGAATATGTTGTTGCAAAATTGAATTGTACCAATATAGCATGGATCAAACAGCTGTTGGAAGGCATAAATGAGAAAGTTACCAAGCCAGTAACTATATTTTGTGATAATACTAGTGCCATTAACATTTCAAAGAATCCTGTAATGCACTCTAAGACAAAGCACGTCTCTATCAAATATCATTATCTTAGAAAAGAAGTTCAAGAGAAGAAAATGGCATTGGAATATGTTAGCTCAAAGGAACAAATAGCAGATATTTTCACCAAGCCACTGCCAAGGGACACTTTTGAGTATCTCAGAAGTAAGTTAGGGGTCCTACGCCTATCTTCTACTCACTGACCGAGTTCAGTGAAAGCATCAATTAGATGACTCTAAAGAATACCTTTTAGGAGTTGATGTTGATTTACACACTTTAGGAGGCTTCACTAAAGGTGTGCAGGAAACAAAAATAGGGAAGAGGAATTGAAGACAAAATGCTCTAACTGAGACTGAGTTGATACCGAACAGCAAAGGAATTACTTCACACAGGAAGAAAATATGTATTAGTTTTCTTTTGGCATTGTTTTCAAAGGGGGAGAAGACTAATGTGTGGGGGAGAAGACTAATGAAAGGGGGAGAGCGTCACAGCAATCTGAATTCAAATAATTTAGGTCAAATCAATTGGTTTTGCCATCAATGCCAAAGGGGGAGATTGTTGGCATTATAACAGACAAGAAGAGATTGTTGGCATTTCAATAAGGATATTGAGAAGGTTGTTGATGATTATGGATATAACTGATTAAAAATGTTTACTGTCTTAACAATATTATTTTGTCATTGATGTCAAGAAATTGATTTTCTGATTTAGTATGATGTTGCCATATCTTAAGAAGTATGTTTTGAAGAGAATTAAGAAGTCAGTAAAAGACACAGAAAGAATGTGATGAATAAGGGGAGGAATAAGTTATTCAATAGGTAACTATTACCGAGTTAGACAATGATGAGATCATGATATTTAGATTGTTTTGATATTCTACTTATGCTATTGTTTGTAAGGTTAATACTATACTATGTTACCAAGCAAGGAACCTAGTCGGTAAACCCTAAGGTTATCGCTATCGGTTAATGAAGTCTACCGAGTGAAGTTTAGTATTTACCGAGTTGAAACTGAGTAATAACAGAATGCATTGGATGAATACATGCATTATTTAATGATGGAAGCTGATGAGCTGGATATGATTAAATGATTGATACAATGTGTATGAAGTTTGTTAAGGATCTATGGCATTGAAAGATTGGCAGAAAGATCTACAGCTCAAATTGAACCGCAATACCCTAGCACAAGTTCCAAGAAATGTATGTAAGTTCCAAGGCGAGGTAAAACATTTTCAGATTGAAAGGATACAATGAACCTAGTCAAGATTGAAGATCTGATGGCTATGATTGATCATGGGAAATATGATCAAAAAGATTAAGCAGATAGCAAATTGTTTATAAATAAGGAACTATTAATAAATAATGTATGCGGGCAAGTGTAAGCACAGGGATGCTACATAGTGATTAACGAGCACAGAAGCTTGAAGACCTATTTGAATAACAGAGTAGAGGAGCCCAACAGAGGGACAAGATAAGTCCTATGACTAGATTGTATTGAGCAAATAAGAATTTGCTTTAGCATTTTAAATGCAAAGTTGCAGACATACTCATTACTGTTGTTTATTTGTAAGTGACAGAAAATCTCTTAACTGAGTGGACTTAACAGTCTTATTTGCAAATCCTCTAGCAAGGTGACATTATGATTGAGTGTTTGAAACCCTTTAACAAGGTCACCTCTAACAAGGTGAAGATCCTAACAGATCTGAGGGAAATCCCTTAACCAGGTCACATCTAGCAATGTAATCTTTAACAGGATTTGCTTTTAACCAAGCATACTCTAGAAGAGTATATTTCTTAGTGGGTCTTAAATCCCACAGTGGTTTTTCCCTATTTGGGTTCCACGTTAAATCTGGTGTTATATGTTTTGTGGTGTTATCTGTTTATAAGTTTTCATGTTTAACAGTTTTTGGTTAAGTTGTTGAAGTATAAGTTACCGAGGTTGAATCTGTTGATTTATGGAAGTTTAAGTTTGTATGATTCACCCCCCCCCCTCTCATCTTGATTAGCTATTGGCATCTATACCTTACATCAAGTATCAGAACTAATAGCTTATTAGGGTGTCTCAAGTAATCTCCACTGGGGCTATAGATGCCTGGCTGGTAGTGGAGCACTGCTTGATAGGGACCAGAGGTATCTCTGTCGCGGATATAAATGCTTGGCTAGCAGCAGAGCTATGCCCAGGATAACATTGCACAAAACACATAAGTGACTTCACCCATGTAGTTAGGGCCCAGGATTTGTTGTCTACCTTCCTGATAAAAAATATGGAGTAATAAATGAAACACACACACTTAATAGTTGATTTTGTTTTATTCCTAATTAAATCGTCTAAATATTTGGTTCATTCATTCTTTTTCCTTTATATGTTACCCTGAATGATAGTAGGTTTGGAGGTCTACGAAACCAAATATTCTGAAGTTCTAAAATGCCTAGAGTCACTTTTCCCATAAAGTCGTCATTTGTTATGCCTTGCATACCCACCCCATCATTTTCTTTGATTTAAAATAGTATTCTCCTTTTTTTGTTTCTTGTTTGTCTTTCTTCTTTTTGTTTTGTGTTTTTGTTCTATTCACTCGAAACCCCAAAGTACTAAGGTGATCTTTGTCTTCTTTTTTATTCTGTTTCAGAATCCCGGAGTTCCGAAATGGTCTCATTGCTCTTTTGTTTTGTTTTGCTCCATTTTGGACCTCAGAACCCCGAAGTTCCAAAATGGTTTCCTTGTCCCTTTGTTCTTTTGTTCTCTATTAGGACCCCAGAACTTCAGAACCCTGAAGTCCCGAGGTCCTCCCTTTTTGTTTTCTTCAAGACCCTGGAACCCCAAAATCCTGGATTTCCAAATTCTTGTGGTTTTTTTCCTGTTGAAGCCTCAAAATCCCGAAATTCTAGAATATCGAGTTCTTCATGTCTTGTTGTGTTCTCCTCGGAACTTCAGAACCTCAGAATCCCGAGCTTGTTTTGTGTTCCACCTCAAAAATCCGAAACCCCACAGCCCCGAGGTATGCTTTTGTGTTATTTTCAAAGCCTCGAAACCCCGGAGTTCTGAGCTTCTCTTTGTTTTGTCTCGGGACCCCAGAACCCTGAAGTCCCAAGGTCGTGTTTATTGAGGTCGTACAGTCGCAAAGGGGGGAGTATAAATAGGCCAAAAGGAATGATTTTCATTCATTTATGCAATCTACTTCTACAAAATTTGACCTCTTCCTCCTGCCTGTTTGGCCTCCTCAGTCACCCATGCTTTCCATCTTGCCTCCTTTCTAGGTTGGTTTCCTTTATTGTGTTGCTTTCTTTTCTTATTTTTTGTATTTTTTTTTAGCTAGGGTTAGATTAGATTTGCATGTTTTCCATTAATTTTGGGCCTTTTTCATTTTTTTCACCTCGTGGAACCTAGTCTTGGCACTTCGGGATCCCAGAACCCCAAAATCCTGAGGCCCTCATCTTTTTCCTCATCTTACCTACCCCATAACTTCAAAATTATGAAGTTTTGAAGTGACTATCTAAAAGGTTTTACCCATTTTAGGATTTTGGTGTTAGGCCCAATATGGAAAGCTAATGCACTGAGAGGGGAGGGGTGAATCAGTACTTCAAAACTTTTCTTCAATAATAACTTTACTGTTATGCATAAACTGAATAGTGTAGTAACATAATATAAAGCTAAAACAAATAGATAATAATCATACATGATTCACTCCATAACACATATATTTTGGTTATGTAGAAACTCTTGGTTAGAGAGAAAAACTGCGGTGGGGATGGCACCCACAACTTCACTACTGCAATAATAAAGAGTGCTCGGTTAGAGCTACATGTTTAGCTATTTCTGATAGCTTGCCCTGTTAGGAGTAACAAGATTTGTTAGATCTACCTTGCTAAAGGATTTTACAACACTTAATCTAAATGATGCACCTGGTTAGAGGCTTTACAATTTATAGACTTGATTAGAGTCTTTTACCCTGTTAAAGGTTTCTCTTGCAACTTCAAAATATTACAATAAATCATTACAAATATTTGCAACTTTACATCTGGAATGTTATAGCAGATTCTATGTGCTCAGAATAAGATTACCTTGCTTATAGCATACCTCGGTAACCCATATAGTAACTTGGTAAACCCTTCTGTTTACTCTGTTCTTTGACTGTTCTCTGAAATCCTTCTCGGTGACCTCTGTGTCTTTGTACTAGTCATAACACTTAGTGCTTTCACATGTCTTGCTTCATATATCTCTATATCTTCCTTTCTGTCATGCTACATGTATATTTCTGATCTTAATCCATGTTGTATAAATAGATCTCTTATGATGGTGATCCTTTCATTGCTTCGATCTTACAAACATGTTTTATCGAATGAATAACCATGCAAAATATTTCATTGGTTAGATGACCTCAAAATCATACACAATTTTTAAGTGCAATTTTCAATGTGATAACGGTTAGATGTTCCTAGATCTTGTAACACATTTTCTTATGTATGTCCAGGTTCAATGAATCTGGTAACACGTTTCACTCGGTGTATATCCACTCAGTGTGTCATCTTTGCTGCTCGGTAGACATGGAATGATACTCGGTAGACAGCTCAGTGTATACTACGTTCTGAGACTACTTTCTTCAATAACTGACTGGACTGTTCATACCGACTGAATATTTCGGTAGTAGTAACTGACTAGAGTATATAGAATAACTTTGAACATAAAACTAATGGCAACTTGATAAGTGGTAACAATCTCCCCTTTTTACATTAGTTGAGATGTCTGACAAAAACTACTTTCAAAGTTATAACTCAATAATCTATATACTTGCAAAATTTGACTATACTAACAGTATATACAATAGTCAATGAAGATATACTCCCCTTATCAATATAATTGTACAAAACTCTAATTTTGCATGCTCGGTTGATCTGTTCTCGTTCTTTGCTTACTGTTCTATTTACTGGTCGGTTCACTGCTCCTAGATACTCTGCTTACTCTACTCGGTATACTCCCCCTATATATTATACTCCTTTTGTTTGATACTTTGAATACTATAGCACTCCCCCAATACTGTATCACTCCCCCTTTTGGACAAACATCAAAACTTAATTACCATTCGGGGGTGGTAACTAGTCAAAAATGGATTTGTACTTGGTCCAGGCTTCGGTGAGAGCAATAGAGAGTGCATTCTTTACACTGTCCATTAAAGAATTATGTGCTTGAATATCAGCCAATAATGATATTAAGCCATCTAGAGTGCTTCCCTCTTGTGTAGTAGATAAGGAAGTGGCTCGGTTGATCTGTTCTTGGACGGATGAAAGATGAGGAAGGAATAATGTCTGAAGTGTCATTATGTCCATCCTGATCTTGTGTTCTTCATTTCTTAGGTCCAATTGTTGAGCCATGAGCTGTTGGAACCTTGTATAGAAATTCTAAACTAAATTAGGCTCTGTGGTCAACTTATTTGAGAGATCGGTGATCTCTTTCTCAATTGCCTTTGTTTTATTCTTAATGTCTTTAATGAATAAAGAAAATGTGCAGAGTTTCTGAAATAAATAAAAAATGTGCTTGAGTTGAGGAGTAAACTCAGCAATAAATTTAACAAGTTTAACTTTGCCAATAGCTATAGCTTTTTGTACCTCTTCTATCATTTTTGCAGTGAGCTCTTTGTCTTTTAGCTTGCTCAAATACTCCAATGCATCTACTCCAGATGTCTCTATCTTTGTTAGGAGTTCATCCAGTTGAATGTGGATGGCTGCATCTGTTGACACTGTAGCTTCGAGTAACATATCTATTAAGAGTGCTTTCACCTTCTGAAGAACCTTATTTTTCTTTTGAATTGCCATTTGCTTCTCTTGTTCAGCCTTTGCTTTGCATAGTTCACCGAAATCAATGAGTGCTTGCCCCTTTAATTTTGATATATCTACATTGGGCAACACTATTGGTTTTGACAAATCAACTTTAAAACTATGCTTTTTCATCTTCTTTTCTTTACCTTTTACCGATGGAACTAAGACAATGTCTTGTGAGGCTTGATGACCCTCGGTAGGTTGCTCGGTAGAGGCAACACTTTGATCGGTTTCTTTAGCCTCTGTAGAGTCCTTTGGTGTCTCGGTACTTGGTGTCTTAGTTGCAACATTTGTAGTGCTAGAAGGTGCTTGAGATGTCTATCCTTGAGTAGCACCTTCTCCCATTGTAGACTTGTGACCTTCAGTGCCTTGATCTGTATCCTGAGGGGTTTCGGTTGAGACAGGTTGCTTGACCAGTGGATAAGGCTGAACTTGTTCCAAGACTGATTCACTGGATACAAGTTTTGCATATGCATTTCCTTCTATCATTTCTTGTTCTGGTGCCTCTGTATCCATGACATCTTCATCTATTTGAATGGTGTCAGCAGGGTCTTGCTCGGTAACATCAGGATCTTGCTCGGTGACATCAACAATTTCAATTGTAGCTTGCTCACCGGCATCCTTGAGTTTAAATATTTCCTGCCACTTTACTTTTGTCTCATTTTCAACTTCAATATACAGCCCATTCATCAGTTTTAAGGCTCTCTGTTTGACAAGAAACTTTGAGTTGTAGGTTGTCAGATGTTCTTTTATTTCAGCTACTGACATGTCAGGAAAGAGATGTACTAGACTTCTTTCTCTGATCTATTTCTCCGATTCCATTGCATACTTCCACCTATTATCAATATGCAAATAAAGTTCATTCGGAAGTGACTTAGCTAGTTCCAATGGAGCTAATTGAAATTTTAGAAGTGTGCAGATGACATCTTCTTCAATTTGTCTCTTCTCATCATTATTTTTGGTTTCATACTTTACATATCTGAATGATCCAAATCCTCCATATTATTTCAGATTAACACAAAAGTTTTCAACACTATGTACATTTGCCTTCTTGCTCTTGACAATCTGAAATTTGCTTGCATCCTCTGATTCGGTATCACTAGACTCTTTTGCCAAAATGAGTCTCCGAGTAGATTTCTTGTAGGTCTTTGTTACCTTGGGAACGGTAACACTCTTTGTTTTCTTACTCGGTGAAGCTGCAGATGCTCTAGTGTTAGGTCGCTTTGGAGGTGGAGTTGGTGAGGCCTTTGATGTGTCTTGTTTCTTTCTCTTCAACACTTTTCCCTTAGGCAATTCGATTCTCAGTGTTATAGCTGCCTCTTGGGCTTCAAATTCCTCTTCGGTAATGGTAATGGTGCCTTTGATAGGTGTAGAGGAAGAGTCTTCTCTGAATTTCTCCGATAATGCCTTTATCATCTTTGTTGCCTTTCTTCTAGCTTTGGGTACTACAATGCTCATTTTTACTTTTTCCTTTACTTCTTCATAGGTTCCATACCTCAGCTAGGTAGCATGTCTTGGCAATGTAAGAAATGCATCAATTTGCTATTGTGTGATGTCAAAATCAATCTCGTAACCCATAGGTGACAAATATTGAGTTCTTGGTTCCACGGCATTCACATAACAGTAATCAGTGTCTACTTCAAAACATGTCATTTTTGTATTTCTCCACTAGCTAGGGTGGAATCCGATATCTGTTATGCATTTTCTCTTGAAATTTACTGAAGTAATCATCCATAATATCATTGAAATTATCACCTAACTTCTTGATGAAGTCATTGATCTTATGGGTGATTGGTCGATGTAGTTCCCAAACAACTTTACCGACTAATGGAAAGAATTTTTCAAAATAGAAAAACATGCATACAAGTAATGATCCAAACTTTAGTGTATTAGCCGAGTTGTTCTTCTTCGGCTTCCTGATGGTGTTCAAATTCTCAAACAGGTTTTTCAGCAACACCTCACATAGATCAATTTTCATTCCCTTTTTCACAATTTTGTATGCTAGGTCTACTGTTGCATAGGGTACATTGTTTTCCCTTGCTGATTGGAAGAAACAGTAACCTATTACTCTTATGGCAAATTTTAGTTCTTCATCTGTGACATTGTTCAATTTCAATCCTTTGCAATCTGATTCCACTCCGGTTAAACTGATCAATTCCTTTTGTGATATCATCTTTTGGGCTCGGGCATGATCATAAATAGGGTAACTGGTAATCAGATGAATGATTTCCTTGGTAATCTTAAATAGTTTCTCTTCTAGCCACATGAAATCATCGTGAACTCTGCTCAGAACAAACTTGACCCACTGGGGTTTGAACACACAAGGATAGGTTAGGGCTTCAGTTGATCCCTTGATCTTAATGTGCTCATACTTGCTATTCAATTTACCATCGGTACACAGCTCATCATAGGTGTCTTTGATTTCAACATGACCGAGTTCTTCAACACGACATTTGGTGAAGAATCTCACATCCTCGACTAACAACACTCTATTCAGGATGAGTGAAAATGTGGTTTTGTCATCCGATTCAGATGCAACTTTGGGAGTCAAAGAGTATTTAGGGCTTCTCTACATTCTTGACAACAATGGGATCTTGGATCTTAGGTGCCATTTTACATTTCAGATAAAAACTAACAAAAGATCCTTAGGATTTTAGGATTTCAAACGGTAGACGCTTCACACTTAGCAAATAATAGCAACTTGATAAGATCGGTAAACCAGCTTAACAATGCGTTGAGATTGATGTAAATACCTTGAATTTGCTTTGTAGGAGGTTTGATCACCTTAGATTCACTTTGCTCTACTCTCTTGAAAACTTGGTGAGTTGAAAATGACCATGAAAATGCTTTTAAGTACACAATATGCCTTATCGGGCTCCGTGCAGGTTAGGTCAAAAACATTAAATGCACTCGGTTCCATTTAACCGATTTACTCTCCTTTTTCGTTTTAACCGGGTAACCAAACTTCCTTCATTTACCGACTTGACAAGCTTCCTGTATTCATCAACTTGACAGGTTTCCTATAAAGTGCTTCAAAAGACTTTGATAGAATTTCAAACTTACTAATACATCTCAATTATGCAGATTTTGAATTAAGTACATAATAAAATAGGAACTGTTAAGATTTAACCTTGAGATAATGCAGTCCCTTCATACCTTTACCGATTAATTTGGAATAGGAGCACCTAACTCGGTAGGTAAGGTTCTTTCTTCATTTGACACAATTTCCTTCTTTTTCTGAATCATCTGTAATTTTTCTTTTATTTCTTCAGTGTCTTTTCTAGGTTGATCTCTGCAATCTCTAGCTAAGTGTCCAACTTTGTGACAATGAAAACATGCCATACCAGGATTTCTCCATGATCTTTAGTTGTACATCCCAAACCTTATAAAATAGTTGGCACTTATATTTCCATATCTTCCACAACATTTACACCATATCCTTATATTGTAATCCCATGGTACTACAGAATACTGTCGGTAAGGATTTGTATGAGTTCGGTAACCTCTAGCATTTGTTCGATGTGCAAACCACATATACTTCTTTTGCTTAAACCAACACTTCTCAGTACTATGTCCATATCTATTGCAGTTTTTACAAAACCCTTTGAATTTTGCCTTCTGATAATTGTTTACAGACTTTGTCCTACATTGATTAGATGTGTGACCATATTTATTGCAATTGTAACAATAACCATTGGACTTAGTGACATTTGGTTGCTTACCTTTTCTGATTTGGCACATGTTGGTTGTATGACCTTGATTTCCATAGTAGTTGCAAATAGGCTTCTTTCCTTTGATGTTCTTCTTGAATCCAGCTTGCTTTGATGATTATCCTCTCTCGGTAGTATGAATTCCCTTCTCGGTAGAGTCTTTTCCTTTGTAACTGAGTCATGCATCTTTGTTGGGTCTTCTTGTATTCAGTTGCTCATCCAACATCTTTGATGCTTCATAACTCTTCTTCAATGTTTCTTTGGATTTCTTCTCTATTTTAAGTTCATCGGTCAACCTTGATACTTCAAGTTTCAATGCTTGATTCTCATCATCCTTCAGATTTGCTTCATGATGTGCATAACCTAGTCGATCTGATAGATTTTGTTGAATTCCAGTCAACCTTGTGATTTCATCATTCCTATCAGATACTAAGACTTCAACTTGTTGTTTCTCTCTTTGTAGATCTCTTAATTTATCCTCGGCTGTCCTCAATGCATCAAGATTTTCAGTCATCTGTGTGCTAAAATGTTCATGTTCTCTTTTCATTGCTTTTAGTTGATCAGCCAGTGCTTTGTTTTTTTCTCTCAATACTCCAATCATTTCTTCAGTCTCTTCAGATATACTATTCTCAGATGATGTCTCAATTTGTTCCACTAACTCTTGAGAGTCCTACAAATCATCAGATAATCTTCTTCTCACTTTCAGAGATTTTTGCATTTGCCTTTTCATGTTTGCAATTACTTGATTAGCATGATCCAGCTCTTCTTGCAGATACACAATCCTCCGAGATTATTTATAGCCTTCCATTGATAAGATCTTTCTCTTTAGGCAGTTAAACCCTTTTCCAAGATTCAAGCTCTGATACCAATTGTTAGGCCCAATATGGAAAGCTAATGCACTGAGAGGGGAGGGGTGAATCCGTACTTCAAAACTTTTCTTCAATAATAACTTTACTGTTATGCATAAACGGAATAGTGCAGTAACATAATATAAAGCTAAAACAAATAGATAACAAGCATACATGATTCACTCCATAACGCATATATTTTGGTTACACAGAAACTCTTGGTTAGAGAGAAAAATTGCGGTGGGGATGGAACCCACAACTTCACTACTTCAATAATAAAGAGTGCTTGGTTAGAGCTACATGTTTAGCTATTTCTAATAGCTTGCCCTGTTAGGAGTAACAAGATCTATTAGATCTACCTTCCTAAAGGATTTTACAACACTTAAACTAAATGTTGCACCTGGTTAGAGGCTTTACAATTTATAGACTTGATTAGAGTCTTTTACCCTGTTAAAGGTTTCTCTTACAACTTCAAAATATTACAATAAATCATTACAAATATATACAACTTTACATCTGGAATGTTATAGCAGATTCTATGTGCTCAGAATAAGATTACCTTGCTTATAGCATACCTCGGTAAACCATATAGTAACTCAGTAAACCCTTCTGTTTACTCTGTTCTTTGACTGTTTTCTGAAATCTTTCTCGGTGACCTCTGTGTCTCTGTAACAGTCATAACACTTAGTGCTTTCACATGTCTTGCTTCATATATCTCTATATCTTCTTTTATGTCATGCTACATGTATATTTTTTATCTTAATCCATGTTGTATAAATAGATCTCTTATGATGGTGATCCTTTCATTGTTTCGATCTTACAAACATGTTTTATCAAATGAATAACCATGCAAAATATTTCATTGGTTAGATGACCTCAAAATCATACACAATCTTTAAGTGCAATTTCCAATGTGATAACGGTTAGATGTTCCTCGATCTTGTAACACGTTTTCATATGTATGTCCAGGTTCAATGAATCTGGTAACACATTTCACTCGGTGTATATCAACTCGATGTGTCATCTTTGTTGCTCGGTAGACATGGAATGATACTCGGTAGACAGCTCGGTGTATACTACGTTCTGAGACTACTTTCTTCAATAACCGACTGGACTGTTCATAC
This sequence comes from Cryptomeria japonica, assembly GCF_030272615.1. Classification (NCBI taxonomy): domain Eukaryota; kingdom Viridiplantae; phylum Streptophyta; class Pinopsida; order Cupressales; family Cupressaceae; genus Cryptomeria; species Cryptomeria japonica. The sequence continues at coordinate 436,328,061 of NC_081407.1, read as the reverse complement.
CAACTGAATATTTCAGTAGTAGTAACCGACTAGAGTATATAGAATAACTTTGAACATAAAACTAATGGCAACTTGATAAGTAGTAACATTCGGAACTCCGGAATCCTGAATCCTTGAGCTCAATTTAAAATTTTGGTCTTTCCCACCACGAAACTCTGGAGTTTCGATGATATGTCCTTGAGAAATTTATCCTGTTCTGAGATTTTAGGGTTCTAAAATCCCAGAGTTTATGTTTTGAGCAATATTACCCACCTCAGAATCCCAGAACCCTGTAGTTTCTAAGTTTATCCTTAGAGTGCTTTTACTCACCTCGAAACCCCAGAATTCTGAAGTTGATCCTTATAGTGTTTTAACCTCAGAACTCCAAAGTTCCGAAGTCAACCTTTTGAGATCTATTACCAAACTCGGAACCCAGGAACCCCAGAGTTCCAGAGTTAGTTGTTTTCTAGCTTTTCTTAACTCGGAACCCCAAAACCTTGGAGTCCTGAAATTAGCTAATTTTAAGGGTTTTCATGCCCCAGAACCCAAGAGTTCTGGAGTATGTGATGATTTTATAATATGATATAATAGGTGATTATGGATCTCTTCTTGCAAGATAAAGGAGATTGATGGACCCATCCCCAAGAAAGAAGAAGACCAAAGAAGAAATAAAGTTGGACAAGAAGTCGATAATGATGAAATATCAATATTAGGGATAGACTCTAGCTTCCAAGATGGAAGACGAAGTGTAGTGGGTAACTGATATGAAGATTGGCCACATAGAGCTGGAGGATATTGAAGCTCAATTGCAAGTCGAAGCATTAGAAGCCTCGTATAGAAGGATCAAAAGATCGAGCTTGGTAGAAGCAACCATTTTCCCTCAAGAAACACAGTCACTTGAGCTCATCTTAACTATTGCAAAATACTATTAGCTAGAAATAAGACAATGTGTGGATGCCAATGGAAATGTAATTGTGGACCTTTCCCCAGACATGATAGCAATGACTTCTGTAATACCAGTAACGGAAAAGGTATTGGTGACAACAGAAGAGAAAGATATTTCTTTGTTTATAAAAGACACTTCTAATTTAAAAACGGCATATTAATGATGCATGGCTATTAGAGCCAAAAAAAACCGGTCTCAAAGCAACAAATATCCTGAGGGTGGATTTTCAAGAGCCCCAAAGAGACCTCATTATTATGCTAATGTTGGTATTTTGGTATGGTTTTGTCATTGATGTCAACACCTACTAAACACTTATCAACTCTGGCACTTTGAAGAATCGGCAACATTCACCGGCAAGCAAGTGACTCATGCACAGTCACCGGTATCTGGTACACTGACAAGATATTATGATCACCTACACTTGGAATGATATGGAAAACATTTGGTAATGTTGAAGACATCATTTGGACATCTTGTCCTAGAGTTTTGTTTATAGGTATATTCATATTTGCATATTTGTTGTTACCGGCAAATAGGTCCAAGGTTACACCGGTAGGTTTATCTTTTCCAGATCAGCATGGCACGCTATGGAGATGATTAATTATTGTTGTAAATGCATTAAGCCGACATGTTGAATCATTTATTGCATCGGATATTGTATTGTTTGTAAAATGTTTCTATTGTAATACCTTGTAGAGCTGACCTACTAAAATTGGTCTTAGGTTATGGTATAAATGTAAGATCTTATTTGTAAGATCAGATGTGGAATGCGAAAAAGGATTGTGTGAAGGTATATGCAAGAATAAGCAGAGCTATACATGCAGACATCATTTGAAAATTGAAGGAGGGTTTTTGTGAAGACAATCAGAACTACACCGGTACTAAATCAAGCATATGAAGATGCTATTTTGTGCAGTACATTCTTATTGGATTTAACCATCCAACTGTAGTCAGTGTGACTCCCATTTTGTGATTGAGTAGTGAGCTCTAGGTGGTTGGCCTTTCTGCATGTGCAGACCCCATTTATGTACACTTACTATCTGCGGTAGTATCATCTAATTGTGGGTAAGGTTTCCCACCATGTTTTTTCCCCTTACAGGGTTTCCACGTACAAATATTGGTGTTATGTGTTGTGGATGACTTTGTGTTTATGTTTCATGCACTAATCCTTACCGATATAGCAATTAACTGTTAAAACTGTCTACCAGCATATTGAACTGATTTACTGGTACTAAGCATTGAGTTGGTTAAGTTGTTTTTGGTTTGAATTTATTAGACAACTGATTCACCCCCCCCCCCTCCTTAGTTGTCTCTGGGACCTAACAATTGGTATCATAGTTTAGTCCTCTTTTGCAGAAGTTTAACAGCTTGAGGAGATCCAATGTCTACTCATTATTTCATGAAGGATAGTCTTAAACTTGATGGAACCAACTATGGCATATGGAAGATCAGAATGGAGACACATCTAAATTGCATTGGAAAAGACATCTAGGATGTTACAAAGAATGGTTATACTGTTGTTGTACAAGGTCAGCCTAGTCCAGCTAACTTGACTAAAGATGAGGAAAATGATTGCAAAGCAAGAGAAGCACTTTTGAGCGCATTATCAAATCAACAAATCATGGGACTATCAGATAGGTCTACTACTAAAGCTATTTGGGATCATTTGGAAACACTGAATGAAGGAGATTCCACAGTCAAAATTGCAAAACTTGAAAGCTTTCGGGTCAGGTATGAACATTTGAAAATGGAAGAAGATGAAAGGATTTCTGCTTTTATGGAAAGAGTAAATGAAATTGTTTTGGGTATTAAATGTTGTGGAGGAACCTTAAGTGAAGATGAAATTGTTTCAGAAGTTTTGAGAGGATTGCCACCGGCATATAAAATGAAATTCACTACTATAAATGAGTTAAGAACAATGCCTAATACATCAGTTACTAGGGATACATTAATTGGGAAACTTTCAGCTTTTGAAATTGAAGAATTTGGTCTTGTTGCTACTATAAAGACAGATTTGGCCTTTAAAGCATCAACATCATCTACTCCATCATTTGACAAATCTGATTGGAAAGCCTTTTATGCAAGAGAACTTAAAGAAAGCAGGAAAGAAAATGAAGAACTTGAAGAACTTGAAGCACTATTTGTAAGGAAAATGCCTAAAGGTCCAGTTGGAAGTAAGTATGAAGGTAAAGCACCCTTTAAATGTTTTAACTGCAATAAGATTGGTCATATGGCTTCAAGATGCCCTGATAGACATGCTAGACTAAGAGAAGAAGCTAGAAGAACATACAAGCCTAACCCTGAATATCAGAGATACAGATTTAAGAAGAATAAAGACAAATCTTGTTACATTGCTGATGAAGGTGTGACTGATGATTCTGATGAGGATCGAGCAGATAATGGATGGGTTTTTGTTGCTATAATAGAAGATCAACCGGAACCTACTGCTCAACTGGTAGTATAGGCCTTGGCAGCTAAAGTTGAAGCAAAGGATGAGTGGATCATTGACTCAGGATGCTCACATCATATGACATGAGACAAAGGTAAATTCTTGAACTTTCAAGAATACAATGGAGGCTTAGTGAGATTTGGAGATGACAAAGCTTGTTCAATCAAAGGTAAGGGTACAATATCTCTTGATGGTAAGCATAACACTGACAATGTTTACTATGTTGAAGGATTAAATCATAATCTTTTGAGTGTTGGTCAATTAGTTGAGAAAGGATTTCAGTTACAATTCAAAAATGGAAAATGCAAAATCATGAATAGAACTGGTTTGGAAATTGCAACCGATAATCAGACTAGAGGTAATATCTTTCATTTGAATAACAATGAAAAGACATGCTTAATTGCACATATAGATGAAAGTTGGTTATGGCATAAGAGACTCTGTCATGTAAACTTTGATTGCATGGTGAAGATCAGTACTACTAAGGCAGTTAGAGATTTACCTAAAATTGTCAAACCTCACAATACAGTATGTAAGGAATGTCAATTTGGAAAACAAGTTAGAGCTAGTTTCAAAACTATTCTAGAAAAATCAAATAATGCTCTTGATTTGATTCACAATGATTTATGTGGTCCAGCTAGAACTAAAAGCTTACAAGGTGATAGATATTCCATGCTAATCATTGATGACTATTCTAGAATGTGTTGGGTTACTTTTCTCAGAGAAAAATCAGAAGCACTTGGAAAGTTCAAATTGTTCAAAGCAATGGTAGAAAATGAAACCGGTAAGAAAATCAAATGTTTAAGATCAGATCAAGGAGGTGAATTTACATCTAAGGAATTTAATACATTCTATGAAGTGAATGGAATCAGAAGACAGCTATCAGCACCTTGGACACCACAACAGAATGGAGTTGTTAAAAGGAAAAATAGAACTATCTTGGATGCAGCAAGAAGTATGTTATCAGAAGCAAACATACCACATGTATATTGGAGAGAGGCAGTCAGTACAGCGGTCTATACATTCAACAAAGTTCACATCAAAGGTAAAACCAGTAAGAACCCTCATGAACTATGGTTTGGTAATACTCCTACTCTTAAGTATTTCAGAATTTTTGGAAGTAAATGTTATATCAGAAGAGATGAGTATATTGGCAACTTTGATCCTATAAGTGATGAAGGAATATTTCTTGGTTATTCATCTAAGAGCAAGGCATATAGATGTTTTAACAAAAGATTGCAGAAAATTGTTGAAAGTACAAATGTAAAAATTGATGAACAATTCAGAGGAACTTCAAGGTATATAGACTCTGAACTGGAAACAGAAATTTTGACAAATGAACCTACACTAAATCCACCAGTACAGAATGAAGATCCAGTTACCCCGATATCATCTGAGGATTCCACAGTAATTGAGGAACAACAGCAAACAAAGACACCCCGGTATGTAAGACTGAATCATTCTGAAGATCAGATAATTGGAAATAAGTTTAAAGGAGTTATGACAAGACGAAGATTGGCAAATGAAGAGGTATGTCTTATTTCTCAAATTGAACCATCATCTGTTAATGAGGCATGTGAAGATAAATTTTGGATTAAAGCTATGGAAGAAGAATTAGAACAAATTGAGAAAAACAACTCTTGGACATTAGTTCCCCGGCCTAAAGATAAAAATGTAATTGGAACCAAATGGGTATTTAGAAACAAACTTAATGAAGATGGTAAGGTTGTTAGAAATAAAGCAAGACTAGTGTGTTAGGGATATTCTCAGAAGGAAGGAGTTGATTACAATTAAACCTTTGCACTGGTAGCTAGAATTGAGGCAGTCAGATTATTTTTGGCTTTTGCAGCACACAAGAACTACAAAGTTTATCAAATGGATATTAAATGTACATTTTTAAATGGAGATCTTGAAGAGGAAGTATACATTGAACAACTTGGTGGATTTTCTTTGACAGATGACAATGATATGGTTTGCACGTTAAGAAAAGCTTTGTATGGATTAAAACAAGCTCCAAGAGCTTGGTATGCAAGATTGGATAAGTATCTTTTAAAGATTGGTTTTACTAAAGGAAATGCAGATGACAATTTATATTATAAAATAACTAATGATGACATCTTGATTATAGAAGTATTTTTTGATGATATAATCTTCGGAGGAGAAGATGGATTATGTAAAGAATTTGCTATTAAAATGCAGCAAGAATTTGAAATGTCTATGATTGGGGAAATAAAATTCTTTTTAGGATTGCAGATCTCATAGACTGATAAAGGTATATTCTTGAGTCAATCCAAATACTTAAAAAAGTTACTAAAGAAATTTGGGATGGAGAACTCTAAACCGGTAAGCACACCTATGACAACAAATGACAAATTATCACAAAGGGATGAATCTACACCTGTTAATTCGACTAGATACAAATCTATGATAGAAGGTTTACTGTATTTAACACAAACCAGACCTGATATTATGAATGCAGTATGTATTGTTTCAAGATTTCAAAGTAATCCTAGAGAAAATCATGAATCAGCAGTAAAAAGGATTTTCCAGTACTTACAAGGCACTATAAATCTTGGATTATGGTACCCGAGAGATGAAAACTTTGAATTATGTGCATACACAGATGCAAATTGGGCAGAAGATGTGGATGATAGAAAAAGCACCACCGGCGGAGAATTCTTTCTTGGAAACAGATTAGTCTCTTGGTTGAGTAAGAAACAAAGTTGTACATCTTTATCAACAGCAGAATCAGAATATGTTGCAGCAACAACTAACTGTACATGGGTACTATGGCTTAAGCAAATGTTGAAAGACATAAAGGTAAAATGCAAGGAACCTATTACTATCTATTGTGATAACACTGCAGCAATTGATATATCTAAGAATCCGGTATTACATTCTAAAACCAAACATGTTTCTATCAAACTAAATTTTCTAAGGGAAAATGTTGAAGCAAAGGAGATAAAACTGGTTTATGTGAATACTAAAGAATAGATTGCAGATATTTTCACTAAACCTTTGCCTAAGGAGACTTTTGAATATCTCAGAGATCAGCTTGGAGTCATACCACCACCGGTAGAGACTTAGATAGTTGATGATTGTCATCAACCGGCAGAATTAATAGAGAAATCTTTATTCTGGTCTTTGATGGGAATCTACTTCTAAGGGGGAATAGTTGGTATATTGAATTGATAGGTATTTTGTATATGAACTTGGATTTTATTGTAACTTTGTCATTTGATGTCAAAGGGGGAGAGATTGGTATGGAAAAACTTTGAAAAATACAAGGAAAACACATGTTGCTCCCAGGGGGAGAGATTGTTGTTTAGGAGAGATTATTACTCTCTGTATCTGTATTTTGATTTCTGGTTATGATTTTTTTTGGAGATTGTTGGTTTTTGGTATTTGGCATTTCTGTTTTGGCACTTGGATGGTTTTTCCATCTTGTGTTGCCATCAATGCCAAAGGGGGAGATTGTTGGTATTTTGGTATGGTTTTGTCATTGATGTCAACACCTACTAAACACTTATCAACTCTGGCACTTTGGAGAATCAGCAACATTCACCGGCAAGCAAGTGACTCATGCACAGTCACCGGTATCTGGTACACTGGCAAGATATAATGATCACCTACACTTGGAATGATATGGAAAACACTTGATAATGTCGAAGACATCGTTTGGAAATCTTGTCCTAGATTTTGGTTTATAGGTATATTCATATTTGCATATTTGTTGTTACCGGCAAATAGGTCCAGGGTTACACCAGCAGGTTTATCTTTTCCATATCAACATGGCACGCTATGGAGATGATTAATTATTGTTGTAAATGCATTAAGCCGACATGTTCAATCGGTTATTGCATCGGATATTGTATTGTTTGTAAAATATTTTTATTGTAATATCTTGTAGAGTCGGCCTACTAAAATTGGTCTTAGGTTATGGTATAAATGTAAGATCTTATTTGTAAGATCAGATGTGGAATGCGAAAAAGGATTGTGTGAAGGTATATGTGAGAATAAGCAGAGCTATACACACAAACATCATTTGAAGATTGAAGGAGGGTTTTTGTGAAGACAATCAGAACTACACCAGTACTAAATCCAGCATATGAAGATGCTATTTTGTGCAGTACATTCTTATTGGATTTAACCATCCAACTGTAGTCAGTGTGACTCCCATTTTGTGATTGAGCAGTGAGCTCTAGGTGGTTGGCCTTGCTGCATGTGCAGACCCCATTTATGTACACTTACTATCTACAGTAGTATCATCTGATTGTGGGTAAGGTTTCCCACCGTGTTTTTTCCCCTTACAGGGTTTCCACGTATAAATATTGGTGTTATGTGTTGTGGATGACTTTGTGTTTATGTTTCATGCACTAATCCTTACCGGTATAGCAATTAACTGTTAAAACTATCTATTGGCATATTGAACTGATTTACCGGTATTAAGCATTAAGTTGGTTAAGTTGTTTTTGGTTTGAATTTATTAGACAACTGATTCACCCCCCCCACCCCTCTCAGTTGTCTCCGGGACCTAACAGCTAAGAAGATCCTTTGGGAAGGCATATTATAGACACTTTCATAAATGGATGTTTCACTAGATGACCATAATTTTGATTGGAAAATATTATTTTGAATGGCCTTGGATCATTTCTGACAATATCCACAATCAGATGATTACAGTCCAGTAGACAAAGAAGTTCTTCATGACTTCTTATGTAGTATATGTGGTCGCCCGAGCGAATGAGGGAAAGCTAGGAGAAGACTCGGTGCAGAAAAGGGTATGGGAGTATTATACTCAATTACCTCTCTCTCAAGCTAAACTACATTTTAAGAGGATAAATGATGCATTTGTTTATGTTATAATAATAAAATTGATAGGAGATGTAAGATATAGGGTCTAGGCTAACCGTTGAAGCCATGCAACTGATTAAAATGTGGGGGTGTTGGTTCTTGCAAAACCAAAGATCTACTTACATTCGAGTTAGTGAGTTCACAAGTAACCCATTCCTCCTACCCAAATATTGCAACAACAAAATAATTATTTTGGAGTATGTTAGGTAGTTGGCGAGTCTACAGATATTGTTAGCAATCAAGCATAAGACCAGAATCACCTTGCCTATATCTCTCGAGCATTAGATATATCAAAAAATTCAAATAGGAAGGGCAACCAAGCAATAACTATGAGATTTGAGTTTAAAGTAGTTTGATTATGCTCACGAAAGGTATGATCCCTATGAAAATTTAAAGAAAATGATGCCAAAATCATATGAAGGACATAAGCCCGCATTGGAGGATTTTTGGGCCAACCTCCAAGATAGTTTTCAAGTAAGAGAGAAGGGTTATTATAGGTTGTCATTGCCCCAAATCAGGAATATTGAGATTGAAACAAATATCCTTAAGGAGTTGAGAGACGATGGTGAACTACTTGACCCAGTATTCAAGGAAAAGAGAATTGATCAAAGATCAGTCACTCCCATCAAATGCTCCAATCAAGAAGAGTTGGATATTGAAATTGTTACAGCAAAAGTTTTGGAAAGGATGAGGCAATGGTTAAGTTTAAGAATTTGCCCTCGTGCTTCTAAGGAGAACAAGAATGGGAAAGAAACTGATAACCCTCAGACCAAAGTGCACAAGGAATATGTAAGGAGAATAAGGTCGGATTCAAGAAAGAACACTTCCACTGATCCAGAAGAAGCATCAGTGCCAATTGATAGTCGGGAGCTCAAGAGATAATTGGATGCTAAGATGAAAGAGTCCTAATTTTTTAAAACTATTGCGGAGCATGGGATTACTATAGGGTTACAAGCTATCCTGTGGGATTCTATCAATCCCATCCTTCCTACAATTGGTCTTGCTCCAGGTGAAGGTGTTTCTCAAGCTAAGACAACTAAAACACCACCACCTCCAGCAAAGGAAGTCAAAGTGTAGCCTCCACCTGCTTCTTCTCCACAATGAGCTACACCTACTCCCAAACCACCACAAGAAATAGTCATCATCCATAATGTTGAAACAGATTTGGATGAAGATGATGAGCCTATTGTAGTTGTAGCAAAGAATATGAAAGTGGAAAAGAGACAAAAAGAACCACAGAAGGAACCCACTAGAGCTACAAAAGATCCAACCATAAGAGTGCAACTGATAGAGATTCATGTACAAGTTACAGGAGAAGGGGCACTAGATGATGAAGAGGATGAACAAGATGAAAGGATGGTCCTCACTCCTCAGGACCAAGAGATTTTACTCCAACAATTAGGAGGAGATGAGTAGGGGAATAAAGATGAAACACAAAGGCAATTTGAAGAAGAGGTTTCTAAAAAGTTAGAAGAAATACAACAATACCTCAACCTATCTCTTCAAACTACTCTTGCCCAACACGTTGCTCAATTCCAGTAAATAACACCAACTCCTCAAGATCATAAGGATCAACAAGAGCATGAACAGGAGGAGCGGCAAGATCAAGGTCAATAGAAAGAAGAGGGAGAACAAAATTTAGAGGCTCATATGGTCACTGTGGAAGTAGCAGTACAGGGAGAGGAGCATGATGACACTGTCCCACAAAGGTTAAGTTTCAATTTTAAAAAGAAAGAGAAGGTTGTCCTCCCTAGTATTACATTACAAGATGCGATTACAAAGTCTCCGAGGAGAACAAAGAAACCAAAAACTATTCATCATCTTTCAAGAATAGACTCCAAAAAAGTAGTCACCGATATAGTAGCACTAGTGCAATATGTTGAAGGACCCTCTCAAGCTACCCCCAGATATCAAGTGTCTATAGTGAATTTGGGTGAAAAGATCAAGTGGGAAGAGATGACTACATTAGTTGCTACAGCGTCTACTCTCAAGAAAATTCAAAGATTGGGAGAGGAAATCATTACAAAGGAAGATTTGTTAGGAGGGGAAAGTTTTGATAATTTATAGTCTTATATAGATATCACAGATTTAAAAATAGAGATTGTGAGGCAGTGCCATGATAAGGTTCTTAAAGAGAAGCCTCCACTTCTTAAGACACTTGATCAATATAAACTCAAAGTTAACTTGTTGGGAAAGTATGGTTATAGCCTTAAGAAGGAAGGGGTGCTACATCAAGAAACCATACTCAGCAAATGTGATTCATATATTGCAGACCATTTTGTGGACACCATGGAATTTACTATGGAAATCATGAATAGGTACTTTCATGTGGTGTTTCAATGTCAGGGTACAGAGCTAATAGTGGATGATATGGTCAACAGGTTGGAAAATGCAAAAGAGATACTTAGAGTATCCAAGTTCTGAATTCAGTATGTTGCTGACCCACCGACTGATTCCATGGAATGTCTCCTCACGAGCTACCAAAACTACAAGAAGAATTAAAAGCAAAAGAAGTAGATGTAAAAAGTATGCTGGAGCACTATCACCCCAACTGAGTTGTCAACTGGAATTGCCTCTCATACTTCCTTTTTGGGTGAGATTTATGCATTTTACGAAATACCTACTTCCAGAGCACTATTTTGGAAGTGAACCTTGAGTACCAATTTAGTAGTACTTAACTGGTGTTCAAAAGTAGAGACTTGCATGTCAACTGTGACTCCTTGCTTTTTGTCATCCTTAATTTAGGTAAAATTCTTTCCTAGGATGTACGGCAAAACTCTATAAATTATAAGATTTGGGTCATTGTAAGGGTCCGTGAATTGATGATTTGAGGTCTATTTTATAGATTCTATTAGAGATTTTATGTAGATTTTTAATAAGTTTAGAGGATTTTTTTATACTCTTTGAAGTTTAATACAAAAAGTGGCTTGTGGATTTTCTGATCTACTTGTTTGTTATATATGGTTGTGTTCTTCATGATCTGGTAACTTCTATCATTTGAATCGGCAACTAAATCTTTTGGATGCTTTATTATTTTATGAATCATATTGTGAATGTAAATGGTATATGAAGATTAAATTGATAGGGTGATTACTGGTTGGGTGATATTCATTTCCATTGGCGTGTAAAGTCGTCTGACTTTATATATTTTTTGGAGTTTGTCATTTGAATGTTGATTTAGTGGTATTGATAATATTTGGATTACAAAATTCTAACCATGTGGATCTTTCAATTGTTATTGTATCAATTTCATTGTTATTTCCTTGTTCCCCTAATCTATCTTTTGTTGTTTATTTTTGAGAAGGTGAAAATCAGAAAATACAAAAAAAAAGATTTTGTTTGTTTTGTTTCAACCAACAAGCCCCTTGACAGGTACAATCGCATCAGCCACTAAGCTGCCCATCACCATCGAGACCTGACTATAGAGACCTTGGAGTGGTTAGTTTCCCAAAAATTATTGTTTTTCAAGAGAGGTGGTGAGTGTTCACATAAACTACCTGACTGTTGGTGAGTGTGTCAAAACACCTGTCAACATGTACACTTGACAACCCAAAGGTCATTCATTTTGCTGCTTCATTGTCAGAACAAGAAAGAATAGATTTTGTCAACTTTTTTCCTTGAGAAGAAGATTAATTTTGCATGGTCTTACCCAGACATGCCTAGCCTCGATCCAGAACTAGTCCTTCATCATTTACCATTGAAAACAGGTGCCACGCCCATCAAATAAAAATTGAGAAAAATGCATCCGCAAGTGGCCCTACTATTCAAAGATGAACTCAATAAATTTTTGTATGTGGGATTTATTAGACCAATTGATTACACAGAGTGGATCTCCAACTTAGTGCTAGTCATAAAAGCAACTCGAGGCATCATAATTTGTATTGATTTTAGAGACTTAAACAAAGCATGCCCTAAAGACAACTTTCCTCTGCCAAATATTGACATCATAGTAGACATGACAGCTGGATATGAGATGTTGTCACTAATGGATGGTTTCTCTACATACAATTAGATCTGAATAGCTCTCGAAGATCAACACAAAACTGCCTTTACATGTGCTTGGGGAACCTACTGTTGGAATGTGAAGCCATTTGGCCCAAAAAATGCAAGAGCAACTTATCAATGAGCCATGACAACAATATTTCATGATTTAATGCATACACTAATGGAGGACTATGTGGATAACTTGTTGTGCAAATCAATTACTAGAGATTGTCATCTGGCTATTTTAGGCCCAATCTTTGACTGGATGGAGGAATACAAGCTCATACTCAACCCGAAGAAGTGTGTCTTTGGGGTAACAGCCGAAAAATTGTTAGGATATATTGGTTCTCAAAGAGGCATAGAAGTGGATCCTGCAAAGGTAAAATCAATTATGGATATGCCTCCTCCTACAAATCTTTGTCAACTAAGAAGTCTTCAGGGCAAGTTATAATCAATCTAGTGATTCATAGATCAATTGGTAGACAAGTGTCACCCCTTCCAACATCTTCTACACAAAGGGGTAGTTTTTAAATGGACCGCTCAGTGTAAACAGGCATTCCAAGCTTTACAAAATTATCTTCTATCACCACCTATCTTAATGCCTCTCATAGATGGAAAGCCCTTTATTTTGTATATCTCTACAACAGATACAGCATTAGGATCTCTTTTGGCCAAACAAGACGAACAAGGCAAAGAACAGGCTATTTATTATATTAGTTAGATATTAGTGGGCTATGAATTAAACTATTCTACCATTGAGTGGGCGTGCTTGGTAGTTGTATTTGTAGTTCAAAAGCTCTGACATTATATGCTAAATCATAAGACCTTGTTGGTAGCCAAGATTGGTTCATTGAAATATTTGCTTAGCAAAGCAGCTCTCACAGATCGACTAGCAAAATGGGTCATGATTTTAAGCGAGTTCGATATTGAATACACTGAAGAAAAGCAATAAAAGGACATGCTATAGCCGATCAGCTTGTAGATGCACCTATCCAAGATGATCATCCAATGTTGATAGATTTTCCAGATGAATCGGTCTTTGTTGTCACATATTCTAATGAATCGCAATTATATTTTGATGGATCCCACTCCAGATTCGACTCAGGGGTAGGTATTTTATCTGTAACCCATCAAGGTGATGCTATTCCAAAATCCTATAGAATAACTTTTGATTGCACCAATAATATCACAGAATATGAGGCTTTGGTTACTGGACTCATAATAGAAATTCAGTGGCATATTACATATTTGTAGGTCTATGGAGATTCTCAGTTAGTCATCTGCCAAGTAAATGATGACTATGAAATAAAAGATGAAAAGCTTCTCTCTTACAAGCACATGGTAGAACATTTCAAGACAAAATTCACTGTTATCCAATTTAATCAAGTCCCCCGTCTTCAGAACAAATCAGCAGATGCTATGGCGACTATTGCCTCTATGTTGGATATGCCTCAGAATATGGACAAATGTGAATTTTTGGTAGAGCAGTTGTTGGTCCCATCTTTTAAAATTCTGACATCAGATCTGGTGTGTGTCCTCGTTGGTCCTAACTCTCCGTGGTACAAAGAAATCTATGAATACCTAAAATCCCAAACCATACCTCCGAACCTTTCTACCAACCAACACCAAGCCTTTATTAGACAAGATTCCAAATATGTCATCATTGTTGATACCCTCTACCACCAATCCTTTGACCAAACACTCCTCATGTGTCTAGATTTCGATGAAGCAAAAACGGCTTTACATGAAGTACATGATGGTATATGTGGGGGCTATTTCAATGGTCTTAGCTTGGTTAAATATTTGGTCTGAGCTGGATTTTATTGGTCAAAAATGAAAAAAGAGGCCCATGACTTTGCTTAGAAGTATTACAAATGCTAGATGCATGGAGATTACATTCATGCATCAGCACAAGAACTTCAGCCTCTCATATCTCCATGGCCCTTTTCTCAATGGGGGCTTGATCTCATTAGAAATATCCACCCGACATCATCAAATGGACATAAGTTTATCATAACGACCACATAATACTTTACAAAATGGATTGAAGCTATACCCATGACTTATATCACTGGCATGCATATTTCTAAATTCATTCTGAACTATATCATATGCTGATATGGGATCCCTCTTGCAATAGTTGCTGACAATGGGCGTCCATTTAAAAATAAAGATGTATGTGAATTATATGAGAAGTTTCACATTCAACATCGCTTCTCAACCCCATATTATCCACAGAGTAAAGGCCAAGCTGAGGCATCCAATAAAACCATCATCAAGAAACTCAAAAAGGTTGTCAATGATGTTGGTCAAGATTGGCATGTACAGTTAAATCTAGCTTTATGGGCCTATCACACTTCTATCTACACCCCTACTAACGCAACACCTTACTCTTTGGTGTATGGTGTGGAAGCTATCTTACCTTTGGAGGTCGAGATTCCATCCCTGCGAGTCTCCTTACAACACCTGATAGATGATGAAGCATACAGAGTTTCTAGGTTGCATTAGCTTGAGATGCTAGATGAAAGGCGTCAGACAACTTTGACACATTTGCAAGCATATCAAAACTGTCTCCGTCACACCTATAACAAGAAATTCAAAGGGAGACACTTAGAAGTGGGAGACTTGGTCTTGAAAGCCAATCCCAAGAATTCACAATCTATTGAGATCATCAAAGGCAAATTTGAACCTAATTGGGTTGGTGCTTTCATCGTAATTGTAGCATATGGTTTAGGTGCTTACCAGCTTGCAACCCAGGAGGGAGAACCACTATCAGATCCTTTGAACATCATGCACCTCCAGAAGTATTATACATAGGTTTCTTTTAGTAGTTCTTCAATATGATCCTAAAAAATGACAAAAAAAAAATGTCAAAAATAGTAAAGAAAAAAGAATTCGCCCTCTAGTGAAAACCTAGCAAATAAGTGCTTTGGGAAAGTATCATGGTGAAAACCTGACAAATAGACACCACGTGTAGCAAGGTCATTGCTTTGTTGTCTATCATGATTCCCTCTATACATAGCACAAAGTTTTATCACGCCTATCCATTTATTATTTGACCCAGTGTCCTCCAGGCTCGCAATTGGTCAACATCATTGTACACATTTTGGACCTTAATTGGGGGCAAATCCCTTGTCATGATCAATTGATGGAATTATCATAGTGAACAACTTGGAGGCTACGACATGTACATAACTTATAAAGTCATGAAAAAAATCACTAAAAATCTAATAGTCCTAAAAAAATCCATAAAAATCAAATAAAGTCCTAAAAAATCAATTAAAATTTTGAAAAATGTCCTGAAATAAAAATATTCAAAAAATATCCTGAAATAATTAAAAAGCATTCGAAAAACATCCTGAAATAACACAAAAACATCGTAAAATGTCTTGGAAAAAGAACCAAAAAAAAAAAAAATCTTGAAAACCCTAAAAATTGGAAAACATAAAAAATCCAAAAACAAATGCTTTTGTTTTATTTCACCAATAAACTATCCCCTTTGTACATAAATAGACATTTGAGCGGACATCAAACGGAAAACACAATAAAACATTGCGGTTAACAAATCGCACATTAACAGATGAACTGTTCAACCAACCAAGCATTCAAATTGGTCGGCTTGTCTTATCAATCAACCAACATCAACATTATCGGTCCTTTGACAATATTATCATGGGTCTTATACAGGGTGTGGTATGCTTGAAACCAGACTATGTCATGTCTTAGACAGGGTACTGCATTCCCTGACACTAGATAGCATGATTGTCCTTTAAACACAACATTCTCACTTTTGGCTGTGAAGATCAGGATGTTTGTTTGACTTGTTTGAACTTGTGAATCTTATCTTTCTTTGATTTATCTTTGATCATGTTCCTATGCTACTCGATGATGTCATAGAGTGATTTAGAGTGGTCGAGATGGCTCATGATCATTTTTGTTTTATTTTCTGTTTGTGGAGTGTTTCATAAATTTTTGGGGCACGTATGTCTTAGGTGTTTGTGGTAAGTATTTTCGCCTTGTGAACATCGTACATACGTCAACCTTTGACACACATATTGTCTTAGGCAGTTTTTTACTCATTCCTTGTCTACAATGTGTCTATTTTATGCAAAGGGATTGGATTATCGCTATGGTCTTCAATGCCATGATGTGTTGCATCCATTTTGCAATATTAAATAAAGGCTCTCATTCAGTAATGTGCACTTGTGAAGGAAAGGTTTCTTCACCCTTTTTCTTTGTCTAATTTCCACTTACTAACATTTAATCTATTAATCATTCAACTCTTTACCTCTAATCAATTAACTATCCTTATGTTCCCACACATTTTTCTAACATTTCTTCTCTTCTTTGGAGAGATCATTCATTTCTTTCATACATAAGTGATCTCTCGAGGGGACATGATCTTTTTAATTATTCTTTGAAAGAACATTAAAAATTGCATTGTCTCAAAGAGGGGCAAAATATAGACACTCAAAATTGGTCATCAGTCCTATGTCGCTAACCTATTTTTTAACATGTCTTCTATGTCGCATTTGATTTTCATCATATGTTGACATTGTGTATTCCTCTAGTTTCAGTTCATTTTAAATCCAACCCTAATCAGTCTTGTTCATTTGTATTTGGTCCTAAATCATTATGATTGGCATTTTATCATTTTCAAATCATTCGAATTGGTCTCATCTTGACAATTAGACTCAATTCCCTCTTTGTTGATAATTAATATGTCATTAATTATCAACCTCTTTATCAATCAATTTCAATTAGTCCTTTGTGACACACTATCTACCTTTCATGGCACTTTATCAATCGATCTTATCAGTCTCTTATCGAAATCATTATCAATCTTGAGTCTTTTTCGATCTTTGTCCTATTTTGTTGTCAACCTCAGTCAATCGTCATTAATTTTTATCAATTATTAGCCAATCAATCATCACTATTAGGACCTAATTCAACAATCAGGTTGATATCTTAAATTGTTCAAATCATTTCCCCTAGGTTGATTAATTAAATAATTAATCAATCCCCTTTCTTACTAACATATCCTCCCTTTTGAATAAATAAATGAATATTTATTTATTCTTTATTTTTTTTTCTACAATTAATATTTTTTATATTAATTGGCTAATTTGATTAATGAGTGGAATAATAATTTTAAATTATTAATTCCACCTCATTCTTGTTTAAATGAAATATTTCGAGTACAAATGGAAGTTTCCATTTTCTTTTTGATTTAATGCCTTTTTCTCTTCACTGCTAATGGTAATTTCCCTTTTAAGTCATTCTTGCACGAAATCTCAACCGTTGGATTGAGTTGATCTTGTCCGTTCAATGTGATCTCAAAGTCTATAAATTGGTTCTTGTTTCCTCATTTTAACATCTTAGCAGTTTACATTTACATTATCATTATGTTGAATCCATATACTTTTAAATCTTCCAGTATTCTCGCTTATCACGCTTTTTCCCTTGCTTCATATGAGTTGCATAATGGATTGAGCCAACATACTAACATAATTAGAGGAGAAAGAAGGAGCGGTGAGGCCTTCGTCAAAGGAGCTTGGATGGTTTGATTGTTCAATTTATTCATTTCATTTATGATTTTGATGACCTTGTTGTGAATGTGTTTGATTTTACATATTTATGTGTATTTTCTTGCATATAGTGCCCTTTTTGTTTTATTCTTTCAATCAATCATCTTCTTAAACATCCTAAGTGTGTCCTATTTCGACCTTCAAAGCTTATTTTTCCCATATCTAGACATCTCCAATTCCCATATTCTTCTAGAATTCAGAGTAAAATCATAATATCTTGCTTCCCTGAAAATTTGGTAAAAAGTTGGTCAGACCAAGTAGGTACCTACTTGGTCCCGACTTTTTCTCCTCAAATTTTGGGAGCCTATTTTGACTGTATTTTACTACACAACTCGAGAGATTTGTGAAATTTATTGATTTTAGGTCCCCCTAAGGTCGAAAACAAATCTGAATTTCAACATTTCAATTTTCAATTTAAATTTTAAAATTAAGAGGTTAATTACATATACCCCAATTTTTTAAATTAAATAGATTTCTCCAATATTTCAACATTCCAAAATTTCAAATTTTAAAATTAAGAGGTTAGATTTGGACAACCCTAATTTTAAATTTATTTTCACTCCTTTCAATTTTCATTTTTTTTAAATTAAAAGGTCATTTTCAACCCTAATTTTAATTTTAAATAAATTAAGAGGTTATTTTGGCAAATACCTAATTTTAAATTTCAAATTCCCAAGAGATTTCCTTATTCTTTCAATCATTTTGCATTCTAAAATTCAAATTTCCAATTCTCTCTCTTAGTGCATGAGTTTTACTACTATTGGTGTTGGACATTGTTGTTGCTTGGATATGTTGTTGTCATTGATGTCAACTTATTCCTGTGATTGTTTTTTTTTGGTTGATAATATTTGATTTTTTATTCAAAGATAAGGAAAGAGAGTAACATTACATATACTGGGGCTGATCATCTCCCAAAAAATCCCACATTCTCACAGACTATCTACTACTTACTGATTTTTACATAAATACTTCAAAAAGCTATGCATATCAAACTTTCTACAAGCAACTAACCCCTTCAAGGGGATAAGACTTCAACACTAGACACTTCCCCCACTATTTTAACAGTAAAAAATCCATCAGCCATATAACCAAAGTGGATTTCAAATGAGTTTACACTTAAGAAAATCACCCCGTATAGGACTAATTCTAACTACTGAAAGAACCCATAGTCAAAACTGTAACATGCTGAAAAATATCCTTTCTATTGATCACTGTTGAGCAGCCAAAAAATAGGAAACCACACTCCATCAGTGAAGGAATCATCCCCAAGTCAGTTGGCATATTACATTGCACTTCCTCATAGGAATGATAGTCAGGAACCAAGGCCTTCAGCTTCCCCTAGAAACGTGATACTCCCTTATTGTCACCACTAAGGAATTTCATTTTGCACAAATGTGGTTCAAGTAAAGATTTTGATTAACCATTTTGGGCCAGTGCACAAAAGGGATGAAACCTAGCTCCTCCACCACAATCTAACTATCAAAACACTCTCTGTAATCAAACCCATATCCTGGGTAAGCCTATTCTGGGATAGAGTCAATTCCAGTTAGTAAATCATGTTCAAACAAGGAGTTCATGACCCAACGAATGTCACCGTCTAAAACACCTAATTCAAGACCCCATGCCATCATCATTTCTGCAATGTCAATATTTAATTTCCATCTATGGGTTGCATGCTGAAAAAAGTAACTGAGCATCCTCTGCACTGCATTCACCACGTCATCAGATGGGCATTTGAGGAGGAGTTTAAGCCTACGATTTTCCACCGGCCCATATAGAGCCTTCTACTGCTTCCGCGTCTTGAAAGTGAAAGTGGCCTCCATCTTTCAACCCAATATGCACTTGCACATAAACACAAAGATAAAGCAAAATAGAGATTTGAAGAAGGTCTTTGATCTTAGCTTCTTTAAAAAGAAATCCAACTCGTGTGAACTGTTGTTCACATAAAAACTGGGACTCCAGGTTATAAATGTTCTTTGATTTAGCCATCAAATCACCACCTTCATGCAGAGTGTGAATAAAATCATTAAATTTACTTGCTTGATTATAATCCACTATCCTCGGCTCACTTCACTGCCGCCACTACCATCATTAAGGAAGACTCCTTACGAAGGACATGCTATAACTACCCCTACCATTTTTCAAATTAAATCATAAAAATAACAATTGAGAGACCCTGTTATAATATTCTATTAAAAAATTACGCACGTGTCCCCAACACCCCTTAACTGCCATCTGATTTATGATCCTTCAAAAGATATTAAGTTTAAAAACTTCAAATCCATACAAATCATCCATTTAAAAGAAATGCCTATTCCACTTAAATTAATCCTCTGACACTTCTCGTCCATCGCACCACCTTTCCTCATGAAGAGTATTTGACCTCTTGGCTGACAAACATATATGTTGGGTCATCATTATCTACAGGTGATCCATCTAAAGTTAACTCACCATCAAAAACTTCAAACCTTGACTCCTCCACTTGGTTAAAAGACAAAGCCCATTTAGATAATTTGTCAGCCACCTTATTATCCTCCCTCCTAACATGACTGACCACAACATCTTCAAAATAATTCAAATCCTCTAATACTAGTGATAAATAGTTCTACAAATGCCAAGCCTTAATTTCTCCATTTTTGATAGCTTGGATTATGATCGGCGAATCCCCTTCCAGATGTAATTTTCTAACACCATGATCCCAAGGCACATGGGATGGCAAACAAAGCTGCATATGCTTGAGCTTCATTATTAGTCCCCTTCCTAATACGTTGGGCCCCTAACTTCACCAAATTGCCATAATGGTCCCTTAGCACCACACCCACACCAGAGAAACCCATACTGTATTGTGCAGCTCCATCAAAATTTTATTTGATCCATCCCCTTTGGGGTGGATTCCACTCTATGGATGTGTCCCTCTTATTACTCTATTTATTATTATTCCAAGCCCCATGTCTTATTTTGATATTTTGCCATAATTTTTGAATCCTCTTATCCTCTAGAGTGAAAGGGGCATTCATGGATTCCATCCAAGATGCTATTGCCCCTAAAGTCTCTTTGATTGCCTGATCAATTCTTCTTACAAGCCTCCTTTCATCTTCTATCTTGTCTTGAAAGATCCTTCGGTTTCTTTCCTTCCAGATTTCCCATATCACTAGGGATGGGCTAATATTCCATATGCTTGAGAAGGTAGACCACCTATTTTGTCTTGGCCAGCTTTCAAAGACATCTTTGAGAGATTGTTGTAAAGGGCCATACCAATTTAACCTTCCCTTTACACTTAACCAACAGTTATGCGCTACTTTGCATTGTAATAAAAGATGGTCAAGATCCTCTTCTTCTTCCCCATACATTACAAACTTTGTGGGCCCTACCAGCCCCAAACACTTCCTTCTTTCACCTGTAAGAATTTTCTTTTTGATAGCCAGTCATGCAAAAGCTCTTGCTTTGGGGAGGCAGTGTTTGTGCCAAATTAAGTCATTCACTTTTGTGCGGTCTTCCACCATAACTTCCAAGATCTGATAGCCTAATTTTACAGAATATTTACCATCCTTGGATCCACACCAAACCACTTTATCTTGTTCTTTCATGATAAAAATCATCCTCTGATCTAAAATTTGTTTTAAAAAAGATTGTTGAGCCTCTGAAAGTCCTATGTATGATAGATCTCTCCAGCACCATTCCTCCCCCAAAGCACCTTGTTTAACGTCCAAATAATCTTTGACCCAGTCACCCCAAATTCTGCATAGTCGTGTCTTTATATCAGAAAGGTCAGCCATATCTTTTATTACAGGATAAGTTGTCTAAGAGTCATCCCAAAATTTAGTTGATCTTCCATTCCCAATATGCCATGTTAGATGGTATGTTAGGACTTTTATACAACTCACTATGAAATTCCATATTGCAGAGCCCTTTGGCAGATTTCTGATCGTGAAAATTTTGTAGTCTTCCATAGAGTCCAAATATTTAGCCCTCATAACCTCAACCCATAGCTGGTTCAGATTAGCATAAATGCTTCAGGTAAGTTTTTCTCTAAGAGCCTCATTCATAGTTTGCCAATTCCTTAGGATTGCACCCCCCTTCATCTTCGAGCTACAAACTTTCTCCCAAGACAATAAAGGGATTTTATCCTGCTCATTTACTCCATTCCAAAAAAAAATTCTCATTTTCTGTTTGATCACATTTATGATTTTTCTTCGAATCTTGAGGCACATCATAGAGAAATTTGGGATCACTGAGACAACCGTTTTAAGCATTAAAATTCTACTAGCTAATGTCAACCATTTACTTTTCCACCCCTCAAGTCTGCTAAAGCATCTCTCCACCAATTTTTTTCATAACGCTGATTTATTTGCTCCTCCAAAGAGAGGGATGCCTAGGAAATTTCTTGGTAGGCTTCCCAATTTCATGCCAAGTATTCCACTAATCTCCCTTTGTCTGGAGGGTTCTATATTAAAAAGGAAAATCTTCAACTTGATCCAGTTCACTCTTTGACCTGACACATGCTCATATTTATCAATGATCCATTTTATGACTCTAGCCTCTCTTGTCAATGCCTCTCCATCCAGGAATGTGTCATCTACAAATTGAAGATGGGTAAGTGGCTCCACCCCTTCTGCAATCTTCACCCCCTTCCATCAACCAGCCCTACACTCTTTAGTGATCAATCTCCCCAAAACCTCCACCATAATTATGAATAAAAAAGGGGATAAGGGATCCCCCTGTCTTAACCCTTTGTTTGATGGGAAGAAACCCTGTGGGCTCCCTTTCATGAGAACAGAAAAATGTGGGGAATTGATGCAACTGTCTAACCAAGCTATCCAAAGTGGATCAAAGCCAGATTTAGTTAAAACTCTTAAAAGGAAATCCCTATTTACCTCATCATAAGCTTTTTTCATATCCACTTTTATCATCATTTTTTCCCCTTTTGATAACTGAATGGAGTGAATTGCCTCATGTGCTAGGATGATTTCTTCGTAGATGGATCTTCCAGGTGCAAACCCACTCTGCTCTGGAGAAATAATCTCCTCCAAAACCCATTTCAATCTATTTTCTAGCACCTTTGATATCACTTTATAGATTGTATTACAAAGGAATATATGCCTTAAATCATTAAAAGTAGAGATATTCTCCTTCTTCGATATTAGGGCTATGAATGTGTTATTGAAATCCCTAAGGACAAAACCACCCTTTCTTGATTCCTCCACAACTTCCCAAATATCTCTAGCCAGAATATCCCAGAATTTTTGAAAAAAGAGGGTAGGAAAACCATCTGGGCCTGGAGCTTTGTCAGAACCCATACCAAAAACCATTGATCTCGCCTCCTCCATTGACACTACACTCGATAACATCCTTTTATGTTGTTCCTTCACACATGTAGGGATGATATCCATATGGTCTGTAGATCCTAATCTATTAGCACTTCTCCATTAAAAGACTTAGAAAAGTGACTAATGGCCTCCTTGTTAATAGCTTCCTAGTTTGTTAGAAGTTCACCCTCCATATTGTTGATTGAGAATATCTTATTTTGTGATCTCCTCACCTTTACTAACGTGTGAAAAAATTTGGTGTTTCTGTCGCCTTCCTTCAGCTAATTTTCATGAGATTTTTTCTCCAAAATGATTCCTCTCTTGCTAAAATTTCAGAACACAACTTGTTAAGTTCCTTCTCTTTCAAAAAAGATACTTCATCCATGCCTTGTAGGATGACTTGTTCATGGAGTTGTTTCAACTCTTCTTCTAATTTAAATTTCTCATTAAAAATGTTTTGAATGATTCTCTATTCCATTTCTTTAGTTTTTCTTTAACAAATTGAAGTTTTTTAAAGAAAGTAAAATCTTTATTACCTATCTTTTCTAGGATGTGCTTCCACTATACCTCCATTAGAGGTCTGAGGTTGTTGTCCCTAAGCCACATTGCTTCAAATTTGAAAGGATATCTATCTGGAGCTTTTTCATCTTGTATTCAAAGACATATGGGGTAATGATCCAACTCGGTAAAAGGGAGAATATCTGCAATGTATGTCTAGGGACTAGATGACCAATCACCAGCTATGAAGAACCTATCTAGTCTTTCAACTATGTTTAAAAATCTGCTTCTTCTATTGGTTCATGTGAATTCACCAAACTTGAAAGGAATCTCAATTAAACCAGATTCTATAATAAAGGAATTGAAGTCTTTGTTACTTTGTCTATTCCAACCAACTCCTCCCATTTTATCTGAAGGTTTAACCAAAGCATTAAAGTCACCACCTATAATGAAAATATTTTTAGTGTCCTATTTAAGACACTCAGATAAATCAGTACATAGCTATCTTTTTAAAATAGTGTTGTTTGGACCATAAACATTGATCATATAAACATGCATATGCAATTGTTTGGAGAAAATTCTCACCCATTTCCACCAATTACCTTGTTTCATGATTGTGACATCCACCAAAGAGTCATTCCACATAATAGAGAGACTACCTGAAGCTCCCTGAGCTTCCACTAAAGCACATTTCCATTTTTTGAATCTTCTATGAAAAGTATCAAAATCCTCTATCTTAATTTTGGTTTCCTGCAAACAAACTAGTTCCATTCTAAACAAATCAAGGCATCTCTTGATCAGTCTATTCTTATCGATGGCATTGCAGGCCCTGACATTCCACGAAAGAAGCCTCATTGCCTTCAAGAAGGGACCACATCCCTTCTCGATCTCAGTCTGAGTTTACTCTGGCCTACAACACTTCCTCCAATTTCCAGTCTAGCTTTGTTGGATTTAGGTCTTCTTTTCTTATTTTCCCCTACTTTCGCTTTGACATTTTGAGCTGGTGTCATTTCCAGAGATCTCTTTTCCTGATCCCCTATGAGATAAAGTAAACCTAATTCATCCTCCCCTTCTGGGGCATCAGATGACTCTCCCTTTGAATCTGATGAGATCAAATCCCCTCCACTATCTTTGACTCCTTCAAAAGATGTCTCTAGATTTCTAATAGGTGAGATTTGGATATCTTTGAAAATTGTCTCTTCCAGGTCTGGACCATTATGAATTGCTTGTAAAATTTCCCCGCTATCTTGGATTTGAAACCGTAATTGATCTTCTCTTATACATCCCTTGTCCATGTTTTCTTCTTGAGTATCTAGGACTATTGTTTCCTCCTCATCATCTTTATAATTGTCATGGATCTAGTTTGAAATATAGTCATCGACAGGTTTTAGATGATCAACATCCTAGATGTTCTCCTCCTCTATGTTTTTATCCAAAACACTTTTACCCTCTTCAGTATCCCAAGGGTTCTCATCTGTAATCGTCTCCCAATTCTACCTTATGATCCAACTCGGTAAAAGGGAGAATATCTGCAATGCATGTCTCAAGACTAGATGACCAATCACCAGTTATGAAGAACCTATCCAGTCTTTCAGCTATGTTTAAAAATCCACTTCTTCTATTGGTCCATGTGAATTCACCAGACTTGAAAGGAATCTCAATTGAACCAGATTATGTAATAAAGGAATTGAAGTCTTTGTTACTTTGTCTATTCCAACCAACTCCTCCCATTTTATCTGAAGGTTTAACCAAAGCATTAAAGTCACCACCTATAATGAAAATATTTTTAGTGTCCTATTTAAGACACTCAGATAAATCAATACATAGCTGTCTTTTTAAAATAGTGTTGTTTGGACCATAAACATTGATCATATAAACATGCATATGCAATTGTTTGGAGAAAATTCTCACCCATTTCCACCAATTACCCTGTATCATGATTGTGACATCCACCAAAGAGTCGTTCCACATAATAGCTAGACTACCTGAAGCTCCCTGAGCTTCCACTAAAGCACATTTCCATTTTTTGAATCTTCTATGAAAAGTATCAAAATCCTCTATCTTAATTTTGGTTTCCTGCAAACAAAGTAGTTTTGTTCTAAATTGATCAAGGCATCTCTTAATCAGTCTATTCTTATCATGGGCATTTCAGGCCTTGACATTCCATGAAAGGAGCCTCATTGCCTTCAAGAAGGGACCACGTCCCTTCCCGATCTCAGTCTGGGTTTACTCTGGCCTACAACACTTCCTCCAATTTCCAGTCTAACTTTGTTGGATTTAGGTCCTCTTTTCTTATTTTCCCCTACTTTCGCTTTGACATTTTGAGCTGGTGTCATTTCCAGAGATCTCTTTTCCTGATCCCCTATGAAAGAAAGTAAACCTAACTCATCCTCCCCTTCTGGGGCATCAAATGACTCTCCCTTTGAATCTAATGAGATCAAATCCCCTCCACTATCTTTGACTCCTTCAAAAGATGTCTCTAGATTTCTAATAGGTGAGATTTGGATATCTTTAAAAATTGTCTCTTCTAGGTCTGGACGATTATGAATTGCTTGTAAAAAATTTCTTGCTATCTTGGATTTGAAACCGTAATTGATCTTCTCTTATACATCCCATGTCCATGTTTTCTTCTTGAGTCTCTGGGACTATTGTTTCCTCCTCATCATCTTTATAACTGTCATGGATCTTGTTCGAAATATAGTCATCAGCATGTTTTAGATGATCAACATCTTGGATGTTCTCCTCCTCTATGTTTTTATCCAAAACACTTTTACCCTCTTCAGTATCCCAATGGTTCTCATCTGTAATCGTCTCCCAATTCTGCCTTATGATCCAACTCGATAAAAGGGAGAATATCTGCAATGCATGTCTAGAGACTAGACGACCAATCACCAGCTATGAAGAACCTATCCAGTCTTTCAGCTATGTTTAAAAATTCACTTCTTCTATTGGTCCATGTGAATTCACCAAACTTGAAAGGAATCTCAATTAAACCAGATTCTATAATAAAGGAATTGAAGTCTTTGTTACTTTGTCTATTCCAACCAACTCCTCCCATTTTATCTGAAGGTTTAACCAAAGCATTAAAGTCACCACCTATAATGAAAATATTTTTAGTGTCCTATTTAAGACACTCAGATAAATCAGTACATAGCTATCTTTTTAAAATAGTGTTGTTTGGACCATAAACATTGATCATATAAACATGCATATGCAATTGTTTGGAGAAAATTCTCACCCATTTCCACCAATTACCCTGTGTCATGATTGTGACATCCACCAAAGAGTCATTCCACATAATATCTAGACTACCTGAAGCTCCCTGAGCTTCCACTAAAGCACGTTTCCATTTTTTTGAACCTTCTATGAAAAGTATTAAAATCCTCTATCTTAATTTTGGTTTCCTGCAAACAAACTAGTTTCGTTCTAAACTGACCAAGGCATCTCTTAATCAGTTTATTCTTATCAGGGGCATTGCAAGCCCTGACATTCCATGAAAGGAGCCTCATTGCCTTTAGGAAGGGACCATGTCCCTTCCCGATCTCAATCTGATTTTATTTTGGCCTACAACGCTTCCTCCAATTTCCAATCTAACTTTGTTGGATTTAGGTCCTCTTTTCTTATTTTCCCCTACTTTCGCTTTGACATTTTGAGCTAGTGTCATTTCCAGAGATCTCTTTTCCTGATCCCCTATGAGAGAAAGTAAACCTAACTCATCCTCCCCTTCTGGGGCATCAGATGACTCTCCCTTTGAATCTGATGAGATCAAATCCCCTCCACTATCTTTGACTCCTTCAAAAGTTGTCTCTAGATTTCTAATAGGTGAGATTTGGATATCTTTGAAAATTGTCTCTTCCAAGTCTGGACCATTATGAATTGCTTGTAAAATTTCCCCACTATCTTGAATTTGAAACCGTAATTGATCTTCTCTTATACATCCCCTTGTCCATGTTTTCTTCTTGAGTCTCTGGGACTATTGTTTCCTCCTCATCATCTTTATAACTCTCATGGATCTCATTCGAAATATAGTCATTGACAGGTTTTAGATGATCAACATCCTGGATGTTCTCCTCCTCTATGTTTTTATCCAAAACACTTTTACCCTCTTCAGTATCCCAGGGCTTCTCATCTGTAATCGTCTCCCAATTCTGCCTTTGAAGATCATTCTTTTGATGGTTGGTATCCTAAATCAAAGACTCTATCCTATGAACATCCGAAAATGTCTCCAAATCCATCCTAGAAGGCTCTGACCCAAAAATTTCATCAATAAGCCCTTTCATTATACCAACTTTATGGATTGTTTTGTTCTCTAAAGTGCTCCCCCGGTTGTGGTTACAAAGCACTTCCTAGTCCAAAGCTTCCCAATAATGTTCTCAGCTATTAGATTTTGAAAGCCTTATAATTTCATCGGACAAAATATCATGTTCTTTGAGCTTCCCTTTATCCCCTATCTTGCAGTCCCCTTTTGGATGAGAAAATGATTTGCACTCTAGGCATGACTCCATCAAATTTTCTAAAAACACCTTTTGGTTCTAAACACTCGACCTTGTTTTTATTTCTAGGGTGTCTGGTAAATTGTGAACCGGATTCCATTCTATGCAAATCCTCGAAATCATGTTGTAATTCAAAGAGTCAATGAATTCTTTTGCTTTCCTGAAAACCCCTAGACTTCCACCTATTCTCCTTAGGGTTTCAATATCCTCGTATTCTTGGGGAAACCCTAGAAGTTTTAGCCATATTGGAACCTATTGGTTAACAAATTTGTCCCTTTCTTGTAATTGCAATATTTATTTTCTCTAAATGATAATACGACTTTTGTACACCCCATCATGAAAGGACACAAATAAACCAACAGTTGGATTAACTAATCAAAATCCATCCTCTGCATTAGAGGGCAGCTCCTCATATGATTTGCAATGAATTCTACATAGAAAATCTTGAAATGAAGATGCTTTTGACTAGAAAGAATAAAAGGCTTTAGCATTCATCTATCAACACAAAGGAATGCCATAATATAAAACAAAGAGAAAATTATGAAGATTAAATAAGAGCTCACAGACTCTGTTTTGAGCATAAGTTCATTCCATAAATTCAATGCAAAGCAAGTTCAATGCAGTATTGATTCTGATCGATACTCTCTCATGCCTCACAGGGCAAGGGTGATCATCGCAACTCAATCCACAATGAATCTTCTAACAAATATTTATAACATTGAATTCAAGAAAACATAGAATTGACTGATAAGAATAATGATATCATGCACATAACAGACTTTTTAAATAAATATCACCAATCTTTAAACGCACAAATTCAAAGACCGCACACCATAATCATTTTCATTCATAAATTGGTCGATCCAGTTCCAAGGAATGCAAAACATAAACAAATATTGTTTGATGCTCAAAAAATCATAGTTTTTCGGACCTTTCTAGAGTCTCAAAAACATTGTTATATAGCCACAACCCGGCTAACAGTTATAACGGGAAACATGAAAAGCCAACAATTTCTGCCCCGCAAGGTCAGTGAAACCAGTATAAAAATAAAATTATTTTTGCAACCAACAAGTAAAAAAAAAAGAATTTATCATCAACGAAAAATATCACTATATAGTTCTGATAATTGCTTCTTTCTTCCAATCTGCATGAGCAGTGGTGAAGTGTTGAATGATTGTATTATGAGGTAATCCAACGTGTGCCATACGTTGCTTCCAGACCGCTTTTTCCTTGTTAACTTGTGTGACTTTGTCGGAGTGACTATGTAGATGTCTGATGCATAAAAATAGGAGTGATTTGATCTTAGAAATCACACTTAAGTCATCTGAAACCAAACCCTTAGCCTCTTTCACATAATTAATTTTTCTCTTAAATGATTATGTTATAACCTCGATCATTTCTAGGGTTCTTCCATCATCTTTCAGACATTTAATCCCAATGCACACAAGCTCATTTCTCATGGAAGTAACTAATTCTGTGAGTTGATTTATCAATTTCGCAAAGTCCTCATAAGCCTATTTTATTAGAGAATTTCTCCATTCAATGTTCCTCTAGCACACATACAAAATGTTGTCATCCAAGCCTGCCACAGGTCTTTCCGCAAGAAACTTCATTACCCCATAATTTTGTACTTCTCGCATCTACGCAACTTTTGACGCCCATTTAGCTTCCTCTTTCTTCCAATTGATGATTTCAACTTCCAGCTCCTTCATTACTTGCATCGCCCCATCATATACCTTGCTTAGATTAACAAAGTACTCTGCACCAAACTTCTGAATCTTTTCTAGCCACTCCATCACAGTTTTTGTGATCAACCTGCATTTTTGTTATTTGCTCCAAAGTCTTCTGATTTGCAGGGGACTTAGGATCAAAGGACATTGGAATCTGTGACACAGGTTGAGGGTTTCAAGCATTGATTGCCTCAATGTATTCTGCCATCCTTCGTAACATCTCTTTCATTTGATGCTTATCTTTTTTGTCTTTCCAAGTCCTGGTTATGATCTTCTTTATTGAAGCCTCAAGGTGGAGAACATATGTGGCTCGAGAAGTAGTTCTAATATTTATCTTTTCAACAGTGAAGTCTTGAGTTGTAAAGTTCTCTGTCTTTTCATCTATTAATGGGTGTGCAATCTCATCAATCCAGTTCCCACTATCTTCATCAAAGTCAATTTTTGACATAGTTTTGGACTTCTTCGCTTTTGGAGTCTTTCCCAAGCATTTACTCACCATGTCTTCTACTGGAATCGAGGTTGGTACAATGATTCTCTTCTTGTTGCTTAACATATTTTCTAACTATATTGGTCCTGAAGGAACTTGAGGCTTATCTGAATCAGTTCCAGTCTCCTTTCCATCCCTTACTACCATAGTAGTAACTTCATTTAAGGCTTCATGTTCCTGCTATTTATTACCCTCATCAACCAGCCCTTGTTGTTCTTTGATTGGATCAATTGAGGTGGTATCCATCTCAAGGTCAACCACCATAGTATCAATAGGCAAGGATTGTCTTTTGCCCCTTGTTCTAGAGCGAGTGACTCTAACAGAAGTTGTCTCCTCTATGATTTACACTGTCTTTGTTCTTTGTCCTCCTTTTCCCTATTTCAGTGAGCCTACAACACAAGATGGGACAAGAGAATTAGATACCAAGACCTCAGTGGATGAGGTTGAACCCTTCCTTGAGCTTCTGCTCAATTTCTACTTTCTAAGCCACTTCTATGTTCTTCGAATCACCAAGATTGTCCTAGTTTGAATCTGTTCTTCCTCGTCTTTTTTCCAGTCTATTTTTGGTATTACTCCTGGCTGCCTATCATCGACAAATTGGGTGTCAAGCAAATCATTTTTATCATCCACAATATTTTTAGTATTTATCTTCAGATCATAATCCTTAATTTTTTGCACTGTGAGTCTAAGGTGTGCTCTTTTTCGAACTTCATACTCATCCACACAATTTGCCCAAAAGTCTTCTAGATGAGGTACATGTTGAAAATTCTCCCTGAATATAAAGTGTGTCATTACAAATCCTTTAGTATCAAATTCAATGTGGGGAAAATACAACTGATATTTAAATCTTTTGAACTCTAACTCCAAATTCAAAGCATCTGAGACACTGTCACAAATGTAATCTGTCAGTTCAATGGGAAAGGAAACCCCTGTTTGATGTTCCTCCCCATATTTCTTATCTATATGAGTGAGTTGCTTGCAAACTTCAATTAACACTTGCCTGTCAAAGACATATCTTGGCAATTTGTAGTGTTCTCCTTCAAAACCCCCAACCCTCAAATAAGTGAACCTGGAGAACTGAATATAAAAGCTACCATATATATTTATGAAGTGCATAGCTTCCTCAGTTAATCTCTTATGAATATCTCCTTTCAACTCAAGTACCAACCTGCCAAGGAAAATACTATGAACCTTGTAATAATTGTCAATGAGCCTGTGTTGCTGCAAATGCAGGTGATATTCATATATTCTCGTATCATTCTGTCAGGTTTCATGGTACAGACCTACCCATTGACAAGTGCAGGCTAAACAGTAGATAAGGTAAGAAGACATATGGAAATTTTTGTTCCCAAAATAACTTAAACACTCATGCATTCTTTCTGCAATTAACTCTGCCCAATCTATGTGTAGATAGGAATCTGGAAATCATCAAAGCAATATAAACATTAGCCTAGCTCAATCACGAAAACTAAATTGCAATGATAAATCCTAATTACATTCAATAGAGATACATGGAAAACAAGACATTCAATTCAAATGCAAACCATCACAAATGTGAAATGTCTCCTCAAGAATTCTCCATTGTCCTTCTTTCTCCTTCAAATTGCTTTGTTTTGTGGATCTCACCTACAAGTGCATAAGCATAATATGAAAGCAAGATTGACAAGATAGCATAAAGATACTAGAAGCATGATTGATTCGGCCTCTTGATTGAAGAAACTCATCCAATTTATAGATAAATTGGAGAAAAGACATGATTAGCATGAAAGTGATTCGAATGGAAATTCAAATCAAGAATAGCAAAATTATGACAAGTGTATGACAAATTGTTATGCAAGGATTTATGACAATTTATGACAAATTTCTATGCAAGGATTATGACAAGAATTTGAAATAGAAATAGACATTTAGGAATTTAGGAGAAATTAGAAAATTAGGTTAGAAATGATGACTTGGAATTTAGGAAATTGATAAAAATTAGGTAAATTAATTGATAATTTTTCATTCATTAATTAATTTACAAAAAGAGGAGGAATTAATTAGCCAAATAAATAAACATTTAATTGTGACAAGAAGACTTAGGATAAATAAATAAATTATTTAACCTAGAGGGAAAATGACAAACAAGATTAAATGAATAAATCATAAAATCCTAGAAGATGAATTAGAAATGCAAGAACGACAATTAGGTCCTGACAAAAGATAATTGATGTAGGGTCAATTTAATCATGATTCTGACTTGATAAATGATTTGATTGATAAACAATTGAAATTGGTTGACAAATTGACCAATATTGATAAAGAGACCAAATTGATATGTGCCAATTGACATGATTGAAGAGGACAAGGATCTATGACAAATCGATCGCAAAATTGATGAGATTGACAAGGACGAGAATCGATGACAAATCGATCACAAAATGACAAGATTGATAAGAGGACAAAACACTAATTCAAAAGCGATAAAAATGAGGAATGCAGAAGAAGGACTCGATGCTCGCAAATGATAAAAACCAAGTACGCAACATAGAAGAAATGTTAATGCGATGCAAAAACCCTAAAATAAGGCAATGCGCAAATGTTAAAGTATGACTCCGCAAGCGTTGACCATTTTTAGATGTCTACACTATGTATCTCCTTTTGCCAAAGATGACATGGATAAAGAAATACATCCAATCTTCCCAGTGAAAGGCTATCTGATTTCCCCGCATTCTATGTAATAAAATGACTATGTCCTTTACTTCTTGAATCAAATTCTCTCGGGTTAATGGGCTTGGCAATCTTGAACCCCCCTTTTGAAATTTCAATAACCAATTTCTTGCAATGACACTCCTATAACATGACTTCTTCTCAGAGAAAAGTCCTTGCGACTTGCATACCGTCGAGTCCTCATATTGCTTCTTCTCTTGTATTTTCATTACAACGGAAATGACCTCCCAACTAATTTCAAGCAACACTTTACCATCTACGTTTCTTATACACCTCTCTACAGGATCATATCTGCTCATACATTCCAAAACTAGTTCTGGACATGACACAGCTGGAGGAAATACTGCAGCTTCTACCAACCCACTATCTGAAATTTTTTGCATCAAAGGGGAACTAGCAAAATTTTACACACTTTCATGGAATTCCTCTAAGTCTACTGACGGCAGAAAAGTATCTCCTATGTCAAGTAGGGAACTAACTAACCAAGACTTCTGGTCTATTTGAGGTATTTTCAGTCTCATTTTTTATTTACAATCAAAAAATACCTAGCATGAAGAATTGACTAAACCGACGCAAGTATCAAATAACACTTTCAAATTATGAAAACCAACGAGAAAAGAGGAAGAACTTGCACTCACCTTTCATGCAAAACTGAGAATTCACAGAGCCGAGAACAAGAAATGTCGCCTGCGGTAATCTTCTACTTACCTTATTGGGCAAATAATGAAGGCAAGTAACTTATTTTAAATAAAACAGATCTTAGGGACTGGCCTAAAATATCGGTTGCATGATTCATCAAGATTTGAAAACTGCATACTCATCTGTGCCAAATTGTGCTGAAAAGATTAATTTCTGACAGTTTATTAATAACAAGTCTTTTCTCCTCCATATCCTTTACTTGAAATGATTGCTTGGAATGATTATTCCCAAGTACGGATTTCCATCACAATTCATTTTCTCAAGGTTCATCTTTTAAATCCAAAATATTCCCTATATGCCTACACTTTTCTCACTCTATCTCCAAAGTCATCAATTATCGAACTTTGAACCATTGAACCTTGAACCCTTCCAAAAAGAGGTTCAAAGGTTCAAGTTCAAAATAGCATTAGTGCAAAACACACGAACATGCCAAAGTTTACTCACTATAAAACGTGACTTACACAAGACTTGCTTTAACATGTTGAACCTTGAACCTTGAACCACTCTAAAGGTTCATAGTTCAAGTTTAATGAACTATGATCACCAAGGCCTTTTAACGCCTTACTTAAAACAAAGCCGCTATACTACATACCGCACTTGAACTTGAACCTTGAACTCTAGAACGGTTCAAGCGAGAGGTTCGGTTCAAGAAAAATGCAAAGGAAGAAAATTTGAAAGGACGCGAAATAGACATAATGCAAGTGGGGAAAACATTGGCTCTAACTAGAGACTGGGACTGAGAAGGACCAATACATGAACTCAGACTCTTCGGTTTTGTAAACATACTTACGAAAAGAAATAACGGAAACACCACACAACAAAAGCAACAACTAACTACACGCAACAAAAACTTATATACAAGACCTACAGAGGACTTTTGTTTATAATTGATATAATTTTAGATCATGTCCATTATAAGACAGGGGAAGAGCAGTACCATCCTGATATGCAAGATTGAATGAATTTGGCCCCTTTACCTCATGAATCAAGAATGGTCCTTTCCAAAGCAATTCGAACTTCGTGTGTGCTCCTTTTGGTTCCCTTCTTCTGTCCCAGAGCAATACCTGATCACCTAACAAGAATTTTTGCGGCTTGGCCCGCTTGTCAAATACCTTCTTCACCCTCATTTGATGCTCTGTTATCTGGTCTACTAATTTATCTCTTTCTCCATCTATCAGGTCATCAAATGCATAATCCATTTTTCCAAAGAATCTTGAAAGTAAGTGTCTTCAATAACAGTCTGTAACTTAGTAGCTGCAAGTTCTAGAGGAAGTGCTACCTGAGCCCCTACACCATAGACCAATTCAAATGGTGACATACCAATAGCCCTTTTTGGTGATGTACAATAAGCCCAAAGAGCTTTATACAATTTTTTATGCCAATCTTTGAAGTTTTTGCTCACTAATTTCTTCATAATATTTATAAGGTTCTTATTGTTGGATTCAGCTTGACCGTTTCCCTATGGATAATAATCAGAAGAGTGAGCAAGGTATATCCCATTATCATAGCAGAATAATGAGATCTCAGAAGAAGAGAAATTAGTGGCATTATCGGCCACAATTTTTAGTGGAACTCTGAATCCAACCAAAATATTCTCCTTGACAAAGTTACAAACAACCTTTGAAGATGTTTTCCGTATCGGAATGGCTTCCACCCATTTAGTAAAATAGTATGTAGCTGTCAGTATATGTGTATGCCCTACACTTGAAGTAGGCATCAAAGGACCTATAAAATCCAAACCCCATTGTTTGAAGGGTTCATCCACAATCACGGGTTAGAGCGGTAACGCTGCAAGTTGCGGCTTACCTGTGAATAATTTACATTTATCACACTTGGCTACCCATGCATACGCATCTTTGAACATTCCTAGCCAATAATAACAATTCCTTAAAATTTTATAAGCAGTTACTGTTGATGAAAAATGGCCGCCATAGGCCTCATCATGGAAGGTTTTCAACAAAGACTCTTGGAGCGATTTATCTACACAGCGCAAGAAAGTTCCATCTAATCCCCTTTTATTTAATACATCATTAAAAATGACATATTTTTCAGCCTTTAATCTCAATTTCCTCTTTTATTTTGAAGAAAGATGTGTTGGGCAGTCTCCATAGGTCAAATAGTAGGCAACATCCGCAAACCAGGAATCCTGGAGTCCGACAAACAAGACTAAGGGCAATTCCTCTGTCACTTCCTCCTTACTCTTAGCAATTAACTTGCACAAACCCTGTCCTCTTACCAATTTTGTGGGCTTAATATCTAAATTGAACTCTTGAATTTTTGACACCCAGGAGGCTCTATTATTTATTCCTATATCTTGTTGTGTTAATACGCTCTTGACTGCAAAATGAGGCACATAAACAATGGCATGGGAATGGGGAATATAGTGCCTGAACTGGTTTACATCCTTCACAACCGCATATGCTTGTTTTTCCATTAGTGAATATTTCAATTCATGCTTTTTCAATGGTACACTCATGAATGATATTGGGACTTTTTCATTACCCTCATTCTTCTGTAATAGAATTCTTGACATAGTATGCTCTGAGGCATAACAGTAAATAACAAAATCCTTCCTAAAACCTGGATTAACCAGAACAGGCGCATGACCAATAGCATTCTTTATTGATTCGAACCCTTTCTTCCCTTCCTCATTCCACTTAAAAGCTTGTTTTTCACTCATCAAATTCACAATATACCTAGTAGTCTTTGCAAAATCCGGGATGAACCTCCTTAGAAAATTTACCTGTCCAAAGAAGGATCTAACGACATTTCTATTTGATGGTAGACTTAGCTGTTGAATTGCTTTTACCCTTTCAGGGTCTATTCTTACTCCTTCCTTAGAAACAATATGGTCAAGCAACTTACCCTCTCTCACCCCAAACACCAACTTTTTTGGGTTTAAGGACACCCAATGCTCACGACACCTCTGTAACACTTGTCTCGGATCCCTCAGGTGATGTTTTCCTCTTTTTGAGAAAACGGTTAAGTCATCTAGGTACACAACAATTATCTTATCCTTCAAATGACCGAAGGACAAATCCATAGCATGCTGAAATGTCGCTCCTACATTGATTAAACCAAATGGCATTTGGTTATAAGCAAACTTACCCCAGGGAGTAATAAAGGCAGTTTTATGTTGATCACTTTCCAAGAAACTGATCTGATTGTAATCCAAAAAATCCATTGAGCATGGACATCATCTCGGAACCTGAAAATATTTGTGAAATGTGGTCCATGGATGGTAATGGATAGTTATCTTTTAGGCTAGCTTGATTCAGATTTCTAAAATCTACACAGATCCTTATTTCTCCATTTTTCTTCCTAACGAGACCAATATTAGCTATCCATGTAGAATTATGGATGGGATATATAATCCTAGCCTTTAACATTTTATCTACTTCCTGAAATATGGCCTCAGCTACCTTAGGATTGAAACTTCTAAGCTTTTGTCGAAAAGGACTTACTCTAGGTTTCAGAGGAATTTGATGCTGGAATTTTCCCTTTCTAAAATTATTTAGATCATCATAGCACCAAGAGAACACATCCTTGAACTCTAGCAAGAGACTAATGAACCTCTCTTTTTCTGCAGGCATACAACATTTTCCCAAATTGATATATTTAGGTTCATCTTCAGTACCGTTGTTAATCCTTTTGTAACCTCCAACATCTTGAACTTCAGGGGATTTGTCACCTTTATTTTTCTTGTAGGCATCATGACGATCGAATAGACGCTCTAATGAAACCAAACCTTTAGGGATCTTGTTACCTTTTAATTACATAACTCCTTCAGTCAACTCCTTGGCTCATTCTAGTGAAAATTCCTTACACTCTGCATCTGAACCTTCAACATATGTAGCAGAAAATATTTCTACACTTTGCATAAAATTATTAATTTGTTTGTCATTTTCAAATACTTTCCAGAATTCGGAGTTATCTAGGACACTAGGTCGATATACTAACTCTACTCTGTAAATATCATCAACAAATTTAGGATGTGGAATCCGTGAGGAGGCTGACATGGCTAACGAATCTGCTTTAGAATTCAGTTCTCTAAGAATAGCCTCAGTGGAGAATGCATCAAAATCTTCGATTTCGTCCCAAACTCTATTCCGATAGTGCCTTTCATTTTTTACATTAAACAACCCTCTGACCTATTTTACAATCAATTCAGCATCTCCTTTAACTCGCAGGAGTTTTACTCCCAGTCTCTTAGCTTCAACTAAACCTAACAATAAAGCCTCATACTCGATCGTATTGTTCGTGTTTTTGAATTCCAATTTAAAAGAAAAAGGAATATGATTTTCGGAAGGCAGATTTAACACTATCCCTACACCTGAGCCTGATGTTGCACAACTACCATCAAACTCCATTAACCATAGACTTTCTTCTCCCTTAGGTCATGATGGATCTCCCACTACCTCATTATCGGACATAATCATGTAGTTTCCAAATTGACATTCATGATACAAAATTTGAGCTCTTGGATCATCAGAAGGGAAAATAGTGAATTTAGACTTTGGTTCAGGCTACAGAATGA
The DNA here is from genome assembly GCF_030272615.1 of Cryptomeria japonica. Lineage (NCBI taxonomy): Eukaryota > Viridiplantae > Streptophyta > Pinopsida > Cupressales > Cupressaceae > Cryptomeria > Cryptomeria japonica. The sequence goes on along the minus strand of NC_081407.1, from coordinate 436,289,802 downwards.
CTCGCTAGTTTCTAACTGGAATTGTAGCTTGAGACCAATCCATTTTGATTTCACCCCCTACATATCTATAGAAAGTACGACTTTAGCAACATGTCATAGCTAGTTGGGATGTCACCTATTAGAATAGTCAACTTAATTCTTTTTTTTTGGGTGGGTGGCAAGAACTACCTGAGCATCCTTAATTTGTCCTAACAGATGAATCTGTTTTGAATCCATAGAGTAGCATCTGCCAAAAATTTTCGTCAAGGCCAACCCTAACTCTTTAGATACTGCATAAGGCATTATATTGTTGGTATTATGGATGTGTTACATTGGTTTTGTCATTTATGTCAACACTTATCAACACTTATCCTTCTGGAGATCCTTGGTTATGTTCACCAGCAAGTTCAGTGACTTATGCACAGTCACCAGTATTTGGTTCACCGACAGGTTATATTGTTCACCAACAGGTTATATTGTTCACCGACACTAAGGATGACTTTTTATCATATGGAGATCACTTGGTTATGTCAAAGACATGGTTTGGACACTTGGTTTTGGTATTTTGGTTATTGGTCTAATCGAGTTGACATATTTGTTGTTACTGGTAAATTGGTCTAGGTTATGGACCGACATGCATTATCTATTCCAGATCAGCACGACACATTCTGGAGATGATTTAATCAATTGGTATTGTTGTAGTTACATGATGCATTGGATCTTGACTTATTTGTAATTGATTTTATTGTAATATTCTTTATTAGCCGACCTACACATTTGGTCTTAGGTTTTGGTATATATATGTAAGATCTCAATTGTGAGATGTAGGACATGGTATGTAAGGTTATGGTATTGTAACATGGTATGTGTGAATATAGAAGATCTTATGAACAGACCATAGAGAAGGTGATTATCAGAGCTTAACTAGTACTGAATCCAGCATTGGAGATGCTACTTTGAGCAGTACATTATCAGGATTTAATCATCCAATTGTAGTCAGTGTGACTCTTATTTTGTGATTGAGCAGTGAGCTCTAGGCGGTTGGCCTTTCTGCATGTGCAGACCCCATTTGTACACACATACTATCTGTAGAGTATCATCTAATTGTGGGTAAGGTTTCCTACCATGGTTTTTTCCCTTACAGGGTTTCCACGTACAAATCTCTATGTTATGCATTGTGGATGTTGTTTCTCTTTCTGTCTCATGCATTAAGTTTCACTAATATTGATATTTACTATTAATTTGTTAACCGGCATCGAGTTTGGTTTACCAGTATTATGTATCAAGTTTGATTAAGTTATATTTGGGTTTAAATTAATAGAAAATTGATTCACCCCCCCCCCCCCCTCTCAGTTGCCTCTGGGTTCTAACAATTGGTATCAGAGCTTAGTCCTCTTTTTGCAAAAGTTTAACAACTTGAGGAGATTCTATGGAAAATAACTTTTTCAGGAAGGACAGTCCGAAACTTGATGGAACTAACTATGATATATGGAAGATCAGAATGGAGACACATTTGAATTGCATTGGAAAATACATATGGGATGTTACAAAGAATGGCTATGTTGGTCCTACACCGAATCAACCTAATCCACCAACTTTGGGTAAGGATCAAGAGAATGATTGTAATGCAAGACAAGCACTCTTGAGCGCCTTGTCAAATCAACAAATCATGGGATTATCAAATCGATCTACTACTAAATATATTTGGGATAAATTGGAGACATTGAATGAAGGAGATACCACTATCAAAATTGCAAAACTGGAATGCTTTTGGGTCAAGTATGAAAATTTGAAAATGGAAGAAGATGAAAGAATTTTTGCTTTTATGGAAAGGGTTAATGAAATTGTTCTGGGAATACAATGTTGTGGAGGTTCCTTAAGTGAAGATGAAATTTTTTCTAAATTTTTGAGAGTGTTGCCACCGGCATACAAAATGAAAGTAACGACTATTAATGAGTTGAGAACAATGCCTAATACATCAGTATCTAGAGATACCTTAGTTAGAAAACTTTAATCATTTGAGCTTGAGGAATTTGGTCCTGTTGCTACAATTAAAATAGATTTAGCCTTCAAAGCATCATCATCTGCATCATCATCATCATCATCATCATCTAATAAATCTAATTGGAAAGCACTTTATGCAAGAGAACTTGAAGATATTAGGAGGGAAAATGAAGAACTGGAAGAACTTGAAGCACTATTCGCAAGGAAAATGCCTAAAGGTCCTATTGGAAGTAAGTATGAAGGTAAAGCACCATTTAAATGTTTTAACTACAATAAATTTGGTCATATGGCATCTAGATGTTCTCACAGACATGCAATATTGAGAGAAGAAGCTAAAAGAACATACAAGCCTAACCCTTGAATATCAGAGATACAAATTTAATAAGAATAGAGACAAATCATGTTACTATGTTGATGAAGGAGTTACTTATGATTCTGATGAATAACTGGGAGACAATGGATGGGCTTTTTTTGCAATAACAGAAGATCAACCGATACCTATTGTTCCACCGGTAGAGCAGGCCCCGGTAGCTAAGATTGAAGAAAATGATGAATGGATTATAGACTCTGGATGTTCACATCATATGACTGGTGATAAAAGTAAATTCTTATATTTTCAGGAATACAATGGAGGTCTAGTAAGATTTGGAGATGACAAAGCTTGTTTGATCAGAGGAAAAGGCACTATATCTTTTGATGGTAAGCACAATACTGACAATGTTTATTATGTTGAAGATTTGAAGCATAGTCTTTTGAGTGTTGGTCAATTAGTTGAAAAAGGATTTCAGTTACAATTCAAGAATGGTAAATGCAAAATCATGAATGGAACTGGTTTGGAGATTGCAACCGGTAATCAGACTAGAGGTAATATCTTTCATTTGAATAACAATGAAAAGACATGCTTGATTGCACATATTAATGAAAGTCGGTTATGGCATAAAAGATTCTGTCATGTGAATTTTGATTGCATTGTAAAGATTAGTTCATCTAAGGCAGTAAGGGATTTACCTAAGATTGTAAAACCTCTTAATTCGGTATGTAAGGAATGTCAAATGGGAAAGCAAGTTAGAACAATTTTAAGAGTATTTCTGAGAAAACCAATGATGTTCTTGATTTAATTCATACTGACTTGTGTGGTCCAGCAAGAACAAGAAGTCTACAAGGAGATAGATACTTTATGCTAATCATTGATGATTATTCTAGAATGTGTTGGGTTACTTTTCTCAAGGAGAAATTAGAAGCTTTTGGGAAATTTAAATTATTCAAGGCACTTGTAGAGAATGAAACCAGTAAGAAAATCAAATGTTTAAGATCAAATCAAGGAGGTGAATTTACATCTAAGGAGTTCAATACATTTTTTGAAGTGAATGGAATTAGAAGACAACTATCAGCACCCCGAACACCTTAGCAAAATGGATTTGTGGAAAGGAAGAACAGAACTATTTTGGATGCAACTAGAAGCATGATATCAAAAGCAAATATAACTCATGTGCATTGGAGAGAAGCAGTGAATACAACAGTTTACACTTTCAATAGAGTTCACATCAAAGGTGAAACTGGCAAGACACCCTATGAATTATGGTTTGGTAATATTCCTACTCTTAAATACTTCAGAATATTTGGAAGCAAATGTTACATTAGGAGAGATGAGTATATTGATAAATTTGATCCTAGAAGTGATGAAGGTATATTTCTTGGTTATTCATCTAAGAGCAAAGCATATAGATGTTTTAATAAAAGATTGCAGAAAATCATTGAGAGTGGAAATGTGAAGATAGATGAACACTTTAGAGGAAATTCAAGGTCTATGGATTCTGAACCGACAGTTGAGATGATCACAAATGAACCTATACAAAGTGCACCAGTACAAAATAATGATCCAGTCACACCGGCATCATCAGATAATTCCAAAGTGACTGAAGAACAGCAACAAGTGAACACACTCAGGTATGTAAGACTGAATCACTCTGAAAGTCAGATAATTGGGAATAAGTATCAAGGAGTTATGACAAGAGGAAGACTGGCAAATGAAGAGGTATGTTTAATTTCTCAAATTGAACCAGCATTTGTTATTGAGACATGTGAAGATAAACATTGGATTAAAGTTATGGAAGATGAATTAGAACAAATTGAAAAGAACAATACATGGACATTGGTTCCCCGGCCTAAAGATAAAAATGTAATTGGAACTAAATGGGTATTCAGAAATAAACTTAATGAAGATGGTAAGGTAATCAGAAACAAAGCAAGATTAGTGTGTAAAGGATATTCACAGAAAGAGGGAATTGATTACAATGAAACCTTTGCACCGGTAGCTAGAATTGAGGTAGTCAAATTATTTCTTGCATTTGCAGCACACAAGAACTATAAAGTATATCAAATGGATGTAAAATGTGCATTTCTGAATGGTGATCTTTAAGAGGAAGTTTACATTGAACAACCTGATGGATTTTCATTGACAAATGATAAAGATATGGTTTGTAGATTAAGAAAAGCTTTATATGGATTGAAGCAAGCTCTTAGAGCTTGGTATGCTAGATTGGACGAATATCTTTTAAGCTTGGTTACACTAAAGGTAATGCTGGTAGCAACTTATATTTCAAAGTGACTAATGAAGACATCTTGGTTATTGAAGTTTTTGTTGATGACATCATTTTTGGAGGACAAGATGGATTGTGTGAAGACTTTTCTAATAAGATGCAGGAAGAATTTGAAATGTCTATGATTGGGGAGATAAAATTCTTTTTAGGATTGTAGATTTCACAGACTAATAAAGGTATATTCATATGTCAAAAAAAGTACTTGAAGGAAGTGCTGAAGAAATTTGGTATGGAAAACTCTAAACCGGTAAGTACTCCTATGACTATAACTGATAAATTGTCATTGAAGGATGATTCAGCTCCTGTTAATCCGACAAGAAACAAATCTATGATAGGAGGTTTACTGTATTTGACACAAACAAGACCTAATATAATGAATGCAGTGTGTATTGTTTCAAGATTTCAGAGTAATCCTAGAGAAAATCATGAATCAGCAGTGAAAAGGATTTTCGGGTATCTACAAGGCACAACAAATCTTGGTTTATGGTATCCTAAAGATGAAAATTTTGATTTATGTGCATACACCGATGCTAATTGGGCAGGAGATGTAGATGACAGAAAGAGCACCACCGGTAGGGCATTCTTTCTTAGTAGCAGATTGATTTCATGGTTGAGCAAGAAATAGAGTTGTACATCATTATCAAAAACAGAATCAGAATATGTTGCAGCAACAACTAATTATACTCAGGTATTATGGATTAAGCAAATGTTGAAGGACATAAAGGTAAAATGCAAAGAACCTATAATCATTTATTGTGATAATTCAGCAGCAATTGATATATCTAAGAATCTGGTATTTCACTCTAAAACTAAACATGTTTCTATCAAATATAATTTTTTGAAAGAGAATGTTGAAGTAAAAGAAGAGAGATTGGTTTATGTGAATACTAAAGAGCAGATTGTAGATATCTTTAGTAAGCCTTTGCCTAAGGAAATTTTTGAATATCTCAGAGAGCAGCTTGGAGTTATACCCTCACCGGTAAAGACCTAGACAGCTGATGATTGGCATCAAACCGACAAAATTTACAAAGAAACCTTTTTCTGGCTTTGATGGAGGAGAGATACTTCTCAGGGGGAGTAGTCGGTTATAACAGCTGGTATTTGTAATTGGTTCTATGAACTGGTTGTATCTGGTATTTGTATTGCTTTGGCATTTGATGTCAAAGGGGGAGAGATATTTATAGAAAAACAACATTATCCTTTGGGGAGATATTATTCATTGGGGGAGAGATATATACTCTGTATTAGTATTTTGATTTCTGGTATTTCTGGTATTGATCTATTATGGAGATTGTTGGTTTTTGGTTTTTGGCATTTTGTTTTGGCACTTAGATGTTTTTCCATCTTTGTGTTGCCATCAATGCCAAAGGGGGAGATTGTTGGTATTATGGATGTGTTGCATTGGTTTTGTCATTGATGTCAACACTTATCAACACTTATCCTTTTGGAGATCCTTGGTTATGTTCATCGGCAAGTTTAGTGACTTATGCACAGTCACCGGTATTTAGTTCACCGACAAGTTATATTGTTCACCGGCACTAAGGATGACTTGTTATCATCTGGAGATCACTTGGTTATGTCGAAGACATGGTTTGGACACTTGGTTTTGGTATTTTGGTTATTGGTCTAATTGGGTTGACATATTTGTTGTTACCAGTAAATTAGTCTAGGTTATGGACTGACATGCATTATCTATTCTAGATCATCATGACACATTATGGAGATGATTTAATCAATTGGTATTGTTGTAATTACATTGAGCCGACATGATGCATCGCATCTTGACTTATTTGTAATTGATTTTATTGTAATATTCTTTATTAGCCGACCTACACATTTGGTCTTAGGTTTTGGTATATATGTAAGATCTCAATTCTGAGATGTAGGACATGGTATGTAAGGTTATGGTATTGTAACATGGTATGTGTGAATATAGAAGATCTTATGAATAGACCATAGAGAAGGTGATTATCGAAGCTTAACCAATACTGAATCCGGCATTGGAGATGCTACTTTGAGCAGTACATTATCATTGGATTTAATCATCCAATTGAAGTCAGTGTGACTCTTATTTTGTGATTGAGCAATGAGCTCTAGGCAGTTGGCCTTTCTGCATGTGCAGACCCCATTTGCACACACATACTATCTACAGTAGGATCATCTGATTAGGGGTAAGGTTTCCCACTGTGGTTTTTCCCCTTACAAGGTTTCCACATACAAATCTCTATGTTATGTGTTGTGGATGTTGTTTCTCTTTTTGTCTCATGCATTAAGTTTCACCGGTATTGATATTTATTGTTAATCTATTAACCGGCATCAAGTTTGGTTTACCGGTATTATGTATCAAGTTTGATTAAGTTAAATTTGGGTTGAAATTAATAGACAACTGATTCACCCCCCCCCCCTCTCAGTTGCCTCCGAGTCCTAACATATATTATCAAATTCCCCTGAATCTTTAATACAATTATTTAACTTATTTAACTTATGACCATTTATAAATAATGATATGTAAAAGGGTGACATTTTACTAACTGTTGTGTTCCATTAGCTTGTAGTACATTATGCCCTTTTATGAACTGAATGAGCCTATCTAGCTCTTTGGGGTTTAGCTTAAGATACTCAGCAGGTGTAATTTGAATTTGGGAGGATTTGCAAAACTCTACAATATAAAATGAAATTTCCTTTTCAGCAGACCTTAACAATAGAGACTCTTGGAGTTTTTTATCATTGTTATGAAATTTTGAAACAATCTCCTTTCCTTTGAAATTCACAGCAGATGATGAAAAAGCGCTCTAAGGTTTCACATTTTGTTGATTTCTTGTGAGCACAACACATGAAGGATCTTCTAAAGTAACCAAAATATCACCCCACCTTTCTAAATCTGACTCATACTCTAGGAAGTGGATTTCAGAGTCGCGAGGTTGCTTTAAATATTCTTCCTCACTCCACTCACTTGGGGTATCTTTAGAGTTCAATAATTGTGCATAACGCACCATCTCAGGATAGGAACTACCATCATGTTCATCTGTGAGATGAAAAACACACATACTCCCTTTAGGTGGTGGTACCTCAATTGCCAATATCTGCTGAGAATGAGGTAATTGCAAAGACTTGTTTCCAAAGCCTAAAGACTAATTTGTATTTCTCCTAGGTACATCCTAATAACAAGATGAGTAGGATGTACTGGCTTTAGGTAGTTGTCTTTTAAGATTAATCACATCATTCATCAATATCTGGATGACAGGGTCAGAATAAGTAGAAGGTTGGGCAATGCGTGTCTGTACTTCTCTTTTCCATTTACCTGTCATGATTAGATCATCTTCCAACTCAACGGCAAGTGTTTTGGCAACACTTAAATTTGCAACTCTTTGCCTACGGATCAGGAAACCTATTTTTGAAGGCATGGAATTAATTAAAAAAACACTTCATATTATCATCTGAGGGTTTTTGATTGACTGGAATTTTATGCACAATCTTATCAAATTTTGCTACAAAGTCCCTCATAGACTCTAGGATCTCTTTCTTTAACTGGGCCAATTGAGCCAAGAGAGAGTGTTCATCTTCAGCCACTTTGAATCTTACCTCAAACCTTGTTTTCAAATCCTGCCAATTTGTTATCACACTATTTTGTAGGTGATAGAACCAATCTGTTGCTACTCCAGTCAGTTTCTGAATAAACAATCTTATAGAAACATCCTCATGTTGACCAGCTATTATTCCACAAGCCACATTGAATGCATTTGGGTGCTCATTGACGATGATTTTCCCATCCCCACTAAATTTTGGCAAGTGATCTCTAGAACCTTTGGGTAATGGATTCAAATTTAATCCTAAGTTCAATGGGCCTACAATGGCCCCCCAAGGATTATTTACTGCCATTGGAAATATGATATTGAGGGGATCTGGGTTGATTATATTTGGTAAAGCAATGCCATGCAAGGTTAGAGCTTGACACACTAAGGACATAGGAGATGATGAGGACGAGAAAGGAGGCCTACTTCTTGCTCTTCTTTGAGGTGAAAAAGTGGGTTGAAAATTGAGGTTTTGTAACTCTTGAAAAACATAATCAACTTCGCCAAAAATCTGTTGGTTAACAGATTTGTCCCTTTCTTGTAATTGCAATATTTATTTTCTCTAAATGATAATACGACTTTTGTACACCCCTTAATGAAAGGACACAAATAAACCAACAATTGGATGAACTAATCAAAATCCATCCTTTGCATTAGAGGAAATCTCCTCATATGATTTGCAATGAATTCTACACAGAAAATCTTGAAATCAAGACGCTTTTAACCAGCATAAAAAGGCTTTAGCATTCATCTCTCAACACAAAGGAATGCCATAATATAAACTAGAGAAAAAAATTTGAAGATTAAATAAGAGCTCACAGACTCTATTTCTGAGCATAAGTTCATTCCATAAATTCAGAGCAAAGCAAGTTCAATGTAGTCTTGATTCTGATCAATACTCTCTCATGCCTCACAAGGCAAGCGGGATCAGTGCAACTCAATCCACAATGAATCTTCTAACAAATATATATAACAATGAATTCAAGAAAACATATAATTTACTAATAAGAATAATGATATCATGCACATAACAGACTTTTTAAAGAAAGATCATCAATCTTTAAATGCATTGATGCAGAGGGAACAAAGACTTCATCCCTATCTGCATATTCAAATATCAATATCGATTTAAACTCATTCTTTAGAGGCAAAATAACAACTTCTTTCAATCATCTCTTCATTAATATCAACTTAATGCAATAACCCATATTCATGGTTCACACTTCAATCTTTAAAGTTCCCAGTCATAGACCTGTATTCTGTCATTTATAACTTTTGATCCAGATATTATTTCAAAGATCCCTTTGGTGAAAATGTAGATAACTATACTTCTTAAAACATATCCAAAAATTAGGATAATCCAATGGTTAGATTAAAAGTTATGGCCTCTGTACCGAGACCCAATACTGCTATTCCCAAACAAAGCATGTGCATGCCCAGTCCGCCTAGGGCATCAAATATCTTTCACAAAACATAAAAAAATGACACCAAACCAATTTCATATGGTATATTTATTAATATAGATTTAGAATATGTAATCCATTAAATTTTCCAATTCTTAAATCATGAGATAATGTCAAACCATTGCCTGCAACTCCATTGAAGACCTTTTAAAACCAGTTTTCACCAAAATATTCATAACTTCCACAAATCTAAATAAAAATGACTCAGACAAAATGGAAATGAAAGATAATTCACATATATATCCAATTAATCTATTTAGAGGTCATAATAATTTCATATGAATCTGTACCATAATCTGCAACATGACTGTTCTCAGGAAACCTCAAATCTGCAAACAACAACTTTCACCAAAACTTCCATAATTTCTTCATTTAGAAACATAATCACTCCAAACCAAATGGAAAAGAAATTTATTTCACATATCTAACCATTCTTTATATATTTACAAAGGTTTCCAGGTCATACATGGTCGTGCAAGACCTGGAACCAACATAAAAACTGGAAAGCCAATCAAAATAGCAATAGTAGAATACACCAAAATGTATCAAAATGTTCTCCTTTCTTTCCTTTCTTTCCTTTATGATTTGGTTCGACCAATACATCATATTTATACATATTTAGGTAGTTAGAAACCACTTAACCACCCTTATGACCTTTCATCTTCCTTTTGACAACTTTTAATGCCTTTTTGCATTGTTTCATGCTTTACAATTTTTATGCATTTTGACAACTTTTATGACACTTAATAAAAATGACTCCACACTTTGTAAAATCACCCTAGACATGTCCAAATAACCTATTTAATACCTTTTACATGATTTTTAGCCTTTATTAGACATTCTTTCATATTTTTGTCTTCTTGATCAAACTAGGACCTTAACATAACAATATTAACAATGTCATATAAATGGCTTCACATAGCCTTACATTTAGACTCAAATACATCACAAATGAATCAAATATATTTTAATACATGATATAAGAACTCTTAAACTCATTTATCTCTTGTACTTTAGGTGCCTCTGCACCATGCATAGATTCAAAGACTGCACACCATAATCATTTTCATTCATAAATCACTCAATCCAGTTCCAAGGAATTCAAAACATAAACAGATATTGTTTGATGCTCAAAAAATCATAGTTTTTCGGACCTTTCTAGAGTCTCAAAAACATTGTTATATAGCCACAACCCGGCTAACAGTTATAACGGGAAACATGAAAAGCCAACAATTTCCGCCCCGCAAGGTCAGTGAAACCAGTATAAAAATAAAATTATTTTTGCAACCAACAAGTAAAAAAAAAAGAATTTATCATCAACGAAAAATATCACTATATAGTTCTGATAATTGCTTCTTTCTTCCAATCTGCATGAGCAGTGGTGAAGTGTTGAATGATTGTATTATGAGGTAATCCAACGTGTGCCATACGTTGCTTCCAGACCGCTTTTTCCTTGTTAACTTGTGTGACTTTGTCGGAGTGACTATGTAGATGTCTGATGCATAAAAATAGGAGTGATTTGATCTTAGAAATCACACTTAAGTCATCTGAAACCAAACCCTTAGCCTCTTTCACATAATTAATTGTTCTCTTAAATGATTATGTTATAACCTCGATCATTTCTAGGGTTCTTCCATCATCTTTCAGACATTTAATCCCAATGCACACAAGCTCATTTCTCATGGAAGTAACTAATTCTGTGAGTTGATTTATCAATTTCGCAAAGTCCTCATAAGCCTATTTTATTAGAGAATTTCTCCATTCAATGTTCCTCTAGCACACATACAAAATGTTGTCATCCAAGCCTGCCACAGGTCTTTCCGCAAGAAACTTCATTACCCCATAATTTTGTACTTCTCGCATCTACGCAACTTTTGACGCCCATTTAGCTTCCTCTTTCTTCCAATTGATGATTTCAACTTCCAGCTCCTTCATTACTTGCATCGCCCCATCATATACCTTGCTTAGATTAACAAAGTACTCTGCACCAAACTTCTGAATCTTTTCTAGCCACTCCATCACAGTTTTTGTGATCAACCTGCATTTTTGTTATTTGCTCCAAAGTCTTCTGATTTGCAGGGGACTTAGGATCAAAGGACATTGGAATCTGTGACACAGGTTGAGGGTTTCAAGCATTGATTGCCTCAATGTATTCTGCCATCCTTCGTAACATCTCTTTCATTTGATGCTTATCTTTTTTGTCTTTCCAAGTCCTGGTTATGATCTTCTTTATTGAAGCCTCAAGGTGGAGAACATATGTGGCTCGAGAAGTAGTTCTAATATTTATCTTTTCAACAGTGAAGTCTTGAGTTGTAAAGTTCTCTGTCTTTTCATCTATTAATGGGTGTGCAATCTCATCAATCCAGTTCCCACTATCTTCATCAAAGTCAATTTTTGACATAGTTTTGGACTTCTTCGCTTTTGGAGTCTTTCCCAAGCATTTACTCACCATGTCTTCTACTAGAATCAAGGCTAGTACAATGTTTCTCCTCTTGTTTCTTAACATATTTTCTAACCATACTGGTCCTAAAGGAACTTGAGGCTTATCTGAATCAGTTCTAGTCTCCTTTCCATCCCTTACTACCATAGTAGTAACTTCATTTAAGGCTTCTTGTTCCTACCGATTATTACCCTCATCAGCCAACCCTTGTTGTTCTTTGATTGGATCAATTGAGGTGGTATCCATCTCAAGGTCAACCACCATAGTATCAATAGGCAAGGATTGTCTTTTGCCCCTTGTTCTAGAGTGAGTGACTCTGACAGAAGTTTTCTCCTCCTTGATTTGCACTGTCTTTGCTCTTTGTCCTCCTTTTCCCTATTTCAGTGAACCTGCAGCACAAGATGGGACAAGAGAATTAGATACCAAGACCTCAGTGGATGAGGTTGAACCCTTCCTTGAGCTTCTTCTCAGCTTCTGCTTTCTAATCCACTTCTCTGTTCTTCGAATGACCAAGATTGTCCTAGTTTGAATTTGTTCTTCCTCGTCTTTTTTCCAGTCAAAATCTGGTATTACTCTTGGCTGCCTATCATCGATAAATTGGGGGTCAAAAATATCATTTTCATCATCCACAATATTTGCAGTGTTTATCTTCAGACCATAATCCTTAATTTGTTGCACTGTGAGTCTCAGGTGAGCTCTTTTTTGGACTTCTTACTCATCCACACAATCCGTCCAAAAGTCTTCTACATCAGGTACATGTAAAAAATTATCCCTAAAGTGTGTCATTGCAAATCCTTTAGTATCAAATTTAGTGCGGGGAAAATACAACTGATATTTAAACCTTTTGAACTCTAACTCCAAATTCAAAGCATCTGAGACACTGTAACAAATGTAATGTGTCAATTAAATGGGAAAGAAAACCCCTGTTTGGTGTTCCTCCCCATATTTCTTATCTATATGAGTGAGTTGCCTACAAAATTCAATTAACACTTTCCTATCAAAGACATATATTGGCAATTTGTAGGGTTTTCCTTCAAAACCCCCAACCCTCAAATAAGTGAACCTGGAGAACTGAATATAAAAGCTACCATATATATTTATAAACTGCATATCTTCCTCAGTTAATCTCTTATGAATATCTCCTTTCAACTCAAATACCAACCTGCCAAGGAAAATATTATGAACCTTGTAATAATTGTCAGTGAGCCTGTGTTGCTGCAAATGCAGGTGATATTCATATATTCTCATATCATTCTGGCAGGATTCATGGTACAGACCTACCCATTCGTGGGTGCAGGCTAAACAGTATATAAGGTAAGAAGACATATTGAAATTTTTGTTCCCAAAATAACTTAAACCCTCATGCATTCTTTCTACAATCAACTCTGCCCAATCTATGTATCTCCTTTCGCCAAAGATGACCTAGATAAAGAAATGCATCCAATCTTCCCAGTAAAAGGCTATCTGATTTCCCCGCATTCTATGTAATAAAATGACTATGTCCCTTACTTCTTGAATCAGATGCTCTCGGGTTAATGGTCTTGGCAATCTTGAACCCCCCTTTTGAAATTTCAATAACCAATTTCTCGCAATGACACTCCTATAACATGACTTCTTCTCAGAGAAAAGTCCTTGCGACTTGCATACCATCGAGTCCTCATATTGCTCCTTTTCTAGTATTTTCATTACGACGGAAATGACCTCCCAACTAATTGCAAGTAACACTTTACCGTCTGCATTTCTTATACACCTCTCTACAGGACCATATCTGCTCATACATTCCAAAACTAGTTCTGAACATGACATAGTTGTAGGAAATGCTACAGCTTCTACCAACCCACTATCTGAAATTTTTTGCATCAAAGGGGAACTAGCAGAATTTTGCACTCTTTCATTGAATTCCTCTAAGTCTACTGATGATAGAAAAGTATCTCCTGTGTCAAGCAGGGAACTAACTAACCAAGACTTCTGGTCTATTTGAGGTATTTTCAGTCTCATTTTTTATTTACAATCAGAAAATATACAGTAGGAAGAATTGACTGAACCGATGGAAGTATCAAATAACACTTTCAATTTATGAAAACCAACAAGAAAAGAGGAAGAACTTGCACTCACCTTTCATGCAAAACTGAGAATTCAAAGAGCAGAGAACAAGAAATGTCACCTACACTAATCTTCTACTTACCAAATTGGGCAAATAATGAAGGCAAGTAACTTATTTTAAATAAAACAGATCTTAGGGACTGGCCTAAAATATCAGTCGCAGAATTCGTCATGATTTGAAAACTGCATACTCATTTGTGTCAATCGTGTCGAAAAGATTAATTTCTGACAGTTTATTAATAACAAGTCTTTTCTCCTCCATATCCTTTACTTGAAATGATTGCTTGGAATGATTATTCCCAAGTATGGATTTCCATCACAATTCATTTTCTCGCGGTTCATCTTTTAAATCCAGAATGTTTCCTATATGCCGACACTTGTTCACTTTATCTCCAAAGTCATCAATTCTCGAACTTTGAACCATTGAACCTTGAACCCTTCCAAAAATAGGTTCAAAGGTTCAAGTTCAAAAAAGCATTAGTGGAAAACACACAAACATGCCAAAGCTTACTCACTATAAAACATGACTTACACAAGACTTGCTTTAACATGTTGAACCTTGAACCTTGAACCACTCTAAAGGTTCACGGTTCAAGTTCAATGAACTATGATCACCAAGACCTTTTAATGCCTTACTTAAAACAAAGCCGCTATACTACATACCGCACTTGAACTTGAACCTTGAACTCTAGAACGGTTCAAGCGAAAGGTTCAGTTAAAGAAAAATGCAAACGAGGAAAAATTTAAAGGACCCAAAATAGACATAATGCAAGTGTGGACTAACAGAACCCTACTGAGAATCTCTTTCTTAGGGTTAAAATTTGGTCTCCACTTGATAATATTAAACCCTTTCCCATCCATAAAGAAAGGGCCTTTTTTCAAAATCCAATTCATGTCCTGGGTAGAGGGGCATATAACTAGAAAGAAACCATTTTCTAAAGTATTAAGTTCCACTCCCTCACCCCAGACAAAAACACAAGCTTTGATCTTAGAGAAAGTCGGCCATGTGCCCCCCCATTTCATAAAAAGAGCATGTTTGCTAAGAAATATTATGTTTTTACTACATTCCTCATTATAAATTTCTATGTTCAAAACTCTACTATAGACTAAGTTCGGGCATACCTCTAGGACTTTTGCAGCTTCCGCCGAAGGTTTTGGCCTCCAAAATTTCTCTTGTGCCATTTTAAAGTCGATTTGCTACTTGTTATTTAATGTTGCATAGCCATCCAATCTTGCCTTTCTCTAGCCCCTGATGTTTTTTGTGGTTCCTCCAGTTGTAGGCCTTCTTTGTTGAGAGGTCTCTGGACCCTTCCATGGCCATGTTTGCCTTTTGAAACTTGATCGGTCATCTCTAAAATTTCTGCGGTTCCAGTTTCTATTCAAAGACCATTTCAGATTTAAACCACCTCTATAATGAAAGTCTTCATGCCTTCTGAAACCCTATTAGGCACTTCCATCCACCATTCCTCTCACCAACACTCTAAACTAATTACTGCCTCACAAACAATTTTATTGTAGCCTCTACATAGGCTTTCTCAAGACCATAATTGCAAGTTATTATTACTTTGAGACCATATTCTTGTGATTTATTACTCTGGTGGTTACAAATTGGTTTATTGGGATCATGGTTTGGTGTATGGAATATTTCTAGTATCATTACATGTTTCTATATTAGTTTCAGTGTTCTGGGAAACTTAATTGATCATATCATGTGATCTAGTTTGCAGTTTGGTTTTTCTGATCAATGCTTTGCAGAGTTTGGTATCTCCTATGGTATATTCCGGTGTGAACATATCTTGAGTTGTGATTTTGGGAGATTGTTTGGGATGTTCTTGTGTATCTTCATTTCAAATGGTTCATGTTTTGGTGCTCTGCAGGTTATCTTTCTTCATGACAGTTGTTGTTGTTTGAGTATTCTTGAGGTTCAGATGTTGATCGATGAAGATTTGATGAGTGGTATTGGTAGAGTTGTTACTGATGATTCTAACATTCTCACTGGTGTTCCTAATTATGTCCTATTTGTTTTGTTGCTCTGAATTGATTGTTGTGTGAGTTTCTAGTGGTTTTCATGATCCGGTCATGTTCTTCATGTTATGTGGTATTCTTGGTAGTGTAGTGTGTTGCAGTTGATCTTGGCATGATTACTTGTGGTGTTGAGTGTTTGGAAGTTTGATTTAGGTCCATGTTATGTTATGTATATCATTATATTGGTCCAGTGGTTGATCTTTGTATTGTGTGATGTAATTTTGTAATTGTGAGTTGAGGGTTTATCCGACCTTGTTGTCAAGGTTGATGAATTGTATAAATAGGTGATAGAGTCATGTAATTTGGGTATCAAGGTTATTTCTGCATTATTAGAGAATGGTGTATGAGCAATCAAAGGAATTAATCCTTTAATAGTGTGTTTGAGCACAATCTTGGAGGGTTGTAGAGCAGACATATTTGCTTAACCAGAATTGTCATCAGGCATTAGCAGATGTTATCATTGCAGTTCATTCCTTTTGGATTGTTGTCTGAATCTTATTGTAGGTTAGTGAGACTTCCCTGAGGGTTGTAGCCTTCCGGGTTATTATATTTTGAGCAGTGAGCTCTAGGAAGTGAGCCTGAATGCAGGTGCATTTCTCATTGTAATATTTTCACATACTACTGCAGAGTATCATCTTATTGTGGGTAGGTTCCCACCATGGTTTTTCCGTTAACCAGGTTTTGTCAAAATCTTGGTGTTATGTGTTGTGCTATCAATTTTCTTATCTTTGTTGTTGATGTTGATGTAGTTTATCAGATTTGCAATTAATTTGGTGAAAACTGATTCACCCCCCCCTCCCCTCCCCTCTAAGTTTTCCTTCATTGTTGTTGCCAACAATTAGTCCTACCTATAGTATCCCCATTAGGAGAAGTTGTAGAATTAAGGCTGTCAAAGGTTTAAATACCAAGGAAATGGAGCCTAATTTGGCTATCTTTTTCAATGAGGATATTGGTGGTTCTTCCAATACTACAAATATTCTCATTTATCCTCTTGATAATTCTCATGATGTGGAGGAATCACTAACTAGGGTATCTGTTGACCAATTGGTGAAGATGGACAATCAATTTGACAATCTTCAACAATGGATGAGTCAAGAATACCCAGAAAGTGAATCTCTCCCATTGATTGAAGGATTCAAAAGAATGATTTAAAATAATAAAGAAGGCGTTGATACCTTGTGTGGTATTTCTCATATCGTTGATTCTAATATCATGCCTATGAAGAGTTGTGCTGAAAACCTCGGTTATACAAAACCTCCTAGTCAAGTTAATCATTATATTCCTTTAACAACTCATATGACTAGTGTTCCTACCTTCACATCAAACATCATGACTACCTCTGCATAAACTATCATACCTACAAATCTTAGTCATGGGGGAAATACCTCTTATTTCATTTCTCCTACCATGAGTGTTCTCCTTGTTACCCATTCACACTCACCACCTATAAATGTTAGTCAAGGGGGAAACTCCTTCAATCACAATTTCTTTATCCCTCTCATGAGTCTTCCATGTGTTACCCAATCTTCTCCATTACCTACTTATCATAGTGTCCCACCTCCTTATTCTCAATCTCTTCCTTCATTCAACAATATTACTCTACCCTCTCAATCCAACATGTCTAATTTCAACCCTTATACCGAAGCTACAATCAAAAGCCTAGCCCAAACAATGTCTTACAACAAAAAATAGCTTCTATGAATCAATCCAAGTATAATGTGCCCACATTTGATCTAGCAAGCCCATTATCCAATGACATTGTTAGAGCCATCCCTCCTAAACATGTAGAAGTCCCTCAGTTGGAACTTTATAATGGAAAAGGTGATCCCTTAACTCATGTTAAAACATTCCAAACTTTGTCTAGTGACTTTTCTCGTGATCAAAGATTTTTAGCAAAAATGTTTACTATAACATTAAAGGATAGAGCTTTGCAATGGTATTGTGTTTTGCCTCCTTATTCTATTAATTTTTTTCAACAACTGGCTAATGCTTTTATTCAACAATTTTATAATAACATTGGTCCTAAAGTTACTTTGACTGATTTAATGCATTGTAAACAAAAAGTTAAAGAAAAGTGACTAATTTTATTGGTAGATATAAGCATTTGTATTCTCAGATTTCTTTTCTTGTGCCTGATCAAGATATTAAAAAATATATATTTCTAATTTACAAAAAGATATTAGGGATTAACTTCTCTTAACTGAGTTTACTTCCTTTTCGCAGTTGTGCACAGTACTTCACAATTAACAATTGATTGTGAGTCAATTGGAAAAATCATCATCTTCCATGGCTCTTAGTGATAAGGGTGATAGTGCTCAACAACCATTTATGAAGTTCAAACCAAACAAATGATTCATCAAATTAAATGACAACAACAATCAATCAATCAATTGGTAGCCACTACAGGTGTGCCTCCTTTGTCTAGATACTTTAAAAAAGAAAAATAATTTACTGCTTTGAATGAATCTTTGCATAGCATTATGTCTTAGTTAATACAAAGGAATGTGTTAAAACTTCCCAAAATCAAACCAATTGATCCATCTAAAACAACTTCCCCTTACTTTGATGCTAAATATTTTTGTCAATACCATCGTCAACCTGGTCATGATACTAAAAAATGTTTTTCATTGAGAAGTAAGATTCAAGAATTGATTGATAACAATACCATATTTGTAGTAGGTGTGAATGATAAAGGAAACAAATCTGTAGCTCCTCCTAACCAAAACCTTCATATTTTCACTAATCCTTTACCATCACATTCCAATAATGTGGTTGAGACTGATCTTCTTGCTTTCTCTCCAAATGATGTAACCATCACATTCCAATAATGTGGTTGAGACTGATCTTCTTGCTTTCTCTCCAAATGATGTAACCATTCAATCTAATAATGTGGTGAACCTTGTAGATCAACAAGAACCTCCTAAGAACTTGTGCATCACATTTGATCCTAGTGATACCATTAAAGCACCCAATGGCCCATTATAAATAAGTGCAAAAATCAAAGGTATACCTTCTAGATGAGTGCTTATTGATCCTACTTGCATGGTTAATGTGATAACTAAAGAATTTATTTATAGTTTGCAATTGCATCAAGTGATATATGATGATACTGATGTGGTAGTTAAATTTTTTTATGGCTTTTGTTTTCCTACTATTGGTTCTATAACACTTCCTATTGATGTTGGCACTAAATGCTTAGATGTTCAATTTTTTATCATTCCTACATCTGATCAATTTCGTGTGAAGTTGGGACATCCTCGGCTCTCTTCCATGAAAGCGATCACTTCTACTATTCATAAGTGTTTGGAATTTCCTCCTAATGGTGAAATCATAATTGTTAATCATAGAATATTTCAACCTACAATGAGGCATGGATATGTTTGTCTTTATTACTTTTGGTCCAAACGATTCCAGCCTCTTCAACCTATAAGTGATGCTCTCTTTAGATCATATCAAAACTGGAAAAATGAAATGATCTTATCCTTGAGTAAACCTTGAAATCCAACACTTAGCATTCCTCTTGATGATCATATACCACTTCTTGAGGATAAGATTATTCTTCCTCCTAAGGAAAGAAATAATCTTCTTCCTAAATAACCACCTATTCCTTATCCTAAAGAGAAGAGTATCCTTTCTCCTAAGAAAAGAGATATTCTCCTTCCTAAAGAAGAATCTATTCCTTCTCCTATGGATGAGTCCACTCTTCCTCCAAAAGGTAGAAAAACTCTTCCTCCTAAACATCAATTTATTCCTCCTATGGCTAGACCTATCCCTCCTCCTCATGATGGACCCAGTCTCATTCCTACACCTCCAATTCCTCCTTTATATTGTGTGTTTCCTCTTCCTTCATCTTATAAAGACAAGTGATCGACCTCTCCTATTGTCCAACCTAAAAGATCTCAGCCTATTCATTCTTCCCTAAAAGAAGAGATGAAGCCTATACCTAATAAGCCTAACCCTCCTCACCCTTCAGCCAAAGCTAGACAAAACCGTTGTGTGAGAGAACACCGACGGAGACATCGCGCTAGAGCTCATGAAGTTGTTTCCCAAACCATTTATTCTCCTAAAACACCAACTATTGACATGATTCCATTTTCTCCTAAACAAGTTGTTCAACATAATTCTCCAAGACACAAAATGCTTAAAACAAATATTGGTTCAAGTTCTATTTGTATACACCTAAAAATGGTCTAAAGATAATTAATTAAATAAGCAATTATTTAATTAATCCCCCTTCCCAATTTAATTGAATTCATTAGCAATTTGATTAAATTCTCCCATTCATCTACTTATTAATAAATCTAAGGATTTATTTAATAGGTTCATTTCAATAGTCCCCTTTGACTAATTATTATGAATTAATTAATCCTCCCCCCCCCCCCCCCATTTAATTCATTCCTTCTAATTCCCTAATTAATTAAAACAAACCAATTTATGAGTTGTTGAAAGTTAATTAGCCTTTTCTTATGTTTTGAATTCAAATTCAAATTACCCACACACCTCCTAACTTCTAACCACCTAACCTAGCCATCCCCTAACCTAACTCATTCCACTTAACCTTAGGTTTAACTAACCCTAACATCATAACCTCCTTATCCTAACCTACTATGGGTTGGATATCCTCCCCTTGAGACACATGACACTTATGCCACATGTATCCTCCCTTGGACACTTGCCCTCTTATGAGCAAGGCTCCTTGACACTTGTCACCACAGAGATGACAAGTGTCCCTCCCTCCAACCTCTTCTCCAACCTCTTCCAATTTCACCCTTGATATATTGATACTCAATCTTGACCGTTGATTACTGCCACCTCTAAGCATTGTTATTATAGGCAATTGCATTTTAGATGTAGCTTAATTTGATCATTTTCTAGAATAATTGTTGAATCATGTAGCTTAATCAATCTCTATTCTAGGTTAATTACATCATCATCATAGCTTAATCATGCATATCATTATCTTAATTATACTCTTGGATAAATATAGCATAATCAATCTCATCTAGCTTGCATATCATAATTATTTTAAATCCTTTGTCTAGGTGTAGTCAAGTCATTGGGATTGCTTATCGGGATCTGAAAGCAAATCCACACTCGCATCTCTTAGGAGGCGATGGGTCTCTTTGTCATGGTTTATCTTTCATTTTATTTCAATTTGCTAACCATGCTTGTAATGATCTATTGAGTGTTTGTGTTGCAGCTGCAGGTACCCTACTTCACACACACGACACTAATCCTATTAGAGCTCCTATTCTTATTAATCTTAATGAAGAAATAGGTGAAAATATTGTTAATGATGAAAATATTGATCCTAATATTTTTGATGATGAATATGAATATGTTGATGTTGACAATGATTTATCTGCAAAAAATTTAAAAGCATTAATCCTAGCTCCTAGCAACGAATAAAGTGACTCATCATTAGAGCATGGTCCTTGTTTGGAACTTGTGATAGCTCCATCTAGTGTGCTCTATGTGGCTCCTCTTGTGTTTTTTCTACCTTCCCAAAATAATGATCAGTAATATTGAGGGGAGGATGACGTGCTTGATTAGCTTCATTAGCACCATAGATTCTCTCTCTCTCTCATCTCTTGCTTATTTGTGACATTCTTCTATTTGTTGTCCCTAGTGTTGTCTACTTGAGGATGATGCAAAGAGTTGAGATATATTTTGGTCTCTTCCATGTTGACTCAAAATACACATGTGCTCCCTTCTTCCATGGTGGTTTCCTTTCTTTGGGGGATGAGGATGATTCTATGCATATACATATACATGATATACATGAGTTATCATAAAAAGTATATTGACTCCAAATTTAGGTGAAACCACCTTGTGCTTTGTGTTTTGTGTTCATTATCCTTTGATTTATCCTCTCTTGGGGGATAACTTATTGTGATAACATGCTTATCTTTTTGGGGTGTATCCTACCTTAAAGCAATTGCTCCTGGTAAGGCGTACGCAATTGCTTTAATGTGGGGGCATTTACTCCGCTCATGATTCTCTCTCTCGATACTTAAAGTTGCTTAGCAAACTTTGTCTTTGCCTTGTGATTTTTAGTATCTTCTTTTCTTGACTTGTAGTAAGAGAACCTTACTAGTTGTAGTCATGGTTCTCTCTCATGATCTTCCCTTTTACCTTGTCATTGAAGTTGTAAGATCATGAAGTCCACTAGGGGCTTGGTGAATCTTGCCTCTTTGACATGGTGGAAGCCTTTCAATCTAAATTCCTTGTGCTTTATTGCGAGTATTTTCATAAGCTCATTCTCTTGCTAAAGTGGAGGCTAAATGTAATGTCCTAAAATTTCACCCCTTGCAATTTTCGACTATATTTGGGTCTTCACCTTAGTGTTTGTGCCCCTTGGCCTGATTGGAGACCTGATTATGATCATACATATCAAAATCTTCATACAACTCAGTAATGCACCTTGCCTACACCTTGATCCTACCCCAAATTAGGGTAGGACTAGGGCTTGGCGCCCTAGTCCCCCTTAATGAGGACCTATCTTGGACCCCTCTCCCTCTCCTAACTCAAATTTGAAGCAGGAAAATCCCCTCTATGTCATCTCATGTCGGAAAATTAATCAATTAATCCCATAGGAAAGTATATAAGAGGGATTTCCCCTCATTTGACACTCGATTATCTCATGAAATCCCATAGTCATTATCAAGCATCCAAGAGATCAAGCATTCAAGCATCCAAGAGATCAAGCATTCAAGCATTCAAGAGAAATTGAGCATTTTCAGTATTCCTTCAAGCTTTGGAGCAACAATAGAGTCAAGATTTCAAGCATTGAAGAGGAGATCATCATCCTTGTTGTCACGGAGGATGCACCCGCTTCTACAAAGAAAATTAGTACCAGTACTTATGCAATCTTGTGCAACATGGAAACGAAACTTGAGTTGTGGGTAAACTCAAAAAGAGAAACAAAACTTCGGGTTATGGGTCGACTCCCTTTGAAATACCTCCTAAAACTAATGATGAGTATGGAAAAGAGTAAAGAATGATTGAATTAAGCTGAAAATTGAAACTATTCTAGGAGGTGATGCACAAAACTATGATGATAAAATTGTCATGACTCACAAAAATCTATCAGAAACTCTGCTTACACAAGATAATTAACTTCCCAATCACATGAACATTTCTTAGAAAGGTTAAGTAATTAATAAACTTGGAAGGAAAATGTATTTCTCAACACAAATTTACCAAAACCTTCAACACAAACTAAAACCTGTGATTCTAAAAAAAGCAATGATGCATGCACACTAAGGAGACAGAAGATTCAAGGTTTCAAATGAAACACAAAAAATTCTTCTATCAGATCTGTCATGAACAAATGCAATTACCAAGGGAAACTTATGAAATTCCGCAAATAAAAAGAATCTTGCTAAAATATAGAACTGAAAATTGTTGCAAATCTCTATATCAATGAATAAATGAGCTACAAATCTTGTAAATTCTCTTAAGGCAAGAGAAAAACAAAGGCAAGAACTGAGGAAAAAGTTGAAAGATTTCCTCTATATACAATAATAGGACATGCAACCCTAAAGAAAAGAATTGCATTCCAAACCCATGAACTGAAGTCCAAAATTCGAGCACAAGGAAAAAGCCTCCAAAAAAGGATCCAAAAGTGCATGAAAAGATGCCAAGATGTTGTCAAAATACCCTCAAGTCAATATGAAACCAAAAAGACCCTCAAAATAGCCTCAAATTGTTGATATCTTCTCTTTGTCCACTGATACTGCTGCTGAAAACTAACCCTCTGTCAGATGCATGTGTGTCTAAGGGGAAAATAGAATAAATATTAAAGTTAGCCAATAATGACTTCACTTTTAATATTTATTATGTATATGTAATCTCCTCCCTTATATCCATATAATAAATATTACAAGTGATTTATAGAATTATCACTTTAATATTTATTTTACATTTCAGTTGTGCATGTATGCATCTGACATAAACTAAGAACTCCTAACTACATGAGATTAATTATTTTTATTTATTTATTAATAATGGTATTTCCATATGTAATTTTGTTATTTTAATACCATTATTAAATAAATAAATAAAATAAAACAATAAAAATAATTAATGCACTTAAATAAAATAATAAGGGTTTTAAGCCCCCCACGACTGTTATGTCTTAGGACATAAAGTCCTAGTGGGAGTTAGAACAAAACTCTAGCACCATATGCATAAACAATTAACAACAGTTAATGAAGAAAATAAAGCCCATAATAATTCCAAAAGGAATTAGGGCATGCAATTCAAAAGCATTTTGAACCCTAAAAGCATTTCATTTGCATCTTTTTTCTTGTTTGGGGAAGCTCTGTTGCCATGCACTAGGGTTTGAACTCGAGTTGGAGTTTTCAATTGTAACTGGGCTTCTCTTGCATGATATAGCACGGTATGTGCCTTTTCCTCTATTTTTTTCATGTCATTTCTTGGTAGAAGACTTATCGTAGAAATATTGCTTTAATTCATGCATAAATTTTGGGGTTTTCTATGAAATATTTATGCATGCATTATGTGCATGAATACGGACTATAAGTGCAATATTATTGTCCCCTGATGCACACACTCACTATTCTTTGCCTTAATCAATATGTTGTCATCATTATAGGTGGATGTGCATTGGAAAACTTCTTGGACTTGTAAAAGAAAACCCTTGGGCTTGTACCTCAAATATCAATGTGATTTTCTGACTAATAAGGATTGCTATTCTTTTATCTTTAATCACTGCTCTGAGGCTTCAATATTTGTGTTCTTATATATCTTATTTTTAAGATTACGTGTCTTAATGGAAGAAGTTCTTCACTGTATTTTATACCCTTTCACGATGATATGATGACCCCGATGCTTCACTTTGTAGTCTAACCTCTGTCTTGGAAGGGTTTGATGTTGCCTTTGATACTAAATCAATGTCTTGTTCATATGTTTCTATATTCATTGTGACCATAAGCATGATCTTTTCTTTTCAATGTTTTCTCATTGAGTAGGCTACCTTATGCATATTGCAAGGAAGAGTATCACGACTGTGAATGGCTTTCAAAGCTGGTGTCGACTATGCATTAGCCCTTCTAGGTTGTTATAACCATACTTTTCTCTGATCTTACTAGTGACCTTTGTTAGGCAATTTGACTCAAGATCCACTATTTGAATGTATCCTGACTGCATTTTGATAGTTCCTTTGGTCCTTGTGTATTTGGCTTTACAAAGGTTGCATCTATTGTTGCTTGAAGTTGTATTTATGTCATTGAAGACTGCATTTCTGACTATAAATCATTATGAAGATGCACAAGAGTATTATGAAGTTGTGTTTGTGACTGTGGATACAACTTTTGAGAATGATTCACAAGGTTTGTTCAAGGTGTTGTCCTCCACATTGGACTTTGATGTCTTTTATTGCTCCAATGGCTCTTATGACTGTCTTTATTCCTTAATACTATGACTTTAGCTTTCTATCATTGCTCATAGTTGCTAAAGGAACACTATGTTCATAAACTGAGATTCACAGATTTTGTCATCCATGAGATTGCCTAAATATTGTATACTATACTTTGTTCCTTAATGGTTGTAACCATTATCTGACTGATAATTTATCCATTATTGCCCTGAACACCTAATGACTACAATTTGTATACTCATTGCATGCTACTTAGGCTTCTTATGAGTCGCCTTCTCTTGTGTTGAGACTGACTTATCTTTGTTCACTATAGACAATACTACCTCTATGATGCCTATGTTCTATCACTCTTTTCAAGATTGTGACTTTTGCTAGTAATAGGCTACTATAGATGCTTCATATTCTACTTTGGACTGTGCACAGTTGGAACTGTGATGCTTCCAAAACAGCTTTTGTTTGATTGCATATATCTTTCTTTAGTCATTGTAGATTATTTTATAAACTATATTTTTCTCTGCTATTCTCTATTATAAACAAGGGACTTCATGCATCTATTTCTGACTTTGAGCAGTGTGTATATGTGCCTCATGATCTTTCATTCATTCATGTCCTAGAAGCTTAGGGACTGCTACAATACATGAAAACCTTTGTTTCCTTATACTTTGAAGCCTCTAAACAATGGCCTTGTTATTCTAATGGTTGTCAAACACTGCCCTCACCATGTATTTCCCATTGCTATGATTGTCACAATTTTCTTGATTTATACTGATAACTTAGGCTTGATCACTGTATCTTTCATTTCTAATGCAAGCAAAACGCTTACCTTTGACACCACCATTACCTATTCCTCATAGCAGTCAATCTTCAATGTATCATATGACTGCTCTATGATTGCTCAGTCACCTTTAAGACTTGATGTTGCTCCGTATTTCTCTATGATCGCTCGAATTTGTCACTGTTTTGTACTCCATGCAAAGGTCTATTATATGTGATTGTAGATATTTAACAATGAGCCTGTTGCATTCAAGTGTGACTGGGACTTTGTGACCGTAGTGAAGTAGTGACTATTTCCTAGTGTTTCTACCTATCATACCTTTACTGTCATAGTGACCCTTTCAGATTGCTATAGAAATTATTCTACTTATACCTTGCTAACACTATTTTTTTTCAAGTTGTTATTGATGGCTGCAATTTTATTTTGATGTCTTTCAAACTATACCTCTGAGATAGGTTACTATTATGTTGTTGTTCACTTTCCTCTCAATGTCTTCTTGGTGTATACTTTGGTTTGGCTATGAAGGTTGATCCTAGAAACACTGTATTTCTACTTTGCAGATACAAGATTATCTTTTTGGTAGCAATGTTATTGATGTTGGCAAATGCACACTCCAATGAGAAATTGTAGGTGATTGAAGGTATTGTCATTGATGGCAACCTTACAATCCTATGGCATCGGCAGACACCGGCACAGGCACAGACACCGACACCGGCAACGAAAAGATGATTACCGGCACCCTGGCCGACAAGATTTTATCTATTTTATTTTGTATTTATTTGTAAAATCTTTTTGTAAGCCGACAAGGCGAATTGTAATAGGATTCATATAAGTATGAGATCTTGTAGATCATTTAAAAAGATGCGGATATGGTTAGATTATTGCAGAAGTAATATGTGAATATTAAGGCAGAGTTTGGAATAAGGTTTATGAAAGTTCCATGAGCTTAAACCGGTACTGAACCTGGCATAGCAGATGCTGATCCGAAGCAGTACATGATATTGGATTTACTTAATCCATTTTTGTAAGTTAGTGAGACTTCTCTTTTTGTATTTAAGCAGTGAGCTTTAGGTAGTTGGCCTTCCTGCATGTGCGGGCCCCTATTGTATTAGTAATATTCACTTATTGGCCAGTGAGAAAATATTGTGGGTCACAAATCCCACTGAGGTTTTTCCCACACTGGGTTTCCTCATTAAAAATATTGTGTTATGGTGTGCTTTCTATGTTGTAGTTGTTGTTCTTATTTAATGCATTAATTCTTGTTTGCCGGTATATTGTTTTGAGATGCAATTCATTTAATAAGTTAAGAAAATCCATTAACTGGCAATATACTGATTCACACCCCCCCCCCTCTCAGTATCTTTGGGAATCCTAACAATTGGTATCAGAGCCTGGTCCTCTATTTTCAAAAGCCTAACAACTTGAGGAAGATTCTAACACCGGTACAGATGGATAATTTGACAAAGCAACTAGAAATATCTCTTGCAGATTATGATGCAAAAAAGTTGAAAAATATGAAACTTGAAGATGATCTGAAGGCTGCATAGGAAATCATTCAAGGACTTTAGGAGAATCTCACTATTGCTAGGAACAAAAGAAGAGAACTTCATGAGAAGATACAGAGTGATGATGATGAAAAAGAGACTCTTAATGATCTGGTAAGAAAACTAAAACAAGAGAATATGTCATTGAGAAATGAGATGCAAGACATGACCATGAGATTTTGTAAAGACACTAAAAATAGAAATAAGAATGAAGATGACTTGGCTAGAAGAATCAATGATGTTGCAAATGAAAATATAAGACTCAGTCATGAGAATGATATGTTAAAAACAGATATGATTTACTTGGAACATGATAAAACTGAACTCATGAGATAGAAGGATTTCTTGGAAAAAGAGTTGGCTATTGCAAATCAACACAAGGAGAAATTCAAGAAAAGTTCAGAACAACTTGATGACATGCTGAAAAATCATAAAACTAATGGAGACACTGGACTTGGCTCTGAAGTTGGTGAAAGCTTTGGCACTGCAAACAAACATGATCACAACAAATCGGTAAGACAACCTAATGCTTATAAATTTAATGGAAAATGCTTTAACTGTAACAAGTATGGTCATAGAGAAAATTAGTGTAGATCTAGAAACTATTAAAGCACAAATGCACCCACCGGTCAATGTTCTAAATGCAACAAACTTGGACATAATTCAGAAAATTGCAGAATGAATGTAAGATGTTATGTTTGTGGAAGATTTGGACACTTATATAATCAATGAAGAACACATACTGGCATAGGATATGGAGAAGCAATTCAAAAAAATAATGTGACTTGTTATGCTTGTAACAAAATTGGACATATTGCAAAATTTTGTAGAAGTAAGGCATCACCGGCAAATAACAAAGGACCCAGCCTGAAAGCTAAAGAGAAGGTTGAAGAAGTAAAGCAAGAATTTTCAAAAAAATGGATTAGAAAGTCAGATCAGAATGTTGATGTGAATACTCCTCCACCGGTAGAACAGAGTACCATTCCACCGACAGGAGATTCTTCATCTAACTAAGAAATAATCCCTTGGGGGTATGGAAACAAATGTAAAACATGCTAGTTTACCCTCGGTTGATGATAAGAAGATGAAATGCTTCTTTACCGGCAGATGAGTTAAGTTTTCACTTAACTGGCAAACATTAAATGTGGCAGTTGAAGGAAATGACACTATAAAGCAAGTGTTTTGCCTCTTTTTTCATTCACCAAGCATTCAAATTTCCTGAGAGCGCGAAAATCCTGAGCGAAGGCATCCACAGCGAGAAGTGAAGCAAATCATTCAAGCACTCATACCTAAAGGCAAATTAAGGTATTTATAACAATGGCTTCCTCCTCTACACCTGAATTCATTGCAAACCCTACTGTAGTTGAAGTTGTTAAGCGCCCTAGGCCCGTATTTAAAATCATTCCCAAAATTGCGAAGAAAGATGATACCCTAGGAGCATTCTCATAAATTCCCAAAGGAGTTGCTTATGTTGAGGATCCTAGAATCTACATGCATTGTCATATATATGAACTAGGAGATGATGAGATTAAGAACATGTACAGGATGGTTATATGTGATGAAAATGGAAATGTTAAACTGGAACACAAGATAATTGAAACCCTAGGTTTTGTGGAAATTCTTAGTATCCCTGATTTTTCGAAGGATGTTATAAGGATTGTGCTAAGCAGAGTACATGGAGAGTTCTTTTGGTTAGATTCAATTTATAAGATAACCAAAGATGCAATTAGGGGAGTGACAAGCTTACCTTCCACCGGTAGCAGGCTTGACAAGACTAAAAAGATTCCAAATGACACTGTAATAACCCTAACCAGCGCAACCTTTGATAAGAGTTCCCTAAGAGTAAATGATGTTAAGGATATCAATGTAAGGTTCATAAGCATGATTCTTGGATACAAGGTTACACATGCCAATAGGTTAAACTTTGTTTCCAGCTTATGTATCAAAAGTGCCTATGACATGGTAAACAACAATGCAAATATTGATATTTGCAAATGGTTGAAAGATGAACTGATAGACAATCTAGGGAAGATAAAAGGTGATAAGAAAGGTACATTCAGATTTGGCAACATGCTTGTATGTTTAATGTTATATATTACCAAGCAAGTTCCCGGTATTGGAAGAAAGGATTTTGGTTTTGACATACCGGTAGGAAAACAACTTCTGGACATACTCAACAACATGGGAGATGACAAAGAAAAGAATATAAATGAACATTTTCAAACACTAAAGGCTAGAATGAAAACTAGGATAAGGCTATCTCAAGCTATTGTTGACAAATATCAAAAGGAGACATGCTTTGTAATTAAGAAAGATGAAATCAAGATGGAGGCAGTGGTCCCAAGGACTATTTGGGTTACAAAAATGGGATATGAGGTAGATGAGAACATCATTGAAACTTATGCAAAAGCCCTCCTTGAAGCCCCTAAAGAACCAACAAAAAAAATATTTGGAAATGCAGAAACAATTGAAAGCAGTATTCAGTCTCAGAAAAGAATAAAGAAAATTGAATAGATAGTTAGGAAAGGAACAAGGCAAGCAAAAGCAATCAAGGAAGATGTATTGAATAAAACTAATATTAAGGAGAGTGACTTGGAAGGACTACAATAGGAAACACATCTTTCACTGGTTGCTACCTCCTCCGATAGTGAGATACCAGTATAGTTCAAAAGGGTAGAGAGAAAAAGAAAACCCTCACGGGCACCTAATCCTACACCAAAAAGAACAAGACAGAAACAACAGACAGTGAGGCCTCTGACAAGGAAGTTGACACCAAAGAAGAGGAAACAAAAATAAGCTGTTCTTCCACTTGACAAACTTTTGAGTGAGATAACTGAAGATGGCAAATTGTCAAACATCAGCAAGTTGTATAACACACTATCAGATGATGAAAAAGAAAGTATAGAAAATAGTGTTATTTTATATCTTGATATCTATAAGAAATTTTTTATGGAAGTTGTAGATGATATACCCAATGACTTGTATAGAAGGTTAGAAGCAAGAAGGGTAGAAATTGTTGAATTGGATAAAAAGATCAAAATTGAAAAACTACTTGCAGTTCACCTAGTGAACTCAACACAACAGATAGATGAATTAATAAGTGAGGCAAACCGGACAGTATTCTCAACCGGTCACTAGCATGTAGCACTAGTGGCAAGAAGAGTTAACAAGATATCAGAAGAAACTGCAGACAAGTGGGATATATTCTTTGTTGAAAAAGAGAAACAAGAAGAGCTTAAGAGACCAAAGACTTTTAAAGTCTATCAAGAGGAAAAGGACAAGGATAAGGGGAAAGGCAAGGTAGGTGGACCTCTGAGCATAAAGGTGACAGATAACTTACCCCCACCTTCCTCTAATACTCCACCAACACAAACTATTGATACTCCACCAACAATAGAGAGTATGGAGACAACACATGAATATACAAATCTTGATTCAGAAGTGTTGTACACAATGAATATCGACACACAAGAAGTAAACACTGTGGTTGATAAGGAATCAAGTGAGAAAAGAGATGTGGAAACTAAGCCACCGGTAGAAGACACAATAGTTGAGACAAATGTCAAAGATACAGTTGGAGACATTGAAATTGGGAGTGAGCAACAAACTAAACAGACAACAGATACAGGAAAAGTACATAGCACTGGTGTACATAATGATGTATCTATTGAGCAACCGACAACTGATAGCAATGAAAAATTTGTTGAGATACCGGCTGTAGACATTTTAGGAGTAAGCACAAAAAAATCGGTAGAAAACACAGAGTCACAAACAGAAAAAACGGGAGTGGATACCACTAAAAAATAATCAGAGGCACCATCAGAGAAACCATCAGTAGAGAGTACAGAGAAACAGGTAGAGCAACAAGATTCATAGGTACATTCAGAAACAGTACCACTGGCTACAACTGAAAAACCTAAACCTTTGGTAGTTGAAATGCAGACATAAACTGACCCTCCAAAGAAAGAGGAAAGAAAAGCTATTACCACCACCGGTGGATTACAAATTGTGAAGGTTGTTGGACGGTCATCCAGAACCTCTATGACTGAATTCAGACCAACTAATGTGACAGGGGTATTATTATATTCTATCAAGAAAATAACAGATTGTAATGCACTAGCATATAAGGCTATTGATGATACCTTACCAATTTTGAAGATGATTGCACCCATGTGTAAAATAGAGAATAAAGATTCTTTAGGCCAATTAGACACATTGTCTAAATACATAACCGACAACCTACTAACAATTGATCAAATCAATGAGGAGACATTCACAGAGAAAATGAATAAAGAGAAGGAAAAATTCTTTTAGGAGACAGTCAAGAAAAATAAGGAACATATGGATACCTTATTACCGGTACTAGGCAAGATAATTTTGGACTTCAAGAAATTGTACAGAGATACATGCAAAACAAACATTTTGACAGAAGATATAGATAAAGAGATCAGCATGGCTCAAAAGGAAATCAATGATATTGCTGACAACTTAATAGGTTCATCAGATTCAATATCGGTAGTAGAATAGAAAATTAACGGATTTGAAGAAAAAATAGAAAAACTTGAAAAAGATAAGGAAAGGTTAAAGTTTAAAGCAAAAGAACTTAAGTGCGGACTAAGTCCTAAATTGGATATCCTCATCTCTTTGAGAAAAGAGTTTTATGAGGCTCTCGTTCCAAGACTTAAGACATCGAAAGAGCAAATGCACTTTCTCACCGGTACAATCCAAAGGAATGAAGCAGCACTAAAGGACAGTGAAAAATTCTACAACAGTCTTAATGTTGCTTTAGCAGATCTTTATCAGATTGTAACCAACCGGTTACAGGGATAAAAACAAGAACTACACTCAATTGACATTAATTGACAACCTTTGTCATTGATGCCAAAGGGGGAGTAGTAGAGGATGAGAAAAAGAAATAAGGATAAAAAAATATGTATGACAAAAGAGATCATCTGCTCAGGGGGAGCACACAGTTTTGATAGTTTTGGTAAGACAGTTTTGGACAACATTTTTGGATACACTTTTGGCTTTTTCTCATGAGTGTTGCCATCAATGCCAAAGGGGGAGATTGTTGGAAAATGCACACTCCAATGCGAAATTGTAGGTGATTGAAGGTATTTTCATTGATGGCAACCTTACAATACTATGGTATCGACAGACAACGGCACAGGCACAGACACCGGCATCGGCAGTGAAAAGATGATTACCGACACCCTGGCCGACAAGATTTTGTATTTATTTGTAAAATCTTTTTGTAAGCCGACAAGGCGAATTGTAATAGGATTCATATAAGTATGAGATCTTGTAGATCATTTAAAAAGATGTGGATATGGTTAGATTATTGCAGAAGTAATATGTGAATATTAAGGCAGAGTTTGGAATAAGGTTCATGGAAGTTGCATGAGCTTAAACCGGTACTGAACCTAGCATAGCAGATGCTGATCCGAAGCATTACATGATATTGGATTTACTTAATCCATTTTTGTAAGTCAATGAGACTTCTCTTTTTGTATTTAAGTAGTAAGCTTTAGGCAGTTGGCCTTCCTGCATATGCAGGCCCCTATTGTATCAATAATATTCACTTATTGGCCAATGAGCGAGTATTGTGGGTCACAAATCCCACCGAGGTTTTTCCCACACTAGGTTTCCTCGTTAAAAATATTGTGTTACGGTGTGCTTTCTATGTTGTGGTTGTTGTTCTTATTTACTGCATTTATTCTTGTTTACTAGTATACTATTTTGAGATGCAATTCATTTAATAAGTTAAGAAAATCCATTAACCGGCAAGATACTGATTCACCCCCCCCCCCCCCCCTCTCAGTATCTTTGGGAATCCTAACAATTGTTCTTTTAATAACAATCTCTCCTTTCATTGACTGTTCTATTTGAATGTTATCATCTTTGATATGATCTGATACTGTGAGATGATGTAATATTGTTTGAGATAATGGTTCCCTATGCCTAGACTGCTCTTCCTGTGTAGATGATTGTGGATCCTTAGACTGGTATACATGTTGCTCATTCATCAATCATGCCTTCGAAGGGTTGTCTTTCTCACTTTTTAAACTGCAGTAATGCACTAAAGTCCATGGGTAGATAATATTCACTATCTTTCATGGTCTCTTAGTGCTCTGTGACTATTCTTAGTTGCTTATTGTGTATGAGATTGAGGGTTGCTCCTTGTTTGGACTGCATTATTTCATTAGGTCAATAGAAGATGATTGTCCTTTCTCACTAGACTGTACTAATGATTCATTACAGTGATTCATGACTTCACTCAACTGCTCTCTTCATATTGGTATGTTTATAATGTTTATTGTCTTATTGATACCATTCTTGCATTCTATGAAAGGTTGCACTACTATGTCTTCCTCATCTACCGGGGTTGCTCAAATCTATAAATACATGAATCTTGATTTGGTCCCTTCCTTAATCATCAAAGTCAAAGGAAATACACATATTTCTATTTGTAGGATTTTGTTGTAGCTTGATCTTTATGCTTTATGTTTGAGATGCATTGTTTGAGTTGATCTTGAATGCATTCCAGATGAACTTTTATTGGTGTGTGCATATTAATCTCATTGTTGTGATTACAGTAACTGTTGTCCTTCCTTCTGGCAGTAATCTTTCATTTTCCTCTTAGATGAGTACCTTTGTCATTGTTCTATGTCTCCTCTGTAATCAATGGCAATTCCTTTATGGTTTTGTCATTATAGCTTGTTCGTGATTCAACTATGATTGCTAATAAGCTCTGGCATGGATTAATACATGTCTTTTCTTCTAATGGTATCATTGATTATTAGAATCTCTACTCTATTTGATATGATCTTAAATCTGAGTCTGTATACTTGTCTTTACTCATATGATGGCTTTAGTCACCGGTTGACCATGGAATACAATTTTATTCTTTGTTGTATGTGTTGTCATTGGATGGCAGTTTATATTATCATTGAATGCCAATATATGGGACCATGGATACAGTTGTGTTCAATGTTTGATAGTTTATTAGTGTCACCCTATGAGTGACGACCAATATGTTGAGATCAACCCTTGTGGGGGCCCATTTTAACCCACATACTTGATATTTATGAAATGGAAACCTGTTCTATACCTGCACAGTGAACAAACAAGTTAGAAATTATTAGATGCTTTATTAAAATTATAGTGTGTTTGGGTGAATCACTAAATAATATGGATCTGTAAGTAGGGATATGTAGTAATATTCTTGGATGCATTGGTGAAAGGCATTAATATTTAGAGTCCTCTGAAAGAATTAAGTAAATAAATGCTCCAAATAAAGCACATGACAATTACAACAAACAAACATAATATAACTATTTACTGCAAATAAATAACAAAGAATAGTAGTAGCAAAACCATTAATTATATCAATAATGAATTATAATGTTAGATGGTACATGATACATCCTTGAAGTTACAGATAAATTACAAATTGACATAATTGATACCAATCTGCTAAAGATGCTATGGGTTTAGGGATCCATCAACACCCCCAAAAATATCGGCTTAATGTTGTGACAGCCAACTTGCTCCCCTAATGTTCAAGAAATATGAATCCATCAAAAAAGAATAGGATGGAAAATAAAAGTAGATTTACTAATAGAAAAACTACTTCCACCATCTTCGTACAAGATCAAGCCATCAAGAAAGAAAAGGGTGGAAATATAAAGGACAAAGAAAAGAAAGAAAACCTTCGAAAGTGTGTAGAAATTCCAAAGTTCCTATTTGAGGGCCTCTCTCATGCCTTATTCCACCCATCCAAATATTTCCAATTCCACCCATCCTTAGCTTGTGTGAAATTAGTCTCTGTTTTCCTCTGAAATTACATAACGGGAGGCTAGAAAATTTACAATACCCCCAACAATATATTTTCATCATTGTTAATATTTTTTAACCTAAGAAAACACATATTAGAATTCAGAAATGAGAACACTGCATTCAAAACTCTCCATGATCCATCTCTCATGCCTCTTTATAAATAAATTATGTTGTTGACAAAGTACTCCATTATTAATTAAAGGTGATGATTACATATCAAAAATATATATCCGATGTGGATTATGTAGACCCTTGAAATTAGAAATGACAACAATTGTTGCAACTTTGGGCATTTTGATGACAAAAATAATTTTTGATGCCTAATCCTACAACCTACTTTTACTCTTTCTACACATTTTGTTTTGATCAAGTGTAGATGATGTGTTTATGACTGATAATGATGTTGTTAATATTGTGGATAGCGGACTTTACAAATTTAGTCATGTAAGTGTTTGAGTGCGTTGGGTGATTGAAGATGGTATAGAGCTATTTCTCATTTGTATATATCTTCTTAAAGGATGGGTTTATGAAATTGAAACTTTCTTTGTATCAAGTTATCTTTCTCTGCTTCAGTGAATGAACATCTTCTCAGTTGATTTCTCTATTAAGAATAGTCATTTTTTATGTCTTCAAGCTTTTAGTCGACTGCATAAGTGATAGCCCTGTTATGGCATGGATGGTATTCAAATGGCAGATTGGTTTTCGATTGGTTCTTAGAATAAATGAGTGAAAATCTATGTGTCGACAATCATGACTTCTACAATCATGGATTAGTCTTCTAATAGTCGATTTTCTTTTTAATGAACTTGACAAACTAGTCGAAGACAGTTATGTGGTCGTTGTAGTCTATTAATAAAAACAGGGAAATCGACATAACATATATTATTATTTTTTATGATGAGATAATATTGTGATTGAGGAAATGAAGAGATAGTTAGGCTACGACAAAAATTTCTTTGTAACAGAGACAGTACACTCAAATATTTAGTTGAAGGTTGGATCTATGTTGGTGTGTAGGGGCATTTATTGACAACAAAGAGTTAATATCATTGTGATATGATAGACATTTCAAAAGGTTATACTCTGCAATAGATGAGTTGTGTTTTGTATTGAAAGCAGAGGATCATCTATGTGTGTTTTTATTTTGTTTTAAAAGACATTTAATATTTGTGACATCAGTGAGATGAATTATGTTTGTTAGTGAGACAAATTGTATATGTCAGTGAGACATTTTGATTAAGCCGGTGAGGCATTTCTTGAGAGTGGTTTTTATACCCCAGAGGGTTTTCCACTCATAATTTTGGTGTTATCATTTTTTCTTATTGTGTTCGTCATTTGATAAGTGTTCTAAGTTAATTAAATTTATAAGACTCAAGTCTTATTATCAGTACTTCTTCCTTTTATACAATCAGTTTATTGACATTAACCTGCAAGTGTTAAAAATTTATTTTGTTTTCATTGTCACTACTTCCCCCCCCCCCCCTCTCAGTGACAATAGTATTCCTTTCAATCGGTATCAGAGCAGGTTGTCATGCAAGGGTTTAAATACCTAGGTTGATCCTATGTGTGGAATACTATTTTTCATGGCTCAAGAAGGTTCTTCTGCTTCCAAGGCACCTCTGTTTGATGGTACTGATTATGCTTTTTGGAAGGTAAGAATGCAAACTTATTTAATTTCTTTGGTTGTGGATATTTGGACTGCTATTGTCAATGGATACCCTATTTCTCAAAGTATACCTACTAATCCTTATGGAAAAAGTGTTGGGAATTCGGAGGAATTGATTATGTTGCATTGATGTTTGTCATTAATGTCAACACTAGCTTGTTTGGCTATCTACCGGGTTTTGGTAGAGTGGTTGGATTGTGATGTTTATCTGGAGATCATCTTCGATATTCTCTGGTATGTTCAAATTGATGGAATTGGTTTGGTTTAGTTATTCATGTCGTTTAGATGCGTGTCACATTCAGTTGGTTCAAGATTTGGTGATCTGGAAGCTATAATAAGTTCTAGTTGCTGGCAATTGACACTCATTTGGTTTAGTTGTGTTGTCATTGATGGCAACACACACTATTTTGGGTTGGTCACTTGGTCGGTACCCATCACTATTCATTGTTTGGAAACAGGCATTCAAGTCATCTAGCACAAGGAACTGGCACCGGCACCGGCACCGACAGACAAGGGAAACCAACAAACTAGGAACCGATATATGAGGCCGACATGGGAGATTGATCCGGAAAGTCTACACGGAAACGATCAAAGGCATGGGTCTTGAAGTTCAATGAATTTATTTTTGTTTAGGCCGACATGTAAATAAATTGTAATATCATTGTAAGTTGACATAAGGTATTTGTGTTTATGTTTGGGAAGGGTATTTAAGTAAGTCCGGTTAGGATATTTTGGGAATGTAATGGAATATGGTAATGTGATATTGTGTGAGCAATCTTGATCGACAGAATGCGAATGTAATATTTTGTAGTCGGTCTTGGATATTGGTTTAGAGGTTTTGGAAGCGAAGCAAGATACTGGTAAGGGAGGACACAATGAAAACTGGTATAGACTGTGCTATAACCGGAACTCATCCAGCATAGCAGATGCACCTTCAGAGTTCATAATTTTGTTTGTAACTCCATATTTGGTGTTTGTAGTCAGTGAGGCTCCTTTTGTGATGAGAAGTGTGCTCTAGGTTGTTGGCCTTCCTACATGTGTAGGCCCCTATCATAATATTTATTCATTTGGCCAGTGGATAGATATTGTGGGTCACCAATCCCACCATGCTTTTTCCTCTTTGAGGTTTCCCATGTATAAATCTTTGTGTTATAGTGTACGCTCTTGTGGTTGCTTCATTTCTATTTGTTGTTATATTCTTTTATGGTTACCAGTTATTGAATTGCATTGTTGATAAGATTAAAATTGATTATACCAGTAGAACACTAATTCACTCCCCCCTCTCAATGTTTTTGGATTCCAACACTAGTAAGCCTTTTGGTTACCGGTAAGGGTTCTACCAACAAAGCTTTGTTGAAGATCTTTTGATGGATTTGATAAGTGGTGTTGGTGCGGCTTCTAGAAATTTTTTGGGATGTTGATGGTTATCTTGTTCATGTATCAGTTGATCGGTGGTGTTGCATTTGGTTTATGGCGACCTATTTTAGGTCCGGACCTAATGCTATTTTGTTAGGTTATGGACCAATTTATGTAACATTTTGGTGGATGCTCCCGATACATTACCAGTTGGATTTATTGTTTGGTTAATGTTGTTTTGTTCTTAAGCCGACTTGGATTGTCATTGATTTGCGGATTTATGTAATGGATTTATTGTATTATCTTTTAGGTGACTGACCTAATTTTTTAAGTCTTAGTTTGGTATAAATATGATGTAAGATCTCTTTGTAAATCATGGGATGGATGATGATGCGATTATCTATGTGTGAATAATATTGCAATCATATGTAAAGGATTTGGTCGATCATAGGTGATCAAATTGGGTTTGTGTAAGAGGTTTAAGACCTTTGGAATTGAGCTTAACTAGAATTGTACTCAGGCATAGGAGATGCTATTCTAGCAGTTCAATCTTCTTTCCGGATTGTAGTCCAAAGTTTTATGTAGTCAGTGAGGCTCCTTTTGTGATGAGTAGTGAACTCTAGTCTGTTGGCCTTCCTGCATGTGCAGGCCCCTTGTTTGTATAGTTATTCATCTGATCAGTAGATAGATATTGTGGGTCACAAATCCCACCATGGTTTTTCCTCTTTGAGGTTTTCCACATATAAATTTGTGGTGTTATGGTGTTGATCTTTGTTGTTACATTATTACTTCTTGTTATCTGCTTTTATGTACACCGGTTGTTAATTTGTTGTGTTAATAAGGTTAAAATTAATCATTCTGGCAGAACACTGATTCAGCACCCCCCCCCCCCCCCGCCCTCTCAGTGTTCTTGGATTCCAACAATTGGTATCAGATCCAGGTGCCTCAGAATAAGTCTTAACAGCTTGAGAAAGTTCTTGTATGTAGAATCTATGGAGATGAGTTTGAGGAAGGAACTTCAAGTAGCACTTGAGGATTATGATGTTGAAAGGTTGAGGAATATGAAGCTGCAAGATGAGCTGAGATCTGTGAAGGAATTCATCTTTACTCTGTAAGAGAGGTTGTCATCTGCACAAGCTAAAAGGAAGGAACTATGTGATCAATTACAAAATCGAGATGATCGAGAGAAGAATGCTCTTAAGGAACTATGTCAAAAGTTGAGTCAGGTAAATGTTGTCATGAAGAATGAAATGCGAGCCCTAACCATGAGGATGTCCAAGGAGATTGAAGATCGGAAGAAGAATGAAGAAAATCTTGCCAAATCTCTGAAAGATGGATCTAATGAATGCATTAGGTTGGCGCATGAGAATGATATAATGAGAACTGAAATAGTACAATCACATAATAATGAGAAAGAGTTGGAAAGAATGATGATAATCCTTGGAAGTGATTTGGATGTTGTAAATGAGTACAAAGATAAGTTCAAGGTTAGTTTTGCAAATCTTGATGAGTTATTGAAGAATCAAAGGGATAGTGGAGACACTAGAGGTCTTGGATTTGAGCATGGAGAAAGCTCTAGTACTACAAATCAGGATGATACATCCGGTCAGAAGAACAATCAAGAGAATCCAATAGACAACCGGAATAAGAGGTCATCAGTAAGGCAGCCCAATGCACATAAATTTAATGGTAGGTGCTTTGTTTGCAATAAGTTTGGTCATATGGAAAGTCAATGCAGAAATAGAGTCAATCAGAATAATAATTCAGGTATCGATTAGTGTTTCAATTTCAAAAAGTATGGTCATAGGACAACATATTGTAGAATGAATGTGAAATGTCATGCATGTGGAAATTTTGGACATATGGCTAATCAATGTAGATTGAGAAATGGTCAAGGTTACAACAAGGCAATTCAAAAGAACAATGTCACTTGTTATGCATGCAACAAAGTATGACATATTGCTAAATTTTACAGATTCTAGAACCTACTGGCAGGAAATGACAAATCTAATGAGAAGGGAAAATAAAAGGTTGATTATATTCGAAAGGAGCATGAGAAGAAGTGGGTTATGAAGTCCAAGGATCAATCGGCTAAAGCATATACCTCAGTTACTCAATCGGCAGAGCAGAATGTTCCTGCACTGACAGGAATCTCATTCG
This sequence comes from Cryptomeria japonica, assembly GCF_030272615.1. Lineage (NCBI taxonomy): Eukaryota > Viridiplantae > Streptophyta > Pinopsida > Cupressales > Cupressaceae > Cryptomeria > Cryptomeria japonica. The sequence continues at coordinate 436,248,873 of NC_081407.1, read as the reverse complement.
GTAACTAAGGCATTTGTCGTAAGGGGAGGCAAATTGATGACAAATCTTGCATTTCCCTCGGCAGTGGTCTAAAAGCCTGTTTCATATTTTGGAGAAGTTAGTTTGAAGGTTAATCGGTGAAGATTTTTTGGATCTTGGATCTGGTTTGGTTTACCGGTAAGTCACTTTGTGAGTTATGGTTTGGTCATACTGTTAAGTTCTTTAGAATCTTTCGTAGTGAATTGGAAAGCTTGATCTTAGATGACATGAAGGGGTATTTCTTAGCTATTCAAATAAAATAAAAGTATATAGATGTTATAACAAAAGATTGCAGAGAGTTGTGGAGAGTGTTAATGTCAAGGTGGATGAGTAGTACAGAGGTCAAATCAGAACTTATGAGAGAGAAACGAAAGTGGAAATGATCTTAACTGATCTGGTAACACCTGTACCAGAACAAAATGTTATGTTGGCCATTTGGTTGAATTGATTATGTGTTACATTGATGTTTTTCCATTGATGCCAACACTAGTTGTTTGGATGCTTTACCGACACCCTTCTGGTCCTGGTAGGTTGAGTAGTTTCTGGTTGGTTTGGATCTGTTGGCAATTGACACTCATTGGATTCATTTTGTTTTCATTGATGGAAACAAGATATGGTGGAAGTCATAAACTGGCACTAGGAAGCATATACCAATAGATACCAGCTTTGGAGCATTCAGGGCTACACCGACACCAACATCGATACTTCTTTGGAAGTCGACATCAAGGAGGATTTACTTAAATCATTTTATAATTAATATTGTCAAGGCCGACATTGAATATCTTTTGTAAATGTATTGTAAGCCGACATAAGGTATATCATTTGTAATGGGTATATAGGTCAGTCTGCTAGGTTACTTTTGAAAGAAAGCAAGATATATAAAATGTGTATAGGAGAATATAGAAGAATTGTATGATGTGAAATATATGTATGGAGATCATTTTGTATGCGAGTAGTATATCATGTAATGATCTATAGAAAGCTTGGAAAGAATTCTTGGAGGAGAAGAGATGCTGGTAGCAGTTCAGAGTTTATGAATCAGTACAGAGAAGAACCAGAACCAGAACTCTATTTGGTATAGCAGATGCATTCTTGAGTTCATTTTTAGTAATTTACTTTGGTAGAAAGCTTGTAGTCAGTGAGTCTCTTTAATGATGAGCAATATGCTCTAGGCAGTGTGCCTTCCTGCAAGTGCAGACCCCTATTATATGTAATACCTTTTCATATTGCCAATGAACTGATATTGTGGGTCACAAATCCCACCATGGTTTTTCCTCATTGAGGTTTTCCATGTATAAACTCTGTGTGTTATGGTGTTCATTTAAGTGGATGGTTTATTTGCTTCTTATTACATGTTAATTTTTTTACCTATATATATATATGCATGGTCTAGAAAGTTAAAAATTGTTCATTCTGGCAGAACACTGATGCCCCCCCCCCCAACTCAATGTTCTTGGATCCCAACAATTGGTATCAGATCTTGGTACCTCTAAAGAAGTTTCACAGCTTGAGGAAGATCCTGAAACCAGAATCTTTGAACATGGATATGGAGAAGCAACTTGAGATGGCTCTTGAGGGTTATGATGTTGAAAGGATGAAGAACTTGAAATTGAAAGAAGAATTGAATTTTGCAAATGAATTCATTCTTATCCTGCAAGAAAGGTTATCATCTGCTCAAGCCAAGAAAAAAGATCTTTTGCAGAAACCAGATGATGAGGAGAAGAATGCTCTTAAGGAACAATGTCAAAAACTAAGTCAAGCAAACATGCTCATGAAGAATGAAATGCAATATCTGACTATGAGGTTATCAAAAGATATTGAGGATAGAAAGAAGAAGGAAGATAATCTTGTTATATCTCTGAAGAAAAAAATTGATGAATGTGGCAGATTGACTCAATGAGAATAATTTGTTGAGAACTAATGGTACACTCCCAGAACAATAAACAAGAACTTGAAAGACAAGTAACCACTCTGAGAGATGATCTGACTACTGCAAGTGAGTATAAAGAAAATTTTAGGATCAATGTTGCACAGTTGGATGACTTACTGAAAAGACAAAGATAGATTGATGATTCGAGAGGACTTGGATTTGTACAAGGTGAAAGCTCTGGTACTGCAAATGAAGATCAGACAACCGATATGTAGAATTCGTCAAAATAGAGGAAACTGGTAAGGCAATCTAATTCTTATAAATTCAATGGTAGATGTTTTGTTTGCAATAAATTTGGGCATATGGATAAACAATGTAGAAATAAGGCAAATCAAAACTACAATTATGTTCCCGGTCAATGCACAAACTGCAAGAAATATGGTCATAGATCAGAAGATTATAGAATGAATGTTAAATGTCATGCATGTGGAAAGTTTGGACATTTTGCTAATCATTGTAGGTCAAGAAATGATAGTGAATATGTCAAAGCAATGTAGAAGAACAATGTTACATGTTATGCATGCAACAAAATAGGTCAAATTGCTAAGTATTCTAGAAGAAAGACTCAACCGGTTAATAATGATAAAGATAATGAGAAACGAAAGCAGAAGTTAGATGAAATACAACAAGATCACACCAAGATATGGGTTAGAAAATCTGAAGAACCAAGTGGAGATGGGTCTATACCAATAACTCCACCGGTAGAATAAAGTATTCCTCCACTGGCAGAAATTTCCACCAGTAATTGAGGCATAAGCCTTAGGGGTTGGCAAAGTCATTGATAAATTTTGCATATTACCCCATAAGAGATCTAAGGAGATTTGGAAAGAGATCTAGAGAATTGTGTTCATCTTCGATGAAGGTTCACCCGGCACATAATTGTGAAACCGACATCCTTAGGGTTGTTGGTGAAGCAAAGATTATAAAAAATTAGGGTTTTATTCACTAATAAAAGAGGGTAAGTGAATTCATTTTCACTCACCGAGAATTCAAGCATTTAGAGTGAAGTAAAGGTGAGTCAAGAGCGAGCAGAAGCATTGTGAAAAGCTTTCGAGCAGTTATCAAACTTCCACCGACATTTACATTCGGGTATTTTTCGACATGGCATCTAGATCTTCAGCTCCTACTTTTATTGCAAATCCCACCATTGTCGAAATCAAAGGTAGGTTAAGGCCAATGTTTAAGGAGGTTCCCAAAATTGTTCAAAAGGAAAACTCAGCGGGAGCATTTTCTAGGGTTATTGATGGCGTAATGTATGTCAAAGATGTGAGGGCATACATTCACTGCACCCTTGAGGATTTGGGCACTGAAGACATCAAAAGCATGTATCAATCTGTGATACTGGGAGACTCTGGAACCATCGAACGAGAATTCAAAGTAATTGAGGATCTAGGGTAAGCAATATTCTATACATCAAAATTCAAAGATGAGGTGATCAGATACGTTCTGAGCAAGGTTCACAACGAATTTATTTTTGTAGATAGGCCTTACATGATCACAAAGGAGGCAATTTGAGTTGTCACCCGCTTGCCTAGGGTCGGACAAGAACCTAGCAAGAAAATTACCAACACAGAGGTCAAAAAACTCACTGGTGCTACACCTGATAGAAGATCAACGAGGATAAGCACAATCACCGACATAGATATAAAGTTTGCAAGCATGATCATAGGTTACAAGGTAACTCAATCCAACCAATTGAATTTTATTTCTAGTTCATGCATTCATGTTGCATATAAGATGTTGAGGAATAATGTGAAGTATGATTTATATGAGTGGATGACGAGTGAGTTGATGTTAAACCTTGGAAAGATCAAAGGAATCAAGAAAGAGACCTTTAGATATGGAAACTTGACTGTTTGTTTAATGCTTTACTTCCTAAATGAGCTAACTGGTCTAGGGAAGAAGCATTGGGCTCATGACATACCGGTAGGTATGCAAATCAAGGAAGCTATCACTGGTCTTGGTATCAGCAGAGATGAGAAACTTTGGGGGTATTTTAAGACTTTTCAAGAAATTATGAGGCAAAGGGAAAGAATTTCAAAGAACATTGTGGAGAAGTATTCCACTAATATCTGTTTCATGGTAAAAATTGATGAAAATCTTATGGAAGCAGTTGAACCTAGACAAATCTAGATTACTGAGCTTGGATATGAGGTGGATGACAACATTTCTGAGCTCTATGCAAAGATGTTGTTAGATTCCCCATTAGATGATAAGACAAAACATTTTGGTACAACAGGAGAGAAGGATTTTGAAGTGAAAACCAATTTTAACAGGAAGAGAAGAGAGAAGAAAATAGAAAAGATGTCTGCATATGTACAAGATGTGATTTATAAGATAAACACTCAACTGGGTTCCAAATCAAAATAGGCTGCTAAACTGACAGAGGTTGGTATTGCTTAAGTGAAGAAGCCACAAGTTCACATTTCCCCTATTACTTCAGACTCTGATCTTGAGGATAATGAACCTCTGGCTTTCAGAAGGGTACAAAGGAAGAATGTGGCAAAACCACGGGTAGAGAAGAAGAAGGCAGAGCCTAGGAGGAGACTTGTTAGAAAGGTAACTAAGCCTACTACACCTCCACCACTAGTAAGGAAGCCTATGCATAAGAGGAAACTAGTCACACCGGCAACTACAAGCAAAAAAATGAAGGGTGATGATACTGGAACCGGTAAGACCACAATGATCTGTGTTGAGCTTATTGATGAAATTACAAAAGATGGAATTTTGAAAAATATATCAAAGTATTATGAATATTTAGAAGAGAATGAGAAAAATGAATTAGAAGAGACTATTTTGTTGTATATAGACATCTATAATAAATCCGTAATAGAAATTTTGAAGGAGATACCTTTATCCTTGTATAATAAACTTGAGGCTAGGAGACTTGGCATTGTCAAGAGGGATAGGGAGATCAAAGAAGTAGCACTTTTGGAATTATATGGTGTTGTAAATAATGAGGAAATGAAAAGATGTACTGACACTGCAAATAGGATAATCATCAATAGTAAATCTCAACAGATAAGCCTTATGATGGGTGATGCAGAGTACACGGCAAGAAATGTACTAATGGGCCTACTTCTTGGTTTATACACCCAAAGATTGATTTATCACTCCTAGGTGGTCCAATGGCTTCCTATATGGAAGGAATAATTTCCTAAGTGTGTTTCACACCCCATACTTCTCCTCAAGGTTCTAGGGACCTTACACAACTTTAACCAAAATTGGGTTTTGGGACACTTTCCCCAAATTTGACCAAAATATGGAAATTTGGCCTCCGGTCTACAAATCCTCAATCTAATGATTGGAATAGTTTACTTATGGCTAATACAAGGATAATAAATCATAATTTGGATTATGGGACCTCCACAAGGCTAAGAACCCTTATAGGGCTAGAGGATCCCAGTAGGTCTCTTTAGCCAGTTTATGGGCAACAACTTGCAAAACTTCCAAAGGACTAGACAAAAAAATCATTGTTTTGGACACCCTTTTTGGACTTACAAAATATTCCAAAGTTGCAAGAATTGAGTCTACTCCAGCATACCCTAACCCTTGCCATGCTCACAGACCTAATAGGCCTAAATAGGCTTGGTTAACAAAGTAAGTATCAAGGAATGGGGGCATAGAACCAATGCAACACTTTAGTTAGGTCCTCCTACCTCCAAATGAACAGTATCCACTATTAAACTGGTCATCTTATTTATTTGGTTGACTGTTCACACAATGGTCTCATCTCTTAGGCTAAATACATAGAGATATTTAGCCTATAACTTGATGGTTGAGGCAACAAACAAACTCCTCTAGTCCTGAGCCTTTAGGGTCTTACTATATACTCCCCTAACTTGAATTTTCCAAGTGGTTGTGAGATTCCACTATAGAAAAGACAAGTTAGGGTTCCATCTCTGCACTAACCCTTCAATTAAGGGTTCCTAGACCAGTCAGAACAGAAAGAAGACAAAACCAATACTCCGGTCACCAAGTGAACTCCAAAAACAAGAAAATAAGAGATGATTCAATTTACCATAGTTCAATGCCTAGATTTTTGATTTGGTAATCCGTATTGTACCATACTATCTCAGAAAACAAAATTGCTTAGGAAATTCAGTGTTTCTCATTCAGTTCTCTACCCAAAACAACATTCGTTCACTTCCCACCTTCACCTTGAAGGTTTCACATTATTGCATAGACCCTTTCCAACAACTCTAACCACCTTTTGAATGGTTATTGTTGGTATTATGGATGTGTTGCATTGGTTTTGTCATTGATGTCAACACTTACCAGAACTGGAGATCTTTGGTTATGTTCACCGACATGTTAAGTGACTTATGCACAGTCACTGGTATTTGGTTTACCGGCAGGTTATATTGTTCATCGGCACAGAGGATGACTTGTTATCATCTGGAGATTACTTGGTTATGTCGAAGACATTGTTTGGACACTTGGTTTTGATGAATTGGTTATTGGTCTAATCGAGTTTGCATATTTGTTGTTACCGACAAATTGGTCTAGGTTATGGACCGGCAAGCATTATCTATTCCAAATCAGCACGACACATTATGAAGATGATTTATTGATTGGTTATTATTGTAAATGCATTGAGCTGACATGATGCATCACATATTGATTCATTTGTAATTGATTTAATTGTAATATTCTTAATGAGCCGACCTACACATTTGGTCTTAGGTTGTGATATATGTGTAAGATCTCACTTGTCAGATTATGTAGAGGAAGTGGAAAATGATTGTAACAAGGTATATGTGAATATAAGCAGAGCTATACACGCAGATGTCATTTGAAGATTCAAGGAAGGTATGAAGAAGACAATCAGAGCTTAACCGGTACTCAATCCAGCATATGAAGATGCTATTTTGAGCAGTACATTATCATTGGATTTAACCATCCAATTGTAGTCAGTGTGACTCTCATTTTATAATTGAGTAGTGAGCTCTAGCCAGTTGGCCTTTCTACATGTCCAGACCCCATTTGTACACACATACTATCTACAGTAGTATCATCTGATTGTGGGTAAGTTTTCCCACCGTGGTTTTTTCCCTTACAGGGTTTCCACGTACAAATATATGTGTTATGTGTTGTGGATGTTACTTGTCTTTCTGTTTCATGCATTAAACTTTACCGGTACTGTTATTAATTGTTAAACTATCAACCGACATTAAGTTTGGTTTACCGGTATTATGCATCAAGTTTGATTAAGTTATATTTGGGTTGAAATTAATAGACAACTAATTCACCCCCCCCCCCCCGCCCTCTCAGTTGCCTCCGGGTCCTAACAGTTATGACTATTACAACCAAAATGCAACTTCTCAGAGCAATATTGCAAAAGTTGTTGACAACATTTTTGACAATTTTGCAACTTTTGGCAATTTGCATCCTCCAAGCTTCAAACATGTTTAAGATCTATTCTATAGTCATTTATTTGCTAAAACAATATCAAAAACACTTATGACATCCTATTCTAAGGTCCTGTTGGTCTAATGAGACCCAAGGTTGTCTTAAGGTACATTTGGGACTCTTAGCCTTACAAATTGGACCAATAAAAAAATATTAGGTGGATCCAAAGGATCAACACCAAGATTACACCCTATTAACCTCTTACTACAACCTAGTGACTCTTCAAAAGTATGAGATATGCCTTGGGTTCCCTGCACTAATGGGGAGAGTAAATGATGTGGTAAATGAGACAAGTAATGGATGGACCAAATTCTTTCAGAAAAACCCAGACTTTCTCACATCTCAAGAAGAATTTGCAAGGGAAACAACTTCCACCATTCCTGACTAATCAAAAGGGAAAGGTATTTTGGGCAGTTCAACTCCAGTTTTGACACAATCGGTAGTAACTATAGATTCTTAAACACAATCAACAGTTAAGAAGAGTGTACAGTCTGTACCAGCACATACCATTTTTGAACAAAGCAATGTATAGGACACTACAAATTATGTGGATAATACTCCATCGGTAGTAACCGACACTGCACCAAGTGGCGAAGCCACCGGTGCAATAGAGGTTGAGATGGATAAGGTAAAAGCCACCGAGTCCATACTGGCAGGTAAAACTAATTCCCCGGCAAAGGTTTTGGCAATTGACACTTCTCAAGTTGAGAAGAAATCAGTCTCTGAGTTGAGTCCAACTGAATTAATGATGATGGCTACTTGGAAATTACTGAAGGGAGGTACTGCAGATAAAGGATTAATTGATCAATCAGTCTCTGTGTTGCACAGATTATTACCTGACTGTCAAATTGAAGATGGAGCAAGCCCTTCTGGTAGGCTCAAGACTCTAACAGACCACATATCCAACAATTTTCAATCTTTGAGGCAGATTGCAGATCAACAAGATTTGGACAATTTCACAGCAACAAAAAGAATAGCTTTTGATGAACTTATAGAAATAGGGAAGAAGAAAATTGAGGACAAACTTATCCCTATTGAGGTTTGTTTAAAACAATGTACAAATATCTACAGAGTGTGTTGTAACATAGAAAGTCTTACAGCTAATGTAGATAGTAGATTGAAGGAGTTATATGATAAGATAACTAAAATTGCTAACTCTTTTGATGGATTGACTACACTAACCACATCTGTTGATGGACAAATTTTGTCCTTGGAGAACCAATTTTTTTCTTTTGAGAAGGAGAGAGATAAAATCATGAGAAGAGCAAGAAATCTAAGAGGATTGGTAAGTCCTAGACTAGATTCATTGGGTGTTCACAAGAAAGAGTGCATGGATATGATAGCTAAACCCACACTGATAGATATCCAAGAGAAAGAAACAATTGCCCACTTACTAAGTGGACTTGCATCTATTTCTGATACTTTCAAATCCGGTTGGGATACATATCTTCAGTTATTGCAAAAAGGCATACCCGAAAATCCTAAAGATGACTAAGCTCCAGTGAAACTAACAATATTCTTTTATTCTTTCAATTCTTTCACCGGTCTTTGGCATTAATGTCAAAGAGGGAGTATGTTCATATGTGAAAAATATCAAGGAAACACATTTCAAATGGAGTGTATTGCTCAGGGGGAGCATATCGACAGGGAATCCATTTTTCACATGAGTGTTGTCATCAATGCCAAAGGGGGAGATTGTTGGCAATTGACACTCATTGGATTCATTTTGTTGTCATTCATGGCAACAAGATATGATGGAAGTCATAAACCGGCACTAGGAAGCATATACCGACAGATACCAGTTTTGGAGCATTCAGGGCTACATCGGCACCGACACCGGCATCAATACTTTGTAATAGGTAATTGGTATATAGGTATACTTTGTAATAGGTATATAGGCATTGAATATCTTTTGTAAATGTATTGTAAGCCAACATAAGGCATATCATTTGTAATAGGTATATAGGTCAGTCTACTGGGTTACTTTTGAAAGGAAGCAAGATATATAAAATGTGTATAGGAGAATATAGCAGAACTGTATGATACAAAATATATGTATGGAGATCATTTTGTATGCTAGTAGTATATCATGCAATGATCTATAGATAGCTTGGAAAGAATTCTAGGAGGAGAAGAGATACCGGTAGCAGTTCAGAGTTTGTGAACCGGTACAGAGTAGAACCAAAACTAGAACTCTATTTGGCATAGCAGATGCATTCTTGAGTTTATTTTCAGTAATTTACTTTGGCAGAAAGCTTGTAGTCAGTGAGGCTCTTTAGTGATGAGAAGTATGCTCTAGGCAGTGTGCCTTCCTGGAAGTGCAGGCCCCTATTATCTGTAATATATTTTCATATGCCCAGTGAACTGATATTGTGGGTCACAAATCCCACCGTGGTTTTTCCTCATTGAGGTTTTCCACATATAAAATTTGTGTGTTATGGTGTTCATTCACGTGGATGGTTTATTTGCTTCTTGTTATATGTTTATTTGTTTATCGATATATATGCATGGTCTAGAAAGTTAAAAATTGTTCATTTCGGCAGAATATTGATTCACCCCCCCCCCCCTCTCGGTGTTCTTGGATCCCAACAGGATCCGACATGATCCGGTAGGCTCCGGTATGGATTGGTTATGGAATTGTCTTATTCATGATACTCATGTTCATATTTAGTTAGTTGGTCTTGGTCTGGTGATCAGATGATATCCTTTTTTCTTGGAAGCTTGGCTTCTGATTCCAGGGAGGGTTTCACTGGTAGAGCTTTTGATGAAGATCTTTGGTGATATGCATAAGTGGTGTTGGTGCAGTTTTTGGTGGAGTTTCAAGATGTTGTTGGTGATCATGTTCAAGACTTGGTGGATGGAGATCATTGCTTTAGTGTATGGACCTATATTGGGTCCCGGTTGATCTAGGTTATGGATCCACTTAATGTAACGTGTGGATTGGACCTCTCGATGTGTTTCTGGGATGTCTTATATGTTGGATATTATTTGTTTGTTCTAAGGCCGACATGTTTTGTAATTATGTAAATGATTTATTATCTAGTGGCCGACCTAATTGTTTATGGTCAAGGGTTTGTATATATAGATGTAAGATCTCACTGTAGATCAGATGTAGGAATGGGATATGGATATGTAATGTGTGAATAATGTAATATCATTCAGGAAGAGGATTTCGTTGATCATTGGAGATCAAATTGGGTTTATGTAAGAGGATTTAGTCCTCTGGTATTGAGATTAACTGGAATTGTACTCAGGCATATGAGATGCTATCTTTGCAGTTCAAACACTTCTTCGAATTGTAGTTTGGATTTCTATGTAGTTAGTAAGGATCCTTTTGTGATGAGAAGCATGCTCTAGGTTGTTGGCCTCCTTGCAAGTGCAAGCCCCTCAATTATAATTCACATACTTATTGCAGAAGTATTATCTGAATGTGGGTAGACTTCCCACCATGGTTTTTCCCTTTACTGGGTTTTCCATATATAAATCTTGATATCATGTGGATGGTATTTATTTTGTGATTATTGTTTATGCTTAATTAGTTTAACTACTATTCCAATATTTGGTTTAAGCATTATGGTATTAATGTTTTGGGTTCCGATATTAAAGTTTTAATTGCTTAAGGTTTCGGTAATCTGTGACAACCGATTCACCCCCCCTCTTAGTTGTCTTCCAGTTATTTGAACTGTCTAACAATTGGTATCAAAGATTTGGTCCTCTCAACAGAAAGCTTAACCTCTTGAGGAAGATCCTATGGCGACTAACAGTTCAAGTTCACCCAGTTCATCTAGAGATATCTTTCGGAGAGATATTCCTAGGCTTGATGGAACAAATTACACAGTATGGAAGATTCAGATGGAAATTAATCTGAGATGTCTTGGCAAGGAGATTTAGGAGATCACATAGAATGGTGTTACACCTTATAATCTGGCATCTGGCAATCCTCCTTTGGCAAACCTGGATAAGGAGCTTGAGAATGATTGTAGAGAAAGAGAAGCCCTCTTGTGTGCACTTTCTAATCAACAAATAATGGGACTAATTGACAAATCATCTGGAAAGGCTATATGGGATAAGTTGGAGACTCTTAATGAAGGTGACCCTACAGTGAATATTGCTAAACTTGATGGTTACTGGGTGATATATGAAAACTTGAAGATGGAAGAAGATGAAAGGATCACTACATTCATGCAAAGGGTAAATGGGATTGTTATGGGAATTCAATGTTGTGGTGGAACTCTGAGTGAAGATGAAATTATTTCTAAAGTTTTGAGAGCCCTACCACTGGCTTACAAGATAAAGGCTACTGCTATTAATGAGTTGAGAACAATGGCTAATACATCTATTAACAGAGATACTTTGGTTGGGAAATTATCTGCTTTTGAGCTTGAAGAATTTGGACCTTCTGGAGCTATGAAGTCTGAACCTTCTTTTCATGCATCTACATCTGTAACCGGTAAGAAAGATTGGAAAGCTTTATATGCAAAGGAATTGGAAGATATGAAGAGAGAATATGCCGAGTTTGAGCAACTTGAAGCACTATTTGCTAGAAGAGTACCTAAAGGACTGGTAGAAAGTAAGTATGAAGTAAAAGTACCTTTTAAATGTTTTGCATGTAATAAGATTGGTCATTATGCATCTAGATGTCCTGAAAGGAATTCAAGATTTGAAGAAAGAGTTAGAAGATCTTTTAAGCCTAGCCCTAGATATCAAAACAAGTATAAGTACAGGAAAAACAGAGACAAATCATGCTACATAGCGGATCAGGAAAGCATTACTGATTCTGATGATCAATGGACAGAAGACTCTGCTAGTGATTCTGGAAATAGGAAGGAATGGGTGTTGCTAGCTATCAAGGAAGATGTTCCAACAACGAAAGATAATGTACCTAAAGAGAAGGCACTTGCTGCTAAAATTGAAGACAAGGATGAATGGGTAATTGACAATGGTTGTTCACATCATATGACTAGAGATAAAGGGAAGTTTCTATCTTTGCAAGAATTTGATGGCGGTCTAGTTAGATTTGGAGATGACAAAGCATGTATGATAAAAGGAAAAGGGATTATATCATTCAATTGTAAGAATAATACTGACAATGTTTATTATGTTGAAGGTTTAAGGCATAATCTTTTGAGTGGAGGACAATTGGTGGATAAGGGATTTCAATTACAGTTCAAGGATGGAAAATACAAAATCATTACCAGATCTGGTTTGGAGATTGCAAACGGTACACAGACAAAAGGTAATATATTTCATTTGAATTCCGGTGAGAAGACATGTTTGATTACACAAATCGATGAGAGTTGGTTGTGGCATAAAAGGCTGTGTCATGTGAATTTTAATTGCATTGTAAAGATCAATTCAACTAAGGTAGCTAGAGATATACCTAAGATTATGAATGTCAAATGGGGAAATAGGTCAGAACCTCTTTTAGGAGTATACAAGACAAATCTAATGATGTTCTTGATCTTATTCATAATGATTTGTGTGGCCCTACTAGAGTTAAAAGTTTTCAAGGTGATAGATATTTCATGCTAATCATTGATGATTATTCTAGAATGACGTAGGTTACTTTTCTAAATGAAAAATCTGAAGCATTTGAAAAGTTTAAAATCTTTAAGGCTAAAGTGGAAATTGAGACAGGATTGAAGATTAAATGTTTGACGTCAAATCATGGTGGAGAATTCACATCCGATGAGTTTAATAACTTTTGTGAGAAGCACAGTATAAGAAGACAATTTGCTGCTCCTCGGACACCTTAGTAGAACGAAGTTGTGAAAAGGAAGAACAAAACTATCTTGGATGCTACTAGAACAATGATGATGGAAGCTAGTCTACCTTATATCTAATGGAGAGAAGCAGTGAGCACAACGGTTTATACATTCAATAGAGTACATATCACATGAGAAATTGGTAAGACACCTTATGAATTATGGTTTGGCAATACACCTACAGTTAAGTATTTTAGAAGCTTTGGTGGTAAATGTTATATTAGGAGAGATGATATCATTGGCAAATTTGATCCTAGATGTGATGAAGGCATATTTCTTGGTTATTGTAAAGAAAGTAAGGCATATATATGTTATAACAAGATATTACAAAGAATTGTGGAGAATGCTAATGTCAAAGTGGATCAGATGAATAGAGGTCAAATCAGAATTTATGAGAAGGAACCAACAGTAGAAATGATTATATCTGAATCGGTAGCACCTTTACCAGAATAGAGTGTTGAACCAGTTACTCCAGCACTATCAACAAATTCTACAGTAACTAAAGAACCAAGAAGAGGAACAGAGAGTTAGAAAACTCCTAGGTATGTGAGATTGAATCATTCAGAAGATCATATCATTGGGGATAAGAACAATGGAGTGATGACAAGAAGAAGACTGACAACTAATGAGGTATGTTTAATTTCACAATTTGAACCGATATCAGTAATTGAGGCATGTAAAGATGAATATTGGTTGAAAGATATGGAAGAAGAATTAGATCAAATTGAGAAAAATAACACATGGACTTTGGTTCCCCGACCTAAAAATAAGAATGTTATTGGAACTTGTATACACCTAAAAAATGGTGTGAAGATAATTAATTAAATAAGCAATTATTTAATTAATCCCCCTTTCTAATTTAACTGAATTCATTAAGTAATTTGATTAAATTCCCCCTTTCATCTACTTATTAATAAATCTAAGGATTTATTTAATAGGTTCATTTTCATAATCCCCTTTGATTAATTAATTCAAATTAATTAATTTTCCCCCCATCTTCAATTAATTCTTCTAATCTTCTAATTAATTAAAACAAATCAATTTATGAGTTGTTGAGAATTAATTAGCCTTATTTGAATTTTAAATTCAAATTTACCCACATGCCTCCTAACTTCTAACCACCTAACCTAACCCCTTCTAAACATAACCCCTTCCATCTAACCCTGGGTTTCATTAAACCTACTCTTCCCTTGAGACACATGGCATTCTTAGGCCACATGTCCCATTTCCTTAGACACTTGCTCTCTCATGAGAAAAGCTTCTTGACACTTGTCACCACAGAGATGACAAATGTTCCCTTTCATCCAACCTCTTCTAGAAGCTGCTTGACACTTGTCACCATAGAGATGGCAAATGTTCCCTTTTATCCAACCTCCTCCAATTTCACCATTGATATCTTTAGACTTAATCTTGACCGTTGATTCCTGCCACCTCACCCCTGGCCTTGGAAATCCTATAAATAGACCCCATTTTGGAGCAATAATGATCCCATCTCATTTACATTTCAAGCATTGTTACTATAGGCATATGCAAGTTTAGTTTATCATTTGAGCATTGTTATCATAGCTTAATTGCATTATTTTAGCATATTTTCTAGCATAATCATGGAGTCATGTAGCTTAATCATTATCATTGCTAGCTCATGCATATTTTTCATTTAAATCCTCCATCTAGGTGTAGTCAAGTCACTGGAATTTGCCTAACCAGATCTGAGAGCAAAATTCATACTCGCATTTACTAGGAGGTGATAGATCGCTTAGCTATGGTTTTATCTTTCTTTGCTTTAAATTCATTAACCATGCTTGTAATGATCTATTGAGTGTTTTGTGTTGCAGCTACAGGTATACACTTCATAGGCACGACATTTTGGCGCCCACCGTGGGGCTGGAATCATCATTTTTGGCCTCTCAAGCTTCATCAACACTCATCTTTACTCAGGACAGAATCAAAAACTCGTACGAGCTCCTTTGTAGCCTCATACGAACTCCTTTATGATCTGGGATGACAGTCCATCCTGATTCATACGAGCTTCTTAATTGTCGTATGAGCCAGTTTCTTCATTCACACGAGATCTAAAGTTTTGTCGTATGAGCTGGTAAATCATGTCGTACAAGTATCTGCCTCTGTATTTTTAAATAAGTTACATTTTTAGGGTTTCAGGTTTTAATCCGACCTTTATTAATTTTAACCCTGACTGGTTTGTAAGATTTTTGGTAGCCTAACTCTTTTCTATAGGACGATTGTCGAAGATACGCTAGTCAAAGACATAATTCAAAATGCATCAATGACTACTAATGGATCTATTTTGTAGGTTGCCTAAAAGAATTCAACAAAACTTTGTGTATTTCTTAAAGTTTTTTTTAGGAACACTTATCTTTTGCTAAAGGAATGAACAATCATGTATTTCGTGTTTTTGATGATAGGCAAGTATGCTCTCACCTTTCTTAGGTGATTAGAAAGCTAGACTCATCTTTTTCTTTCATTAGTGCATATCTTTAGCAGGTCTGCCCTCCCGAGAAGCTAATAACTCTTAAAGCCATTATGGTCAGTGAGAGGGGAACGACCTAAGTGGGAATGACTAATGCCAAGTAATCCAACCCACTATAAAATAAATGTGATTTGATGAAAATCAAGTCAACAACAGTGCTCGGGAATAGCTCTCCTTTGTACCTTCGAGTATATCAAACCTTGGTTTTCAAGGCTGGGAGACCTCTTAATTAAGTATTATACCCCGACGCGCTGGACGGATCCCTTACTAGTACCGGTTAAATTAGAAGCTACCTGATTCACCTCCGAAAGGGTGATAATCTTTGTGCAAGAGAGATAGTAACTCTCCCAAGACACTTGCCATATCATGCCCCCATTAGCGTTTGGAGTCAGATAATACGACGTTGAGAATCCATTGCTTGAGACTCAGCAGCCATATTTTGATTAGCTATTGGGTGTGTACATAAGTTTGCAAGCAAAGGTTTTCTCTCCTCAACCAACTTCCTTAGGGTTTAGCATGCTTGGAGTCACTTATCATATCACGTGTTTGTTGTGTATTCATCCCTGAATTGAAAAGTCAGACATCTAAACTGGAAAACATAAGCAAAACATTAAACTTCAGTGATAAAAAATTGAACAAACAAACACTTTTTATCCCTGCTTTGTTATCTGTTGTACGAGTCTGGTTCTCTATCGTATGATCTAGTCATTTATCATATGGGATTTATCTTTTGTTGTATGGCTTAGTAAGGTTTGTCGTACGAGTAATATGTTTTATCATATGGTTCAGAAAGTATTGTCGTACGAGCCTCTGTTGTTTCACATGAAAATCTCAGTTTGTCGTATAGGTTTGTATCTTTTGTCATTTGAGGCTATATGATCTGTCGTGCGAGTCTCTATTTTATCAGTCCAGAGCTGTCGATTTGCATGACTTTTTCAGGTCTGACATTTTGCTTGATCAGTTTGTAGTAATCATAAACATCTGTTATTTGTCATTCTATGCTTAAATTGTCTTCTTGGTTTGCTTGGTCATCATCTGTCAAAATCAAACTTTAGAACATAAACAGCGTAAGATTTTCAAGTGCTCACCCTCAACAAGTTCAAGATCTAAACATCTCAAAGTGCATTATCACCTTCTTTGGTAAACTGATCACTCAAACATAGTTTCTCATCAGGATCCATCATCCTCTATCACGAAACTGAAATGTATGGTCAGGATAATCTTGTCCCACATCGTAAGATATATCATTCCTACTGGACTTGGTTTTTATCAAATCATCATCATTGCACTCCAAAACCAAAGATCGGAAAACTTGCAAACTTTTAAACACTTGAATCATCTTTTCGTGTTATATCGCACTATCACATTTACATTGACAATTGATCACTTACCAAAACAACTTTTGGACAATCGAACCCCTGAGACGGAAACAGAAACATTTGCAATAGCTGAAAATCATATCAACATGACATACCAAAGCAAAACACAAGAAGAAGACATAACAAGCCAACATACCAAAGCAATCAAACAAGTCCAAAATCAAAATCCAACTATGTCAAAACCTCACAAGGATTCAAATACATCTCCAAAGAAATGTGGTTCTTTTATGCAACTCTTAAAGATATCCCTAAAGGATTTGGCTAACAAAGATCAAAATCGTGCACCTATGTCTAGCAATGGCTCATCCCTCCATAAGAAAATTCTCCAAAGGCATCCATTCCTACACCTCTTGAAAGCTTGCAAGAACCTTTCATGGCATCCTCACCAAAGAATACACCCAAAGATGAAGTTCCCCAAGGGATATCCATAATTGTCATCAAGCCTATTTCAGAGGATCCTATTCAAAGCTCA
This sequence comes from Cryptomeria japonica, assembly GCF_030272615.1. Lineage (NCBI taxonomy): Eukaryota > Viridiplantae > Streptophyta > Pinopsida > Cupressales > Cupressaceae > Cryptomeria > Cryptomeria japonica. Next base: position 436,231,409 of record NC_081407.1, on the reverse strand, counting down.
TCTCCTTCATATCCAAGCATTAATTCATTGCAACATCCCCATAGCGCTTCCTTGCAAATTGAAGTCCTCATTCATAGAACGCTCATTAAACGTGTCCTAATAAATGGGGGAGCTGGCTTGAACATTTTCTCTTTGAGTCTCGTCCGCTCTTTGGGTTATTCAGAAGATGCAATTGATCCCCTGAAAAAGATCACCATTAAAGCATATGGTGAAGAAGAACATTATTCTAAAGGAATTGTGATGTTACCCATCAGCGTGGGACCTTTGCAAAAAGACACAACATGCCAAGTTCTAGACTTGGACCTACCATAAAATATACTCTTGGGAAGACCATGGATACATGACATCTGGATATTACATCAACATGTCATCAGTGCCTGAAATTTCCCTATAATGGGCAGGAAATCACAATATCAGCAGACTCAAATCCATTGCAGTGTTGTACTAATCTGAAATCAGCTCAAGAGGTCATTGTTTCACATAACAGAGAGATAACATCTTCAAGCACACAATCCAAAGAACAATCATTTGTATCAATTTTGTCAAACATGGAAAAACAAATGCAGCTAAAAGATCGAGGGAATGGAGAATATTTACTATCATGGAAAAACAAACAATAGCAACTTGAAATTGAAAGGGAAGAAGAAGATGTAGATGTTGATGTAGTTCACACGTATGCAGGACAAACATTAGGAACTAGCCTATTTGAATCAGAATCACATTCTGCTGACATGGACTTAACCGAGGACGATCAGGAGCTACTTGTCCAAGGTCATTCTGACAAGAGTACTATTCTAGATATGGAAATACATATTGAAAATTCTGACATCTCTATCATGACCCCTAATATCTTTGACATAATCCAACATGAGGATCCTTTATCCTTGATTCATCCTAAACCTATGGATTGGGAAAATGAAGGACATACCACCATTGATACCTTTCCTAATGACCATGCCATATCTTTATATCTTAATGAAATCGAACCCATATCAACTCTCACCAGGGATTCTGCTAATGGATCTTCAAGTCAAATGGGTGTTAAATCTCCTAGTTGCAAAAGTGAAAATAAAGAAAACAATATCAAGTCTAATGCTAAAAACCATTTATTGGCAATATTGGACTGGGAAAAAGTAAAAATAAATGACGCATTTAACGGTGAAAACCTCCTTGAGGCACCAGAAGATTTGACAACTTACCTGAATACTATCAAGAGAGGTCATCTATTCTGATGGAAATAATAGAGGCAATTATCATTGGCACAACTGATCTACATCTAGCAATCTCTCTATCAAAACATGAAGTACATAAATATTTGGAACCCTTCAAAGGATGGCAAATCAACTTTACCTGTTCATATACAGACATTACAGGGTTCGATCCATATCTTACAATACATCACCCAAATATCAGTCCAGGAGAAAGCATCAATAATGGAACACATCATGGATCAGGATCAAGCATTTTATTCATCACCACAAGGTCATACAATTCTAGAAGCATACAAATTAAGCTTTCCATGCACCAATAACACAGAAGAATATGAAGCTTTGGTTACAAGTATCAAAATGGCTATAGAATGGAATATTACACAACTTCAAGTCTTTGGAGACTCTCATCTCGTCATTAATCAAATTAATGATGACTATCAAACAAAGGATGAAAAATTAATGCCTTATAAAAAGATGGTTGATGATATCAAGAAATAATTTATAGAAATACTTTATAGAAATAACTTTCTAGCAGATTCCAAGAAATAACAACAAAGCAGCGGATGCCATGGCTACACTTGCTTCTCTACTTCAGAAATAGGAAAATCAACAACGTTACGAATTCCTGGTGGAAGAGTTGTTTTACCCTGCTCATAATTGTCCTGATTCCCAAACTATTTGTCACCTTGTGGGGCATGATTCCTCTCGCTATGGCCAAACTTACACATACCTAAAAGATAACATCTTACCTCTTGACTTATCGAAGAACCAAAAGAGAAACTTTATTCGCCAATCCTCCCATTTTACTCTCATCGCGAATACCCTATTTAAATGAGGTCTAGACGGTACTCTCTTAAGATGTCTTGAACAAGAAGAATCTAAGAAGACCTTACATGAAGTCCATAATGGCATTTGTGGCACTCATTCAAGTGGTCTCACCCTTTCGAAAAAACTCATATGCTTGGGCTATTATCGACCGACTATGGAACAAGATTCTTTTCAGATAGCTAGAACATGCAAACAATGTCAGATCCATGGGAATTTGATTCATGCACCAGCACAAGAACTTCATGCTTTGGGAACATCTTGGCCTTTCTGCCAATGGGGTCTTGATCTCGTAGGAAAGAAAAAATCCTTCTTCATCTAACACAAATTCATCCTTGTAGCTACAGAATATTTCACAAAATGGATTGAGGCAGTACCTCTCATAAATATCACAGGAAAACAAATTGTTGCATTTATCTTAAATTATATTATCTATCGCTACGGAATACCAATGACCATTATCACTGATAATGGGCGGCCATTCAAGAATCAAGATGTACAAGAGCTATGTGAGAAACTCAAGATACAACACAGATTCTCCACACCCTACTATCTGCAAGGGAATGGACAAGCAGAAGCATAAAACAAAACTATTCTGAAAATCCTCAAAAATACAGTGAATGATGTTGGAAAAGATTGGCATATTCAATTGAACCCTGCTCTATGGGCTTACCATACCAGTATTTGCACACCAACAAGTGCCACACCTTTCTCTCTTGTTTATGGATCAGAAGCTATACTGTCAATAGAAGTAGAGATACCTTCTCTACGAGTATCATTAAAAGGTCTCATCCCAGATGAAGAATAGTGAGTATCTAGATTACAAGAGTTAGAACTAATCCATGAATGAAGACAAAATGCCTTTGATCATTTAAAGGTATATCAACAAAGAATGTGTCAGAGCTATAATCACATGGTCAAACCACGAATTTTTCAAGTAGGGGAACTAGTACTAAAAGAAAATCCACGCAACCAAGCAGATCGAGAAAAGAAAGGAAAGTTTGAACCAAACTGGTTAGGTTCGTTTGTGATCACAATAGTATTTGGATCAGGAGCATATCAGCTATCAACACAGGACAAAGATCAACTTAAAGAACCCATCAATAGCATGCATCTAAAGAAGTTTTATGTCTGAAAAAAGCAGAAAAATCCAAAAATATTGAAAAAAGAAGAAAAATCCAAAAACAGTGAAAAAGCAGAAAAAACAAAAAAAACAAATATGAAAAAAGTGCAATAAAAACAGACGGTGAAAACCTGGCAAACAGGTGCTATCTATCCGCTAGCTCTGCCATCTATTAGTTCATGCATATTTCCGCACTCATTAATTTTTCATCAGCGCTGATCATAATAAAGCCTTTGTACATACGCAGGCATTCCAGCTAAATCTCTCGCCATGGTTTGGATCATTGGGTATATCATAACGAATTTGTTTCTAGGCTTGGGACAAAATCTTGCACTTAGTTGGGGGTCAAACTTTTGATCAATTCTGAGCTTAATCAAATAGGTAGAACAATGGTTAGACAACTCTTATCAAGCAAAAACTGATACATATCCAACATTGAACATGAGACCAAATTATCAACCATCAAACTATCACAAAGTTAGTCTAAACGCATGGATGATATCTTTTGGATAATTATTTTAACATGATTGTTCAACTTTTCTATATTGATTTTCGCTATCATGATTTCTAAGTAACTCCAGGATATCTTTGACTAGAGGAACAAGGAAGAAACATGATATTTTTCTTGTCTGTTGTCTGAAAATTAATCATTAATATGTGCAAATTTGTCTCAGGACATGAGCATCGGAGTATCATTGAAGACATTTCCAATTTGCATATTGAAATGATTAATACTACCTATTTTATGCAAGCAACACTCAGGTCATCTCGGTTTAATTATGTTGGCTTGATGATGATTGTAATGTATTCATCACTTGTTGTCATTGATGAAACACTCTCACACACATATATGATAACATTGACTACCAGTGTAGCTTCAATTGGTTTACACTACCAACCGATATGTTTAAGGTCTATCTCCAACCGATACTTTGTGTCAATCGGTATGTGCCTAAGAGACAACCTGTGGTAACACTAAGTCGGCATCAGAATCAAGATGAAAATGAAGAAGAAGATCAAGTGGAAGACACTATAACAACAATTCACTAGTATTATTCCAACCGGTATTAAACTGCTCTAACCGGTATCTGTTTTTGTGATGAGTTAATAACACCATTTGTTTGGCGGTCATTTTTGTGATGAGTTATGTTTAAGATGTCTAGATTCACTGCACCTAGGGAATTGTGTTCCTATGGCCGACATAAGGCTATATGTCTATTTAAAGACATCGTAGAGAATCATTTTAATGATGATAAAAGATAGAGAGTTGTTATGTGAAAAGAGTGAAAAAGCTTTTGTTGAAAGGTGATAAGTGTTAAGATGTAGAGAAGTGTTGAATGTGCTTAGAAGGATTTGATCAAGCAAGTTTTGTGCTACTCAGAACAGATCAAGCTATTATTGTTGTTTTCTAATCATTACAACGGATTCAAATCCCTTAACCGGGTAAGCTCTAACAAGCTTCATTGTACAAATCCTCTAACAAGGTGATCCATTAGTTTGGATTCTCAATCCTCCAATGAGGTTACTCCTAATAGGGTAGTACTCTTAACAGGGTATAAGCTTCTAATCAAGCTTGGAATCTCTAACAAGATTTTCTCCTAGTAGAGCTCTTTGTAAGACCTTAACCGGTCAGTTTTCTATTACTACATATAGTTAACTTGTGAGTTCTATCTCACTATGGTTTTTACCTATTTCGGTTTTCCATGTATAAACACTTGTGTTATGGTGGATGTTGTTATTTCATTTTGGTTAGCACGTATTTTGTTTAACTGCTTGGTTAAATTCATCTACCAGTCAGTGTTTAAAGTATTGTATGTTTTGGTGTCACTGATTCACCCCCCCCCCCCCCCCCCCGCTCTTAGTGCTTTTCAAGTCCATCAATTGGTATCAGAGCCTAACTTCTTTGAAGCCTAACTGCTTAGAAGGGAATCTTGAAACTACCATGGGGGATAGAAGCTACTTTAAGATGCTTAGAGAACTAGAAGCTAGTAGAAATGAAGTTGAATCCCTTAGGGGCAAACTGAAGGCTTCTCAAGTCAAGAGGAGAGAGCTATCTGAAAAACTGTTAGAAATATTTGACAATAGTTCTTCAGACGAAGCTAATATTGATGCTTTATCAGAAGAAGTTGAGAAGGTGCAGGGTGAGAAATTGATTCTAAGGAGAGAACTAGAAGGTCTCACTATCTGCACGAGTCAGGAACTGGAAGCCATAAGAGTTGTTGAAGATCTTATCAAGGTAAGAGATCAGGAGATTTCAAAAATCAAACGGGAAAGAGACACCATGCATGAGGAATTAATAGCTGAAACAAAAGAAAAGGAGAACTTAAAGCTAGGCCTTGAGTTGGCATCATCTCTAAAAGAGAATCTATCTAAGCACAATGAGGATCTTGTCAATAAGCTTACTGAAGCCAATGAGAAACTGGAAAAGTTTATCAAAAGTTCTACCATGCTAGAAGAACAAATTCAATCACAGAGAATAAAGGGTGATATCTCTGGACTTGGCTTTCATACAACTGAAAAAGGTGAATCCTCTAGGACAAAGAGCAACTATCCAAAGAATAAAAATACTTCTAAAGTCAATAAGACTACCGTTAAGAAGGCTTTTAAACCCGTTTTCTTTGTTTTCCATAAGCCTGGTCATACCACAAATGTTTGTAGGAACAAACCTAACAAGAATGCAAGTTACAATATTAATGCTAGGTATGTGTCTAGAAAGTTTGAAGGACATTGCTACACTTGTGGAATGTATGGGCATACACATATTGAGTGCAGATATGGATCAAACAATCCTGTACCACACATGCATCCTAGACCATATGGTGACCGGACAAGGAATTTTGATAATCGGGTGAACAGGATCTGGCAAAGATCCTATGACAGCCGGTTTAGTCCATTCAAAATAGAAAAGGTAACAAATGTTGTGTGTACCTTTTGCAACAAAATCAGTCATGTGGCTATGAATTGTAGAAAAAGAATAGGAAGAGGAAATGCAGGACCCTGGAGATCATCTGGTATGGTCTGTCACCACTGCAACAAACCAGGGCACCTGGCAAAGTTTTGCAGAACCAGAAATAGCAAACTGGTCAACTCTACTAAGGATCGGAAAGGCAAGTAGAAATTGATGTTGAGGAAACAAGAGAATATATGAACTGGACATGGAAGAAGAAAAGCAAAGAATTTCCTGTAGAAGAAATCACTCCTTCACCCAGTGAAGAGAGTCCAGCACTAGTGACTTAAGCCTGTCTAAAACGGTTAAGGGGAGCATAACGGTAAAACATATTTCAAACCCCTTTTTGTAGAATAAGCGAGAAATAATCTTTTTGAATTTTGAATTTTGGTAACTTTGTGCTGACGTGTTAATCAACCAGTATTTCACTCAAGTGGCGAAATTAGGGTTTGTAACCTAAAAGTATGAGCATTTATTACGGTTGGTAAAAAGGATAAAAACAAGTTTTACCTTATCATTTTTACCCTAACCCTTTCAAAAAGAAATTGAAGCGATTGCAGAAGCAGAGTAAGATTGTCTTGGTGCGAACTGGAAAATTGCTTTATGATTAAGAGAAATCAAGCTGAATTGGAAGTTGCAGAGAAGCGAATGGGAGAGCATTTGAACAGTTCAACTGGGAAATAGAGCGATGTGCAAGACATTAGGTATTTTTTTTAAAAACATTGCCTCGATACTTGTTTATCTAGAATGGCATCTACATCTAAGTCTTTAGAGAGATTATTGATCATTGTTGAGCTTGAGGAAGTTGTAAAGGAAGAGAAAATTATGTCTTATAATGCATTGTTGCAAGTCCCAAGTGGAGTCATGATCGAAGGAGATTTGTCCAACTATATAGATTGCAAAATTGAAGATTTGGGAACTCTTCACATCTATACTCAGCTGAAATCACTATGTGATAATGAAGGAAAGATTGAAGCTAAATATGCTAGGGTTTTTGAAAAAGGATTTCATAATGTCGCCTACCCTCTTGAAGATTTTGAGGAAGATCACATAAGAATAATCCTGAGTCGAGTCCATGGAGAAAATATGTATCTGGAAAGGACTCACACGATTACCAAGGAATCCATTAGGGTTGTAATGGGTTATTGCTCAACCGGTAAAGTTTCTGAGTTGAGGAAAATTACAAAATACATTGTCTTCAAGCTAACCGGTTCTACCTTTGATGGGCGTGCTTTCTCTACTGACAATATCAGAGATCTTGTGGTGAAACTTGTAGCAATGGTGATAGGCTACAGAGTATTTTACTCCAGTAGACTTAACAGTGTTCCATCTGCAGCAATTCATACAGCACATAGTATGATTGTTGGAAGTGAATACTATGATATCTGTGAAGCTATCAGAGTCCAGCTATTTCTAAATTTGAAGTCCATCAAAAAGAACAATACTCAGAAGTTCAAGTTTGGTCAGCTGTAGGCTGGGTCATTTTTCTACTTTTAGAATTTTCTACCCAGTATAGGTGACATTGAACAACATTGAGGATGTAAAGAATACCTTTTCAACTTCCACCAATAGGTACTTTAATGAATTTCAGAAGAAAATGAGCTTGAGAATGAGGTTACCTGAAGATGTGGTAAAACACTATAAGAAAGACATAATCTTCACGGTTACCACTGACTTTTGCTTGATGAAAGCAAGAGAACCTAGTGAGGAAGAGATGGAAGCTATGAGCTACGAGGTCAATCATGACTTACTGGTTGGCTATGCTAATACCCTGTTAGCATCACCAATAGACAAAAAGAAGGCAAAATTGGACATTCTAGCAATCCAAGTTGCACCTGCTGAAATCGGTACTGCACCTGTAGCCAAAGCTAAAGGAAAGCAAAAGAAAAGTGAGGAAAAATATCCTGTGAAGAAAACTACAAGGGTGACTCAGAGTGTCCTAAACAAGAAGGAACCAACACCTAAAATAATTGAGAAAAAGGAGAGTGTACCAAAGAAGAAGAGGAACAAGAAACTAATTTTGCAACCAGAGTCTGAGGGAACAAAGCCCAATGAAGAACCTAAGAAGGAGAAGGCAACTGGCAAAACATCTAAGAAGGTAAAGGTAGTGCCAAAGGAAACTACACCACTAGATATTACCACCTACAAACCTGACACAGTATTTGAGAGAACAGTGAAATCATTGAGAAGAAACAGGTTTGAAAATGTTAAAGAACATTATGATTCTTTTACTATAGATGAGCAGAAGGAAATACTCCAACATGTAATAACTTTGTTAAATCACTACAGTAGATTTCCACATGATTTAGAGAAAGATATTTCAGTCTCTTTGTATAATACTTTGTTAGAAAAATGGGAAGAAGCCACTCAGTTAGAGAAGAAGATTATTGATGAAGTATTTGTATAGTATTTTCCCACATTATCATCAGAAGGAATTAGTGCTTTTACTGAGGAATACAAAATATATATTGATTTTAAAATAAGGAGATTGAAGCTTCTCAATGGAAAAAGGGCAGTTATTGAGTCAGATACTCACCAACTAGCATGTGTAATCAAACAAAGGGTAGAGAACCTTCACTCTGTCAATAAGGATGAAACCACAGATGATGTTTCTCCACTAGAAATGGATATAGAGGAAATTGTTCCAGCTGATATAGTCTATTCAACCAAGAAGAAGGATGACTCCACTATTCTTGTTGATGAGGACATTCAGGATATAGTGGACCTATATGAAGATATTACTGCACCAGATATGGATCCTCCTTCAATCATAGAAGTACAAGATACAACATGTGATCAATCGGGTACTCAACTAAAGGAGGTTAGTATTCCGGCAACTGAACAACTAGAGAAACCCCAATCTCCACCGGTCACTAAGATAACTCAAAAGGAATCCACTAAGGAAGCTACTACTCAGCAAGCAGAAGATAAAACAGAAGAAAATACAGAAAGAGCCATCATTAAGAGTACACCCCCTGAACCGGCAAAGCAAGAACTACTTAATGATGATGATGAAGACTCTTTAAGAATTTCAGGACCTATCAATATGAATACCTTGAGTGCATCTGAAGTGATGAAGATTGCCAGTGTTATGCAATCTCGTGCACATAAGAAGAGGTTGAAAGAACAAAGAATTGAGGCAGAGACAATCTAGAATGCAGTAGAAATTTTGTCTAGATTACTACCAGAAACCTCTGTCACACATCTTCCCACTCCTATCAACAAACTTGGTCAGTTAGTTGCAGAGGCATCTGATCAAATCAAACCACTTGAAGATGTTGCTCAAATATCTGCTGAGTAGAGCCACAAGAAGGCATATGGAGATAAGATGGCTAAGCACATTGAAAATGGCAAAATGGCTTTATCTCATAATGGCAGTCTATTAAAGAAAGCTATTGAATCTAGAGGAAAGTATCTTGCCTCTACCTCCAATATTACTTTCTTTTATTCTGATATTACTAAGAATCAAGTTGAAACCAAGCAGGAAATAGAAAGGTTATGCAAGGCATATGTTCCACTCCAGGACTCCATTCATGTCTTTAACTAGTCTATAGATGAACTGCATGATAGACTGATCAGGAATGATAATGAGAGAGCTAAGAGATTCCAATCTCTAAGAGAGCTCAAGAGTCAGCTCACTTTCTAGATCAACATTCTTTAGAGAGCCTACTCCAGTGCAGAAGCTATTCTTGCTACTCTTGCAATGTGCTCGCTTGACTTAATGGAAGAATTCTATTCTCAGTTGGTGTCTACTTCAGAGTATACGAATCAAATACTGGAATCATGGCAGAATTCTCTATCCCAGATGAAGCAGAATTTCAATAATATTTTCATGAGAATAGCTAATGCATGAATTTGTTTTAAATTGTAATATATGTTGAACTCTTTGATACAGAATTTCTATATCTATGTATATATTTTACTTTATCATTTTGGCATTGTTGTCAAAGGGGGAGTAATAATATGTATGAGTGTTTTTGAAAATTTATGCATGCATTAAGGGGGAGTATTACAACATTTTGAAGGAGTGTTACATTCAAAAGGAGTATGAGTATATATATGTAGATATGTTGTGTATTACTCAAAATTTTCTAAGTGTTGCCATAAATGCCAAAGGGGGAGATTGTTGGCTTGATGATGATTGTAATGTATTCATCACTTGTTGTCATTGATGAAACACTCTTACACACATATATGATAACATTGACTACCGGTGTAACTTCAATTGGTTTACACTACCAACCGATATGTTTAAGGTCTATCTCTAACCGGTACTTTGTGTCAACCGGTATGTGCCTAAGAGACAACCTGTGGTAACACTAAGTCAGCATCAAAATCAGGATGAAAATGAAGAAGAAGATCAAGTGGAAGACACTATAACAACGATTCACTAGTTTTATTCTAACCAATATTAAACTGCTCTAACCGGTATCTGTTTTTGTGATGAGTTACCAACACCGTTTGTTTGGTGGTCATTTTTGTGATGAGTTATGTTTAAGATGTCTAGATTCACTGCACCTAGGGAATTATGTTCCTATGGCTGACATAAGGTTGTATGTCTATTTAAAGACATCGTAGAGAATTATTTTAATGATGATAACAGATAGAGAGTTGTTATGTGAAAAGAGTGAAAAAGCTTTTGTTGAAAGGTGATAAGTGTTAAGATGCAGAGCAGTGTTGAGTGTACTTAGAAGGATCTGATCAAGCAAGTTTTGTGCTACTCAGAACATATCAAGCTATTCTTTTTGTTTTCCAGTCATTACAACGGATTCAAATCCCGTAACCGGATAAGCTCTAACAAGGTGATCCATTAGTTTGGATTCTCAATCCTCCAGCGAGGTTACTCCTAACAGGGTAGTACTCTTAATAGGGTATAAGCTTCTAATCAAGCTTGGAATCTCTAACAAGATTCGCTCCTAGCAGAGCTCTTTGTAAGACCTTAACCGGTCAGTTTTCTATTACTGTAGATAGTTAACTTGTGAGTTTCATCTTATTGTGGTTTTTACCTATTTGGGTTTTCCACGTATAAACACTTGTGTTATGGTGGATGTCGTTATTTCCTTTAGCATGTATTTTGTTTAACTGCTTGGTTAAATTCATCTATCGGTCAATGTTTAAAGTAGTGTGTGTTTTGGTGTCACCGATTCACCCCCCAATAGATCTACCCATGGCAAAACCACTTTGTTCACTAGAAATGATGAAATCCAGGACTAATTTTAATCTATTCACCATAACTTTGGATATTATCTTGTATATGGTATTGCATAAAGAGATCGGGTGAAAGTCATCAAAAGATGTGTACTCTGCCTTCTTTGGAATCAAGGCTATAAAAGTGTTGTTAAAATCCTTTAAAACAAAACCCCCTATCCTTGAATCCTCCACCACTCCCACTATATCATTTGCCAAAATGTCCAAATTTTTTTGATAAAAAAAGGGCTGGGAAGCCATCTGGCCCTGAAGATTTATCCGATCCTAAACCAAAAACAACTTTTTTCACCTCCTCCATTGACACCAGGTCCATTAACATTTTTTTTGTGTTCTTCCTTCACACCTGAAGGGATCACCCCCAGAATATGATGCATATCTCCTCCATGGTTCCCCTCACCATTGAAGATATCTAAAAAATGTTTAACTGCCTCCAAATTAAGCTAATTTAAATCCGTAAAGGTCACCCCTTCCTTATTCTTTATGGAAAAAATCTTGTTCTGAGATCTCTCAACTTTGACTAAAGTGTGGAAAATTTTTGTATTTCTGTCTCCCTCTTTCAACCATGATTCTATAGACTTTTGTCTCCAAAAGATTTCCTCTCTAGCTAACACCTTCGAGTATCCTTTGTTCAAAACTTTTTCTTTTATGAAAGCTTCTTCATCCATTCCCTGGCTAATTATTTGATCGTGAAGTGCTTTTAACTCTTCTTCTAGTTCTACCTTTTCATTGAAAATATTCCTAAAAGATTCTCTATTCCATTTCTTGAATTGCTTCTTTAAAAACTGAAGTTTTTTGAAAAAAAATAAAGGCTTTGTTACCTGGTCTTTCCGGAATATGCTTCCACCATTATTCCACAAGATTTCTGATATTGCTATCCCGTAGCCACATTGCTTCAAATTTAAAAGGGCGTCTCTCCATAGCACCGTCTTCTTGAATTATGAGGCAAATAGGATAATGATCTGAGCTTGTTATAGGTAGAATTTTAGCAACACAATTCCAGCGGCTCTCTGTCCAATCCCCAACAATAAAAAACCTATCTAACCGCTCTGCTATGTTTAGAAAACCACTCCTCCTATTAGTCCAAGTAAATTCCCTCATTCTGAAAGGGATCTCAAGCAGCCCTAAATTCATGACAAAAGCACTAAAGTCTATCTGACTCTGCCTATTCCAACCCACTCCACCCATTTTATCTAAAGGGCGACGAAGAGCATTAAAGTCTCCACCAATAATCAACAAATTTTCCTTGTCATTCCTCATGATATCTGACAACTCATCCCACAGCTGCAATTTCATATTAGAGTTGTTATGCCCATATATGTTAATAAAGAAAAAACATGTGTTGAAACTGCTTTGATTTAATTTTCAACCACTGCCACCACCGGGTTGTTCTAATGACAACTACTTCTATTACCAACTCCCTCCAAAGAGCAGCAAGGCCTCCAGAGGCACCTTGAGCTCCCACTAGATTACATTTCCAAGATTGAAACTTCCTAGAAAAAGCACCAAAATCCTCTTCTTTGATCTTTGTTTCCTGTAAAAAAACAATGTCCGGTCTCACTTGATCAAGGCACTATTTGATCAAGCGAATCTTGTCAGGGGCATTGTAGCCCCTGACATTCCATGATAAGGTCCTCATTGCCCTCAGGAAAAGGTATAGCCTTTTCTCGATCTCAATTTGCTTTGGCCTACAACATTACCCGCCAATTCCAACTTGGCCTTGTTAGACTTGGCACCCCTTTTCTTTTCTCCCACTTTGGATTTTGATTGGAGAGCTAGAGTCATCGCCAGAGTTCACTTCTCATGGGTTCCTACTAGGGCTGAAAAACCCAGTTCATCATCTCCATCCTGTGAATGTGATGACTCGTACTCATATTCTGAATCTATAAGATCCCCTCCACTATCTTTTACTCCTTTAAAAGAGCTTTCCATATTTCTTATCAGTGATATTTGAATGTCTTTAAAAACCGGATCCTCCATAAGTGGGTCTAAATTTTTAATCAACCTTTCAGAGACAATTAGTAAACTTTCAAGTTCTGGGACTATGGAAATCTCCTGGTAATTCTGACCAATAGGATCCTCCGCTTGTCTCACAGGATTTGTTGAGGATGCATCCATTCTCTCCACTTGGGGTTCTTCCTGACTAGAGCTATTGTTTTCCTGAATTGTTGGGGTTTTTTCCTCTTCTAGAATCCCCCTGTCCTCTATTTGAAGCGATTTTCTTTCTTCAATACAGGGATTTTCCAAACTCCACCCAGCATCCTGCGTGCATCTCCCTTGGGTGGCATCAGCACACCCTGATATATTCAAAGGCAGGGATTCTCCTTTATCCATCGTCCAAAATATGCTTTTGGAAAGTCCAAAGGAATGTGTTTCATTCACAAAAGACTCATCGATGGCTGCCTTCTGTGAATCAGATTTGTCCATTTTGAGTAGCTTTGTTGAGTCTTTGCTACATTTTGAGGAAAATTGGATCGCCCAATCCTTTTCATTCCAATGTTGTTCCCCATGGTAGTCTTCTGACAGCCTGATGATTTCCTACTCTAAATGATGTTGTATCACAACTTTGCCTTTATCATCTTTTTTACAGAAACCCAACTGATGGATTTTGATAGAGCAGTTTGAGCATGACTCCATGTCTTCATCCAAAATTACTTTTTGTTTCCAAAACCCCAACCCTGTTTTGATCTCTAAAGTGTTAGGGAGATTGTGGATTGGCTGCCAGTTGATGCACAACCTAGAGCCCAGACTAAAATCAAAGGGGTCGACATATTCTTCGGCCATTACAAACTCACCCAGTTTATCTTCTATTTGCTTCAATGTTTCCCGATCCTTATATTCTTGAGGGAGACCAGGCAGTTTTATCCAGATGAGGACAGTTTCAACCAAAGCTTCAAAGGGGTTAAAGTTAGGTTTCCAGGCTAAGATATTTAGTCCTTTCCCTTCCAGAAAAAATGGCTCATTCTCTATTATCTAGTCTCTATCATGTGTTATTGGGAAAACAACTTGATAGTAACCATTTCCAAGTGTTTTGAGATCCATTCCCTCCCCCCATTTTTGTTTGCACCAATCCCTAAATTTGGAAAAAGTCGGCCACATTCCTCCCCATTTTACAAAAAGAGCTTTGTCATTCAAAAAACTAAGCGACTCCTTCCATGCATCATTTGATAATTCTACAGACAACACTCTACTAACTTCTGCATTAGGGTTTACCTCGAAAACCTTTGCTGCCTCAGAGGAAAGTTTTGGCCACCAAAATTTCTCCTGAGGCATTCTGAAATCCACTTTTGGGCCAAAGTAGATATCTTAAAAACCCCCAAAAGAACCTTCCTTTTGCGCCCTAGGAGGGTTGATCCTGCAATCCCCAGATCTATTCCACCCCTTTGAAATCCCTAGAGCCTTCCATGTCCAATTGTTTTGAATCTTCTGCATCTGATAGTTGTTATTCCAACCATTGTTAATGTTCCTACCGAACAACCATCTATGACCATTTCCTCCTCTATAGAGGAAACCCTTGTCCTTCCTGAACCCGGACCTCCCGCACCGCTCTGCCATAATCTTAAAGGTCAGTCTTTTTTGGTGACACAACAAATAATCTTATGGAGATTAAAGTGACACTGTTGGGTCTTGAAATGGGAAAGAAATTGAATGTGACCCATTTACACCTTGAGGGAGATTCACTAATCACCATCAATGCAATTAGAGAAAACTCAACTCCCAACTAGAAATTGGAATGTTGGCTAAAACCAATTCAAGATGTAATCAATACTTTTCAAAAATTCAAATTGTTTCATGTGTATTGGGAAGGTAATGGCTCTATTGATGAGCTTCCCAAGCTGGCCTCAGAGAGAAGGGTGGGATGGTGAGCTATTTGATCTCATGCCACCATGCCATCCCGTGCCAGAAATGGAATGATGGAAGTGACTTGATATTGAATGACTTTTAGGGATGACAATACATAGTACATGTGACTCATGACAATATGCCCATATCAAATTATTCTCATGATTAATTAGTTTCATGTGAACCAATGATTATTGGATACCCGACATGCTTCAACCCTACAATATCTCACTTTGACAAATATTTGTAGATTTGAAAATACCTCAAGGACTAGGTTTTTTTGATGGTATGATCTGATGGTTATTGGCTATATATTCGAAGGGATAGGTAGCATTTCCTAAATTAACCTCTCCACAATTTTTTGTGACTCATCCTCCTCATCTCGAAGTGCTACACCTGTGAGTTGCTATGGATACCCCAATACGACTGCTCTCGGACAAAAGACAAATGTCCTTTATGGGGAGGTCACATAACAAACACTCAAAGCCATCCTCAATTACTCAAATGACCTAGTAATGCATGTGGTAAAAATGATTTTGGGAGAGGAATTTATGCTCATGGATCATCAGCATAGGGACAATACAAATGTATCTGGTATGTTCTTGGTGGTTGTTTTGATGGCCGAAAAGACTAAAGATGGTGCTAAGATTCTATGTGGGAAGATTTTTTAGGATTCCTATTTGGGTGATTTGGAGATAGTGCTTGCAAACATTGATAGAGAGATGAAGATTTGGTTTCCACGTTACTATTTATTTCTCTAACACAATGGAAATGAAGTGCCTAGAATCCCAATCATCACCACCTTTGACCCAAAGGCCTTTGAAGGTAGGAAGTCTGACATCATCAAGAACATTACCTTCCTGAAAAAAATGATGGGGATCGCGATGAGTGAGGGCAGTGAATGGCTTAAAGCATACATGAAGGCAAAAGGTTTGGAGTGTGATGGAGAGGATATGATCTTGGAGTGACAATTAAGGAAGTGCAGTGGAGAATGATCGCAGATGAGGGCCCAAGCACAAGGGTTGTGGCTATGGAACATGCACACAATGCTGCCAAGGATAAATGAATGACTTTGTTTTGAAATGTAAGCTCTTTTTGTATTTTGGTATATAGTGTAGATAGCTTTGAATTTTTGTGTCTTTGATGGCATCATTTTGAAACTAGATGCTACACAATTACTATATATAACTAGAAATTGTATAGGGTTTTTGATTGGTTAGGTTTAACCATTTTGACCTTTGTGGTTAGTTAGAGATATAATGTTGAGGCAAATATGGACCTCGAGTAGCGGAATAGAGTAGTGATTGAAATATGATATGTAATGGATGTTAGACACAATGTGCCACTAAGAGGGGGGTGAATCAGTGGTTTCCAATTTCTTTTCCCTTAAAATCCTAAGTATGTATACCGGTTAACATCCTAATACTTAGTAGGCCTGCTGATAAGATAAACTAAGACAATGTAATGCAAGCATACACAAGGGCACATCACATGACACTAGTATATACGAGGAAAACCCAAGATGGGAAAAACCTCGGTGAGAAATGTTGATGGAGTCTACTGCTCCAATCCAGCCTCACAATGAAACTCTGATTGTAATGTTTAGGGCACCAACCCAAGGAGCACCAACCCCTGATTTAGGGCACCATCCCAAGGAGCTACAACCCCTACACCGAGCTCCAACTCAGTGGTCTACAGTGAACATATTTAAATACAAAAGTAATAGTCTTGTTACAAATGATTTTTGTAACTCTTCTACAAATCTCTCTACTGGTTCTCCTCTCTCCAATACTCCGTTGGTTCGTTGCTTACCTCTCAAGTGCAACCCTATCTCTTGGCGCAATTGCTCTCTGCTGCACAATCATCGGTTCAGTATCTTCTTCTTCTCTACTTATTCTTCTCTTTGTTGGTTCTCTCTTCTCTCTGCTACACTACTACACTCCACCAATACTACACTCTACCGGTTCTTTGCTTGCCTTCTCTACAATCTTCTGCAACTCTTCTCTATCGGTTCTGTCACTACCGATTTACTCCTTTGTTAGACTCAATGGCTAACTATCAGTTGTCTCATTGTTGCTGGTTGAACTCTTCAACTCAGTCTCTTCTCAGATTGTCTTTTTTGCACTTGATTGATTTTCTCTCTCACATGCAACAACACTCTCTCATTTAGCAACAACCTTCATCGATTTTGGCTTGCATATTTATAAACTGGTTTTCCTGCCAAAAACCAATTCAAACTTCAAGCGGTTAGGGTTTCTCCATCGACCTCGAGGTGAACCAAACCCAATCAGATCTCATCAAATCTGATCTCCTTGATTGATGAACTGCAACTCATCAACCAATCCCACCATTGTCGAGCCTTCCAAAACACACCTTCCTCATTTAGCAGTCTGCTTTTAATCTGTCAACTGATTTCTTGGTCGATCACCAAGAATGGTTTTGCGATTGCCTTCACCTACCTTGATCTGCTCAAACAGTCTATTTTGGATCTCTGTTGTCCGTTTGACCTTGAGCCGCAAACCTCTACTACGCATCCCATGAATCACGCAATCGACATAAATGTCGACCTGTCACCAACTACCTAACTGACACATCACACCGACCTGTGCATGCTTGCCACCTATGTCCTACGTGTCATCATTGTTGGCATGCACCTTAGCTCGGTCGCCATGTCGGTCACCGACCAACACACAATACTGGATTCATCTACCGGTTCACAAACCCTGTCGGTTATACCCTAACTGGTTTGTCATCAACCTTGCACCTTTCTTCTCTTCCGGTGGAACACCTTCACCGGTTATTACTCTTGCCAAAACACTTCATGCACCTTGTTAGCTTTACCAGTGAATATACTTATTGGTAACTACCTTGATGACATCATGTCATCAACCTTCATCTGTTTTCATCAGAGGCAATTGCATTCCAGTTGCACTCTCTGTCTATAGCTTCTTGACCTTGCCTTCTTCATCATCAGCCAGAACATCATCTCAACCGGTTTGTCAAGGTGACAACCCCATCAATTCTTTACTCTTCTTTTTCTGTCCTGATAGCACAACATGCAACCCTTTCTGATCTGATGCACATCTCTGATTTCATGTGCCTGAGGCATTCTTTTGTTTCATCGTTTGATCCAGTGTGAGCCTTCGATCAACTGCCTTTAACTCTATTGTCTTATCTCCAAGAACTATGATGCATTTCATGCATAATAGGAGATAAGCTCCACTTACCGGTGGGAGGGGATCCTTGTCATCTGCATCCTGCAATGAACCAATGTGGCTTCCCTGTTTTAGAAACATATCTTCAAACAGGCACATGTGATTCGGTTTGGGCATGCTCACTGTCAGTCTTCTCTTCAAATGGTGACTGCATCTTTATTTGGTGGGAGTCTTGTTGTTTGACATCCACACAGCATGTCAGTGGCCTGCTCATACTTCACCTCTGGTGTTGATGTGATTTAGATAACATTCCCCCTCTTCATCACAATCAATCAACCAACATCTTGCTCCCTTACATATGTCATCATTTACCGGTTGTTATATCATATTGGTCTCCTGCCCATACCTTCCACACAAGTCAAACACTAACTTGTGTACCGGTGACTCCAATGGCCATTATACTGAGTGACATTCTCTCCTTTATCGGTAACCTGCTAAGCTAGGTGACATCAAAGACATCACATCCGGTACGCATCAATGATAGTGTTGCATATACATCTCTTATACCGATAGCCATCTTATACCGGTTGACATCAATGACAACACAATGCCAACAATGGAAAGATTTTTTATTTCAATATAACAAGTGTTGCCCAATACCAGCTATTTATCTACCAAATAAATAAATAAATAAATATTAGTTGGAAAAATCTACCAACCTAATCTCACTTTTTCTACCACTCAAAGTTTAATTAAATACACTTATACAACTTATCCATTCATATGATTCCATGTTTTCTTTTCAATATATTGATATTTCTTGAAAGGTTCTCTAAGATTGACTATTTAGAGACTACTTATTTACAGTCAAGATTGCCTTTAAGCTTTTCACATCTTTTATTCTATAGACGTGGTTCATTTTAATACCTTTTTTTGTACTATAACTAGACAACCTTTTGTTCTTCTCATGTAGTTGTATGTTGAGTGAATTGTTTCTTGGATCCAAATGGACATTCTCTTTGAGTATATCTTCCAATATATATTTGATATCTAATGTTTCATTACTAGCTTCGTCATTTAATTTATAGTTGTGAAGAAGACATTTATTGCAATTTTTTGTTTTTTGTGTTGAGATGAAAATATAAATATCAAACAAGCAAGTATTCTTAAAATATTATGTACAAAAAATGCATTTCAACAAGTCTAAAGGGTTCACTGATACCACAAAATAAGTGTATATATTAGCATAATTTATGAACTATTTGAATTTTGTCAATACCCATGTTTAGGATATACACTTACCCAAAACTTGCTTCATTAACCAAATATCATTTTTTAGAAGGACCATTAGGTTGAATATTTTTGTGGAAGCCTTACATATTGCACTGTTATTCCAGGTTATTAAATTAGAGATAGTTAAACCACTTTGTTTGACTTTTGGAATGCTAGGTGCCACCTCAATCACTTGTCTTTCTTTTCATGCTCTTTCAAAATAGAAATTAGCTTACATACGAAGCCCAAAATCTTTCACTATCATGACACATTTTTATGTAGGCAATAAAGCTTAAGATTCATAAATTGTTGAAATTATTCATGAAGTATCTTAATTTTTTTCATTTTGCAATGAAAATTGTTGAAATTGTCCATCAAGCACCTTAATTTGTTCATTCTTCGATGAAAATGTTGTTGATGCTACTATTGTAAATCATTTCTTGTTTTCAAGCACCATGTTTAATATAGGCTCTAGCAATGACATATAATGTTATTGCTTATCATGATGACCTCAACTAATGTTATTTTAAATAAAATAAAGTTCATAATATTATTTATAATTATTTAATGATTAATAAAATATATTATTTTGTAATAAAATTGATTAAATTTTTTTATAATATTATTTTATTGCAATATGTAGAATACCATCTTTTATGAATTGAATTACAATACTCAATCTAGTGTAAATATTAAATAACTCATACCAAAATTAAATAATATGTACTTTTTTAAATTGTAGTTAGGATTAAGGTTATGATTAGCTTAAGGTTAGGGTTAAGGTTTGATTAAAGTTAAGGTTTCCATTCTAAGACATAGATTAGGTAAGGGTTAGGGTTAGTATTATGACTTGGTTGGGGATAACGTTAGTGTTAGGAATCAGGTACATGATTACCATTCAAGGATAAACCTTAGTGATGCAGAGCCAACAGGGAAACTTGGTGTGTTTAGACCAACACCCACAACCTAGAGTCACATCTACCCCTTGAATGACAAAAACCACTTGAATTCTCAGACTTCTCAAGCCTCTTAGGACAATCTTAGAGACTTCACAATGCAAAAAACATCATCCACACATAATTTGTGTGACAAGATTCATATATCCTAATCTAGACCTACTCCCACATAAGCTAGGTTAACACCAACAAACATGAAATGACTATGCAACAAGGTGGGATGGGCCAGGGGCTTTATCATGACTGAAATGAACCAAATTAATGACTTTTGGCAACCCTTGAGGTCTACAACCTAGACTGTTCACTTTGGGCTAGTGAAAGGAGGCCTAATTGAATTAGGTCGACCTAATTGGTTTTTACTCTTTATCTCTCCAAACTTCCAAAGGACCCCCCCCCAAAAATGGATGATTTGAGTACCCTTTTGGGATTTATTTGAGATTCCAAAGTTTTAGACTCTGATCCTCCTTCCTGATATTCGAACCCCAAATTGAGCGTATTAGGTCTATTAGGCCTAATTAGGACAGGTTACAAAGCAAGTGCCAACTAGGGGCTTGAACATAGTAAGGTTATGGTTTCAACAATTCTGTACCACTCTAGGAACACCAAATCCACCATCATAATGTTTTATCCATCCCAAACTTGTATTTCATACACCAATTTGCGCTTCAACACAAGCCCGTCACATGAGGATGCCTGACTAGGGTCAACAAAAACGCACACCTGCCAACACATTCCTACAAAATGCTTTTGGAATCTTAGAATACATCCCCTTAAATTGTTCTTCCCTTAGGGTCAGAAGTTTTACTTAAAGGGAAGTCAAGTTAGAGGCATTGGAAACCAAAACCCTAGGAAAAGAGAGGCTTTCAGACCCAATAGCAGGAATTTGCTCACCAAACGCTTCAAAATTTACCAAAATGGATAGGACCAAAACCAAGACGATCCTAGTTCACCCTACTATGCATCCATGAACAAATTAGACCACCGCCAATCAGATAACATGGACAGAACTGGGCACAAAGCATAAAATTGTAGGAAAATGTAGAATTCACATTAACTTCAATCACCAACATTCAACCTCATTACATTTCTTCGGCCTCCAAGGCCTTATATAGGTGTCAACTAACTCCCCCAACCGATTTTTGAAAGTTTGTGACCGCTGGGAGGAGTGGTTGGCCGAAAGACAATGGTTGTATTATGTTGTCAAGAATGTTGTCAAGCAACATTCTTGTCAACTTGACAATTTTGATCACTTACATTATCAACTTGAAAAAATTGGATTCCACATGATCCAAAATCACCTAAAAGACTCAAAAACAATAATTCCTACCTATCATTGACCCCTTGACCAGATTTGGCTATGTAGGCTTATGAATACCAAACATGCCAATGGCCTTACAATTGGGTCCTTATTACAATCCAAAATCAAAATGGCCCATAGGACCTTGACACAACTCTAACACCTAATTACACCATTTATACTCATGGTATTCCATGAGTGTTAATTTGCTTTGAGGGTGTTCCTGCACCACTTAGGGCCAGGGTTATAGTTAAATCAAAGTAAAGATTAGCATTATGATTCAATTTGCATTGGAGTTGGTGTTCCTAAGATTTAAATTCAGGGGTAGAGATAGTATCAGGTTTAGGGTTCAATTAATATGAGGGTTAGGGTTAGTATTATGGTTAGAGTTAATGTGTGTTATATAAGGGTTATGATGTAATTAAGGTCATGGTTATATTATTTAATGTATATTTTGTTATTAGCGTAACCATTGCACCTCCTTTTGGTGCAAGTGCTAGTAAATAGAAATTGATGAATCATATATTACACAAGGTTAGTCTAGCAAGCATATAACATTCTCAAAGCGTCTCAAAGGATGCATAAGAAACCATCAATACTCTTAAATGCCTTAAACAATGTACACAAACCATAAAACCACAAAACTATATGATAAGGGTATCTTCTATTAACACCACTCAAAAAGTCCTGACAGTTGTACCTACACAAATCTAACTTAAAAATGATTCGACGTATTAAATTGACAACAACATGCTTAGCCGTAATTATTAAATTCTCAAATATGTGATCTAACATATCCATACAAGATCAACCATCCTCACCATTGAATACCATCCTTAATAGGGGAAAGGATCCAATAGTTGAGCATGTTCCAACAATTGTTATAGCATTTGTTGATTTGATGTCCAATATTTTTAACAATATTGCACCAAATAGTTATGACTTTGAAATTGTCAGTGTTGACGACGAGTACCCATAATTGAATGAAATGTTTTCTTAAGATCTAAAAATCAACAAATCATGTGATGCCATATCAATGCACTAGCAAAACATGACTTAGTGCACAACCATTGGTCTCAGTTTTTTTGGGGCCTGTTTGTACACCTTGATAAAACGCATATTGAAGTGGCATAATATTTGATGATGTGGCCCTAAAACTTTAGTTATAAGTAAGCAACTTGCCGAATAAGCTTCTATAAAAAATTGAGAGTGATTTGAAATTTTCACATAAGATTTTAAGAAACACAAAGTTAAGGTGCTCAACTACTGAATCCTCTCCCCTAAATAAATACATTTTGAATCACACCATCCTCCCCATTGAATACAAATCCCTAATACACAACCACATTTTGGACCACACCATCCTCCCTATTCCCACTCACAACACATCCTCTTTAGAGACAATGGGGGATAAGGGCTAAGGGCATAGGAAACAAACAATTTCAGCTTCTCCTAAAAGGTTTCAGCGTTTTTTTTTATAAGTTCTAAATTTTTATTTCTATTTTTAGCCTTTCACAAGACAAAGCAAAGAAGAAATAAGAAGTTAAATCAAACACAAATGCAATACAATAAACTTTCCTATTTATAATCTCCTCTATTTATAATCAATCACACACGGCGACATTGAATGCATTAAAGAAAAAACAGTAAAGCCCCCACGATCTTTCTTGTATAATTTGCCGATCCTTTTATTCATTTGAGCAGGGCCTCTCAACAGGGTTTTTAGCAGTGGGGACATCATTCTTCTTCGGCATCCCTTCCATTCTATTCTATGCCGTCAGGTACTCTTAAACCCTAGTTTATTACGTTCTTTAAATTTGTTTTCTTCGAACCGTCTGTTCATCAGCATCAACTTTAAATTTACGTTTTTGGAGCTGATTTTGCACAAATCTTTAACGGTTAATGATAAATTGATTGAATTATATAAACACGAAGTTTTTCTACATGGAAAGAAAAAATCACACTGGAATTCAACGTAGGTTTCTGCAAGGCAAAGGCTTATTTGACCCTAGATCATGCTGCACATAAACACAGTAAAGAAAGAAAACATGGTAAAGAGAAACAAATCATGATGGTTGGAGCGCAAATTTTATTAACCCTAGGAAACGGCTCTTTGGTTGCAAAGAGAGTAAATATAACCTAGGGTAGAGCGGGATAATTTTGGCCAAGATTATCGGTGAGGTGATGGGTATTGATTTGCTTTAGGGGAAAAGTAGGGAAAGTTAACCTATTTTAACATTTCAGGTTTCTTTAGCAAAAGGTTTGTGATTTTTTTCCGATAAGAATTCTGCTGCTGTTTTGGTACTAGCGTAAACTTAACTTAGGACATGCTTTGGATGAAGCTATCAGGTCATATTTCAGGATAGAGTTCATATACTCTTTGATTTCGAAGTAGGACTTCTCCCCCTTAATTTAGTGATTCAGTCGCATTTTTGCTTGATTTGAGGTTGTGGATGCTTCTTTATTCAATGTTGTTTTCTAACTTTTGCTTGCAAATGGAGGTTAGGCAATTATGCCAACTGGCCGCACCATATTTGATGTTTGTGGCATATTTCCTTTCCAGTAACAACATTGTGTGCTTTGTTTGTTCCCTCGCATTATTTTATTTTTCACCATGAATGCCGTTCTAAAGAATAACAAGCCTGAATAAAATACAATGGCACACCCCTTGATGATGATTTCGTTCTATTTTTCAGAAACGGAGGAGTACTTGGTAATTTATCCATAGGCTCTGTGTACTTTAAATATTTACAGCTTCAAAGGCCATCTAATCCTGACGTGATTGATTTACCTTGGAGCTCTCAGCTTCATTTCTTTTGTATTGAAAATAAATCTCTTTTTTATAATTGCCACCATTTTATATATTGTCTTTGTATCAACATTGTCGCTGGTTGCAGTCCTGCGGAATTTGAAACTGGGCTAGTGCTTATTGCTGCACTGTTACCTGAATGACCAAACTTTTAGCTTCTATCAACTTCCATATAATGAACAATATCCGGTATATAGTATTGGAGTATGTATCAGCCATGAAGAATATGTAGGTACATAATTTGTAACTTCTGTATGTGGATATGTTTTGGCCTTATCAAATTAAGTAGCCCTATACAAATTTAGCCAAAAATGGGATTACACAAGATATTCATATATCAAAGATTTATCCCAATCTTTACTACATTAATCACAAGATAGTTGTCATAGAACATTGGCAGAAAACTGAAAATTGTACAGTCAAACCAGCTTATTTATAGATTTGATTCTCATTTTCTAATGTTATTTCAAATTAGGAGATGCAATTCGCCTCCAATTTTTAAGGGAATGCTATTTGTTCTGGTTAATCAACTTCCTGGGTATTTTATCTATATCATCTCCTACCTCCACTTCATTTTGTCAAGAATGACTAATATATTATATAAGTGGTAAATAAGCAACCTTCTCTGCATAACTAGAGCATTCCCTATTGATGTCTATGGATAAAATGTTAAAACCAGACAATCAAGTTTGGCAGTGCAAGAAACGACACTCAGATATTAACAGAGCCTGAGATCAACTGTTTTGCTAAAAGTTTAAAGAGAAGATACAATAAAGGAAGACAAGCTAACCTCTTGGAAAAGAAACTTGGCCAGGCCAACTTGTAACCCATCTCAAACATTAATGAACATTCTGAGACATATTAAAGGTGATAAGTACAGTCCAAACACCTCTTAGAGATTGCAAAAGATGAGAAAAACCATTGCCTTTCCCTTTCCAAACCATAGCCATTCAATAATTGATGGGGCAGCAACAAGATGTACCTTAACATTAAGGGAGACATCGTCAAAATTTATAATCACATTACTGATAAGGGAGACATCGTCAAAATTTATAATCACATTACTGATTCTTTTGGTGATCGTAATCCCTTTCTTAGCAATGTAATTGATCACAAAATAACTAATTGATCTGCAACATATGAACAATATACTAATTGATAAATTGAGATTTCACAATATGATATTATCTTGGATAACTCTTAGATTTCCAATTTGGGCATTTTTTTTTGTTTACTTTACAGATGAGCAAGTTAGAATCCTGCTCAGATTTGCTTTTGTAGCCATTTCTCTTTGCCAATTGCTGCAGGCCTTGTGAAGTTGACTTGCTCTCCTCCACTCTATTTGTGGTGTTTCTAAGGTCAAGAAAGTGCATGAGTTCTGCTGATCCCTATAGCACTGAAATTATCTCGTGCAAGTTGTTATGAGATTTATTAATATAGGCAGTTGAACATTTTGTTTTCTTGTTTATAAGAGCATGCATAAACATCCTTTAACGTAGTTTTCATATCATGAAATTCCACTACTTATGTAAAGTTGCAATCTATAGTGCACCTTGAGTTCATGTTATTGTCTGTCTGCTGCAGGCTCTTTACTTGGAGGATCTGAACAGCCTTGGCAACTTGCCGGAGTAAATGGTTACTTCAGCCATGTTAACTGGAGAAAGAAGGTAGCAGTTGCATTATTTTTCTATATCTTGTTTTTTGTTTGCTTTGTTTGCTTAAACCGTTGAGCTGTAATTAGATGCCTTTTTGTTTCTCTGTTGTCTTTTTGTTTTGCTTCTAGATTGATAGAAATAATTTGGTTCTTCTTCTCTTTATTGTATTTGCATTTATATTAATATCTTTCGTTAAAATTTTTTTGTCGGCGTTACCAGTTTTGTTTTAGTGGTTCAATGATTTTTGCCAAGGTTTGGCAGAGCTTTGTACAGCTAGCTGTACACTATATCATATTTAACACCATAATCTGGACAAAATGAAGAGAATTGAATACAGGATTACACAGCTGATAATTGATAATGCAATGCCACCTGTCAAATCATAAATAATACAGGTAAATCAAAATGGGTTGTATCATAGCAGTATTTCTTGGAATTGTGATTGACTTGGTAAACCAAAAGTATAAATGGAACTCAGTTACTTGAAATTGAAATGGAAAAATTCAAAAACTCAGGAAAGAGATGCTACATTTCCATCTGTCACAGAAGTTTGAGTGTTTTTTTTATATTTCTTCTTTTTAAAACTAGATCATGGATTTGAAGGATGCTGTGGGATCAAGGGTGTAGGGACGGGGCCCATCGCAAAGTCTGGAGCCACCAATTCAAAATTAATGCCTTTGAGGCAATTGGGACCTTCATGACACATGCCATTTTTCATAATTGTACCCCTTTTAACCAAGCTCCAAATTCTTCGAAAAATGCACTTTTAGGGTTTAGGGATGGTAAGGTTTCATTTTTAATTTATAAAAAATCTGTGGGACCTTCTGGGTTCACTGATGGAGTGGGTCGAACCTGGCTATTTAGATGTACCGGGCTAAATGATCAGGCTTAGGGACCCATGCTGGATCTGATCTGGGATGGGAATGCCCAAACTCTTCTAGGTTCGTCAGGTGTTACTGGTGAACCTGTAACACAGGTTTTTTGTCCATATCTTTGCTCTGGCCGTTATTGTCCACGTGCTCTCCATTTTTCTACCTTTATGAATTTTTTCTCTAATTTTTAAGTCCACTGAGAATATTTATTGGTCTTTTCAGTGTATTGATGCATTTTCATTCATTCCCAAAGATGTACAACATTGCAATACCTAGACAATATTCATTGTGACAACAGTTTGTTAATTTCAGACATATTTATCCACTTCCAAAGTTCATACTGTGCAAAGTACACTAGCGTGTGCATTATATCAAAGAATTTTTCAGTTGATCTTTATGTTTTAGGATTTGTAAAGTTACCTTTGTTTATGTATAATTCTGGGTCTAATCCATTCGCACTATGTTACTGGGTTCTGTTGGATATGGGCACAGGTCCAGCTTGGGTATAGGCATACCCAAAGGGTTTCCAAGAATTTAAAATAAACTGCCCAGACTAAAAATCTCTTTTGTATTTGTCATCTCCGTAGAATGAAACACTGAACCATTGCAATGCTGTTTTTGAATTTGGCTTTGTGAGGTATTGAAATACATAATGAATAAAATACTGAAATGCAGAGAAAGAGCAAGGTTGGGGCAACTTAATGTAACAATAATGCGATTTGATTATGTTTTAAGTTTTTTCTTATATGATTTATCAGATGCATATTATTGTAGCTAAATTGAGAGGATTTTGTTTGTCGAAGTAGGCCTCTTAAGAGATCCACCCTGGGCACAGCCCAGACAACCTGGTTATGCTGCCCGGCAGTGCCCTGGATGAATAAATGTTTTCATTCTGATAGGTGTTCCACAGCCACAGTGGGAGTGAAAGTGAGAACCTGTGTATATAGAAACCCAAAACAGAAAATCTCATATGGCATTCAAATTAAAATCCATTTTTACTACTGCTTTTTTTATAGATTTGCCACATGGACATTAATTGCACCCACCACACATTAGCAGTGTGAGGTTGATGGAATTGGAATAACAATTTACATTTTAACGGGGGGTTTAAAGAAAAATATAGGATAATCGAAAGTAATCCTTAATATGGTTGGTGAAAGTGGAACACATGAATTGTTTTGGCGCTTGTTTTTATTTTCTTTTTCCTTGTATGAGAAGCTATGTTTAGTAAGCTTCAGTTATCTTACTGACTCATATTTCCACCATCTGTATTCTGTACAACTGATAACTGTTAAAACTTGAACCAGAATATAGAAAACTGAGAACAGAATATAAAGGACGAAACACAAATACACAAGCCCTTATCCTGGGAAAACCCTCCACTTGAGGGTGAAAAACCCAGCCCACTTAAAATGAACTTTATTATATCTCAGAAAAGAGTACAACTGATGATATTCTCAGATTACTATCAATTACAATAAAATGAGTCTGATTTTCTACAAATCAATCATAAGAATGAACTTAGATGATACATCTTGTATACAATCCAAAACCTTCATAAATCTGAAAACTCTGTATGTAGAAGGAACACCTAAAATCTCTAATCTGTCAGACACAATCACACGATTTTAATGAAAGAGAGAAGCTGATATTGAAACTGCCGAAGAAGAAAATGAGACAAGGAAGAATAATCAATATAGCACATCGGAATTCCCAGTGAAGAGACACGAAGGGAGAGGGCAAGGCACGGGCAGTTACACCTGCACCGACAGCCTCATCACCTTCACCGATAGCCACATCACCTCCACCGACAGCCGTAGCAACATGAAGGGTCAACGACAACAACCAAGGCAAGAAGAGAGCGGAAGCTAAAGAGCCGATACTTAGACGAAATAAATCAGGACACTGCATAGATGATCTCTATCGCTGCTATATCTTCAACACTCCCACTTAGCAAGAGAGAGATCTTTATTATGTCAACATATGACAAGTACACATAATTGCAACTCAGAAGATGTCAACAAAAAAACATCACAGTTTTTATTCAATAAAGTTGTTATCTTAGTATAACAATATTCATCATAGCTACTCCTAGAGGATGAATAAAACCAAAAAATAAAAATCATAAAGTCATACACGACTTCCACCATAGCTACTCCCAGAGGGTGGATCAAGGGATTTCACCTCAAACTTCTCTCGCATAGAAGAACTCATTAGCCAAGGGATTTCACCTCGAACTTCTCTCACAAAGAAGAACTCATTAAACAAGGGATTTCACCTCGAACTTCTCTCACAAAGAAGAACTCATCAAACACAGGCAATGTATCACTGAAGCTAAGACTCTCTCTCAGCAAGTGCATCATTCTTCATCATACCAAGCTTTTCTCGGAAGTAACAAAACTTCACTCTTGGAAGTGGCTTGGTGAGAATGTTTGAAGTATGCTCATCTGTAGAAATGTACTTGAGTTCAATTGCTTTTCGCTGAACCATGTCTCTCAAGTAATGATATTTAATTTCCACATGTTTGCTTCTATCATGAAATACTGGATTAACTGAAAGTTTCACACAGCTTTGATTATCACACATAATCACAGTAGGTTCCAAAAGCTGTCCAAACAAGCTTGCAAGTAATTTCCGAAGCCACACAGCTTCTCTTGCAGCCACACATGCTGCAACATATTCTGCTTCAGCTGTATTTTGTGCAACTCAAGATCGTTTCTTGCTGCACCAAGAAATCATAGCTGAACCTAGACTAAAACAGCAACCTGTAGTGCTTTTTTTGTCATGCACACAGCCTGCCCAGTCTGAATCAGAAAACCCCTGCAATTTCAGGTCTACACACGAAGAAAATTTTAAGCCAAGTCCAATTGTACCACGCAAAGTTTAAAAACTCGGACTCGCCACGGACTCGGCAAACCAAAAATTTGGACTTGGACTCGGACTCGTGAAAGACTTGCGAAAGACTCGGCAAAAAAACAACCGTAGTTTTACAAAAAAACATAAAGAAATTAATGTATTTAGAGAACATAAGAGCCATAATTGAAACATTACACGTCATATGATCTACAAACGCGCAATATTTGAAATTTGAAATACTAAATCTAAATACCCAGATTTCTTCAATGCTAATTATGTTGTTATATGGAGCCTAATCAGACTCGGAGGTTAAATTTTCACTACTTCCATCAGCGCAGTTTCCCCCTATATTTTTCGACGGGGATTTGAGGGCAGCGCCCCTTGCGCGCTCCCATGTCGCGATACAAGGCGGGGCCGAGGGGCAGCGCCCCGCGAGGCCAAAAATACTTTTAATATTTTATATAGGCGTCGGGTGTTATTTTTCTATTGGCAAAGAGACCCTTCATGAGATATTTCACTCCCTTAATCACGCCAAATGAAGGCAAAAAAATAAAAATAAAAACTCACTTTTAAAACTTGCATGACGTTTTTTCTGGGTCGCGTGAGTCCATGCAAAAGACTCGTGCGAGTCCTTGCAAAAGACTCGCGAGTCTTTCAGATGGACTCGCCAAGGAGGCGAGGAGACTCGTGGCTCCCATGGACTTGCGAGTCCGTGGTGAGTCCACGAGTTTTAAAACTATGGTACCACGTACATATCTCAATATATGTTTGGCTGCCACAAGGTGAATATGCCTTGGTTCACACATGAACTGACTCAAGGTATAAATTAATTGTCTATATATAGTAGGCTCAACTAAATCTGAAGTAGCTGCATCATCATGTAATTTCTTTAGATTTACTTCCATAGGAGTCACCATAGACTTACACTCTAACATGTCAAATCTTTTCAAAATATCAACTGCATATTTACCTTGACTCAATATGATTTCATTTGGTCTTTGCCATACTTCAAGTCCAAGGAAATAATGTAACAAATCAAGATCCTTCATTTCAAATTCTGAAGCTAAATCCTTCTTACATTTGACAATGAGATCATCATTACCAGTGAGAAATAAGTCATCAACATATAGTACTAAAATCAGCACCTTATCATCACATACCTTGAAGTATAAGTTTGGATCAGCATCATTCTTTAGAAAACCCAAGCTTAAAAGATAGTGGTCTATCCTTTTGTACCAAGCACGAGGGGCTTGTTTAAGACCATATAACACCCTTTTTCAGCCTGCATACATGAGAGTTTCTATTGTGAATAATAAAGCTCTCTGGTTGCTCAATGTAAACCTCCTCTTCAATTTTACCATTCAAGAAGGTTGTTTTCACATCCATTTGATGAAGTTTCCAACCCTTAACAACTGCAACAGCTATGATAGTCCTGATAGAAGTGTAACGTGCTACAGGTGCAAAGGTTTCTTCAAAATCTATACCTTCCTTTTGGGAAAAAGCTCTGGCTACAAATCTGGCCTTGTACTTTTCTATACTCCCATCA
Organism: Cryptomeria japonica; assembly: GCF_030272615.1. Taxonomy (NCBI): domain Eukaryota; kingdom Viridiplantae; phylum Streptophyta; class Pinopsida; order Cupressales; family Cupressaceae; genus Cryptomeria; species Cryptomeria japonica. Next base: position 436,199,837 of record NC_081407.1, on the reverse strand, counting down.
GACATGTTTGATTTTGAACGACCACTTAGAAGAAACCACTGATTTGTTTTTAGGCCTTGGAACAATGTCCCATACATCATTTTTCGTAATAGATTGATATTCCTCTATCATGGCATCCTTCCACACTTGCTGATTTAAAGCCTTTTCAACATCTGAAGGCTTGGATGCTAAGATATGAATCATCAAAGATACATAGCTAGCAAACTTGTGAGGTCTTTTGCTTTCTTTGAAAGTACCACGAGGGGCTGCATATTTTTCAGCATCTTCCATAGTATGTCTAGCCCACAAAGGTCTTTTCTTGTTAGCTGAACTAATACTGGGACCTGTTGATGTAACTATAGAGTCAACTGGATCAATTGGATCAGCTGAATCAACATGATCTTCTAAATCTGTAAACTTTCTCTGAATGTTTGAAGATGGATTCGGATCAGCTGTATCTAAATCTTGAGAATGTTCAAATTCTTCTTTATCAGATTTTAAGCTAGATTCTTTGAATTTCATGCAAGCTATATCTTCATCAAAAGAAACATCCCTCTTGTTCTCAATCTGTTTTTGTCCTGGAATGTAGATTCTATATGCTTTTGAAGATTCACTATAACCAACAAAGACGCCTTTCTTGCTTGAAGGTTCTAATTTAGATCTTTTCTCTTTAGGAACATGAATATAAACAGGGCATCCAAAGATTCTGAAATAACTTACATCTGGTTTGACACCTGTAAAAGCTTCTTTTGGAGTCAAGTTGTTTAGAATCTAATGAGGACTACGATTATGAATGTGAACTGTTGTCCTGCAAGCCTCAGCCCAAAGAAATGTTTGAAGACTTTGGTCATGAATTATAGCCTTTGCTGCTTCAACAATTGTCCTATTCTTTCTTTCAACCACACCGTTTTGTTGAGGATTATAAGGGACACATAACTCCCTCTTAATCCCGGCTTCAACACAAAAGTTATGAAAAATACCAGAAACATATTCTCCTCCATTATCAGATCTAAGAATTTTTATTTTCTTGCTAGATAGATTTTCAACTAGAGCTTAGAACTCTTTAAATCTGGACAGCACTTCATCAGACTCTTTGGACTTAAGAAAGTAAATCCAGCACCTACGAGAAAAATCATCAATAAAGGTGACATAATACCAAAAACCACTAAGAGAAGCAATTGACATAGGTCCACATAAATCAGAATGAATTAATTCTAGAGCATTCTTTGCCCTATTTTCACTACTATGAAAGGTGCTCTTAATGTTCATACCTAGAGCACACCCTTTGCAAACACCTTCATGGTTTTGATTCAGCTTAGGAAGACCAATGATAACCTTCTCCATTGAAGACAAAGTTTTGAAATTCAAATGACCAAATCTTTTATGCCACAACTCACTTGAACTTGAAGAATCATGAGCTAAGACTTGAATAGGATGAGCTGAAAGCTTGTAAAGACTATCATGACGAACACCAATAATATGAGCTGATTGAATACTAGGGTTCTTCTTCCATGCAAGTACTTTTCCATCAGCAAAAACTTCATGATAACCTTTGTCTTCTAATGCAGAAATGGAAATTGGATTCTGCTTAACACCAAGAACAAATAGGACATCACTTAAATGAAGAGGAATACTAGAGTCCAACTGAAAAGAAGTATAACCAGCACCCTTCACAGAATAGCAAGCATCATCACCAATGATAACTTGAAGATGAGAGTCTTTTTCTTTCAAGTTTGAAAGGTGCTCACGAAAACCAGTGATATGACGAGATGCTCTACTATCTATCAACCATGTATCACAGTTAGTAGGAACATTACTAAAAAGTGCAGAAATAAATAAGAATCCTTCAGAATTTTCACTTGACTCTTTTTGAGGAGAAGGATTCTCAACATTTGCGGCAGCTGCTTGAGGCTTAGATTTTGAAACACAATCTCTGGCAAAGTGACCAAATTTGTCACACCTAAAACACTGAATTCTAGAAAGGTCCTTCCACTTTTTCTTGGCAACAGGGGCTGACTCATCATTCTTGTTTCTGAATCTTTTGAAGTTACCTTTCTTTCTTTTCCCCTTAGATGCATGGGCAGCAAGCACATGATCATCTTCATGATGAGATTTGCGACCATAACCTCTTGCTTCTTGTCTGCATTCTTCTTGAATGCAATCTGCCCTCAACCTATCAAATTTAGGAAGATCAACTCTTCCACTAATGCCTTGAATGAAGGATTCCCAAGAGATGGGAAGTCCATTCATAGCTAACATAACCAAGTCTTTATCAGCAAAAGTATCTCCAATTGCACTGAGCTGATCTTTTAACTCAGAAATCTTCATGAAATAAGAAGTAACAGAATCTCCTCTAGACATTTTCACATGCAGCAGTTGACGCCTAAGGGCTAAAGCTCTGCTAGTATTGTTGAATTCATAAAGATTCTTTAGAGTTTGAAACATTTCCTTAGTTGAATCCAACTTAGAGATGATAGGCACCAGATGATCCTTAACAGAATCAATCAGAATTTTCTTAGCCATGGTCTTATTCTTTCTCCATTGAACCTTCTCTGCATCAGCAGAAGGTTCTTCTACATCTTTCGAGACATAGTCAAGGAGATCATTCTCTTCTAGAGTGATCAAAATTCTAAATTTCCAAGAAGAGAAATTTGATGAACCATATAGTCTATGTTCTACTTTCAATCCGTTCACCATAATGAATGACTAAGGCAAACAACTGAAGGAAATAAAGAACTTAAAAATTCTGGTTCTAGATGGATCTTCTAGACCTGCTCTGAATGACTAAGGCAAACAACTGAAGGAAATAAATAACTTAAAAATTCTGGTTCTAGATCGATCTTCTAGACCCGCTCTGATACCATGTTAAAACTTGAACTAGGATATAGAAAACTGAGAACATAATATAAAGGACGAAACACAAATACACAAGCCCTTATCTTGGGAAAACCCTCCACCTAAGGGTGAAAAACCCAGCCCACTCAAAATGAACTTTATTATATCTCAGAAAAGAGTACAAGTGATGATAGTCTCAGATTACTATCAATTACAATAAAATGAGTTTGATTTTCTACAAATCAATCATAAGAATGAACTTAGATGATACATCTTGCATACAATCCAAAACCTTCATAAATCTGAAAACTCTGTATGCAGAAGGAACACCTAAAATCTCTAATCTGTCAGACACAATCACACGATTTTAATGAAAGAGAGAAGCCGATATTGAAACTGCTGAAGAAGAAAACGAGACAAGGAAGAATAATCAATATAGCACATCGGAATTCCCAGTGAAGAGTCACACGAAGGGAGAGGGAAAGGCACGGGCAGTTATACCTGCACTGACAGCCTCATCACCTTCACCGACAGCCACATCACCTCCACCGACAGCCGTAGCAACATGAAGGGTCACCGACAGCAACCAAGGCAAGAAGAGAATGGAAGCTAAAGAGACGATACTTAGACGAAATAAATCAGGACACTGCATAGATGATCTCTATCGCTGCTATATCTTGAACAATAACTACCTAAACATATTGGTAAATTTATTTATTTTGTTCTATTGTTTTGAGTTTTATATTTATAAATAATAATACTTGATTTTCTATAGAAACAGAAAAACAGATTAATAAAAATATTTTCATTTTAGTTATTTTTTTTTGGTTTTATGATTTTGATTTTTAATTATTTATAATTTTTTAATTTGTAATTAAAATAATGAAAATTAAACTAGCTTACTATCTATGTAAAAGATGCCAAGAGATAACCTTTCCGAGGCACCTATTTATTCCACTTGTCTATGTTAAATTGATTAAAAGATAGGCGCCTTAGTAAGGATATCTCACAGTGCCTTTTACATTTATCTTATCTAAGATACGTATGCTAGATTCTAATCTCCAGTCCTCCATATGATCTGCCAAGGAGTTATTTGAAATTTGCAGAATTAAAAAAATTCATTAAAAAATGCCCCAGGGCTTTTGATTTTATTGAAAAAATGATTTACTCAGGTTTTATTGCAAAGTTTAAGTGCTAGCTGTTTGAGTTTGATGTCTGCCGTTGTTTATTGTGGGCTGGATGTTGTCAAACTGAAGCAACTTCTGATTATTTTTATCTGCTGCCTTCAGTGCTGTCTTTTTCCTCCCTCTGCCCTTGTCTTTGCCTTCTGAAATATTTGAATCATGTTAAGGGTTTCATCTGAATCATTCTCTATTTCTGGGCCACTGTTTTTGTCCTTTTCTTTCTTGCGTTGGCATTCTTGAGAAGAAAAGTGACTGAGTTCATTTGGGTATTTTAAAGTTATGTTTTAAATATTTTATGAAAATTAAGTTTTTTAAATAAAACTATTAAAGTTAGCATTTTTCGATAAAATTTTAAAAATTAAGTTACCATGGATTGTATGTTGGGAGATTTATATTTTTTGTGCTAGGATTATATATAGGAGGATATGCTATTAATATATTTATATTAATTTATCAATATTTTGTATTTAATATTTATATTATAATATTAATATATAATATTTATATTTATATATTAATATATTTTTAATATGATATATACTTATAGTATTACACTATACCCAACTTTGCTGAATGTGGGGACTTATTTTTGTCTCTGTACTGGTCAACTTGAATCTAAACAAGCAACGTAGGAAAAATACGTAATTAATTCAATGGCAAGATGTATCTAGTGAGTCCATAAATGAGTACAAAAGTGTTTTCTATTAAATTTGATTGATTTGAATGCAAATTGAGTAGAAAATCACATCCTTATGTGGAATCCTGATATAATAGTTAGCTGACAACTATTGTGAATTTATGATGATTGCCTTCGAACATCATCATAATTCAGCATAATTCATAAGTTGCATATTACAGCATTATACATCTTCCTTTTCCCTGGTCTAGTGAAAACTTTGGGAGAGTTTCCAAATTTCTAATAATTACAATTGAATCCCTGATACTGTTAGTATGATATTTCATCTTTGATCAATGATATTATGATAGTGATAAAATTAGGTGTCTTCTTGATTCTGGTCTCCACTCCCAGACCCTCATTGTTATTAATTTTTTTATATGACGAGATCCTAATAACTAGTGGGGTTTTTGAGAGTGGAGACCCCAATGGGTTTGAGGGGCAGTGATGACAAGTTGCACAAGGTGTTAGATGCTCAGCGAGTTTTATCTGCAAGTTTTTAGCGCAAATACTTCGGAGCAAAACAGAATCACGAGTTTTTCTTGAGTTGGCGAGTTTTTGCAGAATCTTCCATCTATGGAACTTTTTCAATCAGTACAGCCTTAGCTGTCGTAGAGTTAAATGGAATTGAGTGGAATATTCTATGGGTTCAAGATATCAATGTTAAGCTATGTTCTTGAATTGAAATATATGTTAAAATCTTCTAAGGTGGTAGAATATAGGGGTTGCCCATCAAGCAATTCTTTGTCTATAATTCAAACTCTGTACTTTTTTGTCCAAATGGAAGAGATTTGCAACTGGGTGCCTTTAGCAAACCATGTTCGCTAGTGAATCTAGTGTGCTTGCTACATGTTTGTTCAGTATATTGAAAATGCTAATCCTCCTATATGCAAAGTACTTTACATCACTTATTTACTTATATTCCCTTCAAAATGGAAATGGTTCACAATCTGTAAATTATTAAATTCTATTTGGCAGCTTCTGCTGTAACTACTTTTTGTGTGGGTGTACTTGACTTTTTATTCAGAGAGAAATTTGCTGTGGGCACATAAATTGGCTAGCAAAGAATGCAAAAACAACATGCTCCACTTTCGTTATTATTAGAATTTATTCTTATGTACAGGGCGTTTTGGGGATGAGGACAGCTGTATGACATTCCACTGTCAAAACGATGCTAGACGATATCTGCAGAATTCTGCACACCAATCAAATTCCAATTTTTTTTGTTTGTCTGCACTTCTCACATAGTACTAAACTGTACCAGACCATGGCTACCTTTAATCTCTTTTGCAACTGACAATACTAACTGACTTTAATAACATATCAAAAATTTTTAGGTTTGAGACTTTTGGTAACGTTTCAACAATAAAATCAGAAATTTAAATTATTGCTGTTAGTGTTAGCTGTTATATAACTTCGTCATTAGCTATGAATCTGAATCTTGTATTTATTGCTTTTATAATACTGTTGCTGCTGTCACTGCTGTCGTGATTAATTTTATTGCTGTTACACTGCTGGTATAAAGCTGTCAAGATATATTTAACAATCCTTTATTATTGTCATGAATGATTTCTTTTTTAAAACATCATAAAAATTTGCCTTGCTGTTGGGGATTCTGGCTTGCCCCAGATGATTCAGGAATGTTACAGATTGCCCAGCTGTTTGTCAATTACTGCAGCACATTTCAGAAACATTTCAAAGACTTAGAGAGTTTTTGGGACAGCAGTTTTAGGGCCAGTGATGTATCCACATGGAACACAGATTTATTGTTCAAATGCGCTTAAGCTATGAGGTTTCTTGTATCCAGAATTTCTGCTATGTTGCCATGAGTGGGAGAGTTTGGCAATCAATTGATATTTCGTGCTTATAGTTAACAATGCAACTTGTAATGCTGTTCTTTATCCTCAGTTGCAATCCTACAAATTTTGATTTTCCTCACTACTGTTGAATCACCACTTTTTCCCATGTGAAGCAAAAGCTCACTGCTATTGTTTAAAGGTTTATTGAGGAACTTATTCATGTTTCAGTTCCAATGGATGTTAACAGATTCACAGCTTTACTGATGGAAGCATGCATAGGACATTGTATTTTTGTATTGAATTTTTTGATGTTTTCTATTTTGGTTTGGAAAATAAGAACCTAAACCTTGTACTTTTTGTTAAATTTGTGGCCTGTAGCTTTGGGCTCGGATACTTAATTTGTTTCTCTGGGTACAGCTTTTTACTATCACATACATTTCTTCTTTAAGTTTCTTTGATGTTTATGTAAATTTTACTCAAAGCATATATTATTTTTTTTTAATTTTCATTCAGATATCTGGTTCTGATTGTTTTTTTTGAAAGTATATGTTGATTTTGCTTATCCAACTGACTGCATGTGTGACTTGGATCCTGTAAGCTAAGTATGAAAACTAGTAGTAAGATATTTTAATTTGTCTTTTGTTTATGGAATAAGATTTTCTCAATCCTTGTTTTGGTTTTCATAAGAATTTGTTTCTGTAGATGAGCTAATGTTTGTATTTAATTAATTTTGGTGTAGGGGGGTCTCTGCCCGCAGGAGTGGCATGACTGTTTTGGGGAAAGTCCCAAAACCACTAAATCTACCAAGTCAGAGGTATCGTTTCTTAGTTGTAAATAACTCTAGGGAGATTTAAATGATATGTATGATCATGCATCTTCCTTGTAAGGTCAGGCAAATGTGATGTGTGCATTATCTGCCCTTGCGAATGTTGTAGGCATTTTTACATAATTATTCATGCTTAGTATTCTGTGTCATGTTATACAGGTTGGAAAATCGTGGACTAGACCCAAATGTGGAGATTGTTCCAAAGTGAGAAAATGAGAACTCGACCAACTTGTAATTATGAATTTTTGATACTTTATAACTTGCAGTTTGAAATGATAGTTGATCACACCTAGAATTATTTAGCATTTTGCTTAGCAATTCTGTTAAATGATATTCAGAAGTTCTTCCCTTATTGAAGAAGTTATGTTGAGAATAGCCTGTCATACAGCTTGAGGGTAATTTACTTGTAGAGTGGGAAATGTTTTTATAAGTTTACTTGTGTAGCTGAATAGGGATCTTTTTAATTTTGTTTCAGGCATATTCTCTTCATTGTCACAGTGCTATGGGTTGACAGTTATTCTTTTGCTTGTCATGTGTATATTATCTTTTACTGACTAGGTTGCTGGTTCGGGTTCGAAGAACCGGTATGCCAGTACGGTTTGGGTTCGTTAGTACAAAAACATGTAAATTATATATATATATATATATATATATATGCAGCCTATAAGCATGAATTAAGATTAGCATGTCACATAGCATCATATAAACAACAAAACCAACATAAACTTGTAATCATAGCATCATGATCATACCATAACAACATCATATACATCAAGTTTAATATCAAAATGATAAAGTATTCAAGTATTATTGTTTCAACTTTCAACAATTTAAAGTTTGATCATCAAATTGATTCTCTAATTCATCATCCTCATTCTCCTCCTCCTCATCATTGACATTGACATTAGATGAATCAATGAGAATGCCAATGCCACTTACACTTGCACTTGCACTTTAAGTTTGCTCGCTATCTGAGTCATCAAATGCAACAAGCTGAGAAGTAAAATCATCCAAATCAGTATGTTTTGGCCCAATATCCCACATCTTCGTTTCCCCTTGCTTGTAGTCATGTTGCTTGTGTGAAATGAGCCAAATTAATGTTTTAAAACTCACTTTTAGGGTCATATTTTAATTTTTTATGTAGTGGAATTCAAAAAAAATTAAATTTTGCAAAAAAAAAAATTCCATTTTTGGGCTGTCAGACCCCTGGGTTTGATCTGGGTCCTCTTGGGTTCGCCCTAGTTCAAACCAGGCCTGTGAATCACGAACCCTGTCCGAACCACAGGCAAACTGGACCCGAACCCCAAACGAGGACCGGACCGGACAGGACCAGTACCAGGGGTCTAGGGGGCCGAACCCGGTAACTCAGGTTACTGATAGTCTGATACATCCGAAATTACTTGGAACTTTTACTGACTTTTCGGCATAAATTCACAAAGCTAATCATTTAATATTAATATATAAGCATGCGATAAGAAATAATTGATGTCCGATGGTATTTTCTGGATAATAGTCAGAATATTTGATATATGAAGCATATATTCACTCACCCATGACAAATAATTCAGACGAGTTACTGGAGCATGCCTATTTGGATTTTTCATAGGTATAGCATGTATATATTCCTTATATTTTGTTGTAACTTACAAGTTCCTCGTCCATGTATCACATGGTTTGGGCTCCAATTTCTCTGATTGATGTATTAGTGTCTTCCTTGCCTTTGGTACTGCCATGAGTCATATATCTTCTGTTTCTATTTGGAAGATGAATAATATAAGAGAGTTCCAAAACTTGTGACTCAGCAAAACTAAAGAGCTAATTTTGAATCTGGCTTGATGACTTAGCAAAAACTTGCAAATTAAAAATAACTAAAATTCATTTCTTTCACAAAAATCAGCAGTATTCATCAAATCTTGTCAAAAATTTGACAAAGCACAGATATATGAGTTAATGGGCAAATTACTTGGCTGCAAAAATAAATTGCAAGTGCATGGTGAGTATTCAAATCATGTCAAATATGGTAAATCTGGGCGTCATATCACCTGAAAACAATTTCCTGAGTGTGTATCTCATATTGAACTTGAGTTTTCAATTACTTCAGAATGTTTATAATGGCGCACTGACATTGCTAAACCAGAAGCAGACTTTAGCATGCAAGTCCTTAAGATGGTTATTGCAATGTCTTACTAACCCCTACACATATTGGGCACATCTTTTTATTCTCTTTGCTTTTGAATATCTAATTCTTGAAACTGGGTATTTGTGTGTAAGAAAGTTAACAAATTTATTCTATATCAGTGCATGCTATACCGATAGCATTGCAGATATTGTAATATTTTGTGTGAAATTTATCTTACACGGTAATGCATTGAACTTACAAGTTCTATTTCTATATTAGATCCTTTAAGTAAAGACCTTTTACTCCATACTGATACCTACAACGTAAATCTTTCTCAGAGGTACTGTTAGCTGGGGCACTGGCCACTCACCTCCTACTACTGTTAATGCTTGGGGAGCTGCTTCATTTTCTTCATCACCTCCTGCTAATGCTGGAGTGGGGGGCAACCGTTCAAATGTTAGTACAGCTCGTCCTTCATCTGGAGGAAGTGGTACTCGTCCATCGACTGCGGGAAGTGACCATTCTCATGAACCTGCTACTCCAAATGCATGGAGCTATGGATTGAGCCGTCCCTCATCTGCATCAGGGGCACTGGGCATGGGTCATTCACAATCAACGCTAACTCGTCCTTGCAGTGCGGAATCAAGACCAGGGAGTTCACACCTCTCCCGTTTTGCAGATTCATCAATTGAATCAAATGTTCCATGGGGAGGATCTGGAACTTCACAGAAGCTGGTAATGCTTGTTGAGATTGTAAGACTTACTTTTGTTGGATGGAAGTATTGAAAGCTCATTTTTCGTGTTTAATTGTTTTTAATAGAGTGCATTTTCTCCTACCAATATATTCACTAATAATTCGTCTGTTCATATTTGATTTCTTTAATGGAATGTTTTCGAATCATTTCAAAATTCAATGTGATGGTGGTATCTCAAAAGATATTGTTGTTGGTTGTTTGTCATTTCACTTTTTCAGGGAGAAAATCATCCTCAGCCTGCTCGATTTACTCTGACATCTGTTGACTTTCCGACTCTTGGGTCTGACAAGAACCCAGATTTGCGTCCACAGCATGGTATACCAATTTTCAGAAACATAGTAAAGATTTGCATATTCTGTACCATAATATGACTTGCATTACATAAACTCTGCTTTTGTCTCATTTTTCTTTTTTGTGCCTAATTGTCTTATTCTTGTGAAAGTGTATATGAGCCACTTATTTAAACGCTAATGATGGCAGGCAATGCTTCCACCACACGACCAATGTCGACTTCTGAAGGTTTGGCACAAAAGGAGAAATTAAAGCCTTCTCTAGCTGATTGGAATGGTGAGAATCCTAGTCCTTTGTCCAATTTCAAAGCCCCAGGAAAATGACAAAAGTCTTACTTGTGTAGGCCTTGCTGTTTTTAGGAACCATACAATGTTTATTAATCTGTAACTATAATTTGCTTTGTACTTCAGATGAAGCATCTACAGGTAAGGATAGAAGACCTAGGGATATGCTAGCTCCAGATGAGGGACATGCACCCAAGGAAGGATTTCATAGGAAAACATTTGTACACACAGTGGATTCCTGGCATTATGATGATGGGATTAATAACTGCACAGCTTCAAAATTAACAGAAGAAGAATGGCATAGGGCTGGACCTCCAGTTGCTCCCTATGGTCCTCCTGGTGGACAAGTCAGGTTTCCATTCACAGCACCTGGTTATATACGTCCAGCATTTGAATATGGACCCGTACCATATGCTCAAAGGCCACATGGACCTGGTGGGTATGGAAGACAGGGTGAAATGTATGGTCCATATATGGCACAACCTATGGTGGCAGGTCGTCCTGGTGTTCCTCTTGGCAATAGTTTGTATCCTAATCAACTACCTTTTGATGGTTACTATGGACCTCCGGGAATCCCTAGTTCCCACTATGGTAACATTGATGAAAGAGAGATGGCAATGACAAGGATGGGGGCTGGGCCTGGTATGTATGGTGGATATCCTCATTATCAGGGTCATCCTGTTGATGGGCCTCGGTTTCAATATAATGGACCTGGATCTGGTGTGCGCCCAGCAACTTTGCTTCCTTTATCAAGAGAACAAAATGATTTGACATCTCATGGTAGGGTTGCTTCTGAAGGGACAGATAAGACTTACTCAAAGCAGGTTGATGTGTGGATGTCTAAAGATGCGGATAATTCTAGTGACAATAGTCGCCCATTTCATCCCCAGGATTCAAATACAAGGAGAAACTCCTCTCTTTCTGCTGGAAATCCTCAAAGTGAGAAAGACAATTCACGAACAGCTCTTAGTGGCCATCGTAATTGGGGTACTGTTAGTAGTGACGAGAAAATGGATTTTTCCAAACCTGTTTTTGATGAAGAGGCTTTATCAAGTCGAGAATTTGAAGATAGCAGGATTTCAGTCTTGGAAAGCAACCATGAGAAAGGGGCCAATGTTACAAGGGTAGCTGAGCAGACAAACTTGAGTGATAAAAAACACGTTCAAGTTAAAACTAAAGATGGCATGGATTCTTACAAGTCCTCCGTGCTTGAAGATTTGAATAAGGAAAGGAAGCGTGATTGTGCTGAAATTGACCCAAACAGGGCTGCACATTCGGTGGATCATTTTCAGACTGGATTGGAACATCACTTGAAAGTTGGTGGCTTACCCCAAGATGAAAAGAAATTTGTAGCGACGGTTGAGAAATTTCAGCTAGAGGATGTAAAGTTTGGAGAGGAGGCATCTAAACAAAAAGTAGAATCTTATTCCACAAGCAGGAACCATGCTCTTTGCCAAGAGGCACAGACATTGGTAACACCATTGAAAGGATCTGATGAACATATTTCCACAGATGGCCCTGATAGAATTTCTGTAGTTGCAATGCCTATACCAGAAAGAAATTTAGCATCAAATGCAATGCCTATACCAGAAAGAAATTTAGCATCAAATACATCTGTTAAATTAAAAGGTGGTTTATCCAGTGCATCAGGGTCCAATAATTTATCTCTTGAAACTCCCAAGATCAGTGATAAAGTTCAGTTACTTAAGCGCAGTGATAATCACCGAACAGAAAATACACTGGATTCTGAAGGAGCAGTCCTGCAAGCGCACGGTACTCAAGGACCCAAAGGAATTCAAGAAACCTTACAAAAAGAATGTAATACAACCAAAGGCAGGTTTAATGCCCATGAAGGAGACAGTGAATGGAAAAGGAAACTGCCTGTGGTGGAGTCAGCATTAAAAGCAGCGAAACCCAACAGTGCTCATGGTAATAGACATATAGTTACTTATTCCACAGCAGATGATGCTCTAACTGGCTCTGAAGATTTTGGAGATAAACCAGCTGGAGAATCTCATATTCAGCAGTGTCCTGCTTCCCATGATTATGAGGCACAGGTGAATCTTCACAAACTTTTATTCTTTTTCATTGTATGATTTCATGGTGTTGGATTGACCTTGGATTGATGTTAGTTGTTAAGTATAATCTTTGGGTGTTTGGCAGCGTGCAAAGTTGAAGGAAGCTGCTGCACAACGTGCAAAGGAGCTGCTAAGAGAAGAAGAGGAGAGGATAAAAGAACAGAAGGCTAAGGCCCTTCTAAAGTTAGAAGAGCTTAATAGGCGGGCTTTGGGGGTTGCAACACCTCAGGATGTGGGAAATTCTAGAAGTGAAAACATGACATCTGCAACATTCAGTGGATCGGAAGTAGTATCTGAAGATACACAGAAACATCAAGCAGGCAGTTACAGCAATAATGGGGAGCAGAATGACAATCTGAGAGAAGCAGACAATGTTCTTAATAATAATGCTGTGTGTGAACTTCCTCCAGTTCAAGTTTCAGAGCCATCTGAAACTCCAGGAAGCCTTGAAAAGAGTGCTAGTGATGCCCTTGTCAAGAGTGGGAAAAATGATAGGTCCAAACGAGAAAATTATCGCAGGTCTAGCAATGTCAGCAGGGAAGATCCAAAATACCAATTGAAAACAGATGACCAGAAGAGCCATTTGAAACAAAGGGAAAATAATCCTAATACTAGTTCTCTGCAAAATGCTGCCATGCTTCCTGTACTGGTTGTGCCAGTGTCCGCTTCTATTTTAACTTCACCAAGCACATCTGAAGCTTTGCAAAAGGACATTCAAGTAACATGTTCAGATTCTTCTTCAGTTGCTGGCCAAGTCAGTCAGCCTGAATTTCCAAAACAAGCTTGGTCCCGTCAGAAGGCAAAACAATATGTTTTTGAGCAAAAATCTTCTGGTTCTCAATCATCTATTTTGGATAAAACAGAGCAGATCATTTCACCAGATAGTGGAAATTCTGTCAATCTAGCTGGTGAGAGTAACATGTTGCAAGCACCAGGCAGTTGTATAGTTGAGAAGAGTTCTGACACTATTGCCAGTGGAGGTGATGGTTCGATATCCCGCAAGAAGAAATATAGCAAAAATGCAAAAAACAAGAATAAGATTGATAAGTCAATTGTAACTGTGAGTTCAACAGGGTCATCAAACGATGATCACATTGTGGCACTGCAACCAAATAGCATTTCTGGGGATTCAAAACATGAAGGAGGGTTAGTAATTAGTAATACAATCAAAGCAGTGGAGAAAGGTGTTGAGATACAGAATATAAAATCTGAACTAGGTTCTGTACAAAATGGTGGAAATGATACGAGTGTGACTCATGATACTGTGGATGCTACTGTGGTAGATCATCGAATATTGCAATCAACAGATGATACTTCTACTGGAAGAGTTACTCAAGTGAAGTCTCACTTTCCAAAGCGGTCATATAGAGTATCACAAGAAGCAAGAGTGTCTGATAAATCTCAGGTAAGTGAAGGTAGAGTGTGGGCTCCAGTGCGTGCAGCAAATCATCAAGTTACTACAAATGACAAGCAGAAATTGGATCAAATTGAGGTACAACCTTCTGGAGTTGACAGTAGTGAAGTGGTAGTACAAAACCCGATTAGAAATAAGAGAGCTGAAATAGAGCGTTATGTTCCAAAACCTGTTGCAAAGGAGCAAGCACAACATAATGAAAATTGCCAACATTTTGTAGCTGGGTCATCTTTTTCTGCTCGAGATCAAATGGATCAGAAAAACAAGCACGGTGCGGTGAAAAATGTAGTTACTAGTGAAACACAACAGCAACATTCGTCCTTTGGTGAAAATAAAGGGCATATATCTGGAAAGCAGGGAAAGCAAAATGGCTCATGGCGTCAGAGAAATTCAAATGAAATCCGAGAAAATACTAAGGTGTCTCATACTCACCAGAGCATTGAAGGTGAAAGTGCTTTGCCCTTGCAAACAAATGAAGTGACTGTCTCCAGAACAAGGCACACTCATATAGAAACAAAGGGTTTCAAGTCAGAAGGGATTGAAATTCATCCTCAACCACACCAGCCAGACTTGCAAAAACCAAGACATGTTGAAGAGTTGCCAAATTCTGTTGCTGTTCAATCAAACAAGCAACAAATCCTTCAATGTGAAGCAGAGCAGAGTACACAACTTGCATCAGAGCCTCATTTGCAGACAAGCAATTCTGCAAAGGATCAGGAACCTCAGCTGGCTTATAAGAGAGATCAGAACATGCATGACCAACGTTTCTATCAGGCAAACAGGTCCCGTCCAAAGTCACAAAAGTTTTCTGGTCGCCAAGTTTATATGGAAGGAAACCATCAGTTCACTAGAGTTACTGGAGTAAGTGAGGAAAGTGAGGAAAATCACCGTGTTGAACAGAGTTTTGTTCATCAGCGACCTAGGTCATCTGCATGGACTCCAAAGCCACAAGGGTCAGCAGATCATAAAGAGCACCATTTGCATCAAAAACTTATCTCTGGCCAACCTGATACCCACCAACTAAAGATGGATTCGAATGAGGAGCAACATGACTCGGAAACTAGAGTGCCTGAACATCTAAAAACTATCTGTGATCAGCAGGAAGGACCACTATCATCAACAAAGAAGCATCAGTTGCAGGAGCATTCTTTTGGGCAGCAGGTACCTGCTTCACCAAATCAATTTGAAGGGAAAAATCAGAATCTGAACTCTGATGTTGATAGAACACATACTGGCCGTTTATCCCAGCAGCAATTGAAGTTGACACATCCAGATAGACAAACAACTGACAAAGAACAGCCTAAACAAATTGCAAATTCTATGTCATATCAGCAGCGTCGACAGGCCAATCATGGCCATTGGCAACAAACTGGGGCTGGCACAAGATCTGGTACACGAGTAACTGATGGATATGAAGAACATCCCCAAACTGCTAATGTGCAGAGCCGCAAACAGCATGATACCTCTATACCAAGGAATTCAGAGTCATCTTTGGGAGCTGGCCAACATCATAGACAAGATACAAGCAAACAGCAACCATTAATAAACAGCAATCTGACCAAACAAAATTTACAAGTACATTCTCAGCCAATCTCAAGTCAAAAACCTCTAGAATTCTATCAACCAAAGGCAGGTTTGGCATCTAGAAATGGTGATAACCATGAAATAAACCCTAGCATTACCCCACATGGTGGTTCATCCTGGTCAGGTGAGCACAGAGGTAGTCACGGTTATCGTGGTAGAGACCACAGCCATGCTAGGCGTGGTCGCTCCAGTGGACGTGGTGGTGGGAGCTTTGGTCTAAGAGGAAATTAATCAGGGAGTGGAAGTAAGATCGAACATCCATCTAAGCAGCGTCAGCTTGTTGATGCCACTGGAGGTGTTATTTCACATCAAGTAGTTGGTTAAGTTGGTGCTTCAGTACTTATTCTTGCAAGCTTCTGGTTTTATTTCTATGCTATATTTTCCTGCTAATCTGTGCTTTATCTGTTAGGTCTTAATATTGTCTTATGAACACACTTCTAGTGATATTTGTGAGATGTATGTACTAGCTGGCATTTCTGGCTCAGATTAGGATTTCCTCAGGGCTATGTTTATTTGGAGGTTGAATCAGTGGATCTTGTGTGCTGTACAGCTTTTTTTAAGCCTTGCTTGTCAGGCCAAATGAATATTGGCTTCTTTCAGTGAAGTTATCACAGTAAAAAGGAGGCGGCTTTTTAAAGTAAAACTTTTGATATCAGTAAATCTGACATTGGGCATAAAATATGTCAGAACATGCTTCAGAATTTGAGTTGTATCCTTCGTTTTCTTTGAAGGTGTGTACCCCAGAATGATGTATATGTGAACATTAACATCAGAGGAAGAATAGTGTAAAGTTTTTTTTTATTCTTCTGTGGTGACAAAATCTTGCACATCGAGGTATTGCCTACTTCCAACTCTTGCTTGGATGTAGTGATTCTGAGGCTTTTGCCTGGATTGAAAAGTATTGGTAGTGCACCCTGGGGCATGGACACCTGAACTATAAAAAATCTAACATGCAAGAAGTTATTTGTTTGACTCGTGAACCAGAAAGGTTCATTATTTGTTACAAAGTCGTATGACAATGAATATTTTTTTCCCATTTGCACTGGATCTCATGTTGATGCAAGCTTTACATCAAAATCACTCATCTACTCGTTTGGGGTTCCATTTTTTTTATGTTGTTGATTGTGCAATGAACTATGATCATTGTTGCCATGGCATGCATCATGTACTGGCCTATAATATACATTCATTTTTCTGAACAGGCATTGCATGAGTCATCACTATGAATTTACGGGCACCAATTATTCTCTTTGCATACATAGATTCGCTTAGGTTGCACATTCCTTTCTACACGGACAAACTTGGTATGTTTTGGGTGTGCATCTATTTCTTAAAATCGGCCCTTGATTGGATTGTCTTTGGGGTTATTAATATTAATAATTTTTGGATGATTTAGTATGTTAAATCTTCATTGGATAAATTAACATGTTTTTGTTATGATATTTTTTATGCTGGATATTGATTTCAGGTCTGTTAATTGGCATAATTATACAAAAAACTTCCAGTAACCCATATTCTTTTTTTCTTCTGTCTTTAATTGTGAGCTCGTAATGGCACTTCGTTGTTTTCTAGTCAATGTGTTAAAAATCAGTTTTCACCATGTTATAATCTGTAATGAAGAGTAGAATCTGCTTATGGTACATGATATATTTTCAATTGCATATTAGTTTGGTGGTTTTGCCTTACTATGGTATTGCTTGTTAATGATTTAGATTAAAGGTTATATGTTCGCTAATATTAGTTGTTTTTTGAACAGGCATTTGGTGAGCTAATTTGAGAACCGAAACTCTTCATGTTTTTCATTAAACTGGTATACATTCGATATCATGTGGATTTGTAGAATGTAGGACATCATTCCTTTTTTAGCGTGAACAAAAAATCTTTTGTTCTATTAGTTTGTTAAGACTGTCACTAGTGGGCGCCCCTATTTTTGATGACCTGCCTTTTCTCTGGAATTTCACGTCTAACCAATTTTGCGAGGTCATAGCTGTTATCGTTTTGATGTAATTATATCTGTAATGTAAGACAAAGTTAACTTCTGCAAAGGAAATCTTCTTTGAGAGTTAACCTCACCCAATACACTAATATAATTCAGTTTAACTTCTAATAAACAAAATATAAATAATTAGCTAAAATGTTTACTAAAATGAGGCTGGTAAAAATTTACCAAAACAAAAATGCAAACATAACTTTTTGATAAAAAGTGGAAAAATACAAAAAGGCAAGGAACCTGTTTAGCGTTGTTTTGTTGTATGAAACGCACAAAACAAGAAGAAAGTGTTGAAATCTATCTTTGCAATTATTAGATAAACATGTCAGCAAATATTAGATAATAGAAATATAAAGAAATTAACTAACAAGATTTAAAATACTTAAAAATGAACAATAGAAATTATTGTATAAATGAGTAAGCTCTTGCAAACCTTCATCCGGTAGAGAGAACTTGGGTCAATCAAATCTTCATTTTGATCTTTTGACTTCCATGGACAGCCAATATAGATAGATACAAAATAATGTTAGTGTGTTTCTATCTCAAGTGTGTTTTAGGAATATTTAGAGTCATGAACGTGCAATAGTGTACTGAAAAGAGAAGGGAAATATAATCTCAACGTGTTGAGGGGCACCACAAAAGAAAAGTTGTAATATATGGGAGATAAAACAATATTCTTGGGAGTTGGGATTAAAATAAATCTCGAGGGAACATTGTAAGTGTCACGGGGCTAGACTGACCTGCTGCCCAAACAAGCTTTTTCCTTCCAAAGGAGGTCCAACCTCATGCGGCACTGGCAAACCTTACTCACGATTTCCATTGCAGACAAGTCCTTTCTTGTTTCCAGACTACGCCATCCCTTTTCAAGTGTCCACCACTTGACCTCATTAACACACACCCATGCGGAATAGAAGTGCATGCCAACCCCCTCATGGGTTTCCTTCATCCTGATGCTCCTAGCACTCCCTTCAAGTCCCTGACTCTACTCTAGCACTATCTTGTCGCATCATCCTTGCACCCCTGGTACAAGCTTACAGGTCTCCCCTATGCCTTCGTCTTCTTGAGTCCCCCATAAGACCCTGACTACTAACACTGACCCTTCCGGAACTCCTTAAGTCCTCCGGCTCCAACTCTGCACACTCCTTGAGCATGCCCAGTACTCCCATAGTACTGGTGCCCCATGTTGGCCTCCCTCAGCGCCTCTGAACCCTCAAGCACCAAACATATCTCATGGGACGACTAGACTCCCTGAGCTAGCTTCCTGTTTGTCCATCTCCACGCAATGAACACAATACTGGGGCAATAGATAGCTTTATTGTTATGAAGAGATGGCCCTTGGCCCGGTCTACAAACAATTCCAACTTTGTCGCTGGTCACTACCCCGAATACTTCCCAAGCATCCGATTACAAGTTCCTGCCCCTAGATCAACGTCCACTCTTGAAACACCAGTACAGATACCACTGCACCTCGCCCCTGGCGGCAGCTTCTCATATAGACTCCTAATCCACGAAGACCTTGTCTCCTTCGGAACTCAACCTGGCGCACTACTGACTCTCTCATGAGCCCGCAACGGCTTACCCAGTACACAACTCAAACCCCCTTCCTGAACGAGGACTCCAAGTCACACTGCTTTGGGCCCCTAGCCTATGCCTACATGGCTTCACTGGTGAACCCGGTTCCCTATACATCCTATGCACAATAACCAGCTCCATGCAAACACCCAGTCTAAGTCTCTCAGATTGACATAACACCTTGCACTCCTACTTGGGCACCAAGCTCTTCTCTCCATGATCCAATCCAATATCCTTGGTCGCTGAACTCTCCTTCAACTCGGTTGTGCTCCTAGAACAACTCGCCTACGGACCATGTCCTCTTTTCGGTCATGCAACTCATCCATCTTTGTCACCCTCTTGGACTCGCCTCATGGCTTGGCTCAACATGACCACACTTTCGGAACCCGGTCCCTACTGCCACACTCGACCCCCACTCTAGGGCCTTGAGATCCCAGATCTCAATGCAAATCCCACTTCAGGTAACCTAGGTGCGTGCCCAGCACATCACCCCACTTGTTCCACAAGACACATGGACTTCTGGCTTTGCAATTCAACCCACATAGCTTGCCCAACTCTCAAGCTCCAACATTCCAACATAGATAGCCCATTGCACGGCCATCCCCCTTACAAGATCTTGGGTACTCCATTTCCCCAACCGGGACAATCCATTTCACGATCATCCTTCTCGCAAGGGCCTAGGTACTCCGCTTCCCTAGTCCTCGGGTCATAGACAACTCCCCGGGAGTCATCCCCAACATTGGCTCAGTTACTCCACTTCACTGAGATAGGGACCATGAGAATGCATCCACCAGTAAACCTCACCATCCAATGATAAGCGGGGCTACTCAACTTCACCCCTAATGTCCATGTAGGACCTCTATCTCCCTGAGACTAGAGGGCAGGGTTACTCTTCTTCACCCCTAGGAGGAGGTGTCTACCGCAGACCACCTTGGTGCACTCCTGGCACTCGACTATTCTTTCAACCAACCCCCATATATAAGTTTTTCGTCCAATTCTCACACAACTGTAGCTTGGCACTAACCATTTGTCAATCACCACAACTTCCACCTACTGAGAATAACAAGGGACTTACAACCCCAGAAGCCTACTGATCTCCCTGAGACAGCAGCCCCTTACAGTAAGAGCATTGTAGTGAGTTGTAATAAGGTTGTAAAGAGTATTGTGTGAGTTTGGAGTGTGTGTGAGTCGTGTTGGTGTACGTTTTATCATATACCGAACATTAGAATAAAGTACCCAAAGATAATTTATCCTCTTGAACAAAATCATTGCGTATGCTAAAAATGCTAGAAGATCATATGGCGATTCTAAGGTTTCTTTTGTTAGGTCTTGACGTGTGGATAAGCTCAATGGGCGTTGTGATATGTTGGTAATACACAAAGGGTCTTACACTTGGATTGTTCAATTCACAATGAAGGTTTAGACAATGAAGCTTTATCATTCGGGACTTGGATCATGAAAAACTGAAAAGGAGACGAGGGTTTAGGAGTTCTAATCTATTCCTAGGAATTCAAGAGATGGTATTGATTTGGTGAACTCAATAACCACACTTTGCTTCGCCTCACTTAGGACAACTACACAAAGTGGATGCAATCTTCAAGGGATGTGCTTATGATTGAAAGTTAAGCATACACAAAGGAAAGCTCAGACTAACTTTACACAATGAACAAAAATCCTCTGTCCATCAAAAGTATGAGCGAAGATTCACCACAAATCAATACTTATCAGATCTTGCATTCAATCTAACATACATGAAATAAAATCTAAACTATTGTGTTGAGGAAATTGAAAACCTCGCTAATCATCCAGATAAAAGAGATTACAAGGCCTTAAGAGAAAGCACACAAGTAATGCATTATCTGAAAATGACCTTCTTGCAACAATATTTCAAAAACCTCACTCTCCAAATGAGAGGAGGCAGCCTTATATAGGAGTCCAATTTTTTTTGAATGACCGAGATCGAACAACAATCAAGGGCCCAGATTGAAGGATAAAACCCTAATTAGAGTTTCCTAAAACTAACTACCCCTTGACCAATGAGAAATTTACATTTGGGGACACTTGTCCTCCTTGCTAAATATGAACCAACAATGAAAATAGAAGGTTGTTGCATTGTGAAGTGTGCCCTCTAGAAGCTTCTGTGGATAAGTCAGGTTCATTGAACCTAGACATGTTGACTTGGAACAATCTGATTGGTTGGAAGATGACGAGGCGCCACCTCAGCGTGTTGGATGTCTATCCCTGAATTCTCCAATTTGTGTCAAGAAATTGTCTAAGTATAGAAATTTGCTTCTTCTTGTCACCAACTGATTCTGATTGGGAGCTTGTCTTTAATTCTTGAGGAGATGAAATTCTTCAAGAAGTTGTCATGATTGCTTCCATAGGTTTGGTATTGTAGATGAAATCCCCCAAGAAGTTTGAAATTTTTTCTATATTTTCACCAAGTCTGAGAACTTTTCTTTCTTGATGCTTTGAGATTCTTTCAAGTGCCTTGAATTTGGAGAAGAATTCCTTTGTGAAGTATTCCTCATACTTACCCAAATTTTGGCCATCTTTATGCTCGGACGAACCTTTCTTGTGGACTTATCTTTAATTCAGAATTTGGCTTGAAACTCCATTTGCGCTTTTTGTGATGATCCCGCCTCAGCCATCGTCTATGATCTGCAAAACCAAAAGAAAATTAAGTTAAAATTCTAACTTTGAGTGTAAAATTTGAAGGTTAGCAGCTAAGTGTATCACAATTTTACTCTTTCTCCAACACTTAGCACTTTAAAGGCGATTTTTCAGCACTTGGATATTTTGAAAATCTCAAGAAAATCCCTTGAATATAACCAAACTCAGGAACCTGCATGTCTAATTTCAATAAAAAATCAGAACTAAGTCCAAGACAACTTGATTGAGATCATATTGACTTGTTCACAAGGCAGAAAATGAGAAAGAAAAGAAGGAAAATCACTTGGATTCATTCTTTCTTTTTAAAACTTTGAAGAAAAACCAGGTTGAGAACCCAATACTATGCCCATAGAATCCATTTTCACCTTTGGAAGAATGACGAAGAAAGGAAAAGAAGTTAACAAGGAGGTAAAATCAGAAGTTAAACTTAGAAAATTAATGAATTGGCCCTCCAATCAATCAAGGTTCTTCCAAAATCTGTGTGCAAACTCATGGAAAATGGTTGAAAACTCAGACTTATACTTGAAATTCTCTTGAAATCTTCTTTCAACCTGCATGACTCTTAAAAATTCTCTCAAAATGTCCTTCGCCTACATAAAACTTCTTAGAAATTCTCTCCACTTGCTCTAGAAAGTTCTAACTTCAAATGAAGAAATGAAGAATGAAGAATGAAGAAGGTATTTGTATTAGAGTTAGAAATCTCAATTAGAAACTCAAAAATCTCTTTAAAATTTGTTTCTATTTAGCTCTCAGTCCTTCGAATCTGCAAAGAAAGTTTCCAATTTGATCTTTAGTTGACTTGTCATCTCTATCATGTTTGAACTCTTCATATTAGCTCAACAATGCAAGTTTCTAAATCCATTTCCAGTTGTGGCTTGAACTTGATCCATAATATTCTCTTTTTCTTTAAAAAAAACTTTCTAATTCTTCCTTAGTTCGAACTTGAATGGTGAATATTTGTTGACATCACTTCTTCTCTTCTATTTTAGAAAGTACCCTTGACTGATTTTGTTCTCCAAACTTGGGCGGACTTTGCTTGAGTTAGTTTCCACTTCAACTAAGATAGGGCGGACTTTCCTCGAGTTAGGAACCATGATGTGCTGATGTAGGGTGGACTTGGTAGCACTTAGTAACTTCAAGTTGCAAGGTAGGGTGAACTTTGATGATGTGCTACACCATTACTCTTCTCTTGGGCAGACTTTGCTCAAGTCATGACACATCACCATCATGATGTGATGTCTTCTAGGGCAGATTTTGCTTAGTCCATGCACCATCACCTTGTAGATTAGGTAGACTTAGAGAGACTTAGGCACCAAAATTCATGTCTTTGGGCAGACTTCATAGAAGTTGGGAACCATATGCAGGTTAGGCGGACTTGGAGGGAACCATGGCCATGCTGATGTAGGGCGGACTTAGACACATTTTCTCCATTTTCTTGTTCTTCCCAAGGCAGACTTGGTTGATTTTGTGCACCTCATTGCTTCATACCCTAAGGCAGACTTCATGATGTTTAGGAATCTTTCATCTGCAACATAAGGCAAAATTTATCACTTCCTTGCACCATGGTGAGGACGGAGTTGGATTATCTTAGGCATCTTTCACTTAGACAAGGGCAGACTTTCCCAAATTCATGACCCATTGCTATCACCTCCAAGGCGGACTTCATGGATTTCAAGAACCAAGGAGGGCAGACTTCAAGAAATCCACGCACCATGAGATCAAAACTTCGAATATTCATAACTTGAACAATACTCCTCAGATTGCCTTGAAATTTGAAAACCATACTTCAATCATCCCTTGAATTCCTCATGATCCCTAAAATTTAGGAGATTATCTTTTTTGATCAAAACTTGAATTTTGGAGGAATTTGACGATCATATTCATTGCATCTCAGAGTCAACAGTGCAAACCCCAGATCCAATACCAAAAACGAAACTTCCTAAAAAATAGGAAAAAGAAAAAAGCAAAACTTTCCAAAAATAAAAAGTTGTCCAAATTGACCCAAATCAATTGCAATATTCGTCCTTCGGTCTTTCTAGGTACTCTGATGGTGTCTAGACTCTATTCTAACCATGGCTTGCACAAACTTGTTAGGCAATTCAAATAACCGGAAGACAACTGAGAGGGGGGGGGGTGTGAATCAGTTGTCACAGTTTACAGGAACCCTTAGTGTTGGTGTAAATAATTATTCATCATGGATATTATTACACTTACTTAAGTTTACTTAGGAAATGCATTTCATAGTAGTTTGGGTATGAGACACTTGGGTGTTTGTGCCACATTGGGATAGTGTGTGTAGGAGAAATTCCACCTTTTATGGTGTTGATCTTATTGTTACACTCCACATTCAGTGGGTGATCCACTTCATGTGGACTATTATATTGTTTCTCCTACCTACCCACACCTATTTCCTACCTACCCTTGTTTCTTATTGAGCCACATGTCATGTTTGTGTGCTTACATATCCCTAGCCTTGTCTATATAAGCAAGCTCATCTACATTGTATGAAATTATTAATTATTATTATTGATAATTTTCTATTGATGAGAATACAGTTTATTCTTGTCCTATATTGTGTCTCTATTTTGTACATTTCATTGAGCTCTTGATCTTGGCAAAATCTCACATGGTATCAGAGTTATTGGGGCTTCATTGATTTGTCTTGAAGAGGCATTATTGCGACGTCAAGAGGCAGATATGAGGAGCAACATCTTTTGGAGGCGTCCTAGACCAGATCCGACCCTGCCATTGCATCCAGAAGGCCGTTTCCATGAATTTTGGTTATAAAGTCGACCTATTTTGGTGAGAAATTTTTTTTCGCCAATTTTGCTAATATCGTATGAATTTCAAAATTTTTTATATTTTCCAAAAATAAAATTCGAAAAAAATTTTCGTCAAAAAAAAATTAAACAAAATCATTAAATTTTTTTTTTTTCGGAAAAATTGAAAAATAAAAAAAAATCAAATAAAAAAAAAAACAAAACAAAAAAATTTGCTGTGTTTGGGGGTCCGCAGACCCCTAGTACCCGCAGTCTATGTGTTGCAGGCGTACTACCTACCGTACTCTGCAGGTCCGGATCTCCTCGCCATCGTCCGTGTTGTACTCGCGCCATAGATCGTCCTGCCGTAGCTCCTCGGCAGCAACACCGCCCGACACCACCACCGGCGACGTCCTCCCGGCTCTGCATGCTCGCTCGCCGCCGCGCTGGCTCCTCCCGACACCGGCCCCCGTCCTCGGTTCCTCTAGCGACTGCTCCCCAGCCGCCTGCCGCAACCTCCGCTCGCCCGCCGGCGGTGGCCCCCTCAGCCACCTCTGCCGGCCTTTCGGCTCCGGCCGCTCCCTTCGCCGACGGTCAACCCAGATAGGAGGACTCGCGTCCGCCACATGGCAGGCGGCCACTGGCCCACTGGTAAAACCCGTACACCACGTCATCCGTACGTCCGCCACGTCATCTGCCACGTAGAGCTGATGCACACCGCCTAGTCAGCAAATCCGTACGGTACGACCTGCACAGTCAGCAGTC
Source organism: Cryptomeria japonica (assembly GCF_030272615.1). NCBI lineage: Eukaryota > Viridiplantae > Streptophyta > Pinopsida > Cupressales > Cupressaceae > Cryptomeria > Cryptomeria japonica. The sequence goes on along the minus strand of NC_081407.1, from coordinate 436,174,254 downwards.
TGTACAGTACGGACGCCCAATCACCAGAGAGGTAAAGTTTTTGTGACATTCATACGACCGTCAAATTTAACACAGTGACTTGCTAACATCAGTGCCACGTCATCATTTTTCAAAAAATTTGCAGGCCCCTCTCATTGAGCTTTTTGATTTTGCAGTTCAACTTCAAATGGCCATAACTTGCTCATTTTTGCTCCTTTTTGGGTGCAATTTTTTTTGAAATGGGCTAGAATTCGTGCTCTCCACAGTGGTGAAGAATTTTTTTGATTCAGATGCACTGATTTTTCAGAAAATTCAGTTTTTGGTGACTGTACTTGAGTAATCCTAGTTTTTGCAACTTCAGAGGCTTCGTTTGGGGTCATACGACCTCCTTTTCAGGTACGTTTTTTTTGAAAGTGCGTATTTTTTTGTTGACTTTCATATGACGCTATCAGATTGATGCCATTGTAAGTATAAATTGTACTTTCAGATTTTGGCCATTTTTTGGCTCTCTTGGTACTTGTATATTTGCTTGAATCTCAGTTAGATTCATTGCACTATTGATTGAAGTCTCTTGTATCTCATTTGAGAAGTTGTAAAATTTGCATCATAAGTCCACTTTGCCTTGTTTTGCAAGTGGCTCATTGTAATCGCACTAAGTATAAAGTGCCAAAATCATCACTTTGGGGGGGGGGTACTTTGATTGAGTGAATTTGGGGGGGTGTCTCTTGTGCTCTTGTTCTCTTGTGTTCCTTCCTTTTTGCTGCTATGGTTTCTTCTAAGTTTCCTCTCTTAACTCCTCATAATTATGCTACTTGGAAAATTGATGCATGGAGTAAACTTATGGAAAAAGGACTCACTCATTACATTGATGGAACTATTGTTGCTCCCGCTGATCCTAAGGTTGATCCAATTGGTCACTTGGATTGGCTCACTAAAAATATGATGGCAATTGGTACCTTAAGAAAGTATGTATCAAAGGATCTCATTTTTCATATTGAGAAATGTACTCTAATCAAAGATGCTTGGCAAAAGTTTCAAGACTTGTATGGTCAAGTTGATGAGATTAGGGGATATCAAATTGATAGTGATTTCACCATGTTAGATCTCAAGAACTTTGATACTATACAAGATTATGTCACTAAGGCAAATGAGTTGAGGGCACAACTCAAAGATTGTGGCATTGATAAAAAGGATACTCAATTGATATTCAACTTGATAGGCAAGCTTCCACAAGAATATGCAACATTTGTTTCTAGTTTCCAAACCCATAGGATGACAATGGGTTCAAGCTACAAAATGCCTACATTTGATGCTTTCAATGAAATGTTGATGATGGAACAAACTAAGTTGATAAGCATGGGCATTCTTAAGGCTTCTAAGTCTCAAGCATTAGTGGCAAATCAAGGGAACAAAGGAAATCAAGGAAATGACAACTCAAACAAGAAGAAATGGCAATCAAAGCCTAAAGAAAAAGCACCATCTTCTCCACAACAAGGAGATTCATCCTCTTCCAAGAGAGATAATTCACCAAAGAGGGAGAGACCTACTTGTGTTTATTGTAAAAAGATTGGTCATGAGGAGCATCGTTGCCATTCTAAGAAGATTGATGAGCTCACACATATCATCAAAAAGCATAACATTGATTTGCCTAAAGTCTACAAGAAGGATGATTCATCAACTTCCACTTCCTCACATTCAAAAGGAAAAGGGCAAGCATTCATGGCTTCTACAAGTGGGAAGACTCACTCTTTTGGGACAAGAAAAGGAAAAGCTCTATGTGCCACTATCAGTCATGATTCAGAGAGATGGCTTCTAGATTCAGGGGCTTCTCATCATATGGCATCTTCACAGTCTATGTTCTCTACATTTGAGCCTTGCACCATGCCACAGATTTTGATGGGCAATCATACATACATGGATGTGATTGGGAAAGGATCTATTGACATTGGGGATAACTCCTTCAATGATGTGTTGTGTGTACCCCACTTGACAAACAATCTCCTTTCTATCTATCAAATCACACATGGCACAACTAAAAGAGTTGTGGAGTTCACACCTGACTCAGTTTTCATTAGAGACTTGGAGACTAGAGCTATCATTGTGACTGGGGTGGTTGATCATGCATCTCGGTTATACTCCTTTTTAGATTTTGTTGATGATGATGATTTCACATTTGATGATTCTACACATTATGATCACACTTCTTGTGATGGTTCAGATTTTGAGGAGAACTTTGGGCACTTGAACATGGGGATTCTCACATGTGACCCCATTCTTGAGCCTTGTATTTCATCTCCTCATATTGATATCACATCACCTATTGCACCTGATGATGCGGATAGTGCGACAGTTTTGCCTTCATGTGATTCAGTGCAATAGGATATTCATTGTCTTCCAGCTTCAGATTCATGGGATGATTACTTGACAGACATTGCAGGTTTATTTATGGAATCCTACATTGCAGATTTGGGAGACATCATTGATGACATTCATCTTCTCTTTAATGAAGATGATCCTTCTTCGATTGTTGCGAGGGAACACTCTGACCCTCTTGTTCATTCTCTACATGATCATTCTTTCAAGGTTGACATGATTGTGGATACTTATGTACAACAGTTGGAAGAAGGTCTCTTTATTTTTCGAGGAGACATGTGAGTCTTTGGGACATGTTCTCCATCCATCTCCACTAGATCTTGGAGTGCCTTTTTCAGCAGTGTGGCACAGTTTACCACCTTTGGAGGGGGTATCTTTCAACATCGACATGGGGACACTTGAGCAGTTTTCAGAGATTCCTTTCATCATGAGTTTTCTTCATACATCTTCCCTTCATGATTGGGGAGACTTCATGGATACACCTTTGGTTTTGTTTCTTCCTAAGGGGAGGAATGTTGTTCGACGTTCATGGAGCAGTTTCTTCATACATCGAGCTTCTATCATTGGTGCAGATTCCACATTAAGGGGGGGCTTCCTAGCTTCTCTTCTTCTCTCATATGGGGGGGAACTTTTTCCTCACATGGGGTTTTGTCCTTCACATTCTTCTATGAGAGTTCTCTTGTATAGCTTTCATCTCTCTTTTGGGGGAGGGTTTTTTCCCATTGGGTTTTTCTCTCTTTCCCCACTTTGTGAGAGATTTCATTGCATTGGTTTTCATGCATTTGCATTTGTACATGGGTACCTAACATGGCCTCGTAGCCGGGACCCATCTTGCATTGCTTAGTTGCATTGTAGACTTAAGTGCATTCCCCTAAGTTGCACTTAAGGGGGGGTGTTGGTGTAAATAATTATTCATCATGGATATTATTACACTTACTTAAGTTTACTTAGGAAATGCATTTCATAGTAGTTTGGGTATGAGACACTTGGGTGTTTGTGCCACATTGGGATAGTGTGTGTAGGAGAAATTCCACCTTTTATGGTGTTGATCTTATTGTTACACTCCACATTCAATGGGTGATTCACCTCATGTGGACTATTATATTGTTTCTCCTACCTACCCACACCTATTTCCTACCTACCCTTGTTTCTTATTGAGCCACATGTCATGTTTGTGTGCTCACATATCCCTAGCCTTGCCTATATAAGCAAGCTCATCTACATTGTATGAAATTATTAATTATTATTATTGATCATTTTCTATTGATGAGAATACAGTTTATTTTTGTCCTATATTGTGTCTCTATTTTGTACATTTCATTGAGCTCTTGATCTTGGCAAAATCTCACACTTAGCAATTTAAACTTTAATACCGGAACCCAAAACATTAATACCAGAATAGAAGATAAACCAATTAAGCATAAACCATTAGTACATTCGGGGCTAATTTCCAACGCCCCTTCGTCGGAAGTCCAACTACAACATGTCGGATTGTCGACAAATGTAACCGTCAAAAACTCGTCGTTGGGCTTCCCGACGATGCCATTGAGTGTCAAAATTCCGACGACACCATGAACTCTTTCGACGGCTGCTATGTTTGCTCTTCCAGCCAAAAGGTGTTCACATTGGCATCCTGTACAACAGAGTAAGCAGGTAAATCACGCAAGGCAAAGTTTGAAGTGTTAAAAGAGTTCAAATGCAACAATGGCAACTCTAGTTCAAGACAACTTCAAAAACTCTAATAAAAAACTCCAATACTTCTGTATTCAAATCTTCGACATCTTCCCTCTGAATCAACCTACCTGTCTGTTGGGTTTTTGTCCACCAACTATTAAGGACAAGCCTGTTCTTTTCACATATTTCCGTAGATACAACACAACTTAAATGTATCCCAGGTTGATGCAAAGCAACCTCTGCTCCACCAATACCAGAAAATAGAGAAAGAACTTTAATGCCATCAGGATAAAATGCTTTCAAGACAGATAAATGGTATGCAACTGTATCTATTTGGAATGCATTACCCAAACAGTGCAATCGATCAGTCGCACAAGAAGTTCCATGAGTGTGATCTTTTTCAAATCCTAATATAATTTCTATCTCATCAACCTCTAGAGGAGCCACCTGACCTGGCCCCACCCAAAGCAAGTTCCATTCTTCGCACTTTTCAAGAATGTATTTTTGTTCACTATCTTGTAGTTTCCCTTGTGGATTTTCAATTATAGTACAAAGTTCTTCACAAAGGACACCACCTCATCATCTAGAGTATGCAATTCAATTTTTTTCTTTGATCCCATGGAGGCCAATAGTCCTTTGTCTGAGGAAGTGCTTCCTGAATAGTCATGGGGGGAATAGGTAATGCTTGAAATCGCCCTTCTATTGGGAGATTGTGTACATAACCTCTTGGTCTTCTAGAAGCTGAAAAGTACTTCGAGTCCACCAACTCTGGTTCCACACTATAGAAATTTTTGGATATTGTCTTCCAAATATCCTTCGATGCAAAAGCACCATTCTCATAATAGAAAAAGGTGGCCCTTGCATGAACACATTTATTTCCTCCAAGCGTGGCCCAATAGGTTTCCCAGGAACTCCAAAACCAGTTAGTCCCTCCGGACATAAATTAGAGACATCACATCACACACTCCACACATTGTTTGTTTGTATTGCATACTCTCTATGTATTTATCACCCTTTAACACTTTCCTATGGTTTTCTCCAATTGCTCTCTTCTGGGCAGCTGATGAGCTTGTTTCCATGTCATTCAAGATAATGCCTGCTTGCTTTCTTTTACGAAATTTACTTGCACACGACTCTTCAGCTTGTATCTTCTGCTTCCGCACAGATATAAATTATAATTTAGGCTCAGATGATTAAATAAAATAAGCATCTGTAAAGAAAATATTTAGTCATTGGATGTTACATATTATCTGACGGAAAGATCCTAGATCCAATTCTTGGAGAAAGGAAACATCATTGATAATCTTTTTTTCAAATAAGACTCAATCAAATAAATTAAAAAATGTTTTATGTAATTTTTAAAAGTAGAACTCGTTCAATGCTTTCATGCACCAACGACCAAGCCGTCGGACCCACAACATTATCGTCAGTGCAATTTTGTGGTTAGATGGAAGAGGTAAGAAAAGGATCCATGTTGTTAAATGGAAATGGTATTGCTTGAGTAAGGACTTAGGTGGATTTGGGATCAAAGACCTCAGGCAACAAGGTATTGCCTTAGAATTCAAATGGATTGTCAAGGCTATAAAAGGGAATGAACCATGGAAGATATTAATGAAGAGAAAATTCATGATTGTCAATCGTTATAACATTTTAGGCAGGAATATTGTTGATAAATTCTCATGGTTTGAAATTAATGTCAGGTATATCTGCAATCTGAGTAAAAAGTCTAACTATTTTTGGATTTTATTGTCTATTGAAATTCTTTGGTTTCTTTGGAGGAGAAGGAATGAGAATGTGTTCCAAGGTAAAGGGAGGGTTCTTATTGAGTGTAATCTTAGAATCACAAATGCTATGGGAGTTTTTATCAGTTGAAAATTCTTTGATAGACATTTATGCAAAATGTGGAAGCATCAATGAGGTACGTGAATTGTTTGATTGAATGCCTCCAAGAAATGTCAGTTTATGGAATGATATGATTGCAGGGTATGCACAAAATGATTTTAATGGAAAGGTTCAGATGCTTTCAACTAAATGCTCCTCCAGCCTGTGCAAAAATGGGAGCTTTGGAATAGGTTATGGACGTCCATCACAAGATAAATAGTAGAGGAATTTTTTTAGTTGGTGTAACTGTAATTATCCTGTTAGAGGCTAGTTTTGCAGATACTATTATGGTGGCATCTGCCAATTATGGTGATCCTGGTCCTATTGAGGTGGGTTGTGGGGTTTGCCTTGCTCCTATGTACCCAATTGTTGTGTTTGTAGGGGTTTATTCTACTTATAGGTTTAGGGGTGCCTTTCAAAATCCATTGGTAATTCATGTTCTAGTTCTTTCCTTGACTACACTTTCCATTGTGCTTAATATTTTTTGGGAATGACTAGGTGATTGTATTGTTTCATGGATTCTAGGTGCCTGCTAAACCTAATTTATTTTTAAATCTTGGTGATCCCTCTCCTTATATGAGGGATTCTTTGTTCAAGGTATTGTTATAGGGAAAAGGTTTTGGAGAGCCTTTCAAAACTCGTTGCTTGTTGTCTATTCCCTTAGCTACTTTTGTCTTGGCTTAAGTTTCTTTTTTTGGAATTTGGTTTGGGGTTCTTACCTAAACGCCTTTGATCTAAATTTTTTTAATCTAATGTAGGGTTAGGACCCTTTTTCTTGCCAGTTTGATGCTCCAATCAAAAGCATCTCTTTCAAAAAAGGGTTTCCTCTTTTTTAGTTTTGGTTTTCTCAATGCTTGTGAGATCCTCTTTTTGCTTAGTTGGTTGTTATATAAGGGTTTCGACCCTCTCCCAATTACCTAGTCTTTAGACTAATTCAAAACATTCTAGTGTGACCTTTTTGAATTGGTACTAGTTATGTCACATAATCGATATGTTACAATGATGAATTATTTTATATTTAAAAAAAAAACTATCATAAAGTGTGATAGAAAATAGAATTTTACTTGATCATAAATCCTTTATTAGTTTCTTCATATAGTGATGGGTTTGAAGATAAGGGCCTTCTAATTAGAAAGTTTATTCAAGAGCTCTAACTAATTTAGTTGTTATTTGCTATCATTAATGTATCCTACATTGCATGATAGAATATTATGTCTTAATTCTCCCTAATTGGTCTTTTATCTCAATTTTTTTTTATTAAAAATAAAGGCGACGATTAGATTTATTTCTTTAGTGTTATCTGTCTCTAGATTAATTAATTAGGGATTCTATTAGGAACATTTCCCATGAAATGAATATAATATAAAGATTACATCCATAATAGAGTAAATCACCATAATAGGCTATTATAAAGTATCTATACAAAAATATGAAAGAACATTAAATTACCATTACAAACCCATAAACCATAAAATAGTGAAAATATATATAAATTTGTAAATGTCTCCCTACATACACCACAACCATAACCAAAAAAATCATAAATAGCAAGGGATAAATAAAAACACAATAATTCCAAAATCTTGAATTCACTATACCATATTACAATCCACTAGGTATTCAACCTCTATTGCATTGGGATTCTACATTACATTTGTCAAGACACTACCAATTATGGGATCAAGTAATGGAACCTATTTCATGAAATAAATCCTTCCTATTCCAAGCTCTATTGATCTTATATCTAAAAAGTAATAGAATTGTGGAGATGCTAGAGACATCTACTTACCACTTATTATGAATCACCATGAAAGTAGTCAACACCTACCATACAATTACATAAAAATTATAAAGAAATAGCAACTTACAATGCACTTGTTTCAATTATTCATTGTTTGTAGTTAAAAATCCTAAAGGATTTGAATGGCTCTTAACATCAGATGTCACTAATAATTTTCTTCCATATTTATCACCACTTCTTCCTTAAACTTCAATACATTCATATCTTTAAATGTGTAGGATATAGAAAACATATAATCTCTACACTCAAGCTACATTGGGGATAAATATTGCCAATCAATATGAAAGCCTCCCATATGCAAGCCTTCTAATGTAGGGGACATGATTAACAAAATTACTATTACCCAAAACTAACTTAAGGAACCTTGAGGCAACTATTTCATTAGAAGTGAAGGTTTAAATCAATCTTGTATCCGTGAGTTGATTTGTTCTTAAGAGATCCCTTCTAATAATGATGCTTGATTTTCATGGTGATTATTACACTATATACCACCCAAAGAATGAAAATATAAATTGCACCAAAATACCACATCACTAATTATTACCAATAATAAGATAGAATAGTTAAAAACCACCACATTATGTGAATTCAACAATGTTCCATGCATACTACATAAATGTAGAAAGATGCTTTAATATATAATAGATTATTACAATACTATTTTACTAGACCAAGATTAATTAACTATTTCTAATACCTCAACTAAAAAATATTTTGAGTTTTCTTTGCAACCCACGTGAAAGTACCGTCTTCAAATACGATGGCATTAGGATTATCGAAAGTTGCTCTCTTATTCATTTTTGGAGCATAAAGATGAAAGATTCCTTGATTTGATATATATGGAGGGAAAATCCTATTTCTCTTACATTATTGGTAGATAACAAGAGTTAGAAGTTGGATTTTTGCGCTTAAGAGCATCAAGAGGCAATGAAGAGGGTTTCATTTGCTCCTTATTTTATTTATTTATTAATTTTTTATTGGTTCTTTGCCATATATTATTTTGATTTAATTATTAAATTCAATCTCTATGTCTATAACAAACACATATTTAATATAATAGAATTAGAGCTACAAGCATAGTATCCATTATTTTCTTATGCTGATCAAACTACTTCATTAGTGTATTGAAGGTTTGGATGTGGTATGAGAAACATGGGAAGAATAGAGGATGTCTAAAGAGGGTGAAAAGTAAGAGGGAATATAATGGAATGGTAGTGGAAGGAAAAATCACACTAAAAATGAAGAGTTGTCATATGATGACAAGAGAAATGATATAAGAAATCATTATAAACATACTTAAATGAATAAAAAATATCTAACTTTAGAATGATAACTTTAGCTTGAACATAGATGATTACAATTTAATAACATGACAAATCTCACACATAATAAACATTGACAAAATAAAAATTTCATCAATTTCAACCTAAGCATTTCATCATTTATGATAAACCTTCTTAATCTCAGATATTCTTCAATAGTTGGCACATTGAATTTTAACTACAATTATCTATGATATAAAACATCTTTAAAATATGTACCCTGGCAATTGCAGCTACACCATGTGACAAAATTCCTCTATTATTTATACTATGATAGATGTTCATACCTTGTTCTAGAACTTCCAATTTAGCACAGGCTAGGAGGATACTAGGAAAGCTTTATACATGACAGTCAAATTTAATTGAAAGTCTCTAAAGCCTTTCCCACAAACCCATTATGTTCATATCCTGGAATCAAGTGTTCTCTGGGAGCAATTTCTCTAAGGCATTCTGTCAAACAGTCAGCGTGCCTTATCTCATCTCACACATTTTGCATACATGACTGCCAGGGCAATTAATTGCAGCTACACCAAATTAGACAATTCCTCGACTGATTATCTTGTGATGGACGTCCACACCCTATTCCAAAGCTCCCATTTTCGCACATGCTGGGGGATGTTGACAGAGCTTTACACCTACTAATTGTATTTGGTTGAAAGCATCTGGACACTTTTCAGTAAACTAATTTTGTGCATATCCTGCAATCATAGCATTCCATGAGCTAACATTGCTTGGAGGCATTCGGTCAAACGGTTCACGTACCTCATCAATGGTTCCTACCATTGCTCCTCCAACTGTGGCCCCATAGAATTGTAGGGCTCTGTTGCTGGATCCCATAGAATTATAGGTGCACGGGCACATTATGTTTATCAGAGCATTTCTGACTGCAACATAAGACTTCTGGGCGGGAATAATCCGAATTGGAATGTTAATGACTGCTTCATTTGAATGGAACGAAAACCTGCCCATTATTTCACTGCTGGGGGGCAACAACGTGAGAATGGGAAGAGGTGAGAATAATGTTTATCAAATATCTTGGTCTTTTTTTTTTAAAGTAATGCCCGCGGTCGTCGGAATTTCGACGGACGCGGGCGCTTTTTGTAAAAAAACACAAATTTCATTGCCAATTCCTTCTCCGTCGAAACCAGATGTTGAATTATCGTTGGAATTCCGACGAATGGGGGCCATTTTAAAAAAAAAAATCAAATTTGGTCACAATATAATGGGAAGAGGTGGAAATAATGTTTATCAAATGTCTTGGTCTTTTTTTTTTTAAGTAATGTCCGCGGTCGTCGGAATTTCGACGAATGCGAGCACTTTTTGTTAAAAAACACAAATTTCATTGCCAATCCCTTCTCCGTCGAAACTAGATGTTGAATTATCGTTGGAATTCCGACAAATGCAGACAATTTTTCAAAAAAAATTCAAATTTGGTCACAATATACCTTCTCTGTCAGAATTTTAGGCCAAATGTATTAGTGAACAATAATAAAAAAATAAAAGCCTTCCACATAACACCAAGATTTGTATGTGGAAAACCCGGTAAAGGGAAAAACCATGATGAGAAGCCTACCCATAGTTAGATAATACTTTTGTAGTAAGTGTGTGATTTATAATTCAGGGGCCTGCACTTGCAGGAAGGCCAGCATTCTAGAGCTCACTGCTCATCACAAAAGGAGCCTCACTGACTACATAGAAATCCATACCACAATCCAGAGAAGTGTTAACTGCAAAAGATAACATCTCCTATGCTTGAGTACAGTTCCGGTTAAGCTCAATACCAGAGGACTAAATCCTCTTACATAAACCCAATTCGATCTCCAATGATCGACCAACTCCTCTACCTGAATTATATTACATTATTTGCACATACATTCCTTGACCATGACCTCTAAAATTAACCATGATGATCAACAATGAGATATTACATCTATATATACAAACCATCGACCATAAACAATCAGGTTGGCCACTGGATAATAAACCAATTACATAATTACAAACAAATAATATCAACACATAAGACATCCCAGAAATACATCAATAGGTCCTATCCACATGTTACATTAAAACCGATCCATAACCTAGATCAACTGGGACCAAGTATAGGTCCATACGTTTCAACAATGATCTCCATCCGCCAAGTCTTGAACATGATCGCCAACAACATCCTGAAACTCCATCAGAAGCTGTACCAACACCACTTATGCAATTCATCAAAGATCTCCATCAAAAGCTCTGCCGGTGAAACCCTTGTCAGAACCAGAAACCAATCTTCTAAGCAAGCAAGATAGCATCTGATCTCTAGACCAAAACCAGCTGACCAAATATGAGTATAAGTATCATGAACAAGCTGATTCCATCACCAGACTATACCGGAGCCTACTAGATCATGCCGGATCCAAGTTAACGAGAAACCACTTAACCTACCGGGACCAGAAGGGTGCCAGTAAAGCATCCAAACAACTAGTGTTGGCATCAATGACAAAACATCAATGCAACACATAATCAATTCCACCAAATGGCCAACAATCTCCCCCTTTGGCATTGATGGCAACACTAGATGTGAAAAACATGTGAAAAACATCTAAGTACCAAGAAATGCCAAACAAGTCTCCCCCTATGGAAGATAGCCAACAACCTCCCACATATAGCTCTGAATTTTTTCTTTATCAATATCTCCCCCCCTTTCTTTTTCTTTTTCACATCAATATCACTCCCCCTTTGACATCAATGCTAGAAATCTAACAGAAATATCAAAGCAAAAACATAAGCCTCTGAATTACAAAACTGACTACTCCCCCTGAGTAGTAGCATCCCACATCAGTGCTAGAATGAATAATATCTTTGATAGTGCATGCCGGACTGATGCCAAACCACATCAATCAAGTCTCTACCGGAGGGGCAGAAAATCCCAATTTGTCTCTCAGGTACTCAAATGATTCCTTGGACAAAGGTTTAGTGAAAATATCTGCAATCTGCTCTTTAGTGTTCACATAAACCAGTCTAACTTCATTTGCTTCCACCTTATCCTTCAAAAAGTTATACTTGATAGATATGTGCTTTGCTTTAGAATGAAATACTAGATTCTTTGATATATCAATAGCAATAGAGTTATCACAGTGAATAACTACTGGTGCATCACAATCCACCTTTATATCCTTCAACATTTGCTTCATCCATAAAACTTGTGTACAGTTAGTAGTAGCAACAACATACTTAGCTTCAACAGTAGATAAATAAGTATATGACTGTTTCTTGCTGATCCATGAAACCAACTTCTTTCCAAGAAAGAAAGCTCCACCGGAAGTACTTTTCCAGTCATCAACATCTCCAACCCAATCAACATCTGTATATGCACGTAAAGTAAAGTTATTATCCTTAGGGTACCACAAACCATATTCTGATGTACCTTGCAAGTATCTAAAAATCCTTTTCACCGCCATCTCATGATTTTCTCTAGAATCACTCTTAAATCTTGAAAAAATACAAACATCATTCATAATGTCAGGCCTAGTTTGAGTCAAATAAAGCAAACCTCCAATCATACATTTGTATCTTGTAGGATTTACCGATGCAGAAACATCTTTTCTTGTCAATTTCTCACTTGTAACCATAGGAGTACTTACCAGTTTAGAATCTCCTATACCAAATTTCTTCAATAATTCCTTAGCATATTTAGTTTGATAGATGAAAATAACTTTGTTGGTTTGAGTAATATGCAAACCTAAGAAAAAATTCATCTCACCAATCATAGACATCTCAAATTCTTTCTCCATATTCTTAGAAAATTCTATGCATAACTTATCCCCACCTCCAAAAATAATGTCATCAACAAATACTTCAATAAATAGTATATCATCATCAATGATTTTATAATATAAATTACTGTCAACACTTCCCTTAGTAAAACCAAGCTTCAAAAGATATTTATCCAACCTTGCATACCAAGCTCTAGGTGCTTGTTTCAATCCATATAAATCTTTCCTTAACCTGCAAACCATATCTGTATCATCTGATAGTGAAAAACCATCAGGTTTCTCAATATAAACTTCCTCATCAAGATCCCCATTCAAAAATGCACATTTAACATCCATCTGATAAACCTTGTAGTTTTTATAAGCAACATAGGTAAGAAATAATCTTACAACTTCAATCCTAGCTACAGGTGCAAAAGTTTCTCCATAGTCAATTCCTTCCTTTCGAGAATATCCTTTACAAACCAATCTAGCCTTATTCCTTATAACTTGACCATCCTCATTTAATTTATTCCTAAAAACCCATTTAGTTCCAATAACATTCTGATTTTTAGGTCGGGGAACCAAGGTCCATGTGTTATTTTTCTCAATTTGATCTAATTCTTCTTCCATAGATTTCAACCAATATTCATCTTTACATTCCTCAATTACTGATACCGGTTCAACTTGTGAAATTAAACATACCTCATTAGTTGTCAATCTTCTTCTTGTCATCACTCCATTTCTCTTATCCCCAATAATTTGATTTTCTGAATGATTCAATCTCACATACCTAGGAGTCTTATGACTTTTTGTTCCTCTTCCTTGTTCTTCAGTTAGTGTAGAATTCTTTGATGTTGCTAGAGTAACTGGTTCAACTCTCTGTTTTGGTAAAGTTGCTACCGGTTTAGATATAATCATTTCCATTGCTGGTTCCTTCTCATAAACTCTGATTTGACTTCTGTTCAGCTCATCTACTTTGACATTAGCACTCTCCACAATTCTCTGCAATCTCTTGTTATAACATCTATATTCTTTTCTTTCATTAGAATGACCAATAAATATGCCTTCATCACATCTAGGATCAAATTTCCCAATAATATCATCTCTCCTGATATAACATTTACTACCAAAAATTCTGAAATACTTAACTGTAGGTGTATTGCCAAAGCATAATTCATAAGGTGTCTTACCGGTTTCTCCTTTGATATGTACTCTGTTTAATGTATAAACCACTATGCTCACTACTTCTCTCTAGTAGATATGAGGTAGACTAGCTTCCATCATCATTGTTCTAGCAACATCCAAGATAGTTCCGTTCTTCCTTTCCACAACTCCATTCTGCTGAGGTGTCAGGGGAGCAGAAAATTGTCTTCTTATACCATGCTTGTCACAAAAGTTATTAAACTCACCGGATGTGAGTTCTCCACCATGATATGATCTCAAACATTTAATCTTCAATCTTGTCTCAGTTTCCAATTTAGCCTTAAAGATTTTAAACTTTTCAAATGCTTCAAATTTCTCTCTCAAAAAAGTAACCCACATCATTCTAGAATAATCATCAATGATTAGCATGAAATATCTATCACCTTGAAAACTTATAACTCTAGCAGGGCCACACAAATCAGTATGAATAAAATCAAGAACATCATTTGATTTATCTTGTATACTTTTAAAAGAGGTTCTGACTTGTTTACCCATTTTACATTCTTTACATACTGGATTATAGGTCTTCATAATCTTAGGTATATCCCTAACTGCCTTAGTTGAACTGATCTTCACAATGCAATCAAAATTCACATGACACAACCTTTTATGCCATAGCCAACTCTCATCAATATGTGTAATCAAACATGTGTTCTCACCGGAGTTGAAATGAAATATATTACCTTTTGTCTGTGTACCGGTTGCAATCTCCAAGCCAGATCTGTTAATGATTTTGCATTTTCCATCCTTGAACTGTAATTGAAATTCTTTATCTACCAATTGTCCTACACTCAAAAGATAATGCCTCAAACCTTCAACATAATAAACATTGTCAGTAATATTCTTACCATCCAATGATATAGTTCCTTTTCCTTTGATCATGCATGCTTTGTCATATCCAAATCTAACTAGATCACCATCAAATTCTTGCAAAGATAGAAACTTCCCTTTATCTCCAGTCATATGATGTGAACAATCGCTATCAATTACCCATTCATCCTTGTCTTCAATTTTAGCAACAATTGCCTTCTCTTCAGGTACATTCTCTTCCAGTACCAGATCATCTTCCTTGATAGCCAAGAATACCCATTCCTTCCCATTGCTGGATCCATTAGCAGAGTCTTTTGCCAGTTCATCATCAGGATCAGTAATACCTTCCTCATCCGCTATGTGGCATGTTTTGTCTATGTTTTTCTTGTATTTATACTTGTTCTGATATCCAGGGTTAGGCTTAAATGATATTCTAACTCTTTCTTCAAATCTTGAATTTATTTCAGGACATCTAGATGCAAAATGACCAATCTTATTACATGCAAAACATTTAAAAGGCATTTTTTCTTCATACTTACTTCCTATTGGTCCTTTCGGTACTCTTCTAGAAAATAGTGCTTCAACTTGCTCAAACTCATCATCTTCTCTTTTCATATCTTCCAACTCCTTTGCATATAAAGCTTTCCAGTCTTGCTTACCGATTGTAGATGTAGATGCATGAAAACCAAGTTCAATCTTCATAACTCCAGAAGGTCCAAATTCTTCAAGCTCAAAAGCAGATAGTTTCCCAACCAAAGTATCTCTGTTGATAGATGTATTAGCCATTACTCTCAACTCATTAATAGCAGTAGATTTCATTTTGTAAGCCGGTGGTAGGGCTCTTAGGACTTTAGAAACACTTTCATCTTCACTAAGAGTTCCACCACAACATTGAATTCCCATAACAATCTCATTTACCCTTTCCATGAATGCAGTAATCCTTTCATCTTCAGGTTTTCATATCTCACCCGGTAACCATCAAGTTTAGCAATCTTCACTGTAGGGTCATCTTCATTAAGAGTGTCCATCTTATCCCACATAGCCTTTCCAAATGATTTGTCGGTTAATCCCATTATTTGCTGATCAAAAAGTGCACATAAGAGGGCTTCTCTTGCTCTACAATCATTCTCAAGCTCCTTGTCCAGGTTTTCCGAAGGAGGTTTACCAGATTTCGGATTATAGGGCATGACACCATTCTGTGTGATCTCCCAAATCTCCTTGCTAATACATCTCAGATGAGTCTCCATCCGAGTCTTCCATACTGTGTAATTTGTTCCATCAAGCCTCAAAATATCCCTTTGAAAGATAGCTCCAGAAGAACTGGATGAACTTGAACTGCTAGTCGCCATAGGATCTTCCTCAAGCAGTTAATCTTTCTGCAGAGAGGACCAAACTCTAATACCAATTGTTAGACAATTCAAATAATTGGAAGACAACTGAGAGAGGGCGGGGGGGGGGGTAAATCAATTGTCACAAATTACAGGAACCATTAGCTATTTAAACTTTAATATTGGAACCCAAAACATTAATACCGGAATAGTAGATAAATCAATTAAGCATAAAGAATAATCACTGAATAAAAGCCATCCACATAACACCAAGATTTGTACGTGGAAAACCCAATAAAGGGAAAAACCATGGTGGGAAGCCTACCTACAGTCAGATAATACTTTTGTAGTAAGTATGTGAATTACAATTGAGGGGCCTGCACTTGCAAGAAGGCCAATAGCCTAGAGCACACTGCTCATCACAAAAGGAGCCTCACTGACTACATAGAATTCTAGACTACAATCCGGAGAAGTGTTGAACTGCAAAAGATAACATCTCCTATGCCTGAGTATAGTTCCAATTAAGCTCAATACCAGAGGACTAAATCCTCTTACATAAACCCAATTCGATCTCCAATGATCGACGAACTCCTCTGCTTGAATGATATTACAATATTTGCACATTACATTCCTTGACCATGACCTCTAACATTAACCATGATGATCTACAATGAGATCTTACATCTATATATACAAACCCTCGACCATAAACAATCAGGTCGGTCACCAGACAATAAACCAATTACATAATTACAAACCATGTCGGCTTTAGACCAAACAAATAATATCAACACATAAGACATCCCCGAAATACGTCAATAGGTCCTATCCACATGTTACATTAAAGCCGATCCATAACCTAGATCAACTGGGACCAAGTATAGGTCCATACGCCTCAGCAATGATCTCCATCCGCCAAGTCTCAAACATGATCACCAAAAACATCCTGAAACTCCATTAGAAGATGCACCAACACCACTTATGCAATTCATTAAAGATCTCAATGAAAATCTTTGCCGGTGAAACCCTTGCCAGAACCATAAACCAATCTTCTAAGCAAGCATGATAGCATCCGATCTCCATATCAAAACCAACTGACCAAATATGAGTATAAGTATCATGAACAAGCTGACTCCATCACCAAACTATACCAGAGCCTACCGAATCATGCCAGATCCAAGTTAACCAGAAACCACTTAACCTACCGAGACCAGAAGGGTGCCAGTAAAGCATCCAAACAGCTAGTGTTGACATCAGTGACAAAACATAAATGAAACACATAATCAATTCCACCAAATGGCCAACAAAACTGACTCATGAATTTCAAAAAATTTAGACCATTCAAAACTGACAAACTTGGCAATACTGATGCCGAAAGATCACAAGGCTCTAACAAAAACCCTAAAAAGCAAAAACAGGGGGGTCCCCATTTGCAATGGGGCGATGTGTGAAAAAAGTCACAACAAGTCATAGAGAGGGGGACAGATAAAAATAAGATTTTCAAAAAGAAAATAAAAAGAGGTAAAAGGAAGGGGCCGATGAGCTGTTTGTAATCATTCAAAGTCATTTGAAGGGTGATGAAATGAAAAATGTTCAAAAATGACTTTCAAATGATAAATTGTCATTGGATGCTAGTGTGACACATGAATGTGTGTGAAGAGTTTCCAGAAAATTTATGACAAAAAATGACAAGATGCGAAATATAGGATTAACACAAAAGTGACAAAAAAAGTGATCATGAGAATGGAGGCTTGAGAACATTAAGAACAAAGCAAGTTGATGCAAGGTTTGAAATGAGACTACAAAAACACTAAGGGAATGTACATCAAAGTTGACACCTAACATAGGTAAAATTACAAGGGTGTAATTCATGACACAACAATATCATACACTACAATATCACGTACACAAAACATATTCTTTCAAAAAATTATAAATTTGGTTCATAATATCATACATCTGATTTTGCATCTCTAACCCCTTGATTTCTTATTTGCCGCCTTGAAACAAATTTACTAGGGAAAACTTGACTTAGGTTTATTTTGCACTCATGGTTTTGATCACCAATTACAAGTTTGAAATTTAAAATTCATTTATTTGGTTGGCCTACCATTTCACTAGCTATTGTTAGCCAGCTTAACATTCATTCACTTGTTTAAAAGTAAAAAAAATAAATTGAAAATTCTAGATTTCAAATCGGTAAGGAAAATAAAAAAACTAGGTGAATAATTAGAGAATTTAGTAAATAACTTCATGAACCATAGCCTCCAGGTCCTCAAAGTCTCATCATAGAACATGAATGCTTTGGTGGACCATCTGGAAAGGAAAAATCAGGAAAAGAATCTAGTTGTCATTGATGATATTCCAACTTCCAGCACCACCCACCAGACTCCCAGGCGCAGAACAAGGCAGAACACTACTGGGATGGAGATCAATACGAAAGATAGCCAGCTGAGAGAGGAAAACAATGACCCGAGGGAAGCGGCCAAGGCGATGATGCTCTTGGTTCAAAATGCTGAGGAATCTATTAAAGTTTTCTATTAATTTGTAATGCTGGGTTTGGAGCCAACTTCTTGTTGGCTTCTTGCTGTCTTTTTCTTAGCTGTTGGTTTTTGTGCTGGTGTTTTGCAGCTGTTTTGTTTCATCTCTTTAATGCTTATCTTTCAAATTGTAATAGGGTTTCAGGTCCCCTAAAACCTGTTTTTACTTAATCAAAAACATCTTAGGTTTTTTGGACATTTGTTCGCTATCTTTGAACTTTTTGCCTAGAGTATAAAGCTAATTTTCCGAGGCTTGACTAGTCTTTGAAAATGATCAAGCATTAGAAACTAGGGTGGTCAAAGTTTATTAGTCTCTAATTGAGCCATAATTCGTTATTTACATGATTATTATTGCACAACAAACCTCCGTAGCCATATTTGATCTATGATATGAATAGTTGAAATTTAAGTTAGTTACATAAGAAATTCGTTTAGGATATTGTTGAATGAATCTTTGACATTTAGATAGAGGTTTTTTTTATGAGACATTTAAACCCTTACATTTTGTGAACTTGACATCTTCAACTATAACTCAATGTTTTGCCTTAGGGTTTCTTTTCCCTTTGTTAGGATTTCTAATTTTAGTTTTCTCATTGTATATGAGTATCATATCTAATTAGGGTTGGCTGTACTCTTATTTGTTATTATTCATCACATTTTCCAAGGGTTTGAGTTGACATAGCAATATATCTTCATGTTCACAACCATCCCATCATAAATATGTCATCATGGATCCATATTGCTCATGATCTTTTGTTGTTTTACTCTTTTACTTGTGATTGTTTGTGGAAAATGAACCTTTCATCCTTACGCACTTGTGGCCTTTTATGTTATGGTAAGATATTGTCTCTAGAGGTGTTACTTTGTCATGTACTTGCTTTTTCCTCTTTTATAGATGTCATTGTATGTTCTATCGACATCATTGTGTCAATGCACTACTAAAATAGGCTAAATGTATATGTTGAATATGTAGGCCATACATAATTGTGCAACAAAATTCTAGGCATATTTGTTGATGTAGGTACCTTGCAACTCATGTGAAGTAAATTGGTTGCATGGTGACACACCACCTCATGATTAGTCCATTAGGTGTTTGATTTATTCTTTTGTGGTTGTGCTGTGGTGTGTTAGTGTTGGTGGCAACAACGGTTGAGTTGCTTATAAAAACATGTGGGTGGTGGATAGGGAATAATATTCTGTGGGTGGCACAACTAATAAGAGGCAAGAGATAATGTGCAGGCCATGATAGGTCAATGTGTTGGTAGTTTTGGGAACCTTTTTTTTGGTCTTACAACCATCAAATAAGTAAAGTTTTTGGAGATGGTGCTTGATTTGGAAAAATTGATAGATAATCCTAATTTTTTTGGCTACTTCAATTGTAGGGTTACTTTTTACTTTAAATGCCCTAAAATTGTTATTACTTGCAAAAAATATAGACAACTCCCACCTTGAAACCCTTGTTGGTTGGTCTCTTAGTGTGTCTAATTTGGACAAAGTAGGACACAAAACCATCTCTTTAGATCCTTTGGACACAAAGGTGAGGTTTAGACTGTCTACACCTTTCATCCAAAATACCCTACAAATACGACATCTCTTTCATAATCCCAATACTCAACATTGGAACAAACTAGCCTAAGAGCATTAATGCTCTAATAATAAGTTACATTATGGTTCAAATATCTTGCAAGATGGTTTTGAAGGTTCTTTGATACATGTAGGATTTGAAATAGATATACTATGATGCTTCAATTGTAGAGTTATTTTAACTTTAAATGCTGTAAAATTGTTGTTACTTGCAAAAAAATATAGATAACTACCACCTTGAAACCCCTGTTCATTGGCCTCTTTATTTATAATTTGGACAAAATATAATGCTAAACTATCTCTTTATATCCTTTGGACACAAAGGCGAAGTTTAGATTGTCTACACCTTTCACCCAAAATAACATACAAATGCAACGTCTCTTTCATAACCCCAATGCTCAAAATTTGAATGAACTAGCCTAAGCACATTAATGCTCTAATAATATGTAAGATCATTGTTCAAATATCTTTCAAGATGGTTACAAAGGTGCTTTGATACACACATGATTTCAAAAAGATATACTATGATACTATATAAGTTTTGTTTAGACAATTTATCCAAGACCAAATGTCAAACAATAATTCTAATAATTGATTGTTGAAGATAATAAATAAATTTGAACAAACAACATGTTAATTTATTCTATTCATCAAATAGATAAAACTATTTAATAATAAATAATCCTGAATAAAATTCTATCTAAAGAATGTAACCTACGATGTAGTAAATGCATAAAGAATACATATTAAATGCATAAAAGCATGAATATACAAATAGATCTTGCCTAGTTCAAATAACAGCTATCACACCCACACCAAATTTAGGAAGTATTGATTCATATATTGCTAAGGAAGTGTTGGTTCCCCAAAGGGTTTACATTGTAGAGGGAAAAAACCAAGTTGATTCTTCAAAATATCTATGGAGAATCCAACTCCAACTATCAATATCTTCAAGAACTTGGACCAACTACGACAAGTATTCTGAAAATCCTTCTACACTTTGGGCTTTGCAAGACCCAGGAGGGTGATCCCTTGGTGAGTTTATAATCTCTCCACCATACTCACAAATTACACCAAAACTAAACAGATAATCTCATATAAAGGCTCAACAAAGAGGGAGAATGCTCAAGAATGGCGGGTTCTTCAGTGATCCTCAACCTATTTCAGCATGAGATGGATAAAACATGAAATAACATAAATAATATTAAAATGTATTATGATAATCAACAGTTTGTAACAAATACAGATGAACGGAGCATAAAATTGACTGCAAAGACTTATGACAAGCTAGGATCAGTGCCTTACTCCATTGGGTGCTTGAAATCAAAAGACATAAAATGAATTATAACATAATTCTATCTAATAGAATTAGGATCTAAGCTAATATTACCTTACAATATTTCTTATCTGCAACTCTAACCCAGACTGCTTATCAAATCCCTGAACAAACCCTATCACTCTGCAATTTTGTTTTAGCATTTAATTGATCCCTTAGATCAAAGCATAAACAAAAACTACATACATCATAACAATGCATTGAATGAAAGAAATCCTTGATTATATTTCATTCAAAAGATGATAGAATTGTAGAATAGAGAGAAGTAGATCAGAATTGTATTTCTATTTGAATAAAGTTTTCTATTTCTGTCATAAAACAATTTACATATAACTCCTTCAAGAACCTACACGAAACTTGACACAAGACTCTTATATATTGCTCTGCAAAATCTTTACAATTTGCTCATTCCCACCTAAAACTTGCTACAAGAACCTATGAATTTGAATTTTAGAAAAAAACTAAGCACATAGATCAATTTTGGAGCCCTGTCTCTTGGCCTTGAATTCCCTTTTATAAAAAATAAGGGAGCAAACAAGCTACAGGCCAAAGGAGACACCTGTCATTCAAAAATGACCGGTTACCCATGATTTTGTTACAAAATATTCCCCTTAAAGAATGTCACAACCAACATCAAATATTTGCAACTGATTCATCTTGACACTTTATGCACTTTATCCCCTTTTGTTGTTTTCAATGAAGATCTGAGATGGGCCCATCTTGTTGTTTCTCACGTCCAAAAAGTAACCGTTGCAAAGAAACAAAACCACCTACCAGACTGTTACATCAAACAATTAACTAACTAACTATTTGTAATGCTTACTCCTCCTTTAAGTAAGTATTACTCCATTCACCATATTCTTCTTCTGATGACCATTTGAAATTCATAATCTCATCATCTTTTTCTCTGTATGGAGTATACTTAACTGCCACTTGATTTGGCTCTCTTTCAAAAGATTCAAAGAACATTCTTGTACATATTATCTTGTCCATGCTGTTCTCCAACATGCCAGTATCTAACTCCTCACAAAGAAAGTCTACTTGAGTGTTGATGACTCTTTCTGGCCTCTTCTTTCCAAAATCGTAAAGGTTTGATTGCCCCAATTTAATCCTCAATACTTGGCAAAAGTATTTCATTAAGCTCACTGAAGCTTCTCATCAACTCCCTTATCTTCCTTTCTATATTTTCTGGCAGCATATGAGCTTCTTGCATTGACTTTACTAACAAATAGATTGGATGAAGCATGGGCGACCTCTCAGCATGGTATTTGGAAGCCATTAACATTATTCCAAGTTCATTTCCCCTTTGTAACCATTTTGTAAACAAAGGGATTGCCACTTCTGTATCTCTGTCAAAACTTTGAATATCATTAAACAATAAACAATATAAAGAATGAATGCTATTTAATCTACTGTCCAGCTTCTCATTCAAATGAGTAAGCATTGAACTAACTATCTCTATTTTCTTAAAGGTAGACTGATCCTTTGACTCATTTAGCTTATTTTCCAACTCATTGACTTTCTCTAAAATTTGGGCTCTTGTCGGGTCAATCTAGTGGGTTTAGGCTCTTCATCAACATATGGCACTAATGACGTGCTTTGAATATCAGTCTCATTGTCAAACCGAACCGCTTCATCTACATGTGAGACAGGTGGAGACCTAGACGTTGACGAGACTGATGCAATTGTAGGAGCTGAAGAAGATGCTCCTATCTGTCTTTGCTCAAGAATTTGAACTTTAGTTTGTAGCTCCACACATATTTGTTGAACTTCATTATAATCATTGAAAAGCTTTTCAAACTTCATTTGTTCCTCTTTTTCCATAGCTTCCCTCTTTGAAGTTTCATGGGCCAATTTGGCCACATCAACAACTAACTTTGAGGCCTCAAAATTTGATGTATCAGAGGCTCTTTTTATTATGAGGCTTCCCCTCAAGTTTGTATTTATATCACTGATATTAGGCCTTCTAGGCCCCTATTCTAGTGCCCATATTGCCAAGGTTGCATAATCATCTACAAATTCTGACCCTTTCATTGTCAACCTTGCTTCTTCCTTTGAACTGAATTGTTGATCTTTTGATTTCTTAATTGCATCAAAAGCCACTACATCAGCTATATCCCATTATAGAAAAATTAAGACTCCGACTTGATTTATGATCATCTTTCCTTCATCTACAATAATTCCTTTGAAATTCTTCCATCCTTTCATTCTTGACGTCTTCCTGATTTTCCTGATCAAACCTGTATGGCCTTTGGGCCTTTCTCTCAACACTTCTCCTCTTGTGTTCCTCTATCTTCATTTTCCATATAAATTACAGGAAGGTCGGGCTTCTTACAAAGGCTTCATCCTCAAGAAATCTATTACATGCCTCCTGATAGTCCTAAAAATGACTGCACAAAACTTTTCATGTTTGAGTCAAAATATTGGTCATTCTGGATTTATTTTTCCCTTTGTCAAAGTTCAAGGTCTAGGGTTTAGGGTTTGTGAATTTATGATTAAGTCTTGTAAAAGAAAAACCCTAAGCTTGTTATATTCAATCATTACCTTTTTCCAATTAAGCCAAGGGTCAGTTATCATTGGCGGGGCCATTTTATTTCCTAAGCATTAAGTTGTGTTCGACTGGTCCCTTTATGGTTTTTCTTAAGTTGCACAAAAGATTTCCCTATGGTTGGTCCCTTTTAATATTCATGCCAGAGCTTATAAATTTTTCCTAAGTCTAATATTTTAATACTTCAGCCCGTGGATAAAGGCATAATAGATCTGATGGTCCATGCTTCCCCGCGGTCGAAGGTGCAAGGAAGATAAAGACCGCGACATCACGAGATGATGCCACATGTCCTCGGTTGAGAAGGGTGAGCCGACGAATTTGACCTTTCAAACCTTTGATGTTGCTAGTTCCCAACAGGTAAAACCTGAGTTACTAATGGTTCATCAATATGAACATGCTTGTATTGAATGATGATGTTTTAATCCTGGTCTAAGAAGTGCTCGGGAGTTAGCGGCCATTGTTAAGTGATTGCTGCGGCTATAAAGTAAACAAAGAATGGATCCAACGGTTCTCGCAACCCCGTGATCAAGAGATCCAAGGAGATTATGGACCATGACATCACGAGATGATGCCACATGTCCAATGTGGGCCGAGAAAAGCCGACGGTGGGGTCACTGAAAGTGGAGAAGTAAGTGGTGAGTTGGATGTGCCACGTCATGCCTCTGGAGGGTCCGCTTGCCATATTGGAGGGTCAATGTCAGATTGACTGGTTTGGTTTGTGAGATTTTCTAGTGTGAATGATGATTAACGGTCGGGTTTTAAACTTTTTTCAAATACAAGTTAGAGCCGTTTCTTTACTCGTACGAATAATTATGGCAGATATGACAACGATTTTTCATTCCAGAAGGCAATTAAATGTTCTCTCAACTATTTTGAATCACCAAAGTATTTAGAAGAGATCGAAGAGTGCTTCCGGAGCCAAGGGAGATTTTGACAACTTCTCGTAGTACAAAATTAGGGTTTTTTAGTGTAATCAAAGCAGTAAGTTCGTCTGAGCTTTTTCATCTGTTTTGAAGCAATTGATGCTGTGAATTGTGCAAAACATTGTAGGAAAAGAGTTTTAATTGTTCCAAGGTTAGAAGCTAGATAGAGAAAGGTGAAATTTGCTTGAATTACTATTGCAATTTAAATCTTGTGTTAGCCCTGGTCTCTTCCTTCCCAATTTGAAGCTATACTAGAAAACCCTAGTCTAGTAGAATGGCTCCCTCACGAAAGCATTTAGGACGGATTGAATATTTGAAGAGAAATCTTTTTGATGATTTTATCGATAAATTAAAGCCCTCGACAAATGATAAGTACCAAGGGTAGAAATTTGTTCATGGTAAAACCCTAGGAGAAGGGTTGAGTGATACAGAATACCACTTGATGCTAGGGTATGAATGACTGGGTTAGAGATGTTCAAATTATGGTATGGACAGAGAAATTTACATTCCCCACTCTCAAGTCCCTAGCAATATGATTTAGGTAAATTAGTGGTGCCGAGTGTGTTCATGGATGTCGACCTTCTTAAGGCTATTGCAAACAGATATGACCTGTCTCGAGGGTTATAAGGGGAAATGAAGGAGAAACTCTGCTGATAATCAGAAGAGAGGAATTCCAGAAGATTTTTGACTTATATGAACCATCTGCTAACCTGGTACAAGTAGATTTAAATGAGTTAAAGGCAGAGTATTATAAAATGAAATATTTCATTAGAACTAATTTTCTTCCAATGCATTTGGCTAGAGCAGGAGAGACAACGTACTACATTGGCCCTAGTTTAGAGGAGCCATTCCCCATTGGTGCTTTTGCTCCTTATTTTCAGGCTACCTTTTTCTCTCTATGCCAAATATTGGGTTTCAATCCAAATACAGTTATGCCACCTGATTTCATGTATATGGCCATGCAAATTCAACATCCAGATTATACAGTGGTTTTTGACTTCGCTCCATACCTTGAAGAGAAGATTCATGAGGGGTTGCAGGATATCAAGAATGGCATTCCTGGCACTCATTTCTACTGGTATTCCCTGCTCATGCACATGTTCCTGTATAGGAACACAGATTACTTTGAAGGTACTATGAACCTCAAGAGGACAATTGACGATAAGGAAATTCCAGTGCAACTTTGGAGCACGGATATGTCTTGGGACATACATGAGGCTAGTTTTGTGAGATTTGATAACAACTTTTCTTCTAGGTTCAGACAAAGATTGACAGTGAACCTACCAAGGATCCCCAAGGAGCTGCATGATTTTTCAAGGCCTAAAGAGAGGTTGCCACTTCTAAGGATTGAGCACAATTGAGGGGATTTCATCCCTTATCTTGTTAGCATTGTTATTAGAATCTAGGGTTTTTCTGGTCAACCACATGTATTGCCTTTTAATGTTACTTTGAGAATGGGTTTTGCTGAAGTAATGTGGTAGATAGGGTGAATCCATGATAAGGAATTAAAGGGAAAAGGCAAAGGAACAATTTTCCCTGATTATACTATCATCCCATAGTTTGTGATTTGTAAAGGAGGATATGAGCATTTTGACAAATTCTTTGCACCATATCATTTAGGGGTTAGCACAGTTAGACACAGTGACCCAAAGGGGTTTTACTATATTTTTAGGACAAGAATAAAAGGAGGTCTATTGCCTCATGAGCACAACTTTCCTAAGAATATAATTCGAAATGAGTTTGATTTCATGACTCAGGATTGGAGGAAAGAGAAATTAATAGTTTTTAGGAAGTTATGGACTACAATTCAGAAAATGGATCCAAGCTATGACCCAACAAAAGATTTTACTCTATTTTGTGCTAAAGTCAATTTTGTTATGAATAATTTTGATGAATTGATTCTTGCATTGAAGGAGAAGAAGGCCAAACTTGAAGAGGTTCATGACCAAAAATTTGAAAGAAGAGATGTACATCATCCAACACCCATCACAGTGGAGGAATAAGTTTTGATTCATCAAAAGAGGATGCAACAGTCAGGCCCACGACCTCCTCTACCTCAAAAAATAGATGGCCTAATAGAAAAGAGACCTGTTTATGAATCTTCTCAAAAGAGAACAAGAGAAGAAACAAGTGGTGAAGAAGAGAGAAACAACGATAGTGGAGGACTAGTGAGGAGAAAAGGTAAAAGGATAATGAAGACATAGCCTTCCCCAAAGGTGCAAATCAAGCCTTTTAAAGGAGTCAAAATCATTGATCTTGAAGATTCAGAGAGAAGTCCTTCACCACCACCCATGCCCTTTTCACCTTTAAGGCAGGTTGAAGAACAAATGGAGGAAGATACATTTGTAGCAACAAGTGCAAAGATGCAAATTGGCATTCCTCCTTTGCTCCCTAATTTGGAGTTGGACCTCACTGCTTTAGATATTCAGGCTAGAGCTTTTAGGGATGCAAGGAAGGAGGCATGTGATAAGTTTCTTGAGGATGATACTTTTGTGAGAAGCCTGACCTTTTTGCAATTAGTGTGGAAGATGAAAATTGAAGAGTTTAAGAAGAGAACTGATGAGAGAAAAGCTCAGAGGCCAGATAGGTCTGAACAAGAAAATATAGAAAGAAAGATAAGGGAGTTGATAAGAAATTTTAGTGAGTTGAGTGAAACACTTTTTCCAGATATTGAGGATGAAAATGGTGCAATCAAGCCTCTATAATTTTGGAAAGAGGACATAGAGAGAGTCATCGATACCTAGGTAGAATTAATATGTGAAGGGTTGAACATGGATATGCTAGAGGATAGCATGGAGAAAATAATTGCCATGGGGTCATTTTTTGAATCTTTTGAAAGAGAGGAAAATCAAGTAGCCGTTAAATACACTCCATACAAAGCAAAAGCTAATGAATTCATGAGTTATGAATGGCCATTTGATGAAGAGTAAAATGGATGGAGTGGGATGTATCTGAATGATGAATAAGGGTTGTAAACAATTTGATATAAATGTTTTTGTTTTCTAGTGGCTAATATCTTTTTGAACCAGAACAACAACGATGGTGGTAGAATACATCATGAGTTTTAGAGAAGCGGCCGCAGATTTTGATATTGGTTATAACTTAATTAAGGATGACATATTTTTGTAATAAAATGCAGTTATATGTGATCATTTTAAGATGACATGTGTCTCCTCTATCCTGAAGCTTGTTAGCTCCCTTGTTTTCTATAAAAGGGAATTCAGGGCTATGAGACGGGGTTCTGATTTTGGTCCCTTTAGTGTTCCAAAATTTTGGTACTAGTAGCAAAGTCTAGGTGAAACGAGCAAATTGTAAAGTCATTTTATAGAGAAAATAGAGAGAATCTTGTGTCTAATTTTTTGCAGGTTCTTGAAGGAGTTAAATGTAAATTGTGTTTTGAAAGAGATAGCTAATTTATTCAATAGAAATATAATTCAAATCCATTTCTCTCCAGTGTATTATTCTACCATATTTTGAATAAAATAGAATCAAGGATTTTCTCATTCATTCCACTGTTGTGGTGTATGTATTTTCTGTTCATGCTTTGGTCTAAGGGGTCAATTAAAGGCTTGAGTAGAATTGCAGAGTGGTAGGGCTATTGTAGGGATTTTGATAAATAGTTTGGGTTGGTGTTGCAGATGTGATACATTGCAAGGCAATACTATCTTAGATCTATATGCTGTTAAATAAAATTCTGTCAGAATTCATTTTATGTCGTATGAATTCATGTACCCAATGGAGTAATGCATTGATTGTAGCTTGTAATTGTCTTTAGTGTCAATTTTCTATTCAAATTCACCAACAACTTGCTATATTTGGTTGAATATCAGAATATATTTTATTTTCATGTATGTTGATATGTGCACATAATCATCTCATGATCCAATTGGTTGAGGATCATTGAGGAATTTTACATTCCTGAGCATTCTCCCTATCTGTTGAGCCTTTACATGAGATTATCTTCTTTGTTTTATGCATAATTTGTGAATATGGTGCAAAGATTTCAAATTGGCTAAGGGATCACCCTCCCGGGTCTTGCAGAGCCCAAAGTCTAGAAGGATTTGTAGATACTTGTTGTAGTTGGTCCAAGTCTGAAGGATATTGACAGTTGGGAGTGGTTTTCCATAGGTATTTTAAGGAATCAACTTGGTCTCTGCCTTGTAGCAGTGTAAACCCGTTTCTAGGCACCAACACCTCCTTCCTTGAATCTCTAAAGGATCTTCCTTGAATGTCAAAAGGAGTGAGTTCCAATTCTAAACAAGTGGCACAGGAGGAATACCAATCTACATCTCTGCATTTGTCACTACAATGGTATCCTCTTCTTGTTTCTCTTCCACGTGTTGCTCCACTCTTTGTTATTCAACCTTCCTTGGAGGTGAAAGAGGCACATGTGGTGGTGAAGGACTTTTGTTTTACTTATGTTTCTGGGGGTGGCTCTATCTTCATTATTTTATTTCCTTTTCTTCTCACCAACCTTCCATTGTCACTGCTACTCTCCTCTTCACTACTTGTTTCTTCTCTTACCCTTTTCATTACAACACCACCATTTGGAGGAGGCACATAGCTAGGTCTACCTTCTACTAGCCCATCTATTCTGTGAGGTGGAGGAAGAAGTGAACTTGGCTATTTCATTCTCATCTAAAGAATCAGGGTTGATTCTTCCAGTGTGATGGGTGTAGGCTACTACACATTTATTCTCTCAACTTTCCGGCCGTGGACTTCTTCAAGTTTGGTTGTCTTTTCCTTCAACACAAGAATTAGTTCATCAAAATTTTTCATGACAAAATCAACTTTGACACAAAATGGAGTGAAGTTTTTTACTAGATCATACTTGGGATCCATTTTCTACACTATAGCCCATAGCTTCCTAAAAGCTACCCATTTCTCCTTCCTCTAATCTTGAGTCATGAAATGAAATTATTTTCTTATTATATCCTCAGGGAAATTGTGCTCATGGGGCAATGGGCTTCCTTTTATTCTTGCCTTGAAAACATTGTAAAACCCCTCTGGGTCACTATGTCTAATTGTTCTAACCCCTAAATGATATGGTACAAAAATCTTGTCAAAATGCACATATCCCCCTTTTATAATCACAAAGTATGATATGACAATATAATCAAGGAAAATAGTCCTTTTGCCTCTACCCTTCAACTCCTTATCATGTATACAACCTATTTTCCACAATACTTCAACAAAACCTAACCTTAAAGGAACATTAAAAGGTCATACATGTGGCTAGCCAGGGAAACCATAAACTCTGATATATGTACTTAGAGGATAAGGGATAATGTCCCCCTAGTTGTTCTCAATTTTAAAAAGTGGCAACCTTTCCTTTGGTCGTATAAAATCATGCAGCTGCATGGGAATACTTGGCAGATTCACTGTTAATCTTTGCCTCAATCTAGAAGCAAAACTATTATCAAACCTCACAAAATTGGCTTCTTTCCTATCCCAAGACATGTCCATATGCCAAAGCTGCACCGCCACCTCAATATTGTCAACTGTTCTCTTGAGATTCATGGTACCCTCAAAATAATATGTATTTCTATATAAGAACATGTGCATTAACAATGAATACCAATAGAAGTGAGTGCTAAATACACCATATCTTGCAACCTCTCATGAATCTTCTCTTCAAGGTACGGGGCAAAGTCAAAAACCACTATAAAATTTGGATGCTAAATTTGTATAGCCATATACATAAAATCAGGTGGCATGACTGTAATAGGGTTGAACTCTAAAATCTAGCACAAAGAAAAGAAAGTGACCTACAAATATTTGGCAAAAGCACCAATAGGAAAAGGCTCTTTTGAAGTAGGGCCAATATGATAAGTTGTATCTCCTACTTTTCCCAAATGAGCTGGAAGGAGGCCATCTCTAATAAAACCCTTCATCCTGTAATATTCTGCCTTTAGTTCATTCAAATCTATCTGAACCAAGGTAGCAGAAGGTTCATATAAATCAAAAATCTCTTGAAATTCCTCCCTCCTGATTGTCAACAAAATTTCTCCCTCATTCCCCCTTCTAACTCTAGTAACAAGGTCATATCTGTCTGCGAAAAATTTCAGGAGGTTGACATCCATGAATATATTTGGCACCACTAACTTGCCCAAGTCGTATTGCCAAGAAATCCACTTCTTCTCTGCTTCTATCACCGACTAAACATAAAAACCTAACTCCTTCCACTGCACGATCAAATTCTCACTTTTGATCCCATGAAATCATACAATTTCCATCTCCTTATGAAGACTCTGTTAAGTTGGCTAAGAACCTTGGAACAATTCCTTAGATTCAATGAATCTAGTCACCTTCAGTATTTTCATGCTCATTACACTTTACTTATGTCGGCCAAACAAAACATAACAATAAGTCTACCGATAACCGATCAAAGTAAGTCTACTTTACTAGTTCTCTGTTCTTCCTGCCTGTGACTGTTCTTCCAATCACAACTTGCTCAATACTCTGAATCTGCTGATGTGGCTCCAATTAAAGAATCATACCAATGTCATAAACATATATTCCAAACCACACCGTCTATCTCTTCTCCAATCATCCGTACCGGTCTGATGATCAAGTGATTGTTCTTGTTTACAGGTTGTCTGCAACTTAGCAGTTTTTGCTGTCTGATAGATTCCACTACCAGTTAGGCTCTACCGGTTGGTCTAAACAACTTAGATAACTAAAAAAAAATGGTTTACATTAATGACAACACAAATAAAGTCATCATCATCAAGCCAACAATCTCCCCCTTTGGCATTGATGGCAACACTTAGGAATTTTTTTGTCTAAGTGTCACATTACAAAAATTATGACTCATGACTCAACTCAAATACAAAACTCCCCCTTAGCAATTACATGCTATTACAAAATTTTGACTAACCTATAATACTCCCCCTTTGACAACAATGACAAAGGTAAGCAAATACATTACAACACACCAAATTTTGCATTACCAAAAGTATAGGAGTTCATCACAATTACATTTTGAGAAAAATGTCAGAAAAATTAGTCTTCAAGACTTTTAGATCATTCGCCATGTCTCCAAAAGAGTAGATGTAATCCCAATGTGTGTCTTGATCTGATATGCAAGCTATTCCATAACATCGAGTGTACTCATCTCTGGTGTAAGCAAAATTGCCTCTGTCTCCTTGTAACTTATCTACAAAATTTGTAACTTGGGGTCTAGGTGAGTCTGTAACTCTTGCAATGATTTAGTCCTCTTGACCTGTTCAACCTCATATGCTTTAAGCTTCTACTATATACTTATAACCGATCTACCAAAAATTGTTACTGAATCATTTAGAGGATCAAATGATTCATTCAAATTCTTTAGCTCCTGCTGCTTTGCCTTCCTATTTTATCAATATCATCCAAAAATAATGAAAAGTTGCAAATTGTAGACATAATTTTACCTCCGGTCTTCAATGCTTCTTTGATGTGCTCCATATTTATAGTAAGACCTACTTTGTCTTTGTCAATTTCCTTGATCAATTGCTCAATTCTTTTCTTCTCATATTCTTTCTCAACATTATATAAAGCAGCTTCTCCAAGACTCTTCATTTGCTCTCGTGCAGATGTAACCAAGTGGTCTAGTTTCTCAATAGGGGTTGAGAGACTATTAGTGTCAGTCTCTGGTAACAGACTAAAAAATATCTCAATAACAGTCTGTATAGTTTGTGCTTCTCGCCTTTGAGCTTGAATCATCTTCTTCTTTTCCTTAGATTACATAGCAGATGAAATCTCCATCAATTCTGTAGGAATTAACATATCCATGTTAATCGATCCTTGAATAGATACAGTATCATCATCTTCATCATCATCAACAATCTTCTTTTAAGTCGGTCACTTTCTGCTCTTGTTCTTCTTTCGGCTTCTATTCTTCTTTTTGCTTCTCATCCGCCTTTATTGGTGGCTCTTTAGTTTGCTCAACATCTATTTGTTCACTCTCCTGTGTATCTTTTTGCATTTCTTCCTTCTCTGGGGGCTCAGTGATTTGCACATCATCATCTTGTGCATTCAATTCTATATATTTCTTCTCTTCACCTTTATCGGTTGGAATATCTTTCGGTATCATTGGTTCTTCTACTGTGACAGTAGGAACATTAGGCACTAATGTAGTACCACCTTCTGACTCTTTCTCCATCTGAGTAAATATCTCATCAATTTCAAATACATCTGGTAGTTCACCCTCATTTACCAGTGCCTCGAGAATATCTTCTTCCTCACATGATTCAATCTATTCTGGTTCCTCTTTCTCCAATCCTAAAAACTTCTTTAAAATATCCTTAGTCTCAACTTGAACCAACTGGGATTCTCCAACAAACCATCTAGTCAACCTCTTCTTTGTTCTACATAATGGTTTTGATCTTAAAATAATTTCCCGCACTTCTTCCTTAGATGTCTCTGGTTGCAAATGCATTAGTACATACTCAATTATTTCTTTGTCTTGCCTAATAGAAGTTTGCCATCTTGCTTCTAGTGTATTATACAAAGAATCAGGTATCTGTCCTTGTAATTTTATGAATGCTTTGCTATGATGATTCATGTACCAAACAACTGAATCTTCAATTTGTTTATGCTCTTCCTCATCAAAATGATTATAATTCTTATGCACACCAACCAATATACCATAATTCCTTGTATTATTCAATAATTTCTTAAGTATAGTGGCTTTAGTTACTCGTAGTTTAACTGTTTTAACAGTAGGTG
This sequence comes from Cryptomeria japonica, assembly GCF_030272615.1. Taxonomy (NCBI): domain Eukaryota; kingdom Viridiplantae; phylum Streptophyta; class Pinopsida; order Cupressales; family Cupressaceae; genus Cryptomeria; species Cryptomeria japonica. The sequence goes on along the minus strand of NC_081407.1, from coordinate 436,140,503 downwards.
CACCAAGCACTTTAGATTTCTTTCCACTTGCTCTTAATTCTTTCTTGCCTCCTTCTGATTCTGTTTCCTCTTCTTCTTCATCTGCTACAACCTTAAAGACTCTTTGTGCCTGTTCTTTCTTTCTTTTCCCTGTAGCTTTAGGTGCTTGAGGCTCATCTTTTTTTTCTTTTCTTCTAATTTGTATCTTTGGAGGAGGAGGGGGCTTCTCCTTCTTGACATTTGCACTCCGGGATTATCTACTGGTGGGTGCACTAGAGGTTCCTGCCTTCTTTTCTTCAAATCTGGTTCTAGCCTCATCAATCATCTCCTTTGTGAAATCTTGTGCAACAAAAAATTCCTCAATCTCTTTACTGACCTTTTTGGCAATTACCGGTGTGGCCAATTTCGCATGTACCTATATTGATTTCTCCTTAAATGTGCCAAACCTAGGTACATTAGGATCTACCAGTTTAGATAGGAGGCGATCAACATAAATAGTCAATATATCTGCTTCTACCTCATAACCCATAGGCATGACCCATGAAGTTCTTGGATCTGCAACCTCCATCTGACAAGTATCAGTATCAACCATAAAGCAGATAGAATCTTCAAACCTTTTTACAACATGCTCCAGTATCCTTTCTCTGTTATGCATTCTCTTCTGGAAATCTTTGAAATATCCCCAAATAGTCTTTGTAAACTCATTCCCAAGCATTTTAATATTGTTCTTAATTTTCAACATTGCTGGTGTATCCTCAAACCTTTGAATATCTCCTATATCGGGAAATAATTCTGGAAGTAGAAAAACAAACTAATGATCAACATACCAAATTTAACTTTCTGCCGCTTATCTTTCTTGATAGATTCAAGATTCAAAATCAATTGTGCTCTCAAGGCTTCTGCTAGATCAAGATCAACATTCTCTTTCAACATCCAGTAAGCTGTGTGGATAGCAGCTTCAGGAATGATATTCATCCGACTTGAATAGTATACTCTGTAGCCGATGACCATGGATGCAAACTTCACTTCTGGATCTTTAATACCATTTACTGTCATAGCACGACAATCCCACTTAGACTTTGTCAATCAGATCACCTCATCCTTTGGGATTGATCTAAGAACAAGAACTTCACCAATTGCCCATAATCTGGTGACAACATGGATGGCTTCCTTTGTAGTCTTATGTGGTCGATCTAACCACATAAATTGATCGTGAATCCTTCTCAAAACATATCTAACATGCTCTTCTTCAAAATCATCTATAAAGTTCATAGCATGGTGAAAACCTTTATTGATAACCCTTTTGAATTGATCCTTTATCACTCCTTGGTCATCACACAGTGTTCACTATTGATCAAAGATAGAAAATATCCCCAAATATTCCAATTTTCAATTTATGTAAGATCAAATGTCCTCAACATGCAAAACACCATAGGGTACGCTGGATAGGGCTCTAACTAGATCTATCTCCATCAATTTATAAGGATGCCTCTTGAATTTCAGTCAAGGCCTTTTGGTAACATCAACAATGTGTGGTGTATCCATTGTGAAAATTCAAACACAGATTCTAATTCACAGAGAAATACCTTTAAACTTCTTCGCAACTAGGGTTTCCGGTTTGAATGCTCTTCTACCGATTCACTTTACCACAAATCTTCATAATCTGCCATCAACTTCGCCAAACTAGCAATCAAATTCTCTTCAGTGCTTCTTTCGCTCTCCAAGTGTGCTCTTGAAAATGCTAGGTTAGAAATGAAACTGTAAAACACCTTTTATTTCCCTTTTTCCAACTACATTTAATGATAAACCGGTTGAACATACCCTAATCACCGTTCAACCATAAAACTTGCTACCGGTTTCACGTATCACATTCAATTTACTAATTTGAGATGAAACTGGTTCAAAATCACTTCATAACATCATAATGCATCACAACATGTAGATTTGACTTATCGCACACCATTTAGGGGGTTCGGAAATGGATCTGATAATATGCTCCCCTAAGCTTCATACATAGCTTAGTTTTCTGGTGAGGGATTCTCCACACTAGGGGAAGAATTGGAGTCCTTCGATAGTTTCTCCTCACTTTTCTTCCTCCATATCTTATTCATCTCACTTCTAGTTTCTTCCATGTCTACCTTCTTCTTTCTTTTCTGATCAATAGACCGATTAACCAGTTGGTTCATTCTTGCTTTGCAAAAATTTGCAAGGTGTCTCGGTTTGTGACAATGGAAACATGCCATTCCAGATGCTCTCTAGGGTCCAAAATTGCCTCTACCAGTTCTTTGTTGGCAATTCATATAAACATGACCATAGTTATGACAGATTTAACATGTCACATTCCATCTATTTTCCATTTCATGTGAACTAGACCAGTTTACATAAGGTCTCTGCCAAGTAGAGTTTCTCTGGTCATTGTAAGATCTCTGCCATTCACCATTAGACCTCTAATTGTTTACTCTAGACCTGCACTCAACAACTCTATGCCCATACTTGTTGAAATTGAAGCAATATCCATCAAAAGTACTAGGCTTATATCCTTTATATGCATTAGGTCTATATCCATCAAAAGTACTGGATCTACTTCTACAAATATTTGTAGCATGACCTACCTTATGATAGTTAAAACATACTAGTTTGTAGGTTCTCTTACCAGTGATCTTCTTGGTCTTTGGTGCAGATTTTGCTTCATGCATGGTGTCCTTGGTACTGGATGGCTCTCCTTGTTCAAAGGTTGTGTATCCCAAGCCATGTGTATCCCCGTTCTGCCTTTGAGTATGAATCTTCTCATCAAGCATAGTAGTGCTCTTGTTGAATTTAGCTAATAACTCATTAGAATCAACCAACTCCTTGGTAAGCTCCTCATTCTTCTTTGTAAGAATTTCTCTAAGAGACATAGCCATGTCTAGATCAACTTATATTTCCTCTTTTTCCTCTCTTTCCTCTCAAAGATGTACATGCAGGTTACCAATCTCCTGATTTAGCTTAACGATCTCATGCTGCTGATCTCTTATTTTGTCTTCAGCTGTCCTCTTGGCTTCCAACTCTTGAGTCATCCTGATGGTAAGGGCTTCCAACTCTCTCCTCAGATTTGTCTTATCATGATTCAACTTTTCCACCTCATTAACCAAGGCATCAATTTTTTTTTTCATCAGATGAACTGCTCTCACTCAGTTCCAACAACTGCTCAGCCAACTCTTTTCTCTTAGTCAATGAAGCTTTGTAGTTGACCTTTAGTTCATCATAGGCTTCTTCAAATTCTGCAAGCCTGTTTGAAAGCTCTCTGTAACTCATTGAACCTAGATTTTTCGCAAGCGGTTAAGCCTTAAGGGAATTAGGCTCCGATACCAATTGATAAACTTAGAGAGGGGGGGGGGGGTGAATCAGTGCAAGAAAAAACTTAATATATCTGATAACACCTTTCACCAACTTGAAAATCAATATGCATGCAAGAAATATAACCACATAAGCAAACATCCAACAATGCATTCAAATCATAACACAATGATTTTTCACGTGGAAACCCAAATGGGAAAAACCATGGTGGGAATTAATACCCACAAAAATCAAATATCTACAGTATATCTGACCAGTTAAGGTCATATAACACCCTATTAGGGGTACACCCGGTTAAGAGTGTTTTAGCCCGGTTAAGATCTATACAATAAGGCCTGTTAGGACCCAACCCCGTTAGGGGCTACCTGGTTAATGGATTTCAAAACACAAGCTAATGTGTCACCTTGTTAGAAGATTTTAACCTTCATACCTGTTAGGATCCTACCGCACCCTGTTAGGAGTGACCTTGTTAGAGGATTTTCTTGCTGCAACTATTAGGGAACAACAAGTTTGACTGATCTGCTGTTAGCACCTCTGTACCTGATTAGAGTAAGTTGCATGCAACTTTGCAGTTTTGTTGTTTGACATATTCCACTACTGGTTGCTTTAAATGACTTAGATGACTAAAAAAACATGGTTGCCATCAATGAAAACAAAAATAAAGTCATCAATGAACCTATTACAACAATATCATCATCATCAAGCCAACAACCAAGCACTTGAAAATGGGGATTGCAAATTTCTCTGTCCATACCACAACTTAAACATCTCCACCTTAGTCATTGGTACCCTAGTATCCACGATGTTAAATGCTTTATCGGTTAACCCTTCTCCTAGGGTTTTTCCCTGTACAAGTCTCTGCCCCTGATATTTATCATTTGTCGAGGGCTTCAATTGATCAAAAAAATCACCAAAAATATTCCTCTTCAAATACTCTATCTAACTTGAGTGGTTTCACAGGGGAGCCATCCTACTTGACTAGGGCTTCGTACAATTACCCACAAAAGGAAAATATAAACTAGGGCTTAACACAAGACTATCAATTTCAACACAGAAGAGTGCGAATTCTCATCCCTTTATACCAAATTTTAAAACCCTAGAGGAATTCACAATCTCTTCACTATAATTTCATACAATCCGCACTTTCAACAACTTTGAAAACATAGAAGAAGGATTTAGCTACTTACAACTTCGTACACACCAGATGAAACCCAATTCTGCACTATGAGGACTTGTACCAATCTTCTTCTGCTCAGGAATTACCTTTTGATTACCTTTGAATCATGTTGTAAGTCAGAAATGGCTCTGAAAATGCTTTTATTACTGTTCTGGAGCGAAGTGTCACCATTTCATCCGCCATTACTGCTTGCGCGTGTGAAGAAACGACTCGAAACTGCATTTGAATTAAGTTTGAATCTCTATCGTTGATTAATTCCCTACTGGTAAAGCACACAAACAACAATGGTCAATTTGAAATTGACCATCACATGTGGCAAGCGGGCCCATCAAAGGTATGATGCGACACCTCTAGCTCACCTTGGTCAGCGGCCCTCACTATTCAACTTACCTCAGCCCACCTTGGACATGTGGCATCATCTTGTGATGCCATTATCCATAACCTGCGAGCATCTTTGGCTGCGGGGTTGCAAGAGCCGTTGGATCTATTAGAGCTTTATCTCCCTGCCATGGTGTCCACCAGTCTTAACAACTTAATGATCGAGCATCTTTTTGACTGAATTTAAAAGATCTCCATCCATTAAAACATGCGCAAATAATAAGAAATTTAAGTAACTCGACTATTAAATGAAGACACCAACATAAAAATTAATGTTGGACTTAGGAAAATTAATCAGGCGCAGGCTAAAAAATTAAAGGGGGGCCCGCCCACAAGAAAATATCTACATTCAGACATAGGAAAAATAATAAGAGCCTGACATAGAAAGTTAAAATGCCTAGGACAAGAAACATGGCCCCTTCTCAACGATGAATATGATCCTCAACCTTAAGTGAAAAAGGTAATGAAGAATTATAATAGGCTTAAGCGGATTAGTGGCTATACTTAATCAAAATGCATGGAACCCTAAACCCTAAGCCTGAAACACATGACAAAGAACAAAATTAATCCAGAATGACCAAAATTTTAACTAAAGCATGAAATTTTTTTGCACAATCATTTTCAGGATTATTAGGAAGAGTGTAGGAATGTTGTGATAGTTCCCATTTTATTGGATAATTTGTATTGATGAAATTAATATGGAGGTGACCACCATCTCACATCCAAATACCATTCACTCAAAGGTAGTGTTTTGGTGCGAGATTGCTGGTGAATATTCCCTAAATATGTTACCTTTTAGATTAAATGTGACTTGAGAGCATGATGCACGCTTAGTTGGACTTTAAGGGATATTTTTAAAATTATTGTCTTTCCATAATATTTGTTTTTATTGTCAATATGATTTTTATATATATTTTTTTCATCTTCATGATTTTACATTCACATGTAATGATTATGTAATGCATATTTAAATTTAGATAGACAATGGAATGTGTATGTTGGAAATGTGGTATCAACCTGCAAGAGGAGAAAACAATTCAAACACACACATGAAACATTGAATTAGAGGTTAGAAATCCAAACAAAGCAAGTTAAATGAATCTAAACTCTTTAAAATTGTTCCACGTTCCTCTATCTCCAAGGATCTACAAGATTCAGGGTGGCTCTCAACTTGGAAGAGCACTTGATTCTTTAAGATGACAACCTAAAGAATGAGATTTAAATGATTCTAAGATCTAAATGGAATGCAACCAAGATCCTAGTGATGATTTAGATATAAAACTAGATGATGATAGGATGCAAGATATTGATATGAATCTTAAACTAGTATGAAAATGATACTAAGATGAAGCTAACATGATATATCTAAGATTATAATGCTATCGAAATGATCTAAAATGCTATTCTATCAAAGAGAGATAATATGCTTAATGTTATGAGACTATAAGTTTGATGCACAAAGACTTGATTATTTTGAAGAAGGAATGAGCTCTATTTATAGGAAAAATAGGGCAATGGATGGTTAAGATTGAATAATCTCAACAAGGGCTAGGATTCAAAGTTAATCAATCCATGTTTACAATTATCACCAATGAAATGGTGACAATTGTCAACAAGAGGTTGCTTGAGAGGAGATGAAAGAAGTATTAAATGCTTGAGAAGACACGAAAGTTACCTTAGGAGGTAAGGGTCAAGGTTAGGTTAGGGTCATCCATTGGATAAAGATTTTATCCAAATGAAAAACTCTTGTACAAGGGTTAAAGGGATAACCAAGGTTAAAGCCATGAATGCTTGATGAGACCCTTAGGTTAGATGGGAGTTCAGTTAGAGAGAAAGTCTCTAATCATGCAAGAAGGTTGAGTTAACCATTAATGGTTATGTAAGAGCCTTAAATGGTTTAGAAGACTTTGAGGGTTAACTTGTTGAGGACATAAAGCCTTTAATGGTTTTCAAAGACTTTGGAGGCTTTGAGAAGTGACTTCTCTTTGATTAGGATTGTGACGATATTTAGGAGATGGATTAGGCTAATTTAGAAGTGATTAGAAAAATCTAAAAGGGGTTTAGGAGACAAGTGGGAGATGTAGGATTTTTCAAGTGGGTGGGGAAAATAGATTTTAATTAAAATAAAATTAATTTATTTCAATTGTGGTTGCAACTTGCATGTGTAAGATTTTGCAAGTGGGGGGGATTTAATTAAATATAAATTTAATTAAATGGGCTAGAAGGGGGATTTAATTAAATGTGAATTTAATTAAATGGGCTAGATCGGGGATTTAATTAAATGCGAATTTAATTAAATTACTTAGATAGAAGAAGGGTATATTAATTAAATGTCAATTTAATCAATTGGAAGAATTAAGAATAATTAAATGAATAGAATTCACTTAATTCATTGTTTAACTTTTAGGTGTCTACAGAATGATACATGATCATGAATAGAAAATTGAAGTTAATTATGAGAAAGAGTATATGAAGTTTTTTGTTTTCTTTGAAGAATGGGAAGATAAAGATTGAGGTCATACAAATCATTGAATGTGCCATGATAGCTGTCTTCTATTTATTCTATGGTTATAAGATTCTCAATATAGGCAACATAGTGAGTTTTTCACAAGAATAGATGAAAGGCAATGTAATATATGATGATATGAGAGATGTGAGAAAAGACCCAAATCTTACTGTGAAAAAAATAGAGTTTCTATCATAAAGCATGTGGAACTTGCTTATTTATAATTATTGTTAACAATTGAGTCTTTAATTAGGAGGAACTTAATGTGGCTAATCTTTATAAACAATTTTGGATGCAAATAATGGCAGAGACTTCTACATGGTGTCATATTTGATAGACTACATTTGTGTAGTGATATAGTTCAACTCTCCACTATATGAAGTAATCTCACAATATTATCAATTCATGTTATGTTTAATTTTCTACATTACAACAAGTATTTATGATCCATGACTATAATATGTAATAGAGTTTTGGTACATTTTTCTCTCATGTCTACTCAATGTTGATGCTTTGATTTCTAGAGGAGATAGTAAAATGAATGAAATAAATAACTAGATTCTCTTTGTATGTGGATCACACAATAATTTGTGTTGGAGGCACTCTTTTGAAGTCTCACAATATGTATGTATGTATGTATGTATGTATGTGATGACATCCTTTTCTATGATGGAAGTTTGTGATCAATTTGAAGGGGTTATTGCATTTACTAAATGATAAGTAACAAGGAGTATATTCCTCATTGCCAGTGGATTTGAGAGATATTGTAACTTGTGCTTATTTTTGTACCATTTATGTGGTGTGAATTGATTATTATAATAATGCAACATTCCAAAAATTTCTTTGTAGTGGACCTAACAAATGGACTAGTCACTAATCACCCCTAACATATATTAACCCAAGATCACCCTTCTAGTGCTCATTAGCATGTTCCCAAGCCTCCTAAGCTTTAATTTGCCTCTTGTTGATTTTCTTGTCCATTTTTTTTGGTTTTGTTTGGTGTAGTAAAACTATAGTGACAACTTATGCTATTGCCTCTGTAGCTTTAGATGTGCAATGACAATTTTAAGATTATTTAGATTATTTCAAGATGACCAATTTGCTAAAACTAATGGCTTACATTGAAGAAAAAATATTTTTTAATGTTTTTCTTCCCTTCTAGAATATGATGCCTCTTGTTGCACTTGACTTCTTGTAACCAACTATTGCTTGACACCCCATCTGTCCTAAGCCTTATTTTCATTGACTTTGTGTGTATTGACTCTTCAACCTTTAATTTTTCTATTCTTCTTTTTATCCATAGCCATCTTTTATAATTTCATCATAGGAGCTTTGTCGTAGTGTGTATAACTTACAATATTTGATAGGCCTTGTTTGGCATAGTTCTACCGCTTTGTAGAATTTTCTAGTACTCACATCAAAGGTGAATAATTACACGCAGATATCAACTTGAGAATAATCAATTTTCTCTAATTTCGTGCACATATGATATACAAGTGAAATTTATCTTTCATTATTGTTATTGTGTTAGAGTAGTACTTTACTATATTTTCTTGCTTAAATTAGTTATTAGTTTTGTCTACAATTAGTTTATGATTAAGTCTTTGTATTTTATGTTTGGATTTTGTGTTTTGTGTTTTCTTACTCTGTTCTCATCATTCTTTTACCTTATCTTTCTTTCAATTTAGTCTTTGCGAGTCTCCAGATTCCTTTCATTTATCTTAGATATTTCTAAAGGTTTGCAATTTCACATTGGGACTTTGTTCTTCTCTAGCTAATTTGAAAGTTCAATTCCAAATCTTTTAATGTATTCAAATTACATGTTATTTGTTGTCCCATTTTTGTGATTGCCTCTAAACATTTGTGGATCATTTTAATTTTATTTTATATTTAATCTTTTATATGTAACCTTTTAAGGCTCTTAGCTCACTCTTTCAACATAATTCCAACCTTATACAGGCCTTATCATCATCCAAGCATTTATTGGTCTTTTCATAAATTAAAAAACCCTTTCTTGATTATTGTTAATACTTTTCTTTGTTGTTACTATCACCTATTGATTCCTATATGCTTGATAATCCTCTAGGAAAACTTTCAACATTTATAAAATTTTACTTAAACATTGCTATATATATTTTTTTGGTTGGTAATAAGTTTTTATTATATTAATAAAATGGAAAATACATTGACAATTATAGATAAACATCTAACCATCCAAACCACCCAACAAAACATTCAGTTTAAACCACCCAGGCTAAACCAGAAACCACCAACAAAAACCACCATAAAAAACCATCATCCCCAAACCCCCCTTACATACTATCCGAGCTTCAAAAAATTGCTATATATTAAAACTAATATTTAAACATTGATTTGGGTATAAAAAAATTACAACTCGCTTGCTAATTATTGTAGTAAATTGATTTGAAAATAAATTATCATCATTGGTTTTATTTCCTTTAAATGCTTCAAAGAGATCAATTTGGACCGGTCAGCAAGAGTAAACACAATGAAACACAAAGATATGATGGAGGCAATGCTGAACGGATTGTATTATAACATGAAAATTGATTACAACCAACTAGTAACAACCGGGTTACAACATAACTGGCTCACAGGCCTACTAGAACATGCTCAAAATACAGAATAGGTCACAACCAGGACCTTCAATCTTAGGATCTATCTTCTACGCTCAATCTAGCTACTTGATTCTTTGATTGATACATTCTAATGCACAATTACAATTATATATACGATCCAAAGGATCCGATCAGCCCAAAAAGGGATCAATACCCAAAGAACAAGACCTAATGTGTAAAATCAACAAGGTCAGCCACATGCCAAGGAACACCAGAATCAATGCCCAAGGCTCTGCAATCTTCCAAAAGGGTTCCGGTAGATAACCAAATAGGTCCAAGCAATTGGTAACAAGAAACTATCAATTGATAGCAGGAAACTATCATGGAAACCGATAGTGATAACTTGCTGGAAAATTATCCAAATGCGATGCGGTCTAGAAATAAGAAAGATGATTAAGTCTTAAAGTAGAATCCAACTCCACAGGATCCGGTGAGCCAAAAATGGGACACACAGAAAGAAATGCTGAAAGTGCAAACAAAAAGCAAAACAAAAAGGAAAATGTTTTTGGTTGATGCAAGATTGCTATGAACCGGGGATGCTCCTGCATCAGACATCCGGGGTTATTGAAAAAGTGAGTCTCTCACTTTGATGTGGTCAAAGGAAAACCAAGACGGTCTACCTCTTTCTGAGAAATCCAAGATGAATATTCAACTGGTTTGTCCTTCCACTTCACAAGATACTCCTTATATTGACTGCTCCGGGTACTACGCCCAATCTTACTATCCAAAATTTCTTCAATCTGATCCGGTTCCTTCCGGGACAATTGTTTCTCCAAGTCTGCAATACTATCCTCACTGAATTCTAGTTCATGATACTCATGAAGATCTACAATGTTAAACATACGTGAAATACCCAGACTATCCGGTAACTCCAATTCATATGCATTTCTAGAACTGAACTTCCTCAAAATATTGCAAGATCCAAACTTTTTCATCTGCAATTTGTTATAACTTCCAACTGGGAATCTTTCTTTCCTTAGATATAACATCAATTCATTGCCAAATTCAAATTCCTTATGTCTCCTCTTCTCCTCTTCTCATCTTCCTTCTTATACTTTTTGTTTAACCTAAATATGCAAGGCTTCCATGTGATCTGCAAAGTATTCTACTTTTCAACTTCTCTAGTCTTCACTGCTGATATCTCTTAATTCTGATATACCTCTAGGATGCACTCCGGTAACTATCTCAAAAGGTGTTCTTTCAGTAATCCCATTCACTAAATTGTTGTAGGCAAACTCTGCTTGTGCAAAGATCAAATCCCAACTTCCTGTCTTATCTCCAACTAAATATCTCAACAAATTTCCCAAGCTCCGGTTAACTACTTCTGTCTATCCATCAGTCTGTGGATGAAAAGTAGAACCGAACTTCAAATCTATCATCATCTTCTTCCAAAGTGTTCTCCAAAAATAGCCAACAAACCTAGTGTCTCTATCTCAAACTATGCTCTTAGGTAATCCTTGCATTCTCACTACTTCCTTGAAAAATAGGTTTGCTACATGCAATGCATCTGATATCTTCTTACAAGGTATGAAATAAGACATCTTCGAGAATCTATCCACTACCACAAATATAGAATCATTCCCTCTCGATGTTTTAGGCAATCCAAGTACAAAATCCATGCTTATATCCTCCCAAGGTCTTACCGGTACTGTCAAAGGTTTATACAATCCCATATTCTGACTATTACCCTTTGCAACTTGACAAACTCTACAACTTTGCACATATCTCTTAACATCCTTATGAATCTGGGGCCAAAAGTACTGCTCACTCACCAATGCTACTATTTTGTCAATACCAAAATCTCCAACTAATCCTCCGTTGTGTTTCTCCTTTATCATATTCTCCATCACAGAACTCCTAGGTATACAGAGTTGAACTCCTCTGAATAACATCCCATCCTTAATGAATTAATCCAACCACTTGCTTCTATCTACCATAACCGGTTCTCTACATGCTTTCCAAGGTTCTGCAAAATCCGGGTCATCATCGTACAAAGTCTTCAATTCCTCAAATCCTAATATTGTCACTCTCATCTCTGTCAGCAAATTCCTTCTCCTACTCAATGCATCAACAAATTTGTTAGATTTTCCACTTCTATGCTTCAACACAAAGGTGTAACTCTGCAAGAACTCTACCCATCTCATATGTCTCTGATTCAACTTACTCTGACTATTCAAATACTGCAAAACTTGATGATCTGTATACAACACAAGCTCCTTAGGCAACAAGTAATGTCTCTAGTTCTTCAAGGCTTGAACTATGAAATAAAAATCCCAATCATACACTAAATATCTCCTTCCGGCATCATTCAATTTCTCACTAAAATAAGCTTCTGCTCTCCCTTCCTGACTCAAGACTGCTCCTATTGTTGTTCCACTTGCATCACAATCCACTTAAAATATGGTAAAGCTAACACAAGATGCTCGGTCACTTTCTGCTTCAATAGTTCAAAACTTTTAGTTTCTTTGGCGGTCCACTTAAATTCCTTCCGATCTCCTCTCATGGTCTCAGTCATAGGGTTACAAACTAAACTAAAATTTCTGATGAACTTCCAGTAAAAACTAGCCAATCAATGAAATGATCTTACCTCTCCAATGCTCTCCGGTGTAGGCCTCTCAACAATTGCTTTTAATTTCTTAGGTTCCATCTTCAAACCATCCTCAAATATCAAAAATCCCAAATAGACTAACTCATCCTTCATGAAAGTACACTTCTTAATATTTATCAGCAAATTTTCTTCTCTCAACCTTTGCAAAACTTGTCTCAAATGCAATGAATGTATCTCTTTTGTCTTACTGAAAATCAGAATGTCATCCAAATACATAATAAAAAACTTACCCAATAATTTCTTCAATACCTCATTCATCAGCCTCATGAAAGTACTTGGTGCATTATTTAACCCAAAATATATTACCAACCATTCACACAGTCCTTCATTTGTCTTAAATGCTGTCTTCCACTCATCTCCTTCTCTGATCCCGATCTGATGATATCCACTCTTCAAATCTATCTTTATAAAGTATTTGGCTCCACTCAAATAGTCCATTATGTCATCCATCCTAGGAAAAGGAAACTGATATTTTACTATGATCTTGTTTATTTCTCTGGAATCAGTACACATTCTCCACTCTCCATTTTTCTTAGGTGCTAATAGTGCACAAGGGCTCAAAATTTCCCTGATCAAACCTTTCTTTAACAACTCATACACTTGCCTATTTAGTTCTTCATTCTCTGTCGGTGTCATCCGGTGTGCAGCTTTTTTAGGAAAACTAGCTTCGGGAACCAGGTCCATGTAATGGATGATACTTCTCATAGGTGGCAATCCATCAAGTACATTATCTGAAATGATGTCTTCATATTTTGTCAGTAAATCTTTTATCTCTTCCGGTTGTTCTGCTTCATGCTCTAGATTCTTAGTCTTCTTAGGAATTAAGGCAAAACACACATAATCATGTCTCAATCCATCCAGGAATCTTGTTTCATCTACCAAACAGATTCTAGCATTCGTACAAACTTCATTCTTTGAATGTTTCTCCAAGGGAAACAAGGTTTTCTTCATCCCATTGGCCACAATAGTGTATGTATTCTTCCTCCCATCATGTACTGCCTATCTATCAAACTGCCAAGGTATACCCAACAAAAGATGACAAATATCCATAGGCATAATATCACACAAGACTTCATCACGATAATTCCCAAATTTTAATTTCACTAAACATTGCTCACTTACTAACAACTTATGTTCATCCTGAATCCATGCTATCTGATAAGGCTTAGGGTGTTTCAACCTCTCCAAATTCAACTTATTCACCATCTCTTCTGAAACAAGATTATTTGAACTACCACTATCAATAACAACTTTACAACACTTACTAGATACCTTACATATGGACTTGAACAAATTCTTCCTCTGCAAGGGTGATGAATAATGATGAACAACAGATACCCTAATAGGTATTGAGGGGGGGGGGGGGGGGGCGGGGGTGAATCAGTACAGATAAAAACTCTCTTAACAATTTATCCTGCTAAAGCAAAACCAACTGGTTATCACCATTACTAAACTTAACCATGGCAATACTGGTTAAACACAGTAAGACACCAAACACCATAAACTGATAGGTATGAATACTTCAAATACAATCAATTATGCAACAACAACTTCACCCATAAACATATGCATGTGGTATACTAAAAATACCATAACCTATTAAACCTGCATGCATAGTCCTTCAACCAAATACTTCATAAACATCACATGAGAAATGGATAACACATAACATAGATTTTTCACGTGGAAACCCAAATGGGAAAACCAAAGCGGGGATGAATACCTACAAGCTTGTTTAGAACTCTTTCGAAGCTCGTCCTGTTGGGAGCCTAGTCCGGTTAAAGACTTTACAATAAGGTTCTACTACGAACTGATCCTATTAGAGATCACCCAGTTAAGGGATGGCTATATACCCTGTTAAAGGTTACCTCGCTAGAGGATTTAAAGAACTCAATGATCTTGAGTTACCTGGTTACAGGTTTTACAATAAGCCTGTTAAAGCTACCTAGTAAAGGGATTTCCAAACTGTTGAAATGATTAGAAGACAATGATCTGATAACAACACTACATGCCAAGGTAGATCCTTTTCATATCCTCTACTCTGCAATCACACTTTGCAGTTTCCCTCTTACTGGTTTGGCAAGTATCAAGTATCTCTTCACTCAGATACATACACAACATTTGCCAACACCTTTTCAATAAAAAACATCATCGACCTTATAGACAATAGATAGGTCGATAACATAAACCCTAAACCCTAAACATCTTAGGTTTATAACACAGGCAGTCCAATCCTGACCGTCCAAACATACTGCATAGAGCATTACAATTTCAAACAGATCACAAGACAATCTGCATCGTTCATTCATCACCGCTTATGGGAATCATAACCCATCATGCTTTCTTCTCATACCATTAAGAAGAATGATCATTCCCAAGGTAGATTATAAATGGAGTTGATCTTCTCATGCAAGATCCTCAAGAAACTCCTTCACATGCGCAAAGCTAACGTGGCACCTCGATCACATCTCTTAGCTAACTCATCATAGAGTATCATCAGTTCATCACACATGCTGGATCGCCAAACCGATAACCATAGAGCTGAGACTACCAACTGGTAATCACACTTAGTGAAACCCTGACACCGGCTCACTAAATCTCTTCATGCCTCTTCATACCAATTCACCAACTTCTTCAATCTACATACCAGTTCACTTACACTTATTGACATCAATGACAACATACATTATCTTCATATCAACATATTGATTCATCATATGCCAATGATATCCAACAATCTCCCCCTTTGGCATTGATGGCAATAATCAGTGTAGCATTGCAACTGCAAACCTCATAGACCAATGTATCTGCATTATTAGATATCTTCTCCCCATACATCTATCATATATCTTCTACCCCTTTGACATTGATGCCAAAGTGGAGGCATAAGCTTCCAAAATCTACTATGCTGCTCCCCCTAAGGAGTAGCATCCTTCAACACATCAATCTTGAAAGATTTGTCACTTTAGTACTTGATTGATGCGGAGAATACAACCCTAGTTGACTTCATGAAGGGGCAAAACCCCTAATTCACCTCTCAAATAGGTAAATGTAGTTTTCGGTAAGGGCTTAGTGAATATATCTACTAGCCGCTCCTTACTGGAAACATGTTGTAATACAACCTCCTTATTCTGAACTTTCTCTCTCAAGAAATGATATTTAAGCTCAATGTGCTTAGTTCTAGCATGCAATACCAGATTCCTGGAAATGTTTATTGCACTTGTGTTATCACAAAATATGTTCACCGGTTCAGATACAGGTACCTTAAAACCTTCCAATACATGCTTCATCCAAATTGCTTGAGTGCAGTTCATAAATGCTGCCACATATTCTGCTTTAGCTATAGATTGAGAAGTACAACTCTGTTTCTTGCTTGTCCATGATACTCATCTTCCAATGAGAAGGAACACTCCACCAGTTGTACTTTTTTGGTCATCCACATTAGCTCCCCAATCGACATCAGTATATACCTTGAGATTATAGTCACCATTATATGAATACCATAATCCATAATCAACTGTTCCTTTCAAATATCTAAGAATCCGTTTGATAGCTATCAAGTGGGATTCTCTTGGACATTTCTGAAAATGAGCTACTATGCCCACTGCATGAGCAATATCTAGTCTACTGTGCACCACATAGTGTAGTTTACCGATCATTGACTGATACTCCTTTTCATTCACTAGTCTTGAATCATCTTCCTTGGTTAGTTTACAGCCAGTCACCATCGGTGTACCAACCAGTTTGCTTTCCTCCATGCCAAAAATCTTCAATACCTCTTTGACATACTTGGATTGGGTAATAAAGATACCCCCCTTCATTTGCTGAATCTGTAAACCAATGAAGAATTTTATTTCTCCTATCAAAGACATCTCAAACTCTTTCTTCATTTCATCTGCAAACACATGACTCATTCTATCATCTCCTCCAAAGATTATGTCATCCACAAACACTTCACAAATCAAAATTTGATCACCTTCTTATTTCAAGTAGATGTTGCTATCTTGACTTGTTCTCTGAAATCCAATCTTCACAAGATGAGAGTGTAGTCTTTCATACCACACCCTAGGTGCTTGTTTCAGTCCATACAGGGCTTTGTGTAATCTACACACCATGTCACTATCTTCTGATAAGGCAAACCCTTCTGGTTGCTCTATATAAACTTCCTCTTCTAGGATTCCATTCAGAAAAGTAGACTTCACATCCATCTGATAAACCTTAAATCCCTTAAATGCTGCAAATGCAAGTAGCATTCGAACACCTTCTAGTCTAGAAACAAGAGCAAAAGTTTCTCCATACTCTTCTCCTTCCTCCTGAGCATATCCCTTACATACAAGCCTAGCCTTGTTCCTGACAACTGTGCCTTCTTCATTTAGCTTATTTCGGAAGACCCATTTGGTACCTATGACATTTTTATGTTCTAGTTTGGGCTCCAAAGACCATGTCTCATTCTTTTCTATCTGGTCTAGTTCCTCTTCCATTGCTTTAATCCAGTCTTCATTTGTAAGAGCTTCTCTTGAAGTCTTGGGTTCAAATTTAGAAATCATGCAAGAATTTTCTTTCACTTTTCTTCTAGTGAGTATCCCTACATCTTTATCTCCTATGATTTGCTTTGGATCATGGTGCAGCTTTACATATCTGGGAATGATTCTAGCCTGGTCTGCTAGCTTTTCTTCTTCTTCTTCACTAACCTCTTCTTCTTCTCTTACTGCGACTTCTATTGGTACAAAAATAGTGAGATCTTTACAGATTTCTTTCTTAACCGGTTCTCAGAAAGCTATACCCGGTTCATCTTCCACTTCTTCACTACATGTTTCCTCAGGTTCCTCAGGGGATTCATCAACCTTGATATTGATACTTTCAACAATTTTCTGTGTTCTATTGTTTTAGCATTTGAGAGCTTTGTTTTAGTAGAATATCCCAAAAAAATTCCTTCATCACATTTTGCATCAAATTTGCTCCAATATTCACCTCTCTTGATATAGCACTTACTACCAAACACTTTAAGATAACTCACAGTGGGAGTTTTCCTGGTCCAATACTCGTAAGAGGTTTTATCTTTACCTTTCTTGATGAGTACCCAGTTCATAGTGTAGACTGCAGTACTCACTGCTTCTCTCCAAAAAGTGTGAGCAACCTTTCTTTGGATCAACATAGTTCTAGTTGCTTCAACTACAGTCCTATTATTTCTTTCTGCTATGCCATTTTGTTGTGGTATTCTTGGGATAGACAACTGTCTCTTGATACCATTATCTTCACAGTACTTATTGAATTCATTAGAAGTTAATTCTCCTCCTTGATCAATTCTCAGGCATTTTATCTTTTTACCACTTTCTTTTTCTACTAATGCTCTAAAGGCTTTGAATTTTCCAAATGCTTCAGACGTGTCTTTCAAAAATGTGACCCACATCATCTATGAGAAGTCATCAGTAAGAATCATAAAATACCTATCTCCCTAAATACTTCTAGTTTTCATAGGACCACACAAATCAGTATGCACAAGATCAAGTAAATTTTCTGTTGAGAAAGACTTACCTTTAAAAGTTGAGGAAGACATCTTCCCAAGTTGACATTCTTTGGACAAAGAATTTTTAGGTTTGTTTAGCAAAGATAATCCTCTTACCGCCTTGATCTTTCCAGCTTTAACAATGTTGTCAAATTTCATATGACAGTCTCCTATGCCATATCCAACTATCATCAAACTTAGCCAATAGACACCAACTTATCTTGGCATTCAACTAAAATAGGTTACCTCTGGTCTATTTACCGGTGGCAATAACTTCACCATTCTTCCCAATTATACTGCAAATTCCACCTTTGAATTCCATAACTAATCCTTTATCATTTAGTTGAGCAACACTCAACAGGTTATGCTTAAGACCTTCTACCCAATAGACATCATCTGCACTGCTTTTTCCATTCAGTGAGATGGATCCTTTTCCTTTTACCAAGCATGGTGCATCATTGCCAAATTTGACAAGACCTCCATCATATTCTTCCAGAGACAGAAAATTTCTCCGGTCACTGGTCATGTGGCGAGAACAACCACTATCAATTATCCACTCATTAGAGTTGTCAATGTGGGAGACAAGAGCTTTCTTGTCTGATACTTCTTCCTTTACTGCTACAAACACCATGCCTTCATTTTCTTAATCTTCTAATTCTTCATCAGTGACACCTTTATCCACAACAACTAGACAATTCTTTCTATTTCCACTTATATTTTCTAAACCTCTCTGATTTATCCTTATTGTCATTGTTAGGACAATTAACAACTATATGTCCTATCTTGTTGCAGATAAAACATTTCAAAGGAAGTTTACCTCTATATTTTCTAGTTCCCTTTGGAATTCTTTTAACAATAAGGGCTTCGAACTCCATCAGAATCTCTTCATCATCCATATCTTTGCATTGTCTAGATTCATAACTGGTACTAGTTTCTTTTCCTTTATTGGATGGTACAGTAGATGCTTTAAAGGCTGACTCAATCTTTTGAACACTACCATCATAGCTATTCAACTCATATGTAGTTAACTTTGCAATGATAGAATCTAAGGATACCTTGGTCTTATTGATAGACCTTAGCTCCTGGATAGCAACAACCCTGATTGCATAGACTGGTAACAATAATCTAAGAACTTTACTAACAACAGTGGCATCATCAATAGTTCCACCAGTGCTTTTGATATCACCAACTACTGTCTTAATACTAATACCATATTGCTGAATGGTCTCACCTTCTGCCATGCTCATATCCTCAAATTTACCTCTAAGGCTTTCTTCCTTAGCTTTCTTTACATGCTCATCACCACCATAGATGTTTTCCAGTGCATCCCATACATCCTTAGGTGTGTCCTTGTCTTGAACATCAATAAACTCAATATCTGACAGACTGCTGATAAGGGCTTCCATGACTTGCCCATTTTCTTAGATTTCTCTCTTTTGATCATCAGTCAAAGTGCCAGTGGGAATCACATAGGCATTCTCAACACAGCTCCGGTGTTGAGCACCCATACTCTTGATGTAAATCTTCATTCTGTCCTTCCATATCTTAAAGTTATCTCTATTGAACTTAGGACCTTCCCTCTTCATCATTACAGTAGGATCTTTTACCTCAAGCTGTTAAGCTTATATCACTGAGGACCTAGTTGCTCTGATACCAATTGATGAATAATGATGAACAACAGACACCACAATAGGTACTGAGAGGGGGGGGGGTGAATCAGTACAGATAAAAACTCTCTTAACAATTTATCCTGCTAAAGCAAAACCAACTGGTTATCACCATTATTGAACTTAACCATGGTGATATCGGTTAAACATAGTAAGACACCAGACACCATAAACTGATAGGTTTGAATACTTTAAATACAATCAATTATGCAGCAACAACTTCACCCATAAACATATGCATGTGGTACA
The DNA here is from genome assembly GCF_030272615.1 of Cryptomeria japonica. Taxonomy (NCBI): domain Eukaryota; kingdom Viridiplantae; phylum Streptophyta; class Pinopsida; order Cupressales; family Cupressaceae; genus Cryptomeria; species Cryptomeria japonica. The sequence goes on along the minus strand of NC_081407.1, from coordinate 436,120,458 downwards.
CTAAAAATACCATAACCTATTAACCCTGCATGCATAGTCCTTCAACCAAATACTTCATAAACATCACATGAGAAATGCATAACACATAACACACATATTTTTCACGTGGAAACCCAAATGGGAAAAACCACGGTAGGGATGGATACCCACAAGCTTGTTTAGAACTCTTTCGAAGCTCACCCTGTTAGGAGCCTAGTTCGGTTAAAGACTTTATAATAAGGTTCTGCTAGGAACCAATCCTATTAGAGATCAGCTAGTTAAGGGATGGCTATATACCCTATTAAAGGTTGAAACCTTGTGAAAGGTTACCTCGCTAGAGGATTTAAAGAACTCAATGATCTTGAGTTACCTAGTTACAGGTTTTACAATAATCTTGTTGAAGCTACCCGGTAAAGGGATTTCCAAATTGTTGAAATGATTAGAAGACAATAGGTAAAACTCCTGATCTGATAACATCACTACATGCCAAGGCAGATCCTTTTCATATCCTCTACTTTGCAATCACACTTTGCAGTTTCCCTCTTACTGGTCTGGTAAGTATCAAGTATCTCTTCACTCAGATACATACACATAACATTTGCCAACACCTTTTCAATAACAAACATCATCGACCTTATAGACAACAGATAGGCCAGTAACATAAACCCTAAACCCTAAACATCTTAGGTTTACAACACAGGTGGTCCAATCCTGACCGTCCAAACATATTGCATAGAACATTACAATTTCAAACAAATCACAAGACAATCTATATCGTTTATTCATCACCACTTATGGGAATCATAATCCATCACGCTTTCTTCTCATACCATTAAGAAGAATGATCATTCCTAAGGTAGACTACAAACGCGGTCGATCTTCTCATGCAAGATACTCAAGAAACTCCTTCACGTGCGCAAAGCTAACGTGGCACCTCGATCCCATCTCTTAGGTAACTCATCACAGAGTATCATCGGTTCATCATACAAGATGGATCGCCAAACCGATAACCCTAGAGCTAAGACTACCAACTGGTAATCACACTTAGTGAAACCTTGACACTGGTTCACTGAATCTCTTCATGCCTCTTCATACCAGTTCACCAACTTCTTCAATCTGCATACCAGTTCACTTACACTTATTAACATCAATGACAACATACATTATCATCATATCAACATACCAGTTCATCATATACCAATGATATCCAACAAAGGGCTCTTCATCTCCTTCGATATGATACAAAACTTTCCTCATCATCAATAGTTCTCCATCTTCCGGTTTATTAATGATCCGATGGGGTTCTCTTCCACCACTGCTGCTCTACTGGTATTCTCTGTCTTTCTACACTCAAAAGAATGATGTCCTTCTCCTCCACACTTATAACAAGTTCCTCTAAATGTTATCTTGTCTTGTCTTCCAAAATTCTTCTTCCGGTAGCCATCCGGTTCTCTCCTTCGGTATAAATTTCTATCATCTTTCCAGTATGAATTACATTCTTTGTTCACTTCCTTGTCTTTGTTCTAATTTGTATAGGTTCCTCTACCTCTAGTACATCCTCTTCCTCCTTGAAATCTTCCTCTGGTAAACCTTCCACCACTGCCTCTCTGCCTCTCCTCATGTCTTGTTTAGTTTCTCTTCTTCCTTTAGGGCATAATGGTAAGCCTCTTCAACACTCTCTAATTTGATCAAACTAAGTTCATCTTGTATAGACATCCACAATCCATTCAAATATCTTGCAACTTGTTCAACTTCATCATCAACATGTCTAGATGTGATGTTCAACTTGTGAAATGATTTGATGTACTCCTTCACACTAGATTCCTTCTGTCTCAAATTTTGCAACTTCCAGAACAAATTTACTTGATAATCAACTGGCATTAATTTTGACTTCAACTTAGCAATCATCGGATCCCATGTCTTATTTTTCTCTTTACATCTTCTTTGTCTATCAACTTGCAAATGTTCCCACCAAAGCGATGCATGACCTTTCAATCGGGTACATGCATATTTCACCTTCCTTTCATCTGCAGTGTTTTCAAAATCAAAGTATTTCTCCATCTCTGAGATCCAATCCATCAATTTATCCGAATCCAACTTTCCATCATATTTTGGTGGGGTAAAATGAGGTTTAGTATTTTCCCTACTCAAAATCCTCAAAAACCTTTCCTCATCCGGATCAACTACCAATGGGTTTACTTGTTATGCCGGGGCTTCTTCTCCTTCATCTTCACTTACCTATTCAATATGTCAACCTTTTCTTTGGGTTGTCTCCATGGCTTCCAACCGGGCTGCTATCCCTCACAAAATTTCCATCACAATAGGGTCTTCATTTCCACATGCTCCACCATTCCTAGTTCCTATTCATGCCATCATTTACGCCAGTCCTCTGCAGCTGCAGGTCGGATCCACAATCCACCACCTTACAAAAAAATATCAAGACATGCAACCTTCAGAACAAAATTCGCTTTGATACCACTTGAAGCAATCATTGGTGAGGAGGGACTTCAAAGAGATCAATCCAGACCGATCAACAAGAGTAAACACAACGAAAACACAAAGACTGTTAGGATAACCGGTGGACAACTAAGAGGGGGGGTGAATCAGTTGTCAACAAATTATAAAAATTTAAGTGCACAAAACTTTTTACCTGAATGCATAAACCAAATACCAAAATAGTAACAATTAAGTACAAACATAAATTACATAACAATTACCAACCATCCACAACACATAACACAAATATTTAAATGTGGAAAACCCGTTAGAGGGAAAAACCACGGTGGGAAGCCTACCCACAGTCAGATAATACTTCTGTAGCAAGTATGTGATTACAATAAGAGGGTTTGCACATGCAGGAAGACACACTGCCTAGAGCGCAGTGCTCATAACAAAAGGAGTCTCACTGACTACAAAGAAATCCAGACTACAATCCAGAAAGATGAATGAACTACAAGAATATCATCTCCTATGCCTGAGTACAATTCATGTTAAACTTAATATCGGAGGTGTTAAACCTCTTTCACAAACCCAGATCGATCACCTATGATTGACCAAAAACTCTGCATATGATTACTACTTTATTCACACACAGATAATCCTTTACCTTAATCCCACGATCTACAAAGAGATCTTACATCATATTTATACCAACCTGGGACCTAAACAATTAGGTCGGCCACCTAAAAGATAATATAATAGATTCATTACATAATCCCACAAACCAATGATAAACCAAGTCATCCTAAGACCGAAATAACATAAACCAAACAATAAATCCAACCAATGACATATTGGGAGCATCAACCAACACGTTACATAAACCGGTCCATAACCTAGTAGAATATCACCAGACCTATAATAGGCCGCCATAAGCCAAATGAAACACCACGAACAACTAGAACACAGACATGATAACCATCAACATCCTGATAACCTTCTAGAAGCCACACCAACACCACTTATCAGATTCATCAAAAGATCTTCATCAAAGCGCTATTGGTAAAACCCATGAATAATTGAATGTGATATGCATTAGGAACACATGAATAACTAGTCCAAACCAATTCCAATAGCCAGACCAAACCAGAGACAAATCTCAAGATCAACATCAAAGACCAACCACTCTATCGAAAACCGGTAGACAACAAAACAACTAGTGTTGACATCAATGACAAACATCAATGCAACACATAATCAATTCCTCCAAATTGCCAACAAAGATATGATGGAGGAAATGCATAACATATTGTATTATAACATGAAAATTGATTAAAACCAACTGGTAACAACCGGGTTACAACATAACCGACTCATAGGCCTACTAGAACATGCTCAAAATATAGAATAGGTCACAACTATGACCTTCAATCTTAATATCTATCTTCTACGCTCAGTCTAGCTATTTGATTCTTTGATTGATACATTATAATGTGTAACTACAATTATATATAAGATCCAAAGGATTCGGTCAGCCCAAAAAGGGATCAAAACCCGAAGAACAAGACCTAACGTGTAAAATCAACAAGGTTGGCCTCCGCTAAGATATTCCTCCAAAAAATCCAAAGGATGAAGTGTAGATCATAGGAAAAGGTTGGCCACACATCAAGGAACATCCAAATCAATTCCCAAGGCTTTGCAATATTTAGAAGGGGTAGATCACCAAAATAGGTCCAGGAAATCGGTAACGAGAAACTGTCAACTGGTAATAGAAAAATGTCATGGAAACCGATAGCGATAACTTACCGGAAAATGATCCAAATGCAATGTGGTATGGAAATATGAAAGATGATCAAGTCTTCAAGTAGAATCCAACTCCACAGGATCCGATGAGCCGAAACTGGGACACACATAAAGAAATGCTAAAACTGCAAACAAAAAGCAAAATAAAAAGAAAAATGTTTTTGGTTGATGCAAGATTGCTATGAACCGGGGATGCTCCAACATCAGATTTGGGTATAAAACAATTACAACTCGCTTGCTAATTATTATAGTAAATTGATTTGAAAATAAATTATCATCATTGGTTTTATTTCTTTTAAATGCTTCAAATTCATTTAATCATTCTTAAATAATTGGAAATTAAACCATTGATTGCATTTGAGGACTAGGTTACATTTTAGAATGCATTCAATGCAAGTGTATCATGATTATATCATCTCAATAATCATAACTACATTTTCTAATTCACCTACTTCATTCACTTTTTTAATTCATTTGAAATTGGAAAGGTCAATGAATTGCATATAGTGAATGAGTATATGCAAATTTGTATATAAACATGAATAATTTTAGTTAAATTCATCTAGGCATATTTTTCTTTATTTATTTATTAGTTAGTAAATACACACTTAAACATATATTATAGAACTTATAAAAACTAAAACATTGGTTGACTTATTTGTTACATCACCGTACATTAATGTACTTTAGGGTTTAGCCAAACATTACAAAGGAGTTGCAAGAAGAGAGCATTCTTGCTCCTCACTTTGTTGTTCTCCTCACACAACTTCAAGAGCTTTGAAAGAAATTGATAATTGCTACGACATTGATAGCATTGAGGCTTACACCTTTGTCTTGGTGTAATTGTACCTCCCATCAATGAGCTTTTTCTTCCTCATGAACACATGTAGTCAATGACCCTATCTTTTTCTTCTAAGGGGTATCCATTATACCTACTTTTTTCACAACCACAATTGAAGCTTGTGTATGGTAGAGGCTTGAGATACATCATTGACTTATCCATAGATAAATAGTCTTGATCTTAGTTTCATAATGTAATTCAATAATTAAAATCAATATGGTGGACTTTGTTTGGAAAGAAATAATTTAGCAATTAAACACACATAGTATGCCTTGACCTTCTTTCATACCAAATAAAAATTATTCTATTTGCCAAGCTAACTCGTCTTGGCTTGAGATAATTCACGTTTGAGGTCTCTTGATATGTGATCCTAAAGTTCAAGGTTTGAGCCCTCTTATAGACATTCATCTATGATTTCACAACTTGCTCTTTCTTTGAGATAACCCTAAAAAGATGCATGGTATATGAATTCCTCCCAAAATTTCCTACATACACATAGATATCTCTATCTCCAATTTTCCTATTCTTTTATTTCAACAACCAAATCAAATATTTACAAATTTTAAAGGATAATAAGTTACATTGTTATTATTTTTTAGTTGTTAATAGATAGTTATGGTTGATTAGATAGTATTTATGTGATTCATTTTTAAAATCAACCAATATAAATGAATATATTTTCATCAATGATCAATAACTAGAAGTTTTGTGCCACCAAAATACATTGTTTTTTTATATGTTGATGATAATCATCGTTATAATTTTATATATAATTGATTGATACATTTCACATTTGGGTCAAATTCAAGTTCAATGACAAGCATTGGATATGGGAAAATTAAAATACATTTTATTTTTATTCTTTTTGTAGATGTTCAAATCTAACCACTTTCCTAAGTGAATATTTAATATTCATTTTAATCCCATTCCTCTATTTTAATTAAATTCTATTTAATTAAAATCTCCCCATTCATCTATTTGATTAAATAAATTACTCAATTTATTTAATTAAGTTCACCTAAGCCTTTTCTATCCTTTAATGAAATAAATCACTTTATTTAATTAATTCCCCTTTCTCCCTTTTTAATTAAATTTACATTTAATTAAATTGATCCTTGCAAGTAAATAAATCTAATTTATTTATTTAAATCCCCCACTTGTATTTATGCAAGTTACATCTATTTGATTGAAATAAAGTAATTTTATTTTAATTAAAATCCTTTTCCCTCCACTTGCAAAATCCTACATCTCCCACTTGCCTCCTTAATCCTCTTCTAGATTCTTCTAATCAATTCTAATTTAGCCTAATCCATCTCCTAATTATTGTCACAATCCTAAGAAAAGGGAAGTCACTTCTCAAAGTCTCCAAAGTCTTTGAAATGCATTAAAGGCTTTATGTCCTCAACAAGTTAACCCTCAAAGTCTTCCAAACCATTAAAGGCTCTTACATAACCATTAATGGTTAAACTCAACCTTCTTGCATGATTAGAGACTTTCTCTCTAACTCAACCCTCATCTTGCCCAAGGGTCTCTTCAGGCATTCATGGCTTTAACCTTGGTTATCCCTTTAACCCTTGCACAAGAGTTTATCCTTTGGATAAAAGCTTTATCCAATGGATGACCCTAACCTAACCTTAACCCTTACCTTCTAAGGTAACCTTCATGTCTTCTCAAGCATTTAATGCTTCTTTCATCTCCTCTCAAGCAACCTCTTGTTGAAAATTGTCACCATTTCATTGGTGATAATTGTAAACATGGATTGATAACTTTCAATCTTGGCCCTTGATAAGATTATCCAATCTTGACCATCCATTGCCCTATTTTTCCTATAAATAGAGCTCTCATTCTCTCATTTTGATATATCCAAGATTCATGTATCTAATTTATAGTCATTTTACTAAGCATCAAGCCTCTCTTTTTTAAAACACATTAAGCATTTAGAAGCATTTTTAATATCATAGCATATCCATGTTAGACTAGTATATCTTGTTAGGATAGGATTACTAATCTTTATCATAGCATCATATTCATACTAGTTTAAATCATTCTAGTTTCAGTATTATACATGTTGTAGGAATGCATTCATACTTATAAGCAAACATCACTCGTTCTTGGAGTTGTCATTCCTAAGTCACTTTGCTCAGTGATCTGAGAGCAAAGGCATTGACATTAGGGATCCTGTGAGATAGAGAACAATGGAACTCCCCTTGGGAAGTTGAGCTATTCAATATAGCTCCTATAAATTGCACCAAGAGTCTCATTGGTGTGTGGACACTTTGATACTGACTTTTACATTTTTGTCACCCACATTTTTCGCACACATTTCTGGCGCCCATCGTGGGGCCCACCCCCATTAATCACATCATTTTTGATGCAGGAGCAAGATTACAAGCACGTGGAAAAGCTGTATTAGTGCATTAAACCCTTTCATTAGCGCGTAGGAACTTTTTGTTAGCGCTATTAGTACACTGTTTAGCACGTCAGACCCATCTCTTAGCGCACATAAACTTTTTGTTAGCACATAGTATTCATGTTTTTATTCTAGGCATTAGAAAAACAATGTAGCACATACGGTAATCGGTATAGCACATAGGAGTCATTCTATAGCGCATATGTGCAGAAGTCCAACGCATGATTCTGGTAGAAGCAAAAACATAATTTGTAATCGAAATAAAAAGTTAGGCTTGTATAAGCTCACCTCAGATTTAAATTTTTCACTAATTGTTATTTTTGCTGCATGTTACTAATCTTTGTTTGAAGATTGGAGGAGTTTTTAGTTTAGGCATTATTTTTGTTTCTAACTTTTTCAAGTTAGTTTTAAAAATAGTTCATTTTCCTATTAGTTAAAAAGATCAAGAAACTCATTTCATTTTGCAAAGGATTAAAAATAACTACAAACAAACTTTCAAAGTTTTGCAAAAGTAAAAAGAATCCCATTTCTTTTGGTGTTTCTTAAAAAGAACTTCATTTTCCTTTGGTGCTTAAAACAAAAACTCATTTCATTTTGCAAAATTTTAATAATATTTACAGACAAACTTTTAAAGTTTTGCAAAGTTAAAAAGAATCCCAATTCCTTTGGCGTTGCTTAAAAAGAACTTCATTTTCCTGTGGTGCTTAAGAAAAACCTCATTTCATTTTGCAAAGGATTAAAAAGAACTACAAATAAACTTTCAAAGTTTTGCAAAGGTTAAAAAGAATTTCACTTTTATTAGTATTAAGCAAAGCAAATGATTTTTCATTAAGGATTGATTTCACGATTTTACTTTTGTTGACCAACATCACGATTTACTTTGTTGACCAGGTTTATTTTTCAAGAGTTTTGGAAATACACACTTTGCTATGAAAGGTTAAAAAGAACACCGTGCTTGTTGGAGCAACATCTCCAAATAGAAGTTAAAAAATCATTGTCTTGAATATTGTTTGCTTTGTCTCAAAAGTGGAAGGTATATGCTCTCCCCTTAATTGGGTGACCAAAAAGCCAAACCACTCTTATACTTTCTTTACTTGAAGCATTTAAATCCTTTAGCAGTCCTTCCCTCCCGAGTTTCTCTTAGAGTGCCATTAATGGCCGGTGAGAGGGGAACAACCTAAGTGGGAAATGACTTTATCGCCAAGTGTTCCAACCCACTATAATCAAATGTGGAGGCTAACAAAATTTCCCTTCAATGGTTTTGCTCAACGATTATCCTTCCTCTAGTATCTTTAAGATACATAAAGCCTTTGTTCTAAAGGCTGGGAAGCCTCTCGAGGGAGTTTATCACTGAAGACTGAATGAAAGCCTGATTAAGAACCTTAGCATTAGAAACCTTGAACCGAGTTAGTATCCAAACATTTTCAATGTCACAGTGCAAGGGTGGGGAAGAATCTGCCCACAAGATCACTCACCATATATCTCCCAAGATAACTACTCAATTGTGAAGTAATTCACTTTGAGTTAATTTCTGGCAAAAGGCAAAAAAACAGGCGCCCCCTAGGGGGTGACAAGACTGTTTGAGCTGACAAAGTATCAAAACTTGTGGGATATGATGTTGTTAATGACCCTTGAATACAAAGTCTGCCTGATCTATATTACTTGTTATCTAATCCAATGAAAACATTGGGGATTTGAACACATCCTCACATAACATACACTAATTGTCTAGCATAGGCAGAATTTGTTATCTCTTTCATGCTGTGTTTGCAATTTATTTTTCAGAAAATCATCCATCCAAAACACAAGTTAAAAATACCCCCAAAAAATAGAATCAAAGAAATCAAGGTAGCTTAGCGCGTAGGAACAACTTCGTAGCGCGTATCAACCATTCTATAATGCATTTCAACCAAAACATAATGCTTTAAGCAGTCAAATTAGCGCATAACCTATATCACATTGGTAAAACTTTTAGTGGCACTTTTTGACACCAGTCTAGCACATTTAAACATCAGCTTAGCGCATAGGAGGCATATCTTAGTGCTTTTAGCTTAAACAATAGCGCGTATCAAGGACATATTAGCACGTGATTCTTCCAACCAAGTTAATTTCAAACGATCTGAGTCAATACGTAGGAAAGATAACTTAGCGCATAGAGAAATTTCTTGCATCTGAAACATTCATTAGCACATCTAGTCTTTGTCTTAGCACATATTCAAAAACCCATTAAAAAAGGGAGCTAATCAGACCTTTCAAAAAAATTTCATCCACAGTCTCAAATACCCTTTTTGGTCTTTTATCAAAATAAGCAGTCAAAATCTGAGTCATATTATCAGAGAAAACAATTCCAATATCAACAAGCATCCTTAGAACAAAATTTTTCAAATCTTAAACTAGCTCGAGATAAGACTTCATCCAACAAAATCAGGCAGTATCATAACATTGATCAAAGTTCCACCATCTAACGGATTCTATCAAAAACAACATACCTAGTTTAATCCTTAAGTTGTCGAATCAAGTTTCCATATCGAGAAACTTTTATCCATATCATTTGACACACTTTGTCATGGAGGCGAATCTAACTAAACCTCTACTTGATAAAGTAAGGTTGAGTATTCAAATAAAGTATCCAAACCCAACATCAACAACAACCATTGATCATTCGTGTATGACCACTCATATTTTGAGAAGAACAAGTCTTCATCACAAAACTAAGTTGAAGAAGAGACAACCTAGTTCTAAGGAACTTGCAAAAAGGAATAAGTTTTTCTACATCAATCGCCAACTCTTTGCATCACATTGCGCTTTCTTGCGTCACATGCGATTGTATATCCAAGGCAAAACAAATGAGTTTGACAAAGAACCTTTGAGAAGTAGAGATTATATTCAAAAAGCGACATTCAGCCAATGCTTAAATCGTGGAGGAAGGATCAACCCTTCTTTATTCCCACAGTTTCGTATCACCTATAACAAAGCTTGATCTGAACCACCAACACCACCCAGGACTCCCATAGAAGATGAAGAATTCATCACGGTATAAATTTACTAAATGCCCACTGTCACTTGCTCTCAGAGAAACAAACAAAGCGAATCACAACTTGAATCAAGTATGGGTCGTAGATTATCCAACCCTTTTGGCGAGTATGCCAATATGGGCGAAACAGAGATCACCGAGGAACTTCTCAAAGAGTGTCAAGAAAACCCATCATTCCAAAGGCTCATAGAAAGACTTATTGAAGCAGACAAGGAAAAATATATACTCATTCTAACTAGCAAAGGAGTTAGACTTCCTGAAGATTTCGATACCAAAAACTTAAGGAATTTAGACGAAAGAATTTTTAGAACAAGGTCTAGAAATTACGCCTATCAAGACCAACAAAGAGAAGAAGAAACACATGACCCGAAAATCATACATGAACAAAATAACACCCCTGAATACAACCATGCCCAAAATTAGGACAATATTAATGAAAGGGAGGAAGTCCTCCCTCGTCATACAAATGCACCCATAGTCGCTCTTACACAAAAAATCCAAATGATGCAAAGGCAAATGCATGACATGCAACAAAGAACAATGATACAGTACTCCTTGGACGAGATCTTTCCTTATCCTTTTGATAGGAGATTGAACATGGTACCTTTTACCCCAAATTCAGATATACCAAAGTATGACAAGTACGATGGTAAAAGTGATCCCCGTGATCATGTTTGGGAATTTTTTACCATAAGCCTAGATTTTTCTCACGATGAAACTTACTTAATGAGACTATTCCCAAGAAGTTTGGGAGGAAAAACAATGGAGTGGTTGTCTAAACTCACACCTCCCATCAGATCAATTGATGAGTTGGTAAACAAATTTATCACGCAATACTCCTACAATATTCAACACACAATCATCATGTTGGATGTGTGTAACACCAAACAAAAGAATAATAAGACATTCATGGTGTTTGTTCAGCGTTGGAGACACATGGTTTCAATATATCCTCGAGACGCGCCTGAAAAGGAAAAGATGGAGATCTTTATTGATAATCTAAATAGTGAGATGAGTTATCAACTCAAACTCCAATGCATACCATCTTTTGCCAAATTGATAGAAAACGGAATCCAAGTGGAGGAAGCCTGCATCAAGAAAGGAACATTGAATTTCTTTAAGGAAGGAGCTAGCTCGTCAAACACTCACCCCTTTAATAATCAAAACAACAACAACACTTTAGAAAAATCCAGATTTTGGACAAGAAACAAAAATGTTGTTAATGATGGGGTAGTTGATGCTAATGATGTGAAGTCCAAGCAACCAATTTTGGCTTTATCAGGTAGCCCACAATCTAACAAAACTAAAATCAAGGCACTAACACTCATTCACAAAATACCAATAAAGGACCTTCAATTTCAAACACCAACAACAATAACCAAGGCAACAACAATAACCAAGCAACACCACTAACCGAGGGAATAATACAAACTAGAGAGGCAACACCAACACTTTCCCGAATAGAAACATCTACACACCATTGGGGAAAACCTTAGAATCAACGTTTTGAGAACTCTTGGCGAAAAAAATTATCACATAAACAACTTTGAACCCTAGGTCAAACCACCTTGGTGGAATGACTCACATTTTTGTGATTTTCATTGAAACAAATGACATCACACAAATGATTGCATGAGGCTTAAGAACATCATTCAAGACATGATCGATAGAGGTGATTTGATAGTTGATAGTCTCAAAACAAATGGTGACCATGACACCTTTAAAAATCCTCTTCCAAATTACAACAAGGGAGAAGCTTCATCATCAAACGATACCGGAGGAGCTCGTATAAATCACCTGTACAATAACACCATCAATCACATATTGACAGCTGACAACTAGATAAATGTCATAAAAATCAAGGACAACCAAGACCATGCATCGATCAATGTGATAACCAGAGCTCAAAAATACATCTTGAAAGGGCATACATCAACATCTACCACTATCCCCAAGAATCAATATAATTTGGTTGATCAACTGCGAAGAACTCCCTCTCAAATATCCATACTCAAGATACTCAAACTCTCACCAAAACACAAGGACATCTTAGAGAAAGCACTTGTCAAAACAAACATTCCTAAAGATCTGGACATTGATAGATTCCAAGCCATGGTGGCTCATATGATAGGGCCTCATAACCTTACCTTTTATGAACATGATGATGTCTCCTTGAATCTCCCCATAACACTCCACTCCACATTGAAGTGTTAGTCTATAAACATCACGTTAAGAGAGTATTAATAGATGGAGGAGATGGTCTCAATATCTGTACTTTAAAGCTTATCCGTGCATTGGGCTTCTCCGAGTAGTCTATTGACCCAAACAAAAAGATTACCATCAAGGCCTATGATGATGAAGAAAGGTCATCCAAAGGAATAGTGATACTACCTATTCAGGTAGGACCAATACGAAAGGACACTATGTGCCAAGTCTTAGATGAAGACTTAACATACAATATTCTATTGGGTCATCCTTGGATACATGAAATACAAGCAGTGCCTTCGACATACCATCAGTGTATCAAGTTCCCGTATAATGGACATGAAATTTCCATATCTACTGATAATAACCCTTTTCAGCATTGCAATGCTATGGGGGACACTCAAGACAGTCTGGTTGCACACAATAGGGAGGCTCAAGGGTCCTTAGCATTCGATCATTATCAAGAAAAGCTCAAGTCTTTATCCATAGACTTCAAACAAAAGATGAAAGTCAAATATATAGGCATGGGGGAATACTCTATTGAATCCATGTGTCTATCAAAATTACAAACATCGCCAAAATCTTATGGAAAACCTTTGGCATCAACACATCAAGGAACACAACCCATCACCAAGTTTGATGGCAAATTTATCCAATTAGGCACACTAGCAAATGAATTAGAAGAGAAAGACATCCTTAGTTGGCTATACAAGGATGAGGAAGAGGTCAGAGCTTCTACTCTAGAGGTGGCCATACCAACACAACAATATGGAAAAGGATTTCAAATCATGCAAAGGATGGGATACAACGACAAAGGACCTATAGGAAAGTGTCAGGAAGGCATTACAGAACCACTATAACCTCCTTCACAATTTTCATGAGACAAAACAAGATTGGGATATAGACACAGTATACCACCTAGGAAAAAATAAAATAAGTATCAGAAACCTCAGTGGAAAGCAAATAAGAAATATAATGAAAACTCATGGCAAGAGGTGCTACACCAAGTAACTAAAATGACAAGGAAAGAGAAAGAACACCAAAAAATAGAGAAATGACAACAGGAACTGGCCATTCAAAGGGAAGAAGCATCTTATAAGAAAGTGCATCATGTGCACGAACCTGTTCAAACCAAGGCAAAGTCACCACCCGAAGAAATCACTACTCCTTGAGGAGAAACAGTGTATGAACAAATGCAAAGGGTACAAGCAGACTCTGATTTTGAATTAAAAAAACTACAAGACTGGTATCAATTATCAGAGATCTTTTCTCACCCTACAACGTACCTGTTAGCAGTAGTGAAAGACTCTGGGACAGTACTTCTGAAACTGATTTTAATGACTATGAATGGGGTAGCTGTTCAAATATTACTAAGGATATCGAGGAAGGTGCTATCCATTCACACACACCCCTTTCTCAGGAGGGACAAGGTGCAGAGTCTCGATCACTTGAATTCAGACCATGACATATCTACAAGGCTAAAGAGATTGAGCAACAATAATACAAACAAGTCTACATCAAAGATGATACCATTGAAGACCTGACAATATCATTGACCTAACCAACATCCCAAACAACTATAATGCTACCTCTATCATGACACTTACCGCAGTTGATCTCAAACCACCAAATGACTCTCTACCGCTCGTATTTCCTGATTTGATAGACTGGGAAGAACGTGAACACCATGATATACCCATTTTCCTAGACGATGAATCCATTGTCCATTATCTATGTACAACCAATCCGAAAATGTGCTCTACCTACGAACAAAATAACGATATCTGCAATAAGGAGAGTGCCAAGTCTCTTAGTCACAAAAATGAAAGAAACAAAGGGTCTAATACGTAAACCAGTCAATGGCAGTATTAGATCATAAAAAAGTAAAAATAAAGGACACATCTGTGAGTGAAAACCTTTTTAAGGCACCCAAGGATGGGAGACTTGACACTCTTCCTGAACACTACCAAGAGAGGTCATCCATATTGATCAAGCCCACTCAATTAGTAAACATCGGTACAGAAACAACAATCAAAGCCATACACCTAGCATAATCAATGACAAAAGAAGAGCAACCAGATTTTTTATCAAATTCTTTAAAGAAAAGCAAATCAATTTTGCTTGGTCTTATGCAGATATACCTGGAATAGATCTGAACCTAAGCATGCATCATTTGTCCATCACTCTAGGAGCTAAGCCGGTTAAACATAAGTTAAGAAAGATGAACCCGCATGTGGCATTGTTGTTCAAAGCTGAACTAAATAAGTTATTAGACATTGGATTCATTCGACCTATAGGCTATGCTAAATGGATTTCAAACATTGTTCCGGTTTCAAAACCTGATGGGAGCATCAAAATATGCAAAGATTTTAGAGACCTCAACAAAGCCTATTCGAAGGATGACTTTCCTTTTCCCAACATCGACATAATTGTGGATTTAACAAGCCATGCAATGCTATCATTAATGGACGGTTTCTCTGGATATAATCAAATCAAAATTACTCCAGACGATCAAGATAAAACTGTGTTTATCTTCCCATGGGAAATGTATTGTTGGAACGTCTTGCCTTTTGGCTTAAATAATGCTGGGGAAACTTATCAAAGAGCCATGATGAAAATCTTCCATGATATGATGCATATCTTCATGGGAGACTGTGGATGATTTACTGGCTAAATCATACAGCCAGGCAGAACATCTGGGCATATTGGATAAAATCTTCCAAAGATTAGAATAGATCAAGGTCAGACTAAACCCTAAGAAGTGTGTCATTAGGGTCACATCAGGTAAACTATTAGGCTACATTGTGTCCGCAAAGGGAATTGAAGTGGATCCAGCAAAGGCACATGCCATCATGGAGATGCCACCTCCCAGGAACATTAGCCAACTCAGATCTCTATAAGGATGACTGCAGTCTATCAGGCGAGTCATATCCCAAATAGCATATAAAAGTTTACCATTCAATCATGTGCTACATAAGAACATACCTTTAATATGGGAAGCCAAGTATGTAGAATTATTCTACCAAATCAAGCAATATTTAATGAATTTGCCAGTTCTAGTACCACCACTAACAGGGAAGCCGCTCATCCTCTACATCTCAAGAACTGGAGTATCATTGGAGGCATTGCTAGCACAAGAAGATCAAGAAAGCAAGGAACAAGCTATATATTACATCAATAGAACATTAAATGGATATGAGGTAAATTATACATTCATTAAGAAGGCTTGTTTAGTTGTGGTATTCACCTCTCAAAAGTTCTGTCACTACATGCTAGCTCACATAATCAAGCTGGTAGCAAAAAATGATCCTCTCAAGTATTTACTTAGCAAAGTAGCTCTTTCAGGTCAATTAGCTAAATGGGCCATGATTCTCAGTGAGTTTGATATCCAATACATAGAGCGTCAGGCTATCAAAGGATAGGTAATTGCAGATCAACTAGCTAAAGCACCACTATTAGATAAACAACCAATGCAGGTGGAATTTCCAGACATGGATGTACTCACTGTCACACCCAAACAATGGATCTTGTACTTTGACGGTTCCTATACCCAACATTGATCAGGTGCCGACATCTTGTTTGTCACTCTAGAAGGGCACACCATTCCATGATCTTATAGACTGATGTTTCCATGCACCAACAACATCAATGAATATGAAGCCCTGGTCATAGGAATCAAAATGGCTGTGGAATGGAGAATCACAAAATTGAGAGTCTATGGGGATTCTCAATTAGTCATCAATCAAATAAACGATGAATATCAGACAAAGGATGATAAACTAATGCCTTATAAGAGAATGGTTGATGATTTCAAGTAGTACTTTGTACACATCACCTTCGAGCAAATAACAAGGTTGGACAATAGAGTGGATGATGCAATGGCCACTATCACTTCACTGCTACAAATTCTAGAGAAGAAGGGTCGTTATGAGTTCTTGGTAGAGCAATTGTTTTCCCCAGCCTATGATAATTCCGCATCCCAAGTCATCTATTCCTTAATTGGTTCAGACTCCCCTCTATATAGGACAATCTATGAATATCTTAAGAACAATACCCTACCACTCGATCTATCCCATAACCAAAAATGCAACTTTATCCAGCAAGCCGCCCATTATACCTTAATTGCTGACACACTTTACCATCGAGGTCTAGATGGTACTCTTCTACGTTGCCTTGATTGTAATGAATATGACTCTGCCTTACACGAGCTTCACGAGGGTATCTATGGCATGCATTCAAGTGGTCCTACTCTCACCAAAAAACTTCTGAGAATGGGATATTACTGGCCGACAATGGAGAATGAATCTTATCAATTTGCAATGAAATGTCCTAAATGCCAAATTCATGGCAATCTTATCTATGCACCAACATAGGAGCTGCAGCCGTTTACAACATCTTGGCCTTTTTGTTAGTGGGGACTTGATTTAGTAGCGATAATTCATCCTTGTTCTTCAAATGGATACAAGTTCATTATCACTGCAACAAAGTATTTCACAAAGTGGATTGAAGAAGTCCCGATGACCATAGTAACTGGAAAACAGATTGCCTCATTTATTCTCAATTATCTAATTTGTAGATATGGCATTCCCACTTCCATCATCATAGACAACGGGCGTCCGTTCAAAAATCAGGACGTACGAGAGCTATGTGAAAGATTCAAAATACAACATTGCTTCTCTACACCTTACTACCCATAGGGGAATGGTCAAGCAAAAGCCTACAATAAAACAATCTTGAAAATCCTCAAGAAAATAGTAAATGATGCGGGTAAGGATTGGCATGTGCAACTCAATCCGGCACTTTGGGCATATAGGACTAGTATTTGGGCACCTACATGGGCTACACCATATTCATTTGTGTATGGATCATAAGCAATTATACCTCTTGAGGTAGAAATTCCATCTCTCAGAGTATCTTTGAAAGGCCTCATACCGGATGAGGAATATCGGGTAAACAGATTGCATGAACTAGAACTTCTAGATGAAAAATGACAACATGCCTATGATCATCTCAAAGCATACTAGCAGCGAATGTACAGAAGTTACAATCACAGAGTCATCCCTAGGGCTTTCCAAGTTGGTGATCTTGTACTCAAAGAAAATCTCAGAAATCAACATGATCGAGAAAAGAAGGGGAAGTTTGAACCTAACTGGTTGAGTCCCTATGTCATCATATTAGCCTACGGATCAGGTGCCTATCAGCTAACAACTTTAGAAGGAGACGTGCTTGACAAACCAACCAAAAACATACATCTAAAGAAATTCTACACTTGAGTCGTCCGATGTATGGAAAAAGCAAAAAAAAGCAAAAAAAATGCAAAAAAAAAAAGTACAATAAAACCTAGTGAAAACCTGGCAAGAGGCGCTATTTGTGAGAGAACAGTTCCTCTATCTATCAGTTCTTATCTCTTTGATCCAAGTCTCAACTAATGACCATCGTACAACACTCATTCACACAACATTATCCCGGACATACTTAGCGTAGTCACTGTCCTTGATTATTTGAAGATCAGTTCATCATATCCCACCATGGCTTGGTGATCACCGTATGTATTCACATCAATAGATATTTTTGGCTAGGGGAAGCATTCCTCTTACTTTAAGCAGTCTGACAAACAAACAACAAGGATCACAACATGCTAAGAAAACAATGTCAACAACCGCTCATCAGGCTAGAAATCAAGACCATTATCCAACTACAAATTTAACACACACATGATGGATGATTTTCTAAATTATAATTTGTTTACATCTGGCATGAAGTTTTGACTATTTTGTATCTTAAATTTTGAATCATTAGATCTCCTGAGCTACTTGAGGATGCATCAAGCTAGAGAAAGCAACAAAGGAATCAATTTTTTTTTGGTTTTCTATTTGTGAGGTGATCATTCGTATGGTCCAAATATTGTCTCGAGACATGATTGGGAACATATCATTGAAGATATTGTTCCACTTTGTGTATACAAATGGTTAACTCTTATCTATTTTACGCAAGCAACACTCAGGTTGTCTTGGTTCAATTATACCTCGACACTTGTGCCGTCTTGAAATATCAAACATCCATGCAAGTCATACTCAGGTCATTATGGTTCAGTTATACCATTATGCTTGTATAAAATTCCAACATATCAAAAGCTTCATGATGACAACCAAAAACATAGCACAAACAAGTGACTAAACAGGAATGACAACAACAGAATTAAAGTGATCATTTAGCTGCATATCATTTTAAAAAGCATTGTAAATTTTGCATTTAGTTACATATCATTTTAAATATTGCATTAGTTGCACATCATTATCATACATCTCATTTTTTTAAAGATACATCTCACATGATCATCATTATCATTATCCTACATCTCATTTTCAAGATACATCTCATAAATCACAATAATCAATACATACATCATCACATTCTCATCATAAATCATAAATTATCAAAATAAAAAACATTATTATCTAAGCATCACATCATCATCATAGAATCATCAGATCTATACATCTCATCAATCATCATCAATAACACATCACATGTGGATCCAAGAAAATCAGTGCCATATATATAAAAAAAATGGTCGGAATGTACAAGGAATATCATGTCTGTCAAAATACAACAAAATGATCAAAATACAACAGAGACAAGTCTCTCAGGTATGACTATCTCTCGAGGCTGACGGTCTCGCAATAGATGTCCCAGCCCCTGGATCTCCACTAGGTAGATCACGTTAGGCAGGTCCTGTAACACCTCTACTCTCTATCTCTGTATGACTGTGAGCAGATCGACTGACTGGATAGCTGGGAGCTCTGTGATCTCTCGGGACCACCTCCTCATATAGACGCCTGTAGTATTCGACCTCCTTGGCCATGTACCATATCTCCCTTAGCGTATCCCACATTAGGGAACCAACTATTTCTCTCTCCAATCTCTCAACAAGATCCTCTGCCTAGTGTTGACATTCTCTCTTCGTATCCTGCTTTGCCATAATCTGTGTAATTTGGCACTGCTGTGCTAGCACCTGTGCCTGTAGCTCCTACATTATGATTTGTAGGGCTCTAACCTATGAATCCTGTCGATGGGTGGGTACCCTAATTTGAATCGGTACCTATGTCATGGTCCCACCCATACCTGTCCCTATCCGAGGAATCGATGGAGGTAGAACACCAGATCTCCTCCTCTAGGCAGGTCACCTGTCATCCTCTATACCACCCATCGTTGCTAGCACTGCACCTACCCTACCAACCCCACCAGCACCAAGAACGAGACCTCATCCTCTATCTCATCCTCTATCGCCTCCTCTCCCTCTATCTCCTCCTTCATCTCCTCCTCTCCCTCTATCTCCTCCTCCATCTCTCCCATGTTCTCTATTGCCTCCTCTCCCTCCTCTCCTCCCATCTCCTCCATCACCTCCTCCATCATCTCCACCTCCATCTCCTACCTCCTCTCCCTCCTCATCTCTCTATCTCACTCCTCCTTGCCTCTCTGACTTCTCATCCTCATCATCATCAAAGCCAAGTAACATATCTGCTGGATTAGATATCTGTGCCACTGCATGTTCCATGAAGTATGCTGCAAACTCCTTTGTCATCCCAGCATCAATGAACCCAACTCCATAATCCCAAATCTAGCCTGCCAGTGTCATATAATCCTCTACCATCGCTACACTATCTACAATGGGTTGCCACTCTGGCACATCTTGTCTCCGACAAGCATATAAACAAGCTCCCTATGGCATCCCATGCTGTTTACCATATTGCCATTGAACACGACTGTGCAAAAATCGCTCAATGATAAAGGGCGTCCACCTGATCAGATATCTCAACATATACACATAGGGCATCTCTATCCCATCCTCATCCCACACTTCACAATCCATGTATGGTCTCCAAATGACTGTATCGATGTCATCCAATACCCTCCGCCAATGCTCTAGTTTTCCCACCTTCCACTGGACAACTATACCTGTATAACTATAAGAATACGCTCGCCCAATTGGCCTATCCTTGTTTGCAAGTGGCCTCACTGCAGGAATGTGCTCCCATGCCCACACCTGTAGTAATGTCACCCTCGTTGATAGATTGCTATATCCTAGATACACCACTTGGTGAAGCTCTCTATAAAGGTGGGCTAACATACAAGACCCCCATGTGAACCTCCGTCCCTGCGTGACTATATCCTCCAATACCAATCCCTATCCTACGGCTAGTCCCTTTGACATATGGTCAGGACACAAAAATCCACCAATGAAACCTGCTAGTATCGAGGGTAACAAAGCACAATCAAAATCCACAAACTCCTACCAAGGGATCTAATATCCACAGATTTGATCATCCTAGAAGATGCGACAGAGAGCCTCTGCCTCACCTTC
Source organism: Cryptomeria japonica (assembly GCF_030272615.1). Lineage (NCBI taxonomy): Eukaryota > Viridiplantae > Streptophyta > Pinopsida > Cupressales > Cupressaceae > Cryptomeria > Cryptomeria japonica. The sequence goes on along the minus strand of NC_081407.1, from coordinate 436,099,382 downwards.
CTCAGTCTGCTCATATGACAATAAGGCCCCCACGATAGGAATCCACAGAATGTGATAACAGTCCTTTAGTGTGACTGTTATCTTGCTGGAAGGTGTTTGTGTCACTATGCCACCTCTCTGCTAAAGCTATCAACAAACCCCAGTTAATGATATACCAAGGCATGTCTAGTAAAGATCATAAGCTACATCTCTCAATCACATCTCTATCAGCCTGTGATAAGTGAGGAATCAATGACCATGGTCTCAAAAATCACTCTCGTGACTGAAGCACGCCAAGCTATGCCTGCAAAGAAACAAGTGTCCATCATCAATTCCCAAATCAATCTGATATATCCAATCAAAGAAAAATCAACTTGAAACAATGAAACATATCAAGAACACAACATCAATCAAAGACCCATATCGAGAAATCACAAATCTGAACCATATCAAAAATCTGAACCATATCAAAAATAAAGACCCATATCAAAAATCAAAGAACCATATTGAAAGCAGCATCAAAGACCCGTATCGCAAGCATCAAATCAGATCCATATCGAGAAATCAAAAATCTGAACCATATCAAAAATCAAGACCCATATCGAAAATCAAAGAGCCATATCGCAAGCAATCAAAGCAAAATCCATAATGCAAGCATCAAATCAAAGACCCATATCAAAAGCAATATAAAAAATCCATAACGCAAGTACCAATCAAAGACCCATAGAAAAAATCAAAAGACCCATACCGCAAGCATCAAATCAGGAATCAAAGACCCATAGCAAAAATCAAAAGACCCATACTGCAAGCATCAAATCAGGAATCATATCAGAAATCAAGAATCGGAACTCATATCGAACATCAAATTCATATCACAAGGAAAACATCACAGATCTACACCAAAAGAAAATTAGGATCCTCATCAAAACAATCAATCAACTTGGCACTAAATATCGAAAGCAATTTCAACAGACTCCAAATCATCATATGAGAAATCAGACATCATCACAATAGGCAAAACTTTGGCTCAAGACCCATCTCAAAAAACTCAGCAGGCACCTATCAACCCCTAAGCCATCTACCTAATCTATTAAACTCTTGATGCATTCTTCTAAACCCTTTTCACCTATTTTTGGAACCTACACACTAAACCAGGGCTCCTACGCACTAAGCTGCTACTTATGCACTATCTTTTTCCTCCAACGCGCTAACTGGTTCTGCCACTATGCTACAATGCTAACCGTATGCGCTACTCTATCTACCCCATGCGCCTTCTTGTCTACCCTATGTGCTAAAACAATCTACGCGCTAACCTAACCTATTGACGCACTGCAGAAAGCTACTTGGATGCTAACCTACCTAGGTCTACCCTACACACTATCTTGTCTATCGTATGTGTTATGCAAATAACCCTACACGTTAAAACAAAAAATTTTAAATAAAAAAATGAAAAACGTGATCAAAACAATCAAAATCAATAAAAAACGTGGCAAGTTTTGGATCACTTACAGGTGGGCCATACACAACGGGCCTCCGGTATCGACAAAAACACTCAAACTGGTGCGAAGCATATGGAACCGACATATTCATCAGAGCTCAAGTGTCACAATCACACAAAGACAAATGTGCAAATGATAAGAATCAAATCACTTTTTACCTTTTTATAGGGTAAAAGTCAACAAGGTTAATAAGTGGGGCATGTATTTTCCTCACTTTTTCATTTTTATCTTATCAACATCATTTTCGGGAGATGAATCAATTAAAATGCATTCAACATAGTCAAAATATTCAAAACGCAATTAATTTAAAAATGCTCATCAAATCAACAAATTTTGCAATTAATTTTAAAACGCTCATCAAATCAATTAATTAAGTTCTATAGACATCGTAGCGTCTTTGATAAGGCAACAGATAGATTTTCTATCACAGATGGCTAAAAGAAGAAAATGGTGAAGGTGGATAACTCCTATCACTCCCCAAAATGCATCTGTAGGCCATGGAGGTTCATGTTGCTTGCAACCATAACCTACATTATGCTGGATGGAAGATTTACGAGAGCTTATGGGCACCATTTTGTGTTGCTCAACCACTTCTGCCATGGTGAAAAGGTAAGCTTGCCCTATTATCTAGCTTGTTCCATGGATCACACCATCAAAGAAATGCAAAAAGACCCTCAGGGCAACCATGCTCTTCATCAGGGTCTTATGGTTTTAGTGTACAAATTGCTTAAAGGGAAATGCATAGAGAAACCAATTAGAGGTAAAAATTCCAGGGATGATGACATGGAAAGTGAGTATAGTGGTTTCAACTTTGAATCAGAAGCTGAAGCTGAGTTGGAGGAGCTTAGCAAAAAGGGGAGGAATAAGTGGAAAATAAAGAGGATTGTGGTTGATTCTGATATCTCGGACTCTAAGGATGAGTCCTTTGAGGAAAAATTCATTAAAAGCAAGAAAGGTAAGGGAATGGGAAAACAAACCCAGAGGAACAAGCATACCAGCAGGGGAGTTAACAAAGATAAAAAAAAGATTTTGATAGCTTCTGATGAGGATGCAAAGGAGGAAAAAAATGACAATGTGAAGGGTAAGGAGGGGGATGAGATTCTAGACATGGGTCGTGATGAGGATTTGAGTGCTCAAGGATTGCAGAATGATGGCCAAGATAAAATGGGAAATCCTAGTGATTGTCATGGGGATAATGATAGTATTAAGAGATTTTGTAATACTATCAGTAGAATTGTGAAAGGGAATAGAGAGGCGAATGGGCTGGAAACGATGATGAATAATCTGGGTAATAGAGTTGACAAGATGGAATTAACTGTGAAGAGGATAACTGAACAAAATTTCTAGATTCTTAGAGCCTCTATGGACAATATGAATATTCTGATTAACAGATTTGATAACATTAAAGACAAAGAGGACGACAAGGACCAGATGGAGAAAAAAGGTCATGAGAAGAGAACTAGAGCCAACATCAGGAATCAGGGTGACATCAAGGGATGATAGATGGATGATTTGAAGACCTCTACGGACAACATGAAGTAGATGGTGGTTCATGCAAAAGATATTATGAAAAATATTTAGCTATCTCGGTCTCGGTCTTTGTCTTTGTACTATCCTTTTGCTATCTTTTTGCTATCTTTGTGGGGCTCTATGTATTTTGAGATCCCTTTTTGGTTTGGATGGGATTTGTTTTTTGTTGGGGTGATTAGGCATGGTTCTTTTCTAATTTAATGTTTTATCTTTTTCCTGATATGTAAAAGGTTTGGGTTCCTTTCAAAAACCCGTTTTTACTTATTCAAAACAAATTTTGGAAAATCCTTGATTCATCTCCCGAGGGGGCATCATCAATATAATTTATCAAATCTGGGGCATCATATCAACATTTTGACACAAACAACATATCCAACAATTTTTCTTTGAATCAACATGTGCACACATGTAACTTCAAAGAGGGCCAAAATGTAGACATATAAATCTGACCACTTTCCTAAGTGAATATTTAATATTCATTTTAATCCCATTCCTCTATTTTAATTAAGTTTTATTTAATTAAATTCTTCCCATTCATCTATTTGATTGAATAAATTACTGAATTTATTTAATTAAGTTCACCTAAGCCTTTTCTATCCTCTAATGAAATAAATCACTTTATTTAATTAATTCCCCTTTCTCCCTTTTTAATTAAATTTACATTTAATTAAATTGATCCTTGCAAGTAAATAAATCTAATTTATTTATTTAAATTCCCCACTTGTATTTATGCAAGTTGCATCTATTTGATTGAAATAAAGTAATTTTATTTTAATTAAAATCCTTTTCCCTCCACTTGCAAAATCCTACATCTCCCAGTTGCCTCCTTAACCCCCTTCTAGATTCTTCTAATCAATTCGAATTTAGCCTAATCCATCTCCTAATTATTGTCACAATCCTAAGCAAAGGGAAGTCACTTCTCAAAGTCTCCAAAGTCTTTGAAATGCATTAAAGGCTTATGTCCTCAACAAGTTAACCCTCAAAGTCTTCCAAACCATTAAAGGCTCTTAGATAACCATTAATGGTTAAACTCAACCTTCTTGCATGATTAGAGTTTTTCTCTCTAACTCAACCCTCATCTAACCCAAGGGTCTCATCAAGCATTCATGGCTTTAACCTTGGTTATCCCTTTAACCCTTGCACAAGCATTTATCCTTTGGATAAAAGCTTTATCCAATGGATGACCCTAACCTAACCTTAACCCTTACCTCCTAAGGTAACCTTCATGTCTTCTCAAGCATTAAATGCTTCTTTCATCTCCTCTCAAGAAACCTATTGTTGACAATTGTCACCATTTTATTGGTGAGAATTGTAAACATGGATTGATAACTTTCAATCCTAGCCCTTGATAAGATTATCCAATCTTGACCATCCATTGCCCTATTTTTCCTATAAATAGAGCTCTCATTCTCTCATTTTGATATATCCAAGTTTCATGTATCTAATTTATAGTCATTTTACTAAGAATCAAGCCTCTCTTTGTTAAAACACATTAAGCATCTAGAAGCATTTTTAATTTCATAGAATATCCATGTTAGACTAGTATATCTTGTTAGGATAGGATTACTAATCTTTATCATAGCATCATATTCGTAATATTTTAAATCATTCTAGTTTCAATATTATACATGTTTTAGGAATGCATTCATACTTATAAGAAAACATCACTCATTTTTGGAGTTGTCATTCCTAAGTCACTTTGCTCAGTGATCTGAGAGCAAAGGCATTGACTTCAGGGATCCTGTGAGATAGAGAACAATGGAACACCCATTGAGAAGTTGAGATATTCAATATAGCTCCTATAACTTGCACCAAGAGTCTCATTGGTGTGTGGACACTTTGATACTGACTTTTACATTTTTATCACCCACATTTACTGCACACACTTTTCATGACTCTATTTGTCACAGAAGAGATTACTATGTTGCTGGGATCCATTATGTCTGCCATTGATCTTCCTGCTGTTGCTATTACTAGTGTGGTGCATAGTTTGTTGCACCTTCTGGAAACCGTTTGTTGTCGATGGACATAGATTTTCCCAAGTTGCTAGTTTAGGTTTTTCTCACCCTTTGAGGATGAAATCTCAACCTCTTCATTATGCTAAATCATCCCGATGGTGATTTGTGGCCAACATGTTATGAAAAGTAAGGGCTTATACCAATGTAGGGGTTTAGTGTGTATATTCTCCAATATGTGGCCCTCTCTTCTTTATCTACACAAATTGGTGTTGGATTCATGGAGGCCTCTACTAGTGGGTAATATTGAACTCTTCCCATGTGTTGAAGGTTTTTTAATTTCCTCTTTATCCCCCTCTGAGGATAGAGATTTGGTATTGGAAAATTTATGGGTTTGGGGGGAGCATTCTCTCTATTAAGAATTGGTCATCCGCCTTTAATCCTCTTATTGATGATGGTATGATGAATCAATAAGGATCCGGTCAACTACTGAGAGGGGGAGGGGGTGAATCAGTAGATAGAAAAATGACATAAACTTTTCAGCAAACAAAACAACCTCTCAAGACAAACTTAGAACTGACTGGTTCGAACACTGAACTATCAAATGCAATATCACTATCAAGTATACTGGTTGACTGTCATAACAAAATAACAGGTAATAACTGTGAAACTCTCAAAACATGTTAACCAAAACATTCAAATACTTTACTGACAAAATTAATAGCACATTTCAGATTGTTGCCAGTCATCATATCATATCTAAGTGGATTTAGCAATTAAGCAAACTAACCATAGCAATCATAACCACAAAAACATTCACCACTTGACACAATGATTTTGACGTGGAAATCCAAATGGGAAAAACCACGGTGGGGATGAATACCCACAAGTATTTTGAACTCTTCTAAAGTTTGCCCTATTAGGATCCAATCCTGTTAAAGCTTTACAATAAGTCCCGTTAAGAATAAATCCCGTTAGGGACCACCTAGTTAAGGGATTGACTATAATGTAGTATTAGAAGCAATACCTAATTAGGAGTAACATCGATAGAGGATTTGAAATCCAAGCTAATGGATCACCTGGTTAGAGGATTTAGATAACACTAAGCTTGTTAGAGCTTAACCGGTTAAGGGATTTGACTATTGTAATTGTTAGAGAACAAGAGGAGTTTGCTGATCTAGTAAATAGCACTACTCTGCTTGATCAGATCCTTTTCATGCTTCTATCTACCTTTACACATATTGCAGATCATACATCTCCTGGTTTGGCAACCAATCACTCTTACATTCAACCAAAATTGCCAACACTACAACAAAACAACTCATTGACATTATAAGCAAAATAACAGGTCGGTAACACATCACAAACCTAAGATCTCATAGAGATTACAAACAAATCGGTTCAAGTATAACCATTGGATTATATAGTAATAATTCCACATCAATCAAGATAACCTCGACTGCTCCTTGATCACCGCTTCATCGATCTCTATAACTCATCACGTGGTTTCCATTACATGCAATGCACTTGCCCATTCCCAATATAAAACCGTTATCTCTACACACAAAAAACCATTTGAAAATATTCTCATAAAACATGCATACGTGGCATAATCATTACCACTCATCATTTGATCATAAACCAATACAACCGATTCACCAAGCTCCATCAGTTAGGGTTTGGCACATCAATAGGTAGGGTATCTCACTTCTTATCTAGTAATACTAGTTTCCTTCACAAAGTCACTTACCAGTTGCAAAAAAACATTATTACAACATCATTATAGGTTATAATTGACATCAATGACAACATAAAAGTTCATCAATGCAATCTTCATTCAAAAGCCAACAATTGAGACATTAAATGTGCACTTGGTATGTTGTAGACTTCCAAACCTCCCTCTACAATTTTGGCTGCCTTCTTGTTATGAGGCCATTGGTAACTCTATTGGCCATTTGTTGAAAATTTATGTTTCCTCTTTGTTTGTAGGAAAATCCATATGTGCACACATTCTAGTGGATGTTGACATCTCCAAGCACCTTAATGGTGATGTGGTTTTGATGGTTGGGGATGGGCCTTGGATTCAACCTCTTGATTATGAGTGCCTCCCCTTTTGATGTGATATGTATGTCTCCATTGGTCACCAGGTTGTGGTTTGTCCTCTCTCATGTCACAAGGGATCTACTATGTGGTGGAAGGATGTTACAAATGACCATTTAACTAAATTTTTTTCTGAGTCATTTAGTGAGTCCTTTGAGGATGATGATGATGATGATGATGATATGTCTCCTACTTATGGTGCAACTCTTGCACACTTAAGTCTCTTTTATGGAACCTCCTACCCCTCTTATGTAGATTAGGCTGCCTTCAAAACCTCCTCATTGTTCCTCTCTTACTGTGATTCCTATTGCATCTTTTTCTATCAATACATTATCTATCACAAGTGTGTTTCCAGTCTCTAATGTAGCCACATGTTCTTGTAATCTTGTTACAACTTCTGTTCTACATTTTTCACTTCATCATCCTACTGCCTCCTCTGTGTGTGTTGCTAGGCCCTCTGTGGAGGTTTCCCCTCTTGTTTCCCCTTGTATTGGTATGTTGGATGAAAGTATTGCTTGGACTATTTTCAGTCAATGAAGGAAACATATTTCTTCTTCCTTTTATAAAACTCTTACTTGAGTTGTGGGTGTAAGTTCAAACCACTCCTGACATGGGTTGTTTGAAGTTTTGTTTGCATGTTGTAAGTGTCTTGTTATGGCCTATGTTTCTTAGCCCTTGGGGCATTTGTTATACATGGTTATACACCTTATTTTATTTCTTATCTAATAAATGAGTCACTAAGAAGATGACCCAACCAAAGGGATGAGAGTTGACACCATAGGATATGACACAAATGTATAATAAGTGACAAGGTTTATGTTTACGCTTGGATTCAAATACTTTATCATCCATCATTGGGCAACACAATTCTCACAACACTATTTGGTCCTAGGATAATATCTTCTAGAACCATAGATACATCAATTGAGGAACAACCCTCTACCCATGTCCAACAACTTATATTTCCTCAAGATTGACAAAAAAATATTAAGGTGGTACCAAAAAAGGAGGGTTTCCCACACAAACTAGGTGGAGGAATAAGATTCTATAGCATAAAAGTAGGTTACAAAAGGGAAGAAAGAATTACCAAGCTGACCATGGATCCATGTCAACTTGCAAGTATAATTTTAAAAAAACAAACTACAATTGCTTCTCTAAGCACACCTATTGCTTCTAGTCCACCAAAGGATGGCATGCCAACAATTCATTCATTTATACTAGTGTTGGGAGTTTCTATTCAAGTTTAGATGGTAATTATAACATATTTTATGGATTCTTATTTGCCTTTATGTTTGATTTCACTAGTAATTCCACCTCCTCTACAACTCTTATAATCTTAAGACTAGATTCCTCAGAGGCATCTCTCTTCCATAGATACAAGACATTGATAAAGATGTTGAGCTACTAGAGAAATAGCCAATTCATGTTCTAGATGATCCATTTATAAGGCTCAAGTTTGATAACAAAAGGAAAAAATTCTTGGAAAGGGTCAAGAGAGGAGGACAAATGATGCATTTGTTTATAAAATAGGAGTTGTTCAAGCTCTCGAGGAAAGGATAGTGTAGTGGAGTGCTTGGTCATTGGCACACCAACAGATCTTGCCCAAGATAGGAACAAGCCCCTAACAAAAGAAAATGATAACTTTGAAAGATGTTAGAATTGGGTTAGAGAGATTTTTTAGTCTCTAGACTAAGATATAGGAACTCTTAGATGTGTTAAAAATATGGGATATCATCACTATCGAGGAAAAGGAAGTAGAAGAAAAAAAAATGTTCAAAGCTTAGGTGTAAAACAATGTAAATAGAGCAACTGAATTCTTAAATTTATCATGTAATGATTATATTTATTAATGTGGAGAGGTCTATACTGATTTGAAGATGTCTCATGTTGTGGTTATGAACATAATGCTTTTTTTTAAATTTTAATTCGACAATTATTTATACATCAAATATAATAATAAACATAAATTTAAAAATTAACATACACATATATTATTGTGACTAGGAATTTGGGGGAAAGCATCAAAGCAATAGATTAGCCAACCACAAAGACTAAAATGCAATTTTTTTTTCCTAATTCAATAAATGAAAGCATGAAGATAAGATTCTACAATCAAAATGCAAACCAAAATGCAAAATCTCCTCCATGTAATTCCATTGTCCTTCTTTCTCCTTCATATTGGATGTTTGCAGATCTCACCTACAAAGCAAATGCAAGTGAAAGTAATATTGTAAAGTGAAATTCATAGTGTAAGGATACTATAAGCATGGTTAGGATTGAACAAAAAGAGAGCTCAATTTATAGAGAAATTGATGAGCAATTGAAAAGGGCAACAAATTCAAAAATTGACATGATTATGACATGATTGAATGACAAATTGCTATGTCACAATAATGACAAATTGAGAGAAAATTGTTCTCATCAATTATGACGTGATTGAGAGAGAAAATAGCCACTTGATTATGACAAATTGAGCATGAAAATTGGAGAAAAAATAGAGGAGAAATTAGTGAGAAAAATTAGGAAAATTAAAAAGGCATTAATTAATAAATTTTCATTTATTAATTAACTCACAAAAGAGGAAGAAAATTAGCCAATTAAATAATTCAATTTAATTGTGACATAGAAGACATAAGATAAATGAATAAATTCATTTAACCGAAGAGAAGTGTTAGAAATGATTAAATGAATAAATCATTAAAACTTAGGAGACAAATTAGAAGTGAAATAGGTCTTGACATGATTAAAGCAATAAATACATGACAACAATTGCAATCAAAATGAAAATTGACAAGGACTTGATAATTGAGATTGAATCAAGATTGACTAACAAAGACCAATGACAAAAATATTGATTTGATAGATGACAACTTGATGAGGATCAATGACTAATAGACCCAAAGTTGACGAATTGATGATTGATTGAGACCGATGATAAATTGGTTAAAGATTGACAAAAGGTTGATTTGATGAAAGGTTGACTTGATAAAGGCTGACAAGGACTGATGACAAATTGATTGCAAATTGATAAAATATTGATGATGATGACAATTGAAGATCTAAATAGATCCAAAATGATTCAAATTGATTTACAATTTATCAAGGATGATTGATAATTGATTGAAAGTAATAAAACTCTAGGACAAAACCCTAATTTGGCACCGATTAGGAGTTGATGATGTCAAATTGAGATGAGAAGTTGATTATGACCACTGATTACAATTTGAAAAATGATATTGACAAGACCTAATTGAAATGGGAGAGGATTGGAATCAGATAGGGAAGCAATGCAGAGGAATGACATGATGTCAACAAATGATAAAGATCGAATGCATGACATAGAAGAAGAAGTTAGAAAGATGCAAAAACCCTAAAAGAAGGTCACACAAACATGTTAGAGTATGACCTTGCAAGCGTTAACCAATTTTAGATGCCTACATTTTGCCCCTCTTTGAGACAATGCGATTATGAGCATTGCTTCAAAGAAAAATCAATAAATAGTGCCCTAGACAATGACAAGGATATAGGTATGCCCCTTTGAGGAATTCGCAAGAAAAATCTAGAAAAGAGGCCAATTGATCAACAACGATGATAGGAAGCCACTGGTTCAAACAAATTGAAAAGCGGAGGTCAAATGCACAAGATACAAGCGTGATAATACAAAAAGGACCATAACCAATTTAACAAGGAGAGGGTGCACGTCCATCCAGACACCTCAAAAGGCTATAAAAGGAGGTGGGAGGGGTGAAAAAGGGTCATTTTTACCTTCTAATTTGGTGAAATTTGAGATCTGGAACTAAGAAGACTACAGTATGATGGTGAACATTCTAGGGACAGAGAACCTTGGGGAACGTGTACACACATTTAGATGTTCGGAGGGTGCAGGAGACATGACCAGGGATAGGAGGAGCTTTGTCCTCAGGACAAGACAAAGATCAGGAGGACAAATTAATAGGGACATATTTTCTCATTATGATGTAGACATATTTTGCTATTATGTACTTAGCCTGAGGGCCATACATGAACAAACAATCTGATTTTGTACTCCAACACTTTTGATATATATGTGATATGAAACTATGTTATGATATGCATTTTTCATTCTATATGATATCATGTATAGATGCTCTATGTACATTTAATGTGATGCAATGAAGGAAATATGCACTTATGTTTTTGTGTTTTGCTGATGTTTTATGGGATGCAATGAATAATAATTGTATACACTCAAAATTGGTCTGAAGATAATTAATTGAATACATAGTTATTTAATTAATGAACCTTCCTATATTTATTAAATACAAAGTGATTTAATTCATTCCCCTTTCTTCTACTTGGAAATAAATCTAAGGATTTATTTATATAATTCATCTAATGGTTCCCTTTGATTAATTAATCTCAATTAATCTTCCCCCCCCATCAAATTTATTTTTTCTATTCCTATAATTAAATAAACAAATTAAATCATTTGTTGAATTCAATTATCCATTTCCTAATTATTTGAATTTCTAAATTCAAATGAGCACATGGCTCCTACCTTTAACCACCCTAGCCTAACCACCCTCTAACCTAACCCATTCAATCTGAACCTGTGTCTAATAAACCCTATCCTTTCAAACTTGCACATCCTAACCACTTTCCAACCTCTTTGGAGTGTCATTCCCCTCCTGAAGACACATGACATTTTTGCCACATGTCTTCTCTCCTTTGACAGTTGCCCTCTCATGGACAATTTGTTGAAGATCCTTGCTACTTGTCACCACAGAGATGACATATGTCCCTCCTTCCAACCTCTTCTCCAACTTGCTCAATCTTATCCATTGATTTCTCTAGATCAGATCCCGACCATCGATTCCTACCACCTCAGCCTTAGCCTTGGAAATCCTATAAATACATCCCATTTTGAGAAATCAATCCCCTTGCGTTCTAGCTTAATTCTGCATTATTACTCTAGTGAATTTACATCTAGTTATTTTGAGTAATTAGCATATTTATCATAGCATAATTTAGTAGCAAATAATCATAATTTTACATTTATCATACAATCATGTAGCTATTGATATCTTGAGTTGTCATCTTGATGGCCATTGCTTCTTGTTGAGAGCCCCACATGTTGATTTTCAAGATCCTTGAGATTAGAGGAATATGGAACATCGCAAAGGAGGCTAAGTTGCATTTCTTGTTTTTAAATAGCTTCCTATTTTAATACTTGTTTCATCTATGTGTTGTTTGTTAATTGACTCTCTTTTTAGACACACATTAATTAGTGCCCACCGTGGGTCCCCTTTTACAGGTTGATCTAATTGGTTTATGAGTGATCATTTTGCAAGTATTTTCATGCTGGAGGGAAGATAATTGCATCACCATTAACTTCATTTTTTGCAGGTTTTCATACAGATATGCACCCAGTTTTAACCAATGTGCATTCATTATTAAAGAAATTCGCATTCGTGCATACAGGTTTTCACATTCGTCCTAACAACGAGGAGAATTTGTATTCATAGTATTTTGAATTCATCTTGATAGTGATGAGCATTCATTCAGACATAAGTTTGCATTCGTATTGACATGGATTTACATTTGTTTAGCTAAAATTGAACTTTTGGGCTTTTGATAATTTTTTGATTTTCTGTGACGCCTTTGTGTATTTCCAAATTTTGAAAATTTTAATCAGGGCATAATATATGAGCACATTTGTGAAATTTTCTAACTATGGCCCACAAAATAAAATGTAAAATTGAAGGTTCTCACGAGCAGGTAGAGCATAGGACAACACAAAACAACACAAAAGGAGAAAGGATGATATAAGATACTTGATCACTCCCAAAGACATTGAGAGGGGGGGGGGGGGGGGTGAATTAGTGTCTAACCGGTAGATGAAAGATTTAAACTTGTTTGCAATTTTATAACCCAAATTAATATACCGGTAATAAAATAATAATGCAGTAAAGAGAAACAAAAGTATAACCATCAATACACACCATAACACAAATATTTTTGGCGAGGAAACCTGGTAGGGGAAAAACCTCAGTGGGATTTGTGACCCACAATATTTATTCACTGGCCAATATGAATAAATATTACTTGTACAATAAGGGCTTGCACATGCAGAAAGGCCAACAACCTAGAGCTCATTGCTCAACAACAAAATGGAGTCCCACTGACTACAATTGGATGGTTAAATCCAATGACAATGTACTGCACAAAATAACATCTGCAATGCTGGATTTAGTACCAGTTTAAGCTTTGTCTGATACCTCTACCATAAACTTTGTTTTGCTTTGGTTTTCTCTTATTCACTCATAAGATAATTACATCAAAATTCATATACAGCTAATTCGCTATCATAACCTATCACATCTCATATATCACTTTCTGACATTACCTAATTACATTTTAAAATGACCTACAAGATATCATACATATATGAGTCTTTACAATACATCATGTTGGCTATACAAATATAATTACAATACAAAACAATATTATTTTAAGTTGGCTTAGAGTGCCGGTAAGATCTGCTGCCGGTGTAGAATGGATGCCGGTGTGAATAAACTTGTATTGCCTACCAATGCCGGTAGATGATGTCTGTCGCCAATGTAACCTGTGAACCATGTTACCAGTTGGTCGCCATCAATGACAAAATCAACTATTCTCATATGAGTGTATAATGCCAACAGACAAATCATCAAAGCGGAATCGATCATTCATGAAACAAAGGAACAAATCAAAAATCTTGCATATGAGCAACGGGTTGTTGAAATTTTCTTGAAATTCAACATTTCCCCAATTGCGTGTTGACCTTCCTAACCTTAATTTCTCAAAATTTCATAATTCAATTTTTTGCAAAATTGAGGAAATTTCTGCTAACTAATGCACATTCGTTTAGATAGAAATTTGCATTCGTTCAAACATGAGTTCACATTTGTTGTTACAAAAATTCGCATTTGTTGTTACATAAATTCGCATTCGTTGTTATAGAAATTCGCATTTATTGTTACAAAAATTCACATTCATTGTTACAGAAATTCGCATTCGTGCTTAGAAAAATTCGCATTCATGGAGACAATTATTTGCATTCGTTCTGTTAGGTTTGCACATTCGTTCTTTCAAATTCACGCTTTTTTTGTTTATGGTTTATATCTGTCTGAAGATATTTTTCTGTGTTACCAACTCTTTGTCTACAATGGCAAAAACAGGGTGCCTACAAAGGTGTTTCAAACAGTCAAAGACAATATAAAACCCAGACTACTAACTTTGTGCGCAGCCGCATGATATTGCATTTCTTTTTGTTAAAATAGGCACATAGACTAATTACAAAGGTTAAAGAACAAACATGTCTTGCATGTATTTAGTGATATGAGAGTATGCTCTTCCCTTCATTAGGTGATCAGAAACCTAGACTCACTGTTTTCATTTCATTAGTGTATATCCTTAGTGGGCCCACCTCCCGAGCAGCCTATAAGGCCGGGTGAGAGGGAATGACCCAAATGACAATGACTAAAGCCAAGCAATCTGAGCTACTATAAACAAATGCATTTATGATGAAAGTTGAAAATGATGAGCGTTACATGTTGTCATAATGATGTTATGTTTCCCTTAGTACCTATATGGTGCATGAAAACATGTAGGGCGTAACCTCTACAGGTTGGGAAGCCTTCTTTAATAGAGTGGAAAAAGCTTCTGATTATGACCACTCGAACGATACCCTTACTAATACCACTTTTTAACTAGAAGCTACCCGGTTCACCTTTGAACAATTTTATTCTCTTAGTGCAAGGAGGGGGAAGAATCTCTCCTGAATACACTCACCATATGTCCCTCTTCAGCATATGTGTGAACTCCCCTTTTGAGTTCTTATTGTAAGACTCCTAATGGGATTCCACTAGCTCTCGCAAAGACAAAAACATGGGTGCCCTTTAGGGGATGACAAGGCAGTGTGAGTTGAAAGGGTACCAAGATGTGGGCTGAGAAATAAAAGTGAATCTAAATTTCCTTAGGATAGAACTGCTTGGTGTGTCTCTTTGTTATATACCTATGAAAACTTGGGCTTTCTTTAAAGCCTTGAACATACACTAGATGTTATATTTTAAGACAAAGACAATTTGGCTTTTCTTTTTTTAAATCAAATCAAGATATCATCCATTGAAACTTAGCAAGACTTCAAACTCAAAGTTCAAACTATCGATATTGCACATTTCACAACAGTATAGCATTCTTAGTCTAAACATTAGCGTTCTATGTCTAAACAACAACGTTATGGGTCTAGGAATCAACGTTCCAGGTCTCTCAAATAGAATTTTCAAAGTTTACCTTTTTTAGTCAAAACTCTAGTGTTTTGGTGAGGCAACATAGCATTTTGAGGTTCAGGAATAACATTTTTGGAGGTTAAGTTTAGCATTTTGGTAAAACTCAACAAAACAAAGAGCAAACACTACCTTTTTCAGAGAGTTAAACATAGTTTTGACACCTCTTTTTCAATAGCTTCTCAAATCATCTTTGTCAGGACAGATTCAAAACTAGGCACAATAGGTTTTGCAAGTATACAGCTCAAACAGGTTTAGGATCCAAATATCTCAAGTGCATAATCAAACATCTTTGATAACTGATCTCTCAGACATAGTTTCTCATTAAGATTTATCATCCTTCATCATGAAACTACAATGCTAGATCAAATTAACCTGGGTCTCTTAATAGGATATATCTTTCCTATTAGACTTGGTCAAATCATAGCCAAATTTTTCACTCCAAACAAGGATAAAAAACTTGCAAATTCTCAAATACTTGCATGACCATTTCTTGTCATTTGAAAAAGAGGAAGCTTAGTCAAAAGACAATCTTGAAAAAGAGAAAATTTCTCTACATAAAACACAAACTCTTATTGAAGAATCACACATTCTTACATCGCTATCATGATTATCTGCTCAGTCGTGGAAACAAGTTTGACAAAGAACCTTTAAGAATGCATGCCTTGGAACAAAGATCAGGATTATCCCAGTATCTCAATAAAGGTGGTCAAATCAACCTGTCCTATTTACCTCAACAACTAATCACCTATTGAGTCATAATTTCAAACCTTTCAAAAAAATTGGATCACTTGTATCCCCGTATTAACCAGGGCTTAGGGACAAAATCTCAAAGGAAAGAGAAGAAAAACACCTACAATGGCAGATGAGAATCATTCTCCCATCAATTTGGACATGAAGATGAGGAGGAAGCGATGATTGATGAAGCACTTAGAGAAATACAACAAGATCTCAAATTTGGGAAATTTATGGAAAAGATGTTAGAAACCAAAAACGAGAAATATTTCTTGATGCTAGCTAATTTAGGTGCTAAAATACCTCAAAACTTTGACATAAAAAACAAGACAAAATACAGAATCAAGTGGTACCCAAAATACTAATGACTGACCTGAGGATGCACTAAATCACACTCATAATGAAACTAATGATGGGAGAAGAAACCACCAAGATAATGTTGACAATCCTCTTTTGGTACTTACTCAACAAATACAAACACTCCAACAACAAATACAAGATATGAAACAAGGTACTATCAAAAGATATTCATTGGAGGACATTTGGCCACACCCTTTTGATAAGAGTTTAAACATGGTGCCTTTTCCTCAAAATTATGAGATCCCAAAGTATAGTAAATATGATAGCAAAACGGATCCCCAAGATCATATCAGAGAATTTTGCACCATGAGCATGGAATTTGCACATAATGAAACATATTTCATGCATTTATTCTCAAGAAGCCTAAGTGGACAATCTATGAAGTGGTTCTCAAAGTTAGCACCAATAATTAGACCATTTGAAGATCTGGTGAATAAATTCATATCACAATAATCCTATAACATACAACATAAGATCACCATGCTTAACTTGAGAAACATGAAACAAAAAAATGGAGAACCTTTTATGACTTTCTTACAAAGATGGTGATGTTTGTTTGCCAGATATTCTAGACATGTGCGAGATAACGAAAAAAATGGATATTTTCATTGACAATTGCACAAGTGAAATGAACTATAGGTTAAAGTTACAATGTCCTCTCAATTTTAATAAAATGGTTGAAAATGGAATTAAGATAGAAGAGGCTATGGTTAAAAAGGGAGAATTAAAACTTTACAAAGAAGGAAATAATTCTTTGAACAATAACAACAACAATAACAATCATAACAATGATAAACCCAAATTTGTGGACTAGAAATAGAAACATTATCAATGATGGAGATACTAACAAACCACAACCAAAGAAACCCATTTTCAATCTATCAAGTCACGCACCAGTGGTCAACCAAGATAATAACAAACCAAAACTGTCTTTTCCTAACTTTCGTAGGAAATTTACCAACATCGGTGAACCATTACAATCGACATTAAAGACACTTCTCGCAAACAAAATTATCACGTTGCCAGAAGTAAGAGACTTTGAACCTAAAGTGAAACCATCATGGTGGAATGACAACCATTTTTGTGATTATCATCGAAACAAAGGACATCAAACAAATGATTGTCAAAGACTCAAACACGTCATTCAAGACCTGATTGACAATGAGGTCATAACAGTGGATGGACATAAAACAAATGAATCACACATGACATTCAAAAATCCACTTCCAAACTATGAGAAGGGTGAACCATAAAAAACACGTGATGGCAAAGGAAAATAAAAATTTAACTATGCTCATGCCTATGACAATGTGGTTAAAGTCATCATTGTTAAAGAAAAAGCACAATCAGAACCAACACATGCTATCGCCAAAAGAAAAGCTAAAGTGACATTCCTGGGTCTGATAACCAACACAACATCCACTTCTAGACAATATAACCTAGTAGAGAAATTGCAGAAGACCCTTGCACAAATATTAATACTAGAGCTTTTAAAACTTTCACCAACGCACAAAGAGATTTTGAAAAAAGCTTTAATAGAGATCAACATCTCTAAAGATTTGGATGTTGACCAATTCCATGCCATGATAGGATATCTAACAACACCTAATTTCTTATCCTTCAGAGAAAATGATGATATATCCTTGCAACATCCTCATAATGCTCCACTACATATTAAAGTGCTTATCCACAAAATGCGCGTTAAGTGCATCCTCATAGATGGGAGAGACAACTTGAATATTTGTGCTTTAAGTCTAGTTCGTGCCTTAGGATTTTCTGAAGAAGTAGTGGATCCCAGGAAGAAGATACCATAAAAGCATATGATGAAGGGGAGTGCTCTTCTAAAGAAACATTGATACCACCTCTTAGACTAGGACCAGTACAGAGGGAAACAATTTGTCAAGTGTTAGACCTGAATTTATCCTACAACATACTTCTAGGAAGACCTTGGATCCATGATATGCAGGTAGTTCCTTCAAAATGCCACCAGTGTGTAAAGTTCCCCTATTATGGATAAGAGATCACTATCTCAGCAGATTCAAATCCCTTTCAAAATTGTAGTAATCTGAGACCAGCTCAGGATGTAACAGTTCCCCATAAAAGAGAATTGTTTTCTCCTAAACCCTCACCTTAGAAGAACTCATTTGCAACAACTTTGGTAAGTTTTGGGAAAGAGATACAAATGAACACCAATGGAATATGAGAATATTGTCTACAAGATCTACCACTCTCTTCTAGGTCTTATGGTGAATTGTCAACTTCAAGACAACAACCTGTGGCAAAACCTCTCAAGATATTTGATGTAGCATTTGTTAAAGTAGGAACCCTATCTGAAGAGATAGAGGAAAAAGATGTTTTACAATGGCTATATAAGGATGAAGAATCTCAACAAAAAATAAATAATGTCAACAATGTCCGTATACCAACTGAGCAGTATGGAAAAGGATATGATATCATGAGGAAAATGGGATATGGTGGTAGTGGCCCTATAGGAAAATGAAAATAAGTTAATCTAGAACCCATACAACCTCTGTCTCAACATGCCAAAGACAAATCAAGATTAGGATTTGGACTAAGAAATCTCAATCCACAACAACAAGAAGTAGCACATAAATGAAAAGAAGAGGAAAATAAGTGAAGACAAAAAGATCTTGCCATTAAGAAGGAATAAGAAGCCACTCACAAACAACAAAAATAAGTGGCTCATAAGAAGCAAGAAGACATGAAGAACTCACCAAAAAGAAAGAAGAAGCTACTCATAACCTTCATGGGAAAATCCTCAGATTGCAAGCTTCTAGTGAAATGAATTCCAATGAATGGGAATGGGATTCCTATAATTTTGGACAATCTTCCAAGGATTCATGCTATACAAAATATGCTGACATTGATGTAATTCATTCGCATGAGGGACAAATGTCAGATTATAGACTGTTTGAATTAGAGTCACAAATTATTGATTCTAACTTCAATGAGGACAATCAGAGAAAAATTGGGAGAGTATATCCCGAGGAGAGTAATATCCTAACCTTGGAAGAAATCATCGAAATCACTAACAATTCTGTGATGACCCTCAATGCCTTTGAAACTAGTCAACCCGATGATCCTTTAACTTTAATCCACTCAGAGATTATTGATTGGGAAGAAATGACCCATTGAGATAGATACATTTCCCAATAATCATTCCATTGCCTTATATCTCAACACGATAGATACTAAAAAAATTTCCACTAGTGATTTTGCTAGCACATATTCTAGTCGAGGGGGTGCTAAATCTCTTTGTCGCAAAAGTGAAAATAAAGAAACAAATATCAGGTCTAATGCTGAAAATTATTTAATGACAACATTAGATCAAGGAAAAGTAAAAAGAAAGGACGTATCCGATGGTGAAAACCTCCTTGAGGTGCTAGAGGATGGGAGATTTGACACTCTACCTGAACATTTTCAAGAGAGATCCACCATATTGATTGAGTCAACAAAAGAAGTTAACATTGGTACCTTAGAAAATCCTAATATCCTATATCCAACAACATCACTATCCAAGCAAGAAAGGCAGGACTACAGTGAGTTATTCAAGAAAAGACAAATCAACTTTGCTTGGTCATATGCAAACATGCCAAGGTTAGATCAGGAACTCATAATGCATCACCTAAATGATGCTCTAGGAGTTAAACCTATCAAACAAAAACTAAGAAAGATGCATCCTCACATTATTCTTCTCATCAAAGTAGAAATAAATAAGTTGTTGGATGTAGGATTCATAAGGTTACGAGATTAACTACACATTAGTTGAGAAGACATGTTTAGTAGTAGTGTTCATATCCCAAAATTTGCGATATTATAACCTTACTCATTCAGTTAAGTTGATAGTGAAAATTGATCCTCTGAAGTATCTCCTCGGCAAGGCAACATTGATAGACAGACTAGCGAAATGGGTCATGATCCTGAGTGAGTTTGATATCGAGTATGTTGAAAAAAAAGCTATCAAAGGACAAGTGATCACAGATCAACTAGAAGAAGCACCCCTACATGATGATACTCCATTAAAAATTGAATTTCCTAATGCGGATGTTCTCAAGGTCAACAAGAAAACCTAGGAATTGTATTTTGATGACTCCTATACATAGCATGGATCAGGCATAGAGATACTCTTCATAACACCTCAAGGGCATACAATCCCAAAATCATACAAATTGATATTTTTATCTACCAATAATACAACAGAGTATGAGGCATTAGTCATTGGAATCAAATTGGCTATCAAATGAAACATCAAAGAGATACATATCTATGGAGATTCTCAATTAGTGATCAATCAGATTAATGATGAATATCAAACAAAGGAAGATAAACTCATGCCTTATAAGAAGGCGGTTGATGACTTCAAAAATACTTTGTTGAGATCACCTTTACACATGTTCTAAGGAATGAGAATAAAGCAGTAGATGCCATGAATATAATTGCTTCTCTCTTACAAACACAACAAGATCAAGATCATTACAAATTCCTGGTGGAAGAACTATTTTATCCATCTCATGACGCTCCCAATACCCAAATCATCTGTCATATAGTCATATCTGATTCCTCCCTTTATAGAAAGACTTACACCTACTTAAAAGATAATATCCTTCCTCCTGACCTATCAAGGAATCAAAAATGGAATTTTATCCATCAATTTTCTCTCTACACCATCATCAGTGACACTCTTTATAGATGAGGTCTGGATAGCACTCTCCTCAAGTGCCTTGAACGTGATGAATCTGAGAAGGCCTTAAACAAAGTCCATGAAGGTATTTGTGGCACTCAGCCAATTGGTCTCACACTGGATAAGAATCTCTTACGATTGGGTTATTATTGGCCTACTATGAAAAGAGATTCATTTTAGTATGCTAAGAAATGCAAACAATGCCAAATTCATAGCAATTTGATACATGCACCAACATAGGAGCTCCATCCTCTGGTGATCTCATGGCATTTTTCTCAATGGGGTTTGGACTTTGTAGGAAAAATTCATCCTTATTCTTCTAACAGACATAAGTTCATCTTGATAGCCATAAAATATTTTATCAAGTGGATTGAAGTAGTGCTCTCACAATGGTCACAGGGAAACAAATTGTTTCTTTCATCTTAAACTGGCATTCCCATCTCTATCATTACTGACAATGGGAGACCATTCAAGAATCAAGATGTCCAAGATCTTTGTGAGAAATTACAGATCCAACATAGATTCTCCACGCCATACTATCCTCAGGAGAATGGTCAAGATGAAGCATCAAACAAAACTATCTTGAAAATCCTAAAAAAGACACTTAATGAGGCTGGTAGGGACTGGCATGTCTAGTTGAATCCTTCTTTATGGGCTTACTGTACTAGTATCCATACACCCATTGAGGAAACACCATATTGTCTTGTGTATAGATCATAGGCAATCTTGCCTATTGAAGTAGATACACCTTCTCTATGAGTGTCACTGAAAGGGTTCATTTCAGATGAGGAACAACATGTATCTAGGTTGTAGGAATTAGAGTTGCTAGCATCGCCAAAATTCTTCTAATCACTTGAAGGCATATCAACAAAGGATGGTGAGGACCTATAATCACAAGGTCAAACCTAGAGTGTTCCAACTAGGAGATCTAGTCTTGAGGAAAAATCCACACAACTAGCAGGATTGAGAAAAAAAAGGGAAATTTGAACCAAACTGGTTAGGTCCTTTTGTTGTGGTTGTTGCATATGGGTTTGGAGCCTATAAATTGTCAACACTAGAAGGTGACTGGTTTGATGAACCTATCAACACTATGTATCTGAAGAAGTTTTATGTCTAAAAAGTAGAAAAAATCCAAAAACAGTGAAAAAGCAAAAAAATCCAAAAACAGTGAAAAAGTAGAAAATCAAAAAATAGTGAAAAAGTATAAAATCCAAAAATAGTGAAAAACCAAAAAATTCAAAAACAACGAAAATAGTGAAAAAAATAAAAAAATGAAATATGAGAAACAATGCAATAAAAAAAGATGGTGAAAACCTGTCAATAGGTGCTATTTGTCAGCTGGCTCTTCCCTCTATGATTTCAAGCTTCTTTCCTACATCCAGCCATCACATTTGTATATATCCATCATAAATCCTTTTTTGCATAATTAGGCATCGACGTCTTACAATAGCTTGGATCATCATGTATATCCATAATAAATTTGTTTCTAGACTAGGGGCAAAATCCTGAATCTAGCTAGGGGCAAAGTCCAAATTGAGCATAAACAAATCAGGCAAAACACCAGTGAGGCAACACTTGTCCAATGAAAAATTGAGGTGCATCGAATGTTGAACACAAGATCTCAACTTAACACATCAGCTATCGAAAACTCAAACATTGCAAACACATATCAATGGATCTTTTGAATCGTGATTCAAACACTTTAGCAAGAATGTTCAACTGTTGTATCTTGATTTTCGCTATCATACTTCCTAAGTAACTCATGGATGTCTCGGGATAGAGGAACAAGGAAGGAATATGATATTTTATTTGTTTGTTTTCTATAGATTAATCATTACTAATGTGCAAATTTGTCTCAAGACATGATAAAAAAATCATCATTGAGGATATTTCAAATTTGTACATAGAAATGGTTAATTTTTGTCTGTTTTATGCAAGCAACACTCAAGTCATCTTGGTTCAATTATACCTCGATGCTTGTGCTAACTTGAAAAATAAAAAAACTAGGAAAGTGGTGCTTAGGTCATCTTGGTTCAATTATACCATTGATGTTTGCACTCGCTTGCCACATTTTAAAGGCTCAATGATGATTAAAAGCATGATCAAATGATTGGTTTGATCGCAGCATTGCATTAAATAATTATTTGCATATAAAATATAGATCATATTCATATTGCATTTTGCATAAGCATGCTAGACATCCACTTTTCCAAGGCTGACGGTTTCAAAATGGTGTTATTTATTAAGCGATTGGGTGCATATGTACATTAAAAAAATCAAAGCCTATGAATCTATGCAGTGCTATCCCCAGAGGCTGTAGGCCTTGCTGACCATCTTACTCCCCCCTGGATGAATCCATACATCTAAATCTTCCTACAACATGATATCAACAAAATATGAGTTCTTTATCCAATCAATCACTTTGATCAATTGATCTACTATCCTATCCACTCACTGGAGATTTCTATCAATATCTTTGAGCACCCACCAGTGACACTCATTCATCATGATGTCATGCATCTAGTATAACTAATCTTGATTTTACATCATTGATGCTCATCAATCATGAAGTTAATCAAACTCATCCTATCAGATCATCAAATCTTTGAGTTTATATAATTGACCCTCATCGATCATGAGGTCAATCAAATTCTATCAATTATCAAATAAAGCAAAACATCAAAGAAATTAGAGAATTGACACTTTCATCAACCAAAGTTGCAAGAATCAAATAAATTGTATTGGGAAATCAATTTCGCAAAAATCCAATCCAAATAAATCAAAAGGAGAAATCATCAATTCTCTCAATTGATCTCCCAAGGGGGAATACTCACATCATTATCCAAAAATCAGCGTCTGGGGCATTGTATCAACTTGTATCAGCATCACATCAAAAATTTTCTTTGAACCAATGCATCATCCCACATCACTTCAAAGAGGGGCAAAATGTATACACTCAAAATTGGTATGGAGATAATTAATTGAATATGTAGTTATTTAATTAATGAACCTTCCTAATTGATTAAATACAGAGTGATTTAATTAATTTCCCTTTCTTCTACTTGCAAATAAATATAAGGATTTATTTATATAGTTCATCCAATGGTCCCTTTGATTAATTAATCTCAATTAATCTTTCCTCCCCTTGAAATTCATTTCTTCTATTCCTATAAATAAATAAATAAATAAAATCATTTGTTGAATTTAATTATCCATTTCCTAATTATTTGAATTTTTAAATTCAAATGAGCACATGGCTCCTACCTTTAACCACCCTAGCCTAACCACCCAGTAACCTAACCCATTCAATTTGACCCTAGGTCTAACAAAACCCATCCTTTACAACTTGCACATCCTAACCACTTTACAACCTCTTTGGAGTGTCATTTTCCTCCTGAAGACACATGACATATTTGCCACATGTCTTCTCTCCTTTAACACATTCCCTCTCATGGAAAATTTGTTGAAGATCCTTGCCACTTGTCACCACATAGATGACATGTGTCCCTCCTTCCAACCTCTTCTCCAACTTCCTCAATCTTAGTCATTGATATCTCTAAATCAGATCCTAACCATCGATTCCTACCACCTCAGCCTTGGCCTTGGAAATACTATAAATACATCCCATTTTGAGCAATCAATCCCCTTGCATTCTAGCTTAATTATGCATTGTTACTCTAGTGAATTTACATCTAGTTATTTTGAGTAATTAGCATATTTAACATAGCATAATTTAGTAGCAAATCATCATAATCTTGCATTTATCATAGAATCATGTAGCTACTCATATCTTGAGTTGTCATCTTGATGGTCATTGCTTCTTGTTGAGAGCCCCACCTGTTGATCTTCAAGATCCTTGAGATTAGAGGAAGATGGAACATTGCAAAGGAGTCTAAGTTGAATTTCTTGTTTTTAAATTGCTTCCTATTTTAATACTTGTTTCATCTATGTGTTGTTTTCTAATTGACACTCTTTTTAGACACGCATTAATGTTATGCAAATGCTTAATTTTGCTTTTTTATGCAATGCAATAAATGATGATATGCAAGATATACTAACCAATGGATGTAGGATGCAACATGTTTTTGGCGTATCGGAGTAGTGATTAGGCTGACCGCGAGGATTGATAGAAGAAGTGCTAGTAAGATGAAATTAGATGAAGAACAGTTAGTGGTGAAGAGAAACTTGCTTTCACAAATGCAAAATAGTAGGTGAGAACCTTTATTTAATATGGTAAAATGGATGCAGCACACCATGGCAATGAAGGCTAGGGAAATAATGCAATCCCTTTGCGTAAAACAAACACGTCGCAGACAAGGAATAAGTCAAAACATCCTAAGTTATTAAGTGTGTCAAAGGTTGAGGTATGTGCAACAACCAGTATGTGTACGTGCCAACACAGACATCCAAGACATACTTGCCCCAAAATGCTACGAAACACTCTACAAACAGAAAAACAAAAACAAAAGAGACCATGAACCATCCTAACCACTCTAAATCACTTAGTGACATCATCGAGCAATATAGGAACATGGTCAAAGAAAAAGATAAATCAATAAAAGATAGACTTGCAAATTCAAACAAGTCAAACAACCATTCTAATCTTCATTGTCAAAAGTGATAATGTTGTGATGGATGGTAGGACAATCATGCTATTTGGTTTTAGGGAATCCAATTCCCCATCTAAGATAGGACACAATCGGGTTTCGAGTATACCACATCCTATATAAGACCCATGATAATGTTGATGCTAACAGTGATTGATATGACAATTCTGATTAGTTTGAAAGCTTGGTTGGTTGAACAGTTCATCTGTTAATACATGATTCATTGAAGCGCAATGTTTTATTGTGTTTCTACTTGACATACGCTAAAATGTCTGTCTATGTACAAAAGGCCAGTTTATTGACAAAATGAAAATGATTATTTTTGTATTTTTAATGTTTTCCAATTTTTAGGGTTTTTGAATTTTGAATTTTTAGGGTTTTTGAATTTTACGATGTTTTTGAATTATTTTAGGACGTTTTACAATTTATTTTTTAATTATTTCAGGACATTTTACAGTTTTTTGGAATTATTTTAGGACATTTTTCAATTTTTAGGGATTTTTTCAAGACATTATATGCTTTTTAGTTTTTTTTTCAATTATTTGCCCCCAGTATCTAGCAAGGCAAGGAATATGATGAATGGATAAATAAGCATGCTGAGATGTTGGTAGATAGAGGAGAGATAGAGGCCATTTATTATGCTAATAGAGCAAATTCAATTACCAAGGGCTATCGCGTGATGGGATGAGGGACTTGATATGACAATGTAAAGTAGTGGCATGGCATGAGGGATATGTCAATACATTTTTGAAACCATGTTTTTCATTTTACATCCTTATGTCAAATCAAGATCAATGGCCACAAAAGAGTGTATGGATGGTGATAGGATGTGGATAGGATAAGCAAGATCAAAAAATGGATAAGGGATATGGGCTAAAGGTTGCGATAGGATAAGGGATAGTGATAGAAGGTTTCAATAAGCCAAGGAATATGGAAGAAAGGTTGTAATAAGCCTATGGATAATGACCAAAAGCTATGATAGACTGAAAGCTGCGAATAGGATGTATGAAGTTCATGAAGATCCTCAACCTTGTCAAGATCAAAGGTGAAAAAGGGAATATGGACATGAGGGATGATAAGATAATGGAGGGTATGATAGGAGTATGATAGGATAATAGGATAATGAAGGGGAATATAATATGATAAGATAGACAAAATAAAACCTATCCCCAAGTATGGTATGCAAGAAGCTCATGGATTACACATGACGCCTGTTTGCCAGGTTTTCATCATGGTAGTTGCCCAAGGTGCTTGTTTGCTAGGTTTTCACCAGTGGACAAATGATTTTTCTTTACTCTTTTTCTCTTTTTTTAAAAAAAATTTGATTTTTTTCTTTTTTTTTGTATTTTGCATTTTTTGACTTTTTTTGATTTCACACAAGGTGCCTATTTACCAAGTTTTCACCAAGGTGATGATTTTTTGCTTTTTCACTTTTTTTTTGTATTTTTGACTTTTTTAGTAGAAAATGGACACATGATAGGGGATGGAAGAAGGACTCAAGAATCTTGTTTTTTGGATAGTAACTTTGAAAAATGGACCATGAATATTAAACGTATTCTCAAAGATGTTGGCAAGATAATGACATGGAAATGAGATGGTCCGACTAAGGTAAGGATTAATGCAAAATGTTGGATCAAAGGGACAAAAGGATGGAAAATATGCATTGGATAATGGATAGGGTATTGGAAAAATTGGGCTTGAGTGGATGGAAATGTTGTCAAGATCAACATTGGCACACACCTTGAGGGATGGTGGACTAATAGAGGAAAAGTGGATTTTGGATATTGAGATTTGGATGGAGGAAAAGCTATGGATTTTGGGAGATAATGAACCAAAATGGGTGAAGGAGGTGATGGAGGAATAGATTTGAAAGGTTTGGATGGAGGTATAGAAATTTTGGATTCCAATTTGTATTTTTCTTTAGACTGTTGTGATTCAAGGAGCCGCTTAGGAATCCACATGGTTTTTGATTTTTCATGCTTTTGTAGTTCCTTGGAATGCATTGCTTGAAAAAGTAATTTAGGAACCCATATAGATTTTGAATTTTCTTTTTGAGAAATGGGCCTTTGTGGCCTTTTGGACATTTCTTTTTCTTTTTGGATCATATTTTTTTTTGTTTTGACATGTCGATTAGATGGGACATGTTGATCCTTGAATAAATGTGAATTGTTGGACTTATGAATTTTATGCTTGGCATCCAAATTTCTTAGAGGGGGAAAGGAATGTTATACACAATGTACCATTGAGAGGGGGGTGAATTAGTGGTTTTCAATCCTTTACCCTTTTTTAACCCCAAAAGAAGATACCGATTAGTAACTAAAGCACTAAACATCATACGAGTAGGGTAAGGCAAAGAAACACAATGCAATCACATAAAGGCACATCACATAACATCAGTATATACGAGGAAAACCTAAGATGGTAAAAACCTCAGTGAGAAATGCTATTGGAGTCTACTACTCCAATCCATCCTCACAATGAAAACTGATTACAATGTTTAGGGTACCAACCCAAGGAGCACCAACCCCTGATTTAGGGCACCAACCCAAGGAGCACCAACCCCTGCACTGAGCTAAAACTCAATGATCTACAATGTATATCATCAATTACAAAATTAATAACCTTCTACAAGTGAATCTTGCAGCCACTGCATACACTTCACCTTGCTGGTATAACTCCTTTTCTGCTTTACCAAATCTTTCCACTTCCTATCACTCTGCCTCTCTACAACTCTCTGTCTTTTGTTCTCTGCTACACTCTTCTGCTGCTGGCTTACCAGTTCTTCTCTACCAGTTACCCCTACTCTATTTCTTCTCTGTCGGTTTGCCTTTATCTCATCCACTTCTATCTTTCACTGCCTATTCACTTCCTTTTCTTCTTCACCATTCAACTAGCATTCATGCTTAAATACTTGTTTACTTGTGGCCTTGACCTTACCGGTTAATATCCTCTCACCGGTTGCATCTCCAACACACAATTTATATGATCTTCAATAAAGTCACAGAATGGTTGGCTCTTTGCTGCTCTTTCACACTCCACACTTCAACATTTGACATGTAGCATCATCATCTCCTGGTCTTTGGGCTGCATACATATATCCAAGTTTTCCCGCCAAAACACAAATTCAAACACTGGTGTGATTAAGGTTTCTTCTTTGACCAACAATACCATATCCAATCAAATCTCCTCAAATCATGTCTCACAGATGATTTCCTATACATCACTGCCAACATCATTCCTTCTAGTGCACGCCTTCCATCTTTAGCAATCTGCATTCAATATGTCGGCTCATCTTTTGGTCAATCACCATAAATGGTTTGATGGTTTGCTTCACCTACTTCAATCTGTATCCAGACATCTTGCATCGATCAATGCACTCCATGTATTCAATCAGATACATCTTTTGTCAAGTCACAACCCCTCTACAAATCGACCCATAACAGTCATAGTCAACATTAAATATCAACCAACTCTGCAACAACCTCATCATCATGACACTTCATCGACCTCTACAAGCTTGCCACTTCAACTCCACGTGGCATCCCTTTCAGTATCCATCTCAGCTTAAACCTCTATTTTGGTTCAGACAGGATCACTGAACAAACACTCAACTCGTGCACACCTACCATACATCTAGCCCTACCGATTCTCTAGTAACCCTGTTGGTATGTCTTCTCTTAGCACCATCCACCTTAGCTCACTATGTCAAACCAACATGGTCACTGACCAATATCACACAACCGGTGTATATTTCATACTACCAGTCTCTCTTTGCCTACCAGTTAACCTTCTTGCCTTCTCCTTCCTTGTGCTAGTGGATCTTGTCAGTCCCAATCATCAATCATGGTAGTCTTCATTAGCAATATTGGATGACACATCATGTGCATCTTCATTAGACTGAGATCACTTCACATTTGTCTCTCTGTCCATTTAGCTGTATGTCGGTATTCTCCTTGTTTACCAATTTGCATGTTTCTTCCCTCATACAAGTAGTGTGTATGATATCTTCATGCCAACTATCTCCATTTTTTATGCATATGTGGAAACACCAATTTCCATCCGCATACTGGTAACTCCATGTGTGCAACTGTAGAGCCTCATTTTCATTTGACTGGTTCTCTTCTCAATTGATTTGCCAAGAAGGAAAAATCACCATCTTAACTCTTCCTTCTCTACCCCGGTAGCACATCATGTCTTCACATGTTGACCTGGTACACATCTCTGATCTCAACCTCAGGGGGCTTCCTCATCTTCTACATTACTCATTTGGTCTATGCATCCAATTACCTGACTTGGCTTTCTCGGTAGAAGTGAATCCTTGTCTCCCATGGGCCAATGGCAGAAGAGAATCAATTATCAACATATTGTGCTCTTCAGCTTCCAGTGTTACACTAATATGACCTCCTTGTGTGAGCAGCTACATCTTCTACACATAATCCAGTAGACATCCCCTTTGTCTACTTTACTAACTTGAAGTAGTCCAAACTCTGTTGGTCATGTCACCGTCTTGGGATGACCTAGTCTTCTGGTGGGAGTCCTGCACTTTCACATCCACCTACATACTAGTTCTGCACTTTGTCATTAGCTCACCCTACTAACTTGCCAGACACATGCTTACCAGTTGGCAACATCTTAATGCCAACACATTAATTTACCGGTCTTCAATACTTGTCATTAACACAAGTCAACACTAACTTGTGTATCGGTGATCTGCAATACAAAGTTGACAACAAGGATAACAATACATTTCAACCTCCCATACCAGTTACCATACAATACCAGTTGACATCAATAAAAACACAATGCCAACAAGGAATGCATGGATGGATAGGAATGATATGAAGTTATTTTGAATGGATGGGAGGAGCTCAAATATGTCCACCTTTGATGACCCTAAATAGGGGACAAAGGGATATAAGGACCTAAAATGGATGGAAGGGATGAAGGGGAAGATGTACATTTTGATTTAGGTTTCGTAACGATACCGTCTTGAGGAATGGTACTAAGGCCATGACCATTAATATTTTTTTTGACATGGAGGGGTTCTTTCTTGTGAAGGTCTACCCCTTTGCCTTTATAAATATTTTGACCCATAGGAAACTCTTTTCTTTGGGAAGAAGACACAAGTTCATTATGAGGTGGATATGATATGATGGGAACGATGTGATCAGGAAGTGGACTGGATTGGATCAAAGTGGAGGAACCCATTGTGCATGTGGGGGGTTCATGAAAATCTTGTGAAAACATGTTAGAATCATGAGGTGGATTAGGATCACGAGGGGTATCAGGATCAATGACAATCTTTTCATGAGATGGAATGGAAGGAATAGTGGGATCATCAAAAGAAATGAGATCTTAGAGTGTATATGGAGGAATAGGACATGGAGATGGAGGAACAAATGGATCTTGTAGAGGATCTAAAGGGATGATAGTATAACATGGTGGACATGAAGGTGAAAGGATTCTTTGATCTTGACAAGGAGGAAGATCATTGGGTTCCTCTTTAAAAGTGCTCTGCTCTTGGATTTCAATGGGATCATCAAGAAGAATGAAAGGGTTATCTTGATCTTACTCAAGAAATCGAATGCCAATAGGACTTGAAAAGGTGTTGTGTTCTTGGATATAATGGACATGAATAGGGCAATCATCAAAGGAAATGATATCTTGGTCAACATAGTATGCAATAGAAAAGTTCTAGGGTCTTGACCTTGATCTATTTCAAGACTTATTTCTTCGTGATCTACATCATCTTCTTGACTTGGGCTTGGACTTTGGATATACACAAGGTATTTTGGAAAGGAATCAATGCTTTGAAATGAGGTAGACAAACTTTGTATGGGACTCTCTAAAAGAGAAGCATTTGGTGGCATCAAAGCTTGCATTTCCAAATGGTACAAGGGATTTTTATAAAAACATAGATTATCATGTATTTCTATTGTAGACAACCCTAGGGAGGATGCATTATTAGATGTATCATTTGAAGGAGATGGTGGAAATTTCTCTTGTGAAACTTCAAGATCCGATGGAGGAATGAGAGGAGAAACAAAAGTCACTTGAGGTCAATTTCTTTGTGGACAAATAAGCCATTGCTAGACATGGGTAGAAATTGTTGAAGGTATTGTACATGTAAAATTTTTGTCTCTTGTTCTAAAATGCAATCTTGGACCTGATTTGTTTGAACTTGTGGGAAACCATTTGCTTTCTCATATTCCAATTCCAGTTATAGGTTTGCATTAGTTACGAGAGGTCGATGCTCATGACTTGAGGTCATTTCTTTTACAATGTGTGGGAATTATTTTTGAGGATTGCTTAAGATTACTTGGTACAAAAATTCCACAACCTCAAGATTGTCCAATGCCTCATTAACTTTAGATTCTATGTATGATTCATCATCTAAATCTATGTCTTCTTGGAAATCTAGTAATGATTGAACTTGAATATAGCCAAAATCTGGATGAAAGATACATTGGCCATTTGATAAAGGTCCTTGTTGGAGGTGATCTTGACTTAACTAATTAGAATGAAACTTAAGTGACACATTCCTTGGTGGAATTGTTGAAACATTGCCACATATTGGTTGCAAAATTGATTCAAAGTGTGGTGGTGGTCCTAATTGAACATTTTGATACTTTGGTAGCATGTTTGTAGGTGGATCAACATTTGGATTAAAGTTTGGTTGTATGATATTGCCTTTCTGTTGGGTTGGATATAAGTGTGTTAGCCTTGGATTAAAACTTGATTACATTGTGTTATTCATTGGACCAATCATCAGTTGATATGTCAAATTTTATTGCATCATAGGAATCCTATTTCAATATACATGTAATTATGCAATGTTTTTGGAAATTTTGAATTTAAGGATAATGTATGCAACTAATACAACCTAGATGATTGAAAATGCAACTTATGATTTTGGTCTTTTTTGAGTGTTTGGAATGACAATGAAATGCAACCAAGTGCAACCTTAAGGAATGCAAATGTGACCTTGCTTTGGACTTTTGAATTTTTTTTGGGTTTTATAATGCTATGAAACCAAATGCAACTTTGGGATATGATTGATGCAATCTATGTCTTTGGTCTTTTGAATTTTGAAATGAAAATGATTATGCAGCTAAGTGCAACCTTAAAGACAATAACACAACCAATGTTTTTGCTATTTTTGAGATTTGGACAAACCCTTGTAATGCAACCCTAAAGACACAACCTTGGGAAATTGAAATGACACCAAGACCTTCAGAGATAAAGGAAAAAATGACAATAGGAAGACTTCACACCTAATGCTTGGATACTAAGATAGGTTTGACAAATGACGTAGATAAAAGGATGAATGTTAGACAAGGTCAAGGCTCCCTAACAATGACTTACGGTTTTATCTAAAGTTTTAATTTGGCAAGTTTTGACAAACCTAATTTTGAGACTATTATGAAAAAGGACAACAATAAATGGCAAGGACCTAGGGTATGAACCCAAGATATGATATGATTATGATACCAAGATGTGTTAGAACCTTATGATATGATATGGACCAAAGTTATAATTATGATGCAATGATATGATCTAGGGTTATGATATGACCTAATGCTATGATATGATGTGAACCAATGATATAATATGGCCTAATGATATGAAATAAGGATATGAATTCAAATGTATGAAAATGTCAACCTAAGACAAGACCTAGCTTTGGTATGATGGTGATAATGCAAGATGTAACCTAAACCAAGACCTAGTTTTGGCATCATGACAATAATGCAATGAAAATGAATGATAATTATCTAGGGGAATGCTTTTAAACCTAAGTGCCAATGGAGATAATGAAAATGCAATGGAATAATATGAAAAGGATATGAATGTATGCCCTAATACGTAAGTTTTACCTATGCAAAACTTAACCCTAAGTGACATGAATTTTGAAACAAGGATATCCAATGTTTTGACAAGCCATGTTGATGAAATCTTGCAAAAGTTGGATGAATACTTTGAAATGTTTTTGAATGTTTTTGAACTTTGTTTCACGTTAGGTTCACCATAAAATGTAAGTAGGAAAATGGGGAAAAACATAAAAGCATATAAATTAGGAAACTGTAAACCTAAAATACAATGATAAGAACTCCTAATTCAATCAATAGAGCTATGAAGACAAATAACTTCAAACAAAATGCAAACCACCACAAAGTGCTTCCTCCATGATTATCCATTGTTCTTCTTTCTCATTCAAATGGGATATGGATCTAACCTACAAGTACAAATGCAAGTGGGAAGGCAAGTGGATTACAAGATGAAAAATCATAGTATAATGTTACTCAAAGCATGGTTGTTAAAAATGAGCAATGATAGAGACCAATTTATAGAGAAATTGATGAAAGGACATAATTAGCATATGATATGCATATGATACCAAGATGTGTTAGAACCTTATGCTATGATATGGACCAAAGTTATAATTATGCTGCAATGATATGATCTAGGGTTATGATATGATCTAATGCTATGATATGATGTGAACCAATGATATGACATGGCCTAATGATATGAACTAAGGATATGAATTCAAATGTATGAAAATGTCAACCTAAGACAAGACCTAGCTTTGGTATGATGATGATAATGCAAGATGTAACCTAAACCAAGACCTAGTTTTGGTATTATGACAATAATGCAATGAAAATGAATGATAATGACCTAGGGGAATGATTTTAAACCTAAGTGCCAATGGAGATAATGACAATGGAATGGAATAATATGAAAGGGATATGAATGTATGCCCTAATACCTAAGTTTTAACTATGCAAAACTTAACCCTAAGTGACATGAATTTTGAAACTAGGATATCCAATGTTTTGACTAGCCATGTTGATGAAATCTTGCAAATGTTGGATGAATACTTTGAAATGTTTTTGATTTTTTTTGAACTTTGTTTCACGTTAGGTTCACCAGAAAATGTAAGCATGAAAATGGGGAAAAACATCAAATCATACAAATGAGGCAACCACAAAACTAAAATACAATGATAAGAACTCCTAATTCAATCAATAGAGCTATGAAGACAAAGAAATTCAAACAGAAGGCAAACAATCACAAAGTGCTTCCTCCATGATTATCCATTGTTCTTCTTTCTCATTCCAATGGGATGTGGATCTGACCTACAAGTACAAATGCAAGTGGGAAGGCAAGTGGATTACAAGATGAAAAATCATAGCATAAGGTTACTCGATCATGGTTGTTAAAAATGAGCAATGATAGAGACCAATTTATAGAGAAATTGATGAAAGGACCGAATTAGCATATGATATGCGTATGATACCAAGATGTGTTAGAACCTTATGCTATGATATGGCCCAAAGTTATAATTATGATGCAATGATATGATCTAGGGTTATGATATGACCTAATGCTATGTTATGATGTGAACCAATGATATGATATGGCCTAATGATAAGAACTAAGGATATGAATTCAAATGTATGAAAATG
This sequence comes from Cryptomeria japonica, assembly GCF_030272615.1. Taxonomy (NCBI): domain Eukaryota; kingdom Viridiplantae; phylum Streptophyta; class Pinopsida; order Cupressales; family Cupressaceae; genus Cryptomeria; species Cryptomeria japonica. The sequence continues at coordinate 436,064,136 of NC_081407.1, read as the reverse complement.
TCAACCTAAGACAAGACCTAGCTTTGGTATGATGACGATAATGCAAGATGTAACCTAAACCAAGACCTAGTTTTGGTATCATGACAATAATGCAATGAAAATGAATGATACTGACCTAGGAGAATGATTTTAAACCTAAGTGCCAATGGAGATAATGACAATGCAATGGACTAATATGAAAAGGATATGAATATATGCCATAATACCTAAGTTTTACCTATGCAAAACTTAACCCTAAGTGACATGAATTTTGAAACTAGGATATCCAATGTTTTGACAAGCCATGCTGATGAAATCTTGCAAATGTTGGATGAATACTTTGAAATGTTTTTGAATTTTTTTGAACTTTGTTTTGTGTTGGGCTCACCAGATAATGTAAGTAGAAAAATGGGGAAAAAAATCAAAGCATATAAATTAGGCAACCACAAACCTAAAATACAATGATAAGAACTCCTAATTCAATCAATAGAGCTATGAAGACAAAGAACTTCAAACAAAATGCAAACCATCACAAAGTGATTCCTCCATGATTATCCATTGTTCTTCTTTCTCATTCAAATGGGATGTGGATCTGACTTACAAGTACGAATGCAAGTGGATTACAGATGAAAAATCATAGCATAAGGTTACTCAAAGCATGGTTGTTGAAAATGAGCATTGATAGAGACCAATTTATAGAGAAATTGATGAAAGGACCAAATTGGCATATGATATGAGTATGATACTAAGATGTGTTAGAATCTATGCTATGATATGGACTAAAGATAATTATGATATGATTTAGGGTTATGATATGACCTAATGCTATGATATGATGTGAACCAATGATATGATATGGCCTAATAATATGAAGAAAGGATATGAATTCAAATGTATGAAAATGTAAACCTAACACAAGACCTAGCATTGGTATGATGATGATAATGCAAGATGTAACTGTTGTCACCGAGGATTGCACCCATGATGCTATGTTCGAAAACAAGAAATCCTGTGAAACTTGGAAACACCTTCGAGTCTGTGGGTTGCTCAAAGTGAATGTGAATCTACGGAGATCAGGCTAGCTTCCTATTAGGTGAATCTCTTGTAAATACTTTTGATAAGAAAAAGGGATAGAAAGGGATAGAAAGCTTGCATGTAATATAAATCTATTCTAATGAAGGTGATGCACCAAATATCTTATCTGAGATCTGCAACCTGCTTAACTCACAAAACCTTCAACAAATAACCTTGATTGCTTCACAACTCAACTGAACATGTAGTTGCATAAACATTTCCTAGAAAGGGATGAATTTAATGCATGCATGAAGGAAAACAACAAGTTTTCACAGCTTCAAGCAATTAAAATCAATTAACACAAACTAGAACCTACAACTAACACGTATCTCCTTGGACCACAAATTGACTGAATGAGACAAATTAGAGGGTAAAAATCACAAGAAATTATCAAATCATTCATTCACTAGATAATACAAGAAGTGCCAAGAAGGAAATCTACTACTATATTATTGAAAAATAAAGGAGTGTTGCTGTTACAAAACTCAAATACTACTGAGCTACAATGCTTTTTTGCAAAAATGTGTATGGAAAAAAGAAATAACCAGAGGGAAAAAGGGAGAGAGGGAATATATAGAAATAATGATGAATCCCCTTCAAAACCCTAAAATGACTGCATGAGAAAAGCTTTGGGTGAATCTACCCCCCCAAAAATGGCATAAAACTCATGCACAATACTGTAAAATAATAATCTTTACTGCTCAAAAGGACTGCCACTGATCCTCCTATTTAAAAATCTACATATCTAAATGCGAAAATTAGCTATCCCCATGTGAAAGTTGCATGATGAATTGAACTGTGACTATATTAAAAAGAAATTCCACTGAGAAAATCTTATGCATTCTCTGGCAACTGCTCTCCATGTTGAAACTTCTCTTAAAAAATGATTGTGGAAATGATCTCCCTATTTTGTGAGCTTTCTAATGGCATCTAACACTTGGATATTCAGATAATCAATAAGCATTTGCATTAATATTTCATGTAGAAATTATCTCCTTGCTTGGCAAGCTTTTCACCATTCAAACAACTAGTTCTCAGTCCACCGTGCAATTTTTATTACTAGCCACTAGATTACCTGCATGAACCATGACCGCTTGCATTAACTTTTCATTCTTTCTAGCGGGCCCCACCATTTGCTTTTATCTCTGTTTGTTTGCTTTCTTCATCGTGGGCCCATGGGAATGAGCGATGATAATGTATTTTGAACCATTGAACCATTTTGAAGTGTTGAACTACAAAACTTTGAACCATTGAACCATTTTGAAGTGTTGAACCAATGAACTTTGAACCATTAAACCATTTTGAAACATTGAACCAATTTGAACCGGTTCAAAAATCAAGGTCAAAGTTGACTTAAAAATATAGACATCCGCTCGTCTATAGACTTTTTACATGTGTCAGCCTCTGATTTGCTCGAGGGTCCACTTTGTCTGTCATTTGGACTAGCATCTGGACTAGACCCACCTTGTCGCCAAGTCACATTGATAACTGGGCGAGCAACTTTTCCTTGTGGCTTAGCGACCACCATCAGATCTATGCGATCACCGTTGGATGTGATCAATCTATTCGATCTTTACTATTGGTCTGCCTTTGTTCTTCATCTTCTCTCTACCATGTGGTGCATTCTCATTCGCTCTGAGCCCACCTGGATGGCCACCTCTACTTCCACGTCATCAGTCACCAAGTTGTAGGAGATAACTTTCGAGCATTTTCATCAAGCAGTATAGCGACGACTATTGATCTACCCTCAAACTGCTCGATATTTAACCTCTTAGCCGCTCACCTCCCCTTTGCCTTTTCCACATGTGCTTTGTCATCAAGTCACTTTGATAACTAGCGAGCATCTTTTCATTATGACATAGTGACTACCGTCAGATCTTTTGCCTCTCCATTGATCTTTCTTCAACTTTCTTGACCTTTAACCTCAACTAATTTTCTCTCTTATGCCATGTGTCAAAATGTGTCATCCTCTACTTGGCTCATGAGATCCACTTGGGCACCACCTGTCTGCTAGGCCTGCCACACATCTTGCTTTATTGGATAACCTTCTTTCAGCCAAAGTATTCCATCGGCAAGCCATTTACTAGTCTCATCAAACCTGTAGTTTCATCGATATTATTATGTTGATGAAATTGAGCCTTCAGTGAAACTTTTTCGGGACTCATCGTGACCAAGGTCTGCTCGATGTCGATGGAACTGAGCCTTCGATGAAACCTTTTCGGGACTCATTGCGACCATGATCTACTTGATGTCACCCATCCATGCCATGTCACCAGCCACTGAATCGCCACTTGTATGCCACCTGTCTTTGGTCTTAAGCTCTCTGCCCTGCCACATCATTAGTCACCAAGTCACAGTGATAACCCGGTGTGCATCTTTTCATTGCAACATAGCGACAACCGTTAGATCTTTGCGATCACCATTGATCTTTCTTCAACTTGATCGCTCTTTAGTCTCTTCCCGCCGACCAGTCACAAAATTAGGACACTTTGAGATGCGCGCGCACGGGGTTCACCAGGCCACGAGCTTCTTCTTGCCAAAAGATTTGAAGCTTTTGACACTTGATATGTGTGTGGATTTACATTTAAATGTTGAAGAATTCCTTCCCCTTACCAATGTGGGATAAGTGCTTTTCTTGACCCCTGCTGTTATATGTGACTTGCACCTGAGTGTTTGTCATGAAAATCTCTGAGCTTGATGCTTGAAAACCTCTGAGTCCTTCTTTGTTGCTACTTGATTAGGTGGCAGGGAGATTTTAGTATTCTTAAATCAGCATACTGAGCTCAACCTCTTCGAGAGCCCATTTTAACCCACATGCTGTCTTACTTTCCTGTATCTGCTCATGAAGCAAACAAGTTAGAAAAAACAATGCATTTCTTCCTTGTTCATGATTTGATCTTTTTAGAATGAATGAATGCAAGGCTTCATTAGGGCACCAAATTTGGTATGTGCAAAATTTTTGTAACATTTTTGGCGACCTCTCAGGGGTGTTTTCTTGCTAAATAGTAGAATCCAGTAGCCTAGCATATCCATTGGGCATTGAGTCAATTTTGTTTTCCCCAAAATGCGGAAATGCATCTCGACATTCTAAACAAAAACTGAAAAGGAAAATATGAAGGCTCTACATACAACTAAGCCTGCACACTGTGTAATCTGCACTTATAGAAAATAGAAACAAAAAATGAATTGAAAGATCAGCTGCAATGTGCTTGAAAGAACTTATTCAATTTAAATTACTACAACTCTTCTTATAGATGAGCTTGCAAACTGCTGAAAAGAAAGAACTACAATTATTCTACTATGTACATATGCAAACTGTTAGTACTCAATAGCATAGTTTGAGGTGAATCCCATTGACAGGGATTGGGAACACCTCTCCATCCAACTTAGCAAGCCAGAATGCATTATTCTGTTTGCATTCTATGATAACATACAAACCATCCCACATGGCATAAAACTTGGTATGTCTACTAGGTCTGTTATTTAATTCATCCTATTTGAAAACAAGATCACCTTGATTAAATATGCGTGGTGCAACTTTTCTATCAAAGGTTCTCTTCATCTGAGCATGGTGAGTTTCTAATTTTTTGCATGCTTCCCTGCGAGTTTCTTCTAACTCCAAAAGATGACCAAGCCTAATCTGCATCGACTTCTCTTCAAGTAACTCAAATTCTTTTACATAATTCAAAGTTGGCAATTCAACTAAAATAGGTAACTTGACTTCTTTTCCATAAGTTAAAACATAAGGAGAGTTACCTGTTGATCTCTTTGGTGTAATTCTATTAGCCCAAAGGGCTAAATTGAGATTTTCATGCCAACTTCTCTGATTCTCAACAATGGTCTTCTTAATGATGTTGATCAAGTTCTTGTTAGTTGATTCAGCTTGTCCATTACCCCGAGGGTAATAATTGGACGTAGTATTGAAATATATATTATGCTTAACTGACCAATCTGAAACTCTAAGACCAATGAAAGCTAAAGCATTATCAGAAATGATTGATTCTGGGGTACCAAACCTAGACACTAAGTCTTGATAGAAATTTAGAACATAAGTCTCATTAGCTTCTTTCAATGGAATTGCTTCTATCCACTTTGTGAAATAATCACTTGCTGTAAGAATCCATTTGTGACCTGCACTAGAAGGTGGATTAATAGGTCCTATAAAATCAAGCCCCCACTTTGAAAAAGGTTGTTCTACTTCAATTGGTTGTAAAGGAGAGACTGATAGCCTCTGTTTGCCTGCAAACAATGAACATTTTTCACATTTCTTCACCCATGAGTGATCATCTTTAAACATTTCAGGCTAATAATAACCAGCTCTCATAATTTTTAGAGTTGCTGTTGTTGCTGCAAAGTGACCTCCTGCAGGTCCTTCATGAAATTCACTTAGAACTTTTTCAATTTGATCTGGCTTAATGCATCTTAATAGAACATTGTTATAATCTTTTTTGAACAAAATACCATCTATTAAAGCATAAGGAATGACTTGTATCCTGAAATACCTCCATTTTGATCTGTCTAAGCCTTCCGGACAGTCACTGGTTTGTAAATAATGGGCAATCTGTTGATTCCAAGTGACTAGCAAAGCTGGGGCAACAAATTGTTCTTCATTATTAAGCACCACTTCAACTTGTTGCTCCTCTTCTTTACTATTTTCTGTGCTAGCAAGCTGCTCACATAAACCCTTGCCTCTAACTAGCTTGGTTACCTTGATAGAGATGCCATATTCCATTGCCTTAGTAATCGAGCCTGCCCTTTTGTCATTTACGTCTTTGCTGAGAAAAAACTCTTTCACTATATGATGAGGAACCATAAGCTGAATCTTATTGTTAGAGAGCATGTGCCTAAATTTCTTAAGGCTTCTTATTAATGCTAACACATGCTTTTCTACAAATGAGTATCTAGTCTCATAATCATGCAAAATGTGGCTAAAGAAAGCAACTGGCTGTTCTAAGCCTTCATCATTTTGCTGACACAACATTGTAGAAATAGTATCTTCACTCCCAAAAGCACATAGAATAAAATCTTTCTTAAATTCAGGATTAATGAAAGTAGGGGCTGCTGCAATTGCCTCTTTTATTTCTTCAAAACTGTTCCTACCTTCCTTAGTCCACTGAAAATGAATATTTCTCTTAAGCATGGCTGTAAGTGGCTACATCAATGCTGCAATATTAGGAATAAACCTTCTGATAAAGTTAATCCTACCTATGAAACTTTTGAGTCCCTTCTTATGTGCTGGTAATGGTAATGCAAGTATGGTTGCGATCTTCTCAGGATCTATTGAAATCCCATTCTTTGAAATAATATATCCCAACAACTTGCCTTCATGAATAGAAAATATGCTCTTCTTGGGATTTAATGAAACCCCATATTCCCTGCATCTCTCAAATACCTATCTGAGATGGTCAAGATGTTCATTAGGCTTTTTAGAAAAAATAGTTACATCATCTAGGTAAACCAAAACAAACTTGTTAATCAGGCCTTGAAATGCCATATCCATTGCATGCTGAAATGTTGCCCCTGCATTGGTCAGTCCAAATGACATTTTATTATAAACCATTGTACCCCACTTGGTGGTAAATGCTATTTTGTACTGGTCTTCTTCTTTGAGCAGAATTTGGTTATATCCTGAATAACCGTCCAGTAATGAGAATCTCTCTGATCTTCATACAACCTGCAAAATTTGCTCCATTGAGGGCAACGGGTAATGGTCTTGTAGGGATGCTCTATTTAGATCTCTAAAATCAACACATAATCTCAGTTCACCATTCTTCTTCCTAATGGGAACTAGATTGGACACCCAGGATGTGTGCTTGATTGGAAATATGATGTTTCATTCAATCAACTTATTTAACTCAGTTTTCATAAGATATTCTAATTTTGGATTAAGAGGTCTTTGTTTCTGCCATACTGGTTTTGCATTATCTAACAACTCTATGGTATGCTGAGCTAAAGGAGGATCAAATCCTTTCAAATCTTCATACCTCCATGCAAATATGTCATTGAATTCTTGACAAAGTTTTACAAAAGCATGTTTCTCTTTAGGGGTACATACTTTGCCAATTTTTAGTAGCTTGTCCTTGAATATTTCAACAGGTTCATAATATTATTCCTTCACAAACATGTTGCCTTTATCCTTCCTGAACTGATCATCTGTATTAAAAATAGATTCAAGGGTTACCAAACCCTTGGGCAGCTTGTTAGTTTTCAATTGGAGAAACTGATTTTCATATTGATCATTGAACTTACGCTAATTTCTAGCAGAAAACTCTACTTCTTCAATTAGGAAATTGGTAATCTACTCATCTGAGTGAAAAACCTGCCAATTAACCATGTTATCTGGAACTGAGGGCCTTACTGCAACTTTAACATACTGCTGTCTATCAATATTTTCTAGTTCTATTGGAATATTGAACCAAGATCCTAAAGCAGCAAGCCTATTTGCTTCTTTATTTTGACTTCTAGGTATGGACAATAGATTAAATGCATCAAAATATTCAATTAAATCCCAAATTCTATGCTTGTACATCTTCAAAACATCATTTTTGGTGACATGGATATTCCTTACTTGGTTCACTACTAGTTCACTATCACCAAAAACTTGTAAACATTTAACTTTTTTCTATCTAGCCCATTCTAAGCCATGTTCTAATGATTCATACTCAGCTATATTGTTTGTACAACTAAAAGAAAATTTGAAAGCAGTGTAGTATCTCATACCTTCGGGTGAAACTAGCATAACACTACCTCCGGAACCATTTTTACATCTTGAACCATCAAAATAGAGCTCCCAAACCTGATTTCTCTGCTATTCTGACTGCTGGTCAAGAGAAATATCCTCTTTTTCAAGCTTAGGAATAACATAATCCTCCTCATGAATCATATAAACACCAAGACCTATGTCATCGATGTTGATGAAAGGATCCTTTGTAGTATTCTGGGCTGCTCACTCATCCAAATTCACATTGGGTATGCCTTGAACAGGTGTATCTAGATCCTAGATAGGTGGTAACTCCGCATGGTCTTTGATGGTAAGATCTGCATTTATAGGACTTGGGGTATATGGTTCTAAGTGGCAAGTGGCTTGGGGTTCTGACTTAATGGTAACCTTAGTACCATACCGGGTTCTAAAAAACAAGTGTGACCAATCAGCAGAAAGGTATCCTCCTAATTTTGCTATGAAATCTCTAGATAGGAAAATAACAAAGTGGGGAGGTAAGTCAGCTATATACATGTCCTGAGGTATTACAAAATTAGGACAAGCATGCAAGGTCAAACCAAGATCTTTGACCAATCAAACTGACTTAACTGCTATTCCATCTAACTATACAACTCCTCTAGAAACAAGCTCATAAATTAGACCAAGTTTATCTGCAAGGTCTTTGGGCATAATTGAACTACTGACTCCTGAGTCTATCAAGAAATTGTGGACTAGATGGTTGCCAATTATCAATGTTACAAAAAATGGAAGAGGCTTTGGTTTTTGGATTGGCCGATTAGTCTTAATTGGGATATAATTAGCTAATGCAACTCTAGGCTGATCTTTTTGAGGTTCATTAGTCAAGGAAAGATTATCCAATTTGTCTCTCAGCAATTCCTTTTTCCAGGAATTTGCAATGCATCTATCATTGTCATGGAAATAGTGGTTTTTGGCATAGATTCAATAATATTAAATGGAACACCACTAACCTTGTGTTGTACTTTTGGAACAACAGGGTCTTGATGAGCCGGTTTTAACCGAGATTAAACTTTTTGCTGCTCTTTAGGTGTTGCAGGTTATGCTCTTGGTAAAATCTGCACATTCTGGACAAGTGGAGTTGTACTAACAACTTGCTAACTTGTAGAAGCTTGTTGTTGTCCTTTATCTAGCTGCTGTCCAAATTTATTTTGTTGCTGTCCATTATTTACAACTTGCTGTTGATTATTTGTAGCTTGCTGTCCAATGCCAATAGCATGTTTCTTTGACCTTGTATTTTCTGCAACAGGTGAAAAAGGTCTATTTTGTGCTTGCGGATGATTATCTCCACAAAATTCCTCACCTTGCCAATTCATCATAGCCACCTCAGGACCTTCTAGTTCCTCATTTATACCTACATCTTGATAAGACATGTTATTTTGAACCATCAAAGCTTGTGATTGAGCATTCATTGCATTTTGGCATGACGCTTGATTATGAGGTTGTTGGAAAGGAAAACACCACTCTTGTGCCATATTGTTCTGAGTAGGAACAATTCCTTTAGAATTGCTAGTAGTATTTTGATTATATTGCTGATTTTGCCTATTGTTGTAGTTCCTCCTTTGATTCTGAGCATCAACTTGGTAGTTAGGCCTATTGGGTTGATAAGGAGCTTGATATGGGGCTTGATACCTTTGATTTTGGTTCTGGTTTTTCTTGATGTTCACTAATTCATTGCCAAAATTTTGCATAGTCTGTTAGATTAGTTGAGTTGCTTCAACATTCTTTATAAACATATCTTGTAACATCTGTAGTTGCTTTGATGAGTTTGCCACAACACTATTTTGAACATAATTTTGAAAACCTAGTACTGGAACATCAAACATTGCAACTATAGGGGGTACTTGTAAAGACATCAATGGTTCTATACTAGGAAAAATAGGCATAGGAGGCCTAGGGGTAATTTTACCAGCTTGTATAAGGATGTTTTCTACTCTAATAGATATACCATAAGCTGCTGGTAAAGTAACCCCACCCATAGATTGAATCATAACAACAATATCGCTATTTAAAGCTCTCAAATAATATAAAAATGCATGTTCAGGAGAGGGTTTTACCATTGTAGGAATTCTATTCCAGGTTCATTCAAAACGGTAATTAAAATCAATCATCTTCTCTTGCAGTGCCCTTTTGATAGTGGTCATTTGCTCAACCAATGATAGTTGATCAGATTTATCTGCAAACTACTTTGTTATCTTATCACCCAAACCATCCCAATCAATAACTGAATTAATTTGCAAGCTCCTGAACCATTGTAATGCTTTGCCTTTGAATGATGCTTCCAGTAGCTTGAGCGCCACATTCTCTTCGGTTATATGGTGAAATGCACATAGAGATGCTACATCTCTTATGTGCTCAATGGGTGTGACGTGGTCTTCACCAGTGAAACTAGGAAGACTTTTCAGAGCTGCTCCTGGTATAGGGTCATGTTGGGTTAAATTCAAAGGGACACCTCTATTGAAGGGTACAAAAGCATGTGCTCTTGGTATGAGCATTGTAAATATTGGAGGATTTACTGGTGGATTATGGGTAATAGATGGCTGAATTGGAGTAGTTGCAAAAAGAGGATTTATGCAGGTGGCAAAATTGGGCTGAGAATTATTAGGTAGAGGAGAAGAATTAGACGAAAGATTATAATTTGGAGTTTCAAGAAAAACTTCAACTAACGAACTTTCTAGAAACTCAACTGCTGAATTTGTTGTTTTCTCTGTCTTTTTCATTGTCCTTGACCTTCTCTATGATGATGGTAGCTCAATATGCTCAACCGGATCCTTGCTCTGTCTGGTTTGATACTTTTTCATATGTTGTTAAGACCTGTTCTGCACATAAAACTAGAAAATAGAGTCGCTTGGTACTTAGGAAAATTAATCTCAATAGGCTGAAATGTTGCTGTCAATACCAAAACAACAGCAAAAATGGATTTTCTTTGAGTTGTGATAACTCAAATGGGTCCCACCGGGTGTGCCAAAAATTGTTCTCATTGAGTATTGCACTCGTGATGTTAAGTTCAAAAACAAGCAATCCTGTGAAACATGGAAACACCTTCGAGCCTATGGGTTGCTCAAAGTGAAGGTGAATCTCCAGAGATCAGGCCGGCTTCCTGTTTGGTGAATCTCTTGTAAATAATTTTGATAAGAAAAAGGGATAGAAAAGGATAGAAAGCTTTCATGTAATGTAAATCTATTCTAATGAAGGTGATGCACCAAATATCTTATCTGAGATCTGCAACTTGCTTAACTCACAAAACCTTCAACAAATAACCTTGATTGCTTCACAACTCAACTGAACATGTAGGTGCATAAAAATTTCCTAGAAAGGGATGAATTTAATGCATGCATGAAAGAAAACAACAAGTTTTCATAGCTTCAAGCAATTAAAATCAATTAACATAAACTAGAACCCGCAACTAACACATATCTCCTTGCACCACAAATTGACTGAATGAGACAAATTAGAGGATAAAAATCATAGGAAATTATCAAATCATTCGTTCACTAGATAATACAAGAAGTGCCAAGAAGGAAATCTGCTACTATATTATTGAAAAATAAAGGAGTACTTCTGTTACGAAACTCAAATACTGCTGAGCTACAATGCTTTTTTGCAAAAATGTGTATGCAAAAAAGAAAGAACCAAACAAAAAAAATAAGGAGAGAAGGAATATGTAGAAATAATGATGAATTTCCTTCAAAACACTAAAATGACTACATGAGAAAAGCCTTGGGTGAATCTACCCCCAAAAAAGGGCATAAAAACTCATGCACAATACTGTAAAATAATAGTCTTTACTGCTCAAAAGGACTGCCATTGATCCTCCTATTTAAAAATCTGCATATCTAAATGCGAAAATAGCTATCCCCATGTGAAAGTTGCATGATGAATTGAAATGTGATTATATTAAAAAAAAATCCTACCAAGAAAATCTTATGCATTCTTTGGCAAATGCTCTCCGTGTTGAAACTTCTATTAAAAAATGATCATGGAAATGATCTCCCCATTTTGTGAGCTTTCCAATGGTATGCAACACTTGGATATTCAGATAATCAATAAGCATATGCATTAATCTTTCATGTAGAAATTATCTCCTTGCTTGGTGGGCTTTTCACCATTCAAACAACCAGTCCTGCATCCACCGTGCAATTTTTATTGGCAGCCATTGGATCACCTGCATGAACCATGACCGCTTGCATTAAATTTTTGTTTACTTTCTAGCGGGCCCCACCATTTTCTTTTATCTCTGCTTGTTTGCTTTCTTCATCCTGGGCCCACAAGAACAAGTGACGATAATGTACTTTGAACCATTGAACCATTTTGAAGCGTTGAAGTACTAAACTTTGAACCATTGAACCATTTTGAAGTGTTGAACTAATGAACTTTGAACCATTGAATCATTTTGAAGTGTTGAACCAATTTGAACCGGTTCAAAGTTCAAGTTCAAAGTTGACTTAAAAATATAGACATCCGCTTGTCTATAGACTTTTTCCACGTGTCGACCTCTGATTTGCTCAAGGGTCCACTTTGTCTGCCATCTGGACTGCCATCTAGATTGGACCCACCTTGTCGCTAGTTGAATTGATAACTAGGCGAGCAACTTTTCCTTGCGGCTTAGCGACCACCGTCAGATCTGTGCGATCACCGTTGGATCTGTGCGATCGCTCTAAGCCCACCTGGACGACCACTTGGATGGCCACCTGTACTTCCACGTCATCAATCACAGGGGATAAGTTGGCATATGCACACTCCAATGAGACATTGTAGGTGATTGAAGGTTTTGTCATTTATGGCAACCTTACAATCTTATGGCACCGACAAGGCATTACACTGGCAAGATAGTTCACCGACATCAACAGATCACACTCTACACCGACATTCATACCACTAGCACTGGCACAGAGAAAGGAAGCATACCGACACAGAGGCCAATAGGATTTTTGATATATTATATTTTGTTTATTATACACAGTAGATGTTGATACACAAAAGATCAACATTGTGGTAGATAAAGATACAACTGGTAAGACAGACATGGCTAGTGAGCCACCGGTAACTGAGAAAACTAATCAAAAACAAGAGAAACCGACAGATAATAACATAGGAGAACAGATAGAGAAACAAGAAGAGTAAAAGGCCCCGAAATAGGAACAGAGTCATGAGGAAACAGTACAACCGGCAACGGGAGAAGTACACAAACCGTTTCTTAAAGAAATGCAAACACAAATAGACCTACCAGAGGTCACAACAAGCTTGGTTACTTCCTCCACCGGTGGAATTCAGTATGTTGGTTCCTCCTCAGTAGGCCACACATCAACAAATGTAACTGAAGTACTTTTGGATTCAATCAAAAGGATAACAGATTGTAGTTCACAGGCTTATAAAGCTATAGATGACACAATCCCAATTTCGAAAGTAATTGCTCCTAACTGTAACATAGACAATAAAGATTCTTTAGGACAACTTAATACTTTGTGTAAATACATCATTGAGAACACGGTGACTATTGAGAAAATAAAGGAAGAGACTTTGAAGAATAAGGTAGAAATTGAAAAGAAAAAATTCTTTGAAGATCAAATAAAGAAGTGTACTAGAGAATTTGACACACTTCTACCGGAACTGTGTAACTTATTAAAGGAATACAAACCTCTGTACAAAGACACCTGCAAGACAAACATTTTGATAGTAGAAATATATAAGAAGATGAGCAAGGTATAGGATGAAATCAATAAACTTGCTGATAATTTTGTTAGCTCACCTGATACATTATCAGTTTTTGAGAAAAGGATAAATTTTTTTGAGGAAGATTTACTTAAGCTAGAAAGAGAAAAGGAGAGAATAGTGGATAAGGCAAAGAATTTGAGACTAAAACTGAGTCCAAGATTGGACTATCTAGAATCATTGCAGAATCAAATATCCGAGGCACTAATACAGGGACAAAAAACACTGACAAAGCATATGCAGCACCTCATCGGTACAGTTAAAAGAACAGAGACAACAATAAGAGATAGTAAGAAGTTTATGGAGAGTATAAACTTGATTTTGGCGGATCTATTTCAAATTTTAACTACCCAGTTACAAGGTTGAGGCTACAACTCTATTGACACCTTGACAACCTTTGACATTGATGCCAAAGGGGGAGTAGTAGTATGAGAAAATAACCGGCAAAAGACTTATTTACTCAGGGGGAGTTCTTATATTTTTGGTAACATATTTTTGGAAACATTTTTGGATTAAAGTTTTGGATACACTTTTGAATTTTCTCATGAGTGTTGCCATCAATGCCAAAGGGGGAGATTGTTGGCATATGCACACTCCAATGAGACATTGTAGGTGATTGAAGGTTTTGTCATTGATGACAACCTTACAATCTTATGGCACTGGCAAGGCATTACACTGGCAAGATAGTTCATCGACATCAACAGATCACAATCTACACCGACACTCAGACCACCGGCACCGGCACAGAGGCCGATAGGATTTTTGATATATTATATTTTGTTTATTATTGTAAAAACTTTGTAAGCCGTCTTGGCAAGTTGTAAAATGACTCTTATATATAAGAGAGATCATTGTAGACATTTTGTAAGTGAAAAAAAAGAAGATATTAGGCAGACCTATTATGTGAAATATAGGTTAAAGGTTTTATGTAAAGAACAAAGTAGAAACTGGTACTAGATCTGGCATTATAGATGTTATTGTAAAGTAGTACAAGATATTGGATTTGTATAATCCACATTGTAAGTCAGTGAGACTTCCCATTGAGCAGTAAGCTCTAGGCAATTGGCCTTCCTGCATGTGCAGGCCCCTCTTGTAAGTAATATTCTCTTGTTGGCCAGTAAGTGAATATTGTGGGTCACAAATCCCACAGAGGTTTTTCCCACACTGGGTTTCCTCGTTAAATCCTTGTGTCATGGTGCGTTTTTCATGTGGATGCTTTTAATTCTGTTGATTGCATTATTTTTTGCATACCGGTACACTGTTATAATATGTTCTACATGTTTTAAGTTAAGAAATTCAACTCACCAGTTAGATACTGATTCACCCCCCCTCTCAGTATCTATGGGAATCCTAACAATTGGTATCAGAGCCTGGTCCTCTATTTTTAGAAGCCTAATAGCTTGAGGAAGATCTTGACACCGGTAGAGATGGAAAATCTGATGAAGCAACTTGAAGCAACTCTTTCAGACTATGGTACAAAGAAATTGAAAAATATCAAACTAGAAGATGATCTAAAAGCAGCTCAGGATATCATTCAAGCACTTCAAGAGAATCTTACTATTGCAAGAAATAAGAGAAGAGAACTTTGTGAAAAGATGCAAAATGAGAATGATGAAAATGAATCACTTAATGATATGATAAGCAAGCAAAAACTGGAGAACATGACAACAAAGAATGAGATGCAGGATATGACTATGAGATTTTGTAAAGAAATTGAAGGTAGGAAGAAGAATGAAGAAGAATTGACCAGAAGACTAAGTGATGCAACAAATGAAAACACAAGACTTAGCTATGAAAATGATTTATTGAAGATAGATCTGATGCACACTCAGAATGACTCAAATGAACTGATGAGGCAGAAAGAAGTCTTAGAAAGAGAACTAGAAACTGCAAATCAACATAAAGAAAAATTCAAGAAAAGCTCAGAGGAACTTGGTAACTTGCTGAAGAATCAAAAACCTAAAGGTGACACTTTTGGAATTGGCTTTGAAGTTGGTGAAAGCTCTGGTACTAAAAACATAGAGGATCACAACAAACTGATAAGGTAACCTAATGCTTATAAATTCAATGGAAAATGCTTTAACTGTAATAAGTATGGTCATAGAGCAAATGAATGTAGATCTAGAAATTATCAAAATATCAACACACCCATCGGTCAATGTTCAAAATGCAACAAAGTTGGTCACAACTCTGAAAATTGCAGAATGAATGTGAGATGTTATGTTTGTGAAAGATTTGGATATTTATCTAATCAATGTAGAACACAAACTGGCATAGGTTATGGGAAAGCTATTCAGAAGAATAATGTGACTTGTTATGCATGTAACAAGATTGGGCATATTGCAAAATTCTGTAGAAGTAAGGGATCACCGGCAGACAACAAAAGTTCTAGCTTGAAAGGTAAAGAAAAAGTTGAAGAGGTTAAGCAAGAATTCTCAAAACAATGGATTAGAAAAGCTGATCTAAATGTTGGGAATACTTTTCCACTGGTAGAACCAATCAATGGTTCACCGACAGGATAGAGTGATGCTTCACCGACAGGACAGAGTAGTGCTCTACCAACAAGAAGTTCTTCATCAAATTGAAGAAAGTTTCCTTGAGGGTTTGGAAATGTAATGACACATGTGCTATTATTCCCTCAGTTAGAAATGAGAAGTTGGAAATTACTTCATTACCGGCAAACAATGTTATGTGAATACTTAACCGACATGCATTAAATGTGGTAGATGGCAAATAAACACTATAAATTTGTGGTTTTGTCTCCATTTCATTTCACCATGATTTCAAACATTCGTAGAGCGTGAAATTTGCAGAGCTAAGGGATTTCAAGCAAAGAGGCAAAGCACTTCAAGCAATCAATCCATCCAAGACAGAAAAAGGTATTTATCATCATGGCATCCACCTTTGCACTTGAATATATAGCAAACCCTACTGTAGTCGAGGTTATAAAATTCCCTAGGCCTGTATTTCAACTAGTTCCTGAGGTAGCAAAGAAAGATGACAATATAGGTGCTTTCTCTCAAATACCAAAAGGAGTTGTTTATGCCGAAGACCCCAGAATTTACATTCACTATAACATAGACGAATTGGGAGATGAAGAGATCAAAACAATGTATAAATATGTCATATGTGATAATTCTAGAAATGTGAAACCAGAACATAAAATCATTGAAACCCTAGGATTTATTGAAATCCTCTACATTCCTGAATTTCCTAAGGATATGAGTAGGATAGTCTTAAGTAGGGTACATGGTGAAAGCTGTCACAGGGTTACCATCCACCAGTAAAAGACCAGACAAGACTAAAAAGGTCTCCAATGACCTAGTAACTAAACTAACTGGTGCAACATCCGACAGAAGGTCCTTGAGGGTAAATGATGTAATAGATATAAATGTGAGATTTGTTAGCATGATTTTAGGGTATAAAGCTACTCATGCAAATAGACTCAACTCAGTTTCAAGTTTATGCATTAAGAGTGCTTATGACATGATTACAGACAATGTGAAAACTGACATATGTGAATGGTTAAAAGATGTGTTAATTGACAAATTAGGCAAGATAAAGAAAGATAAGAAATGAACTTTTAGGTTTGGTAATCTGCTTGTATGCTTGATGCTACACATAACCAAACAGGTTCCTGTTATAGGCTATAAAGTACTTGGATTTGATATATGGGTAGGAAAACAATTGACAGAACTATTCAACAACATGGGTGAAAACAAAGAAAAGAATATCCATGAATACTTTCAAGCACTTAAGGCCAAAATGAAGAAGAGAATCAGATTATCATAGAAAATTGTAGACAAGTACAAGGATGATATATGTTTTGTAATAAAAAAGGATAAGATCTGGATGGAAGCAGTCATCCCAAGAACAATCTGGGTAACAGAGATGGGCTATGAAACAAATGATCATATAATTGAGACTTATGCTAAAGCACTTCTGGAAGCAGCAAATGAACCAAAGGAAGAATTATTTAGTAGTGTTGAGACCATATAAAACAAATTCAATCTAAGAAGAGAGTGAAAAAGGTTGAGGCAGTTGTGAGAAGAGGTTCTAGATAGGCAAAGGCTATTAAAGATGTATTAAAGCAAACCGGTATCACTGAGGATGAGCTAGGAACTCTACAGCCTAAGACTCACCTATCACCGGTAGGCACTTCTTCGAAGAGTGACATGCCTGCAACTTTCAAAAGAGTTGTAAGGAAAAGAGATCCTTCATTGACAACCACACCCTTACATAGGAGAACTAGATAGAAACAACAAACTATCAAATAAATTCAAATAAAAAATGACTTAACCAATTTAATGCTTAATACCAGTAAACCAGTCTTTTATGTTGGTAGACAGTTTTATCAGTTAATTGCAATATCGGTAAGGATTAATGCATGAAACAGAAAGACAAAGTCATCTGATAAGTTGATGCTTTGACATGTTTTTTATCATGACTCTTAGGTTTTTGGCATCTTTTGGGTTGCATTGTGATAGTAAAGTATTGTGAATTGACTATATGTAATCCATGTTTTAAATATGAACTTATGAAATCATGTTTGAACTTTGTCGGTTAATTCCTGTAGCCAAATGATTTGTCTCTGTGATATGTGGATTATTTAGGATAATGTCATATGTGAGTTAATGAATGTATTAATTGAGTAAGATACATATGCATGTCTTTGTATGTTGTTTTTGTTTTAGTGCAGATAATAATTGATGCTGTGGTGGATGATTTTCTTTCGCACCTAAGGACTGGAGAATCACGTTCAGATAGCTGGAGGTCAAACTGAAGGGGATTTGAGCAAGCATAATGTATGGCATAATCAGAGTAGTTGTACTTCACCATGGGAGTTTAACTCTAGTGCATATTGAATTCACAAAATATCACTTTGGCATGCAAAGACTGTGGTTCGATTTCAGGATCCACGGTTCCTGCAGCCAAGCTCTCAGTTATCTCCTTCACCTGACAATAATCCACCTCTTCTTCTGGGTGTAATTTGAGTTATCCATTTTAGTTGATCTTTTCTTTATAATAAGCTCTTCCTTCTTTCTTAGAGTTAGACAAGATGGAAAGGAATTGAGCAGAGTTTTGACAAGCATTTTGAATTTTCTCTTTTAGAATATGTAATCATTTTCAGGAAGAAATGAATAAAGAATGCGTTGTTCTGATCTGTTAAAAGTATTTTGCTGGAAGTTTGATATCACTCATCCAAGGGGGCCCACTTGGTGAGTGATCCTATGTTTATGATCATTGAAGTTAGTTTTTATTTAGTTGCAGTAGAAGTTCATGACTGGATTATTCCTACAGCCACTAGAAATAGATCCGCTGACTGTTCTTGCAACCAAGACAGAACGATGTGATTTCTATTATTTTCATTAGATCATTCCAGCAGTGTTTTCTGAAGCTTTCATGCAATCTTTTATGATTTCCATTTTTGCCTTTCTTTTCTGCATAATGTTAGTTACTGCAGTAATGCAGAATAATCATTTAAGGAGCTTAGTGCATATATATTGCAGACCCATTTCAAGTTTTACATCCTAGATTGATAACTAAATGAACACCAGCCATGAAAATAGTAAACTCTACCATATGAATGTCCAAATGTCGGATTGAGATTTCAATTAGAGGTATTATTATTATCATTATAGTTGGGGTAGACATTTTTGGCGCCGTTGCTGGGGATGGTGTCAAGCTAAGAACCTTTTATGATTATTTTAGTTTCTAGTTAATTGTTTGAAATTTCATGAATCTGCATGCATAATAGAAGAAGAGATGCCAGAGGTAGATTTCTGCCCACTCATCCTACTCATACAGAAGATAATTTCCCAGATATAAACCCTTTTTCTAAACTGTATAAAGTCCCACAGAATTTGAATACCTTGAGTCTAAATTTTGAGAAGGTAGTCTTCAGTTCCGTTTTGGTCCACAAGAAGAATAATTTCCTATAGTAACAACCCCCACAAGTCCAATGCAAGGGAACCCACCTCCTGTTAGGAATAATCCACCACCACCACCTGGTCCAACGTTTGAGTTTCCCATCTTTGACTAGTATGATAATGCTAACCTCATCAACATTCCAACATCTTCACTTCCTACATTCTATGGGTTGGTGACAGAGGATCTAGATATATTTCTGTTTGAGTTTGATGTTCTCTGTACAAGTTTTGACTATACGAAAGATGCCCATAGATTCAAAATTTTTCTAGCCACTTTGAAGGAGTCATCCTTGAGATGGTTTAAGAGCTTGGGTAGTAGCACAATCAACACATGGGATGAGATGAAATGGTTGTTTCTTGCAAAATACAAAGATTATTGTAGAGGCACTAATCGTCATGGGGATGATATCTTTAGAATGACACAAACTGAAGATGAGAGCCTTGAGGATTATTTGGAAAGGTTTTTGTTTAGTGTCAAGAAGTCCAAGCATAGTACTCTTAATGAAGATTCCCTCAAATTGATATTCTTGAGGGGTATCAGTGATGAATGCACCGATTCCTTAGATCTCATGGGAGGAGGTGACATTACACAATCTACTTGGGCTAAAATAGGACAAATTTTCAAGAAGTATTCTAGATCTACTTCTAAGAAGAATAGGAGATTTAAGCCAGGGGCACCATCATCAGCATCTGGAACTGGAGTTTCTAGATTGGAACTTAGCCATCTGTTAAAAGATTTCAAGGAGGATATTATAAACAATATGGCTACTTAGTTGGATACATTGGCAGCTAAGAAGAAGCATGAAGAAGCTGATGCATTTCTTGTAGAATTTTGTCCTCATTGTAAGCAGCAGAAGAAAGATTGCAGATGGAAGATGGTTGCAAATGTTGAAGTACCTAATTTCAAACCAATTCAAGGTGAGGATGAACAAGTCTTCTATGTTGCTCAAAGAAGACCAAATTTTCAAAGACAAGGTATTCCACCCGATCCACTTTCCTTTTCTGGTTATAGTGGTAATTCTTAAGTACCAAATAACCAATGGCAACCACAGTATTATCAAAATTCTGGTAACTATCCATATTGGTATGGAGCACAAGGTCAAGGACAACAATTTGCTAATCAAATCCCCTAGTGGCAGTAGCCATAGGGAAACTGGTATCCACTTCAGGGTCCAGGGAACCAGTTTCAAGGAAATTGGCAACCTACCTCTCAATGGAGGGGAAACCCATCATGGCCATCCCAATCTTCTGGATATCAGCCCCCTGCTTAGCAGCCACAACCTCCTACTTTAATGCCTCCTCCTACAGCTACAACTGCACCTCCTAAGTCAATGCAGTTGCCTACTCAACCGTTGCCTAATCCAAATATCAAATCTCAGCAACAACAACAAGCTTATTCAACTGATGCTAATTAATACCCAACTTATTATTTATCACTAGATGATATTCACCTCTGATCTGGGACAACTCTACCTAATTCCTCTCATCCAGTTATTACTGAGGTACAAGAAGAGCAACCAATCTCTGATCCTAAAGATATAATACCTCAGAATCAAATATTACCACCATTTCCCCATAGACTGAAAGACAAAGAAGTTTCCACTAAACAACAACAAAGCTTTGATATTCTTGATAAACTGAAGCACATTTGTGTTAAAATTCCATTGTTGCAAGCAATAAAGGATGTCCCTATATATGGTAAGGCATTGAGAGAAGCACGCCTAAAGAAACCTAGCAGAAAGAAAAATGATCCACAAACAGTTCATGTTATGGGTCAATTGGCTGATATTATATTAAAAAAAATTGCTATTCCAAAGTATTCTGATCCAAGTAGTCCTGTTGTGAGTATAGTCATTAATGGCATGTTTGTCCTTTAATTGATCCGAGCTAGCAAAAACTCCTGGGAGCAACTCAAAAACTTGATCAGTATACTCCTTTTTGCACAAACTAACCTTCCTATCAACATTATCCACCTCTGCTGCTAATTGTACTAAAACTTTAGTGATGTCAAAAGTGGATCTAATGATGGGATTGGCCCTTGCTTCATCGCAGGATACACACATAAACTCTAAATCTTGCTCCCTAGGCCTCCATTTGTCAAAAATAGGTGTCAAAATGGCTTTGTCTCCCCTGAGCTCATTCCATATATCCACAATTTTACCTACATTGTTGTAGAAAAATGAAGCATTCATTGTATTTGCAAAACTGGAAATTGTAGCCCATACTCTCTCCTCATACTTCTTTGCATATAAGGCCTGAGCCTGTTTTAAGTTTTCTAATTCTTGAGGAGTAATTTCAACCATTTGAGAGATGGAGGGTGCTGGAGATGGTGGAAACTCAATGATAGGGCCAGTAGGTGGAGGTCTTGTAGGAGAAGAGGAAATCATCAATGTTGAAGACTCACCTTGATGGTATTGTCCAGTCAATTGGCTCTGCAACTTAGCAATGATGCTATCTTTACCTCTTACCTCCTCCTTAGCATTGTTATAGGCCTTCAAAACTGTTTCCCACTTGACTTGGAGGGCCTCTTTCTCTTTGGCTTCCTTTTCTGCTACTGCAACACTAAATTTTGCAGTCTCTAACACAGTGCTAGCAGCTTCCACTACCCCTGTACTCTGCACCCTCTTCACCATCATCCCACCAAGGTAACCTAACCCTGGGGTGTCTTAGCTTTTCTTACTCTCATTTCTCTTGAGAGACCACATGATGAGTGCAACATTATCCTTATTGAAAGTAATCCCCTCCATAGGTTTGGTCTCCTTCCTCACTACGTCTAGTACCAGGGCATCTGCTATATCCCACTCGGGTAAAATAAGCACTCCAGCTTGTGCCACCATATCTCTCCCTTGCTCAGGGGTGATGGTTTTGAACTCTTCCATCATCTCTTGCTTTATTTCTTCTTCAACCAGGGCTATATCTTTATTAGGCTGCTCAGCCTTTCTCTTTTCACATCTAGCATTATATTTATCTATGTTCTGTTTCCATATAAACTGCATAAGTGCTTCTGATGTGACAAAATTGTTGTCAGCCAAGAAGGCATTACTTGCCTGCTTTATCTCAGGATCCCACTCTTGGCCCTTGAGTTCAGTGGTGGTAATATCCATTTCAGCAGCAATGGGTTCTTCTGGAATTCCTTCTTTCACTTCATCATAAGTGTAAGCAATTTCCCCTAGACTACCTAACTGTAGGAGTTGCTCAGCTATTGCTTGCTCATTTCCTATATGGATAGGGGATTGGGATGGGGAGTACAAAGGTGTATTTGATTGTACTTCTTTCCCTACCCTTTGCTTCTTTGGGCTTTCTTGGATGTCAATGACATCTCGTATCTTCCTCTTTCCTTTAGAGGTAGAGGGCTCCCCTATCGTAGGCATCAGCACACTATAACTGGATTTCTTGTGCAGTGTATAATCACCAGGAGGGATTGCTTTGCTGGAAGCTGACCTACTTAGGATCATTCTCACCTTTTCAGGGTTGCTTTTGATTACAGCTTCCCTCTTCTCCTTCAGGGTCTACATCACATCTTCAAAGCAAACAATTAAAAACTTTATTTTCTCCTCCAGAGGGAAAAAGCTAGACAATGGGTCATAGCTGGCATCAAACTGATGCATGAAGTCCAAGGCTTTCTTATAAGCCACCCATTTCTCTTTCCTTAGCTCCTACTCATCTAGATCAAACTCATTTCTGATGAGGTCTTCAAGAAATTGAAATTGATGGGGCCTACCTCTACATGCTGCTTTCTTTCTAAACATGCCATTGAAGAAGTCTTCTGGATCAGCACACTTGGAAACTGCAGTGGACAAATGATAAGGCTTGAGAAAATCCTCAAAGCAATTCCAACCTCCCTTTGTTATTACAAATTGGTGGGCTATGGTAGTTGCAGGGAAAATAGTCCCTTTAACCCTGCCTGTCAACTCGGCCTCTTGTACACCACCAATTTGTCTAAGGATCTCTGCAATTCCCACTTTGAGAGGGACCTGGTAAGGTAACAAGAATGGGGTGCCTCTGAAACCAAACACTCTGAAAACTGTCGAGACTGGATACAAATAAATGTCACCCCAATTGTGAACAATTTTTATGTTCTCTACGAATTCTTTTGGTCTTATGAATTTTAGAAGAACCTTGGGGATTCTTGGGTTCTCCGAGCAGAGGAGAGTTTTGATCTTGGATGCAAAGTATTTGTCAAACTTCAAGAAATTGGCATCCTCTCTATCCCATGACAACACAGTACTCCATAATTGTACCGACATTTTTTCTTCTTCTTTCTCCTTGACAAGGTCCAGTCCACTGACAAAGTAATCACCACCTTTGAAAAGAAATAGATGCATCAGGAGTGAGTACCATCTGAAAGGCCTATCCACCTTTCCATTTTTTATTCTTGTTAACCCTCCATGGATAGCATCAGCAATGAAAGAAGCATAATCAAATGTAATTGCAAGAGAAGGATTCAAAATCTGAGCAATCATTAATAGGTAGTGATTTGGCATATTTGCTTCAGCATCTTCTCCCAAAACTTGGCAAAGTGCCCAATACATTCCTTTAGCCCTCAGGGTGAACATACTCAATGAAAATGGCTCTTGTGTGTTGGGTCCTACAATTGTCAACCCACCTATCTTCACAAAAAAACTTCTTGAGAGGCCCGTTCCTGAGATGACTCCTCTGTGCACTATAAATTTGAGCTAATGATTTGAAATTTATGGGTTCTAGAAAATTGGTAAACTCATTAAGCCCAAAAGCTTTCCTGCATTCTTCAACATTAATCTTAATAAGGGTTTTTCCATTTATATCTCGAATGCTTCTTGTGACTGGATCATAGCTGAGCGCAATTTGGGTTAACAAATCTATGTCCATAAATACCCCTGGGACTACCAATTTCCCAACATCCAATTCCCAAATACTATTTTGCGGGTCGGAGAATTTCTCATTCCAAATCCAATCTTAAATAACCCCAACCTCGACAATCCAACCTGTGGGTCTCTCAACCAGTTACCCTTGTCATACAGTCCTTCTCCTATCTTTAAATGGGGAGCTCTAGGCACTAATTCTTTTGCCTTTGATGCCTGATTAGTTGACAACGTCAACTCTTCCAGAAAATCATCACAGACACTCCTTTCTAAATAATTGACTTTGCCAGAAAATTCTCTTTTAGGAGCCATTTAAAAAAGGTAAGAGATGAATACCACTCCTAGACACTTCTATGATGAATCAATATCTTATCTAAAACACACCACACATGAATTGCTACATAGGAGTACGAGAAAACCTTTTCTTAACTTGAAGGAATTTGCTCTGCAACTGAACTAACTTGCTCTGTACCTGAAGAAAATAGCTCTGCATCCGCTCCTCTGCAAAAATTCTTTAAAAGATATCTTCACTCGGTTGATAGGAAATCAAATATTGTACTTAGGGTCTTAACTACAACATTGATTCCGCATGCTTCGGCCGTCCCTTCAAAATTGAATTCATAGGAGAATTCGTATTTTTTCGCTCCAACGGGTCACAACATTATTGCAAGTCTTTCATTTTGTTCTTTCGCAACTTCGCGAAGCATAACTATCGAACAACTTGGTCCTGCGAAATAGCACCGACCATCCGATCAAAAGAAACTTGATCAAACGTTATACTGACTAACAGCTTTGGCCCCGCGCTGGGTCCCACTTCTCTATTGGCTACATGATACCACGTGGCACCCAACCACTGGCCTTGAAATGTCTTTTGCATTCAACTTAATGCTGGCCGCGTGTCCTTTTCTTATATTGCCGGTTCCACCTTGGCGGGCCCACAACTTTCTTCTAAGACCACATGTCGCTGGCATGTTGCCATCTATCATGACACGTGGATGGCTCTTGTTCACTTTCGCTATTTTGTAGGGTATAAAGCACGAGCATCTTACCCTTACAAAATAGCGCGGGTCGTCAGATCATTTTTTAATTGATTGACATTTAACCATCTGAATAGGCTTCGGGAAGGGTGGGCCCTCTGACTTACTTTGAACACCTGGCGTCCAGTCACCGGCAGTGTTGACATGACCATCCATCATGACACGTGGACGACTCTCATTCACTTTCGCTATTTCACAAGGTATAAAGCATGAGCATCTTACCCTTGCGAAATAGCAAGGGCCGTCAGATCATTTTTTAATTGATCGGCATTTAACCATCTGAATAGGCTTCGGGAAGGGTGGGCCCTCTGACTTACTTTGAACACCTAGCATCCAGTCACCTGCAGCACTGACATGACCATCCATCATGACACATGGACGGCTCTCGTTCACTTTCTCTATTTCGTAGGGTATAAAGCACGAGCATTTTACCCTTGTGAAATAGCACGGGCCGTCAGATCATTTTTTAATTGATCGACATTTAACCATATGAATAGGCTTTCGGGAGTGGTGGGCCCTCTGATTCACTTTGAACACCTAGCATCCAGTCACCTTCGGAGCCGACTCATCATTTTTTCATTTTTTGAGAGAAAGCACTGGGCTCCAGTAAATTCTTAACAGCTGTAACCGCCAGGTCATCTCCTAACTTGAGACCTGACTCACCTCTGGGGCCCGCCTTTTAGCCTTTAATCCTGACCTGCTGACTGTTGTGACTTATGCCGTGTGTTGCCATTTTACTTTCTCTCATCAACCAGCTAGACCGCTTAGGTGGCATGCCATGTCATTTTCCCAACTTTGCTGGTTTTAAACTACATGCAACTTCGCCTAGTGAAATAGCGAAAGCCGTAGATTCATTCGCTAGATGCGCACTAGTTACTGGGCCTGACAACTTTAGGAGAAAAACATATAAGGCATAAATTTTGTGATTAATTAACATGTCTGCCTAGGCAAACAACAAGGGGGGACACTTCCTATGATCCCCTGACCCATTACTTAAGTGAATAAAGCAACGAAAGAATAGAAACTAGAGGGTTTTAAACAAACATTGGAGGATCTAAAATCAAAAACCCCTGAACCCTTGAGGCATAAAACAAAGCTGAAGCATTTGAAAAAGTGCCTTACTCAAAATTTCAACAAATCATAGCCAATCATGGGAAAAGAAAAGCCCATTTTTAATCAATGATAACATGGCAGTCAAATAAAAAATGTTTTAGTTGATCTAGGGGCAGTTATTAATGTAATGACAAGGGAAGTGATGAAAAATCTAGAGATTGATAGTTTAAGGGCTACACCCACAGTTCTCCAACTTGCTGATGGTTCTGTAGTAAGACCTGATGGTATCATAGAAGATATAGTAGTTATTCTAGATTCCTGGGAATATTCTGCAGACTTTATGATTTTATCTCCAAAAACAACATTGGGGGGATATCCAGTCATTTTGGGAAGACCATGGCTTGCCATAGCTGATGCATATATTGGGTGTAGATCAGGAGACATGACTATTTCAGATGGCAGTTCCACAAAAACATTAGCCTTATATTCCCCAACACAACCTCAGCTTGAGCAGCAGCAGACTGTTTGGCCTATTTTGAGAGAGGAATCTGAAGAAATTGACTCTAAATCACCTTATGATGATTAATCGAGTGCCACTCATGCAATTATATGATGAAGAATCAATTCTTTATAAGGTCCTGATAAATGAATTAATAGAAGACCAAGAATTGCAGGAATTGGTTCTGAATATTGCAGGTTTGGACTTTCCTGCAAGCACTGATATCTTGCATACCTTGTTGCCACAGGAATTGTCTTATTCTCATTTTTCTGATATAAATCAGATTGATCTTACTATCAAGATAGAGGTGGAATTGAATAAATATTTAAACATCAATAAGAATATAGCAGATACTCAAAATGATAGCCTAGTGGACTTGCTGAAACTCTATAGAAATGTTTTTGCATGGGATTACAAGGATATGAATGGAATTGATCCAGCAGTTTGTACTTATCATATTTACATAAAGGATGAGTGTTTCCCCCTCAAACAACCTCAAAGAAGAGTCAACCCTGCCTTGAAGGAGATAGTTACAAAATAATTGCAGAAATTATTGAAAGTTGGGTTTATCTATCTTATCTCTGACAGTCAATGGGTATCACCTTTGGTGATAATTCCTTAAAAGGGAGGCAAATGGAGAGTATGTGTTGATTATAGAGCCTTTAACCTAGCCACAAGGAAGGATAATTTTCCAATGCCATTTGTGGATCAGGTATTGGATTCTCTTGCTGGTAAGAGATATTTTTCATTCCTGGATGGATTTAGTGGCTATAATCAGATACAAATAGCTCTCGAGGATCAGGAGAAAATAACATTTACTTGCCCATGGGGCATGTATGCATATTCTATTCTTCCTTTTGGGTTGTGTAATGCTCCAGCCACTTTTCAAAGGGCAGTGATCATTTTTTTTTTTTTTCTGATATTTCTCAAGATATTATGAAAATTTACATGGATGACTTTACAACTTATGGTTCTGAATTTGATCAAGCATTAGGTAATTTGAAGAAAGTTTTGTAGCAGTGTGAAGACTACAACTTGTCTCTAAACAGTAAGAAGTGTTTCATTATGATGGAAGAAGGAATAGTCCTTGGTCATCATATATCTGTACAAGGCATACAAGTGGATCCAACAAAGATTGAGGTTATTTAGCATATTAATGACCCTATGAAGCAGAAAGATGTGAGAAGTTTTCATGGCCATGCTGGATACTACAGAAGGTTTATCAAAGATTTCAGCAAAATTGCAAGTCCCTTATATTCACTGCTTACTAAAGATGCAAAATTTAAATAGACCTCAGCATGCAATGAAGCTTTTTTAAAGCTTAAGCATGCTTTGACTCAAGCACCAGTTCTAAAAGGACCAAATTGGTCTCTACCATTCCAAATCCATACTGATGCATCTGATTATGTTGTAGGAGTAGTGCTGGGACAAAAAGTTGACAAGTTGGAAAATGCAATATATTATGTCAGCAAGAATTTAAAGGGACCTGAATTGAATTATACAGTTACTAAAAATGAAATGTTAGCTGTCATATATGCCCTTAACAAGTTTAAACACTATATTATAGGGTATCCCATATTTGTGCATACAGATCATACTGCAATTAGATATCTCATGAATAAGCCATCAATCACCGGTAGACTGGCTCGCTAGTTATTGTTGATGCAGGAATTTGATATCACAGTTGTTGATAAGCCAGGGAAGTCTAATGTTGTTGCAAATTATCTTTCACGTCTTCAATTGCAGGAATATTCTACAATGATAGATGACACTTTTCTAGATGAGCATTTGTTTCTCATACAGGCTCATACTCCTTGGTATGCTGATATTGCCAATTATTTAGTTGCAGTTAAGATGCCAATTTCCTTTTCTCCTAAGGAAAGAAGGTTGCTAGTCAAATAAAGTTTTAACTTTTCATGGATTGCTGATTGTCTATTTTATACTGGACCTGACCAAGTCATGCAAAGATGTGTCAGAGAAGATGAAACATATGACATCCTGCATGCATGTCATGATGAGCCATGTGGAGGTCATTTTGCTACCAAAAGGACAACACTGAAAATACTCAATACCGGATACTATTGGCCTACATTACACAAGGATGCAACTTAGTACACAAGGAAATGTGACATATGTCAGTGAATGGGCAGACCTACAAAATCTAATGAGATGCCACTATATCCTTAAATATTTGCTACACCATTTGACAAGTGGGGATTAGATTTTGTTGGCCCCAATGATCCACCTTCTAATGACATATCTTATATCTTGGTATGTACAGACTATGTAACAAAATGGGTAGAAGCTAGAGCTATGCAACATGCAAGAGATAATAAGGTGGCTGAGTTTCTCTATGAAGAAATATTTACAAGGTATGGAGTACCAAGGGAAATTGTCTCAGATCAGGGACCTCAATTTACATCAACATTGATAAAAGCTTTGGTCAATGAATACAAATATAAGACACAAGAAATCTACTCCATATCATCCACAGTCTAATGGACAAGTAGAAGTTACCAATAGAGAGCTTGAGGCTATTCTTACAAAAACAGTGTCTATACACAAGAAAGATTGGTCTCATCGACTTTCAAAGGCAATTTGGGCATATAGAACAACATGGAAAACACTAATTGGATTCACACCTTTTGAAATGGTTTATGGAAAAACAACAATGATGCCTATTGAATTTGAGCATAAAACCTTGAGAGCAGCTCTACAACTAAATATGACATTGTCTGAAGCACATAAGGAATTCATTCAACAGTTAAATGCTCTTGATGAATGGAGGAAGATAGCTGTTCAACAGACAGAATGGATTCAAAACCAAAGAGCAAGATGACATGACAAATATATTAGATAAAAGAAATTCAAAGTTGGTGACTGGGCACTCCTGTATGATTCCAGATATAAAGATGCTATGGGAAAACTCCAAACAAGGTGGTTAGGTCCTTATGAGGTAGAAGAAGTTTTTTAGAATGGAGCAGTCCATTTGTCCATAATAGATCCTATTTGATTTAAACTCTTAGTGAATGGACACTGACTACGACTTTTTCACAAGCTAGCTACAAGAGAAGAGTTCCTACAACAGTTTGCTCCACAAAGTGAAATAAAAGTTCCTGCAACAAATGGCAAGGTTCCTGCTGTTGGCATATGGACACTCCAATGAGACATTGTGTGTGATTGAAGGTTTTGTCATTGATGGCAACCTTGCAATCCTATGGCATCGGCAAGACATTATATCGACAAAGCATTACTCAGGCAACCTTGCAATCCTATGGCACCGACAAAACATTATACCAGTAAAGCATTACTCAAACAAGACAGTGCACCGGCATCAGCAAGATCAATCTACACCAGCACCGACACAGAAGATGTACACCGACACATAAAAGAACATGTATATCGGTACTGAGGTCGATAGGATTTTTGATATTTAATATTTTGTTTATTATTGTAAGCCGACTTGAAAAATTGTAAAATGACTCTTGTATATAAAAGAGATCATTGTAAGCATTTGTAGGATATGGATAGGAAGCATAAATAAATTATAAGGCAGACCTAATGTGCGAATTGTAGGTCAAGGGTATATGTAAAGAACAGAGTAAGAACTGGTACTAAATCTGGCATTGAAGATGCTATTGTAAAGCAGTATAGAATATTGGATTTGTGTAAATCCTCATTGTAAGTCAGTGTGACTTCTTATTGAGAAGTGAGCTCTAGGCAGTTGGCCTTCCTACATGTGAAGGCCCCTATTGTAAGTAATATTCTCTTATTGGCCAGTAAGTGAATATTGTGGGTCACAAATCCCACCGAGGTTTTTCCCACACCGATTTTCCTCGTTAAACATCTTGTGTTATGGTGTTCTTTTCATTTGGATGTTTTTGATTCTGTTATTTACATTAATTCTTGCTTACCGATATACTGTTACTTTATGTTCTGCATATTCAGTTTTAAGAAAATTTCTTTACCGGTTAGATACTGATTTAGCTCCCCCTCTCAGTATCTGTGGGAACCCTAACAATTGGTATCAGAGCCTGGTCCTCTATTTTCAGAAGCCTAACAACTTGAGGAAGATCTTGACACCGGTAAAGATGGAAAATCTGATGAAGCAACTTGAAGGAGCTCTTACTGACTATGATGCAGAGAAGTTAAAAAATATCAAATTAGAAGATGATTTAAAAGTAGCTCAGGACATTATTCAAGAACTTTAAGAAAATCTTACTGTTACAAGGAATAAGAGAAGAGAACTTTGTGAAAAATTGCAAAATGAGAATGATGAAAAAGAATCACTAAATGATATGATAAGCAAATTGAAACAAGAGATCATGACAACAAAAAATGAAATGCAGGACATGACTATGAGATTTTGCAAAGAGATTGAGGACATAAAGAAGAATGAAGAAGAATTGACCAGAAGACTAAGTGATATAGCAAATGAGAACACAAGACTTAGCTATGAAAATGACATGTTGAAGACAGATCTTATGCATACTCAGAATGACTCAAATGAACTAATGAGACAAAAAGAAATCTTGGAAAGGGAACTGGAAACTACAAATCAAGACAAAGAAAAATTCAAAAAAAGCTCAAAAGAACTTGGTACCTTATTGAAGAATCAAAAACCCAAAGGTTACATTTCTGAAATTGGATTTGAAGTTGGAGAAAGCTCCAGTACTGCAAATACCCAGGATCACAGCAAACCGGTAAGACCTTCTAATACTTACAAATTCAATGGAAAATGCTTTAACTGTAATAAATATGGTCATAGGGTGAATGAATTTAGATCTAAGAATTATCATAGCATCAATCCTCCCACTGGTCAATGCACCAAATGCAACAAAATTGGTCATAACTCTGAAAATTGCAGAATGAATGTAAGATGTTATGTTTGTGGAAGATTTGGTCATTTATCAAATAAATGCATAACACAAACTGGCATAGGTTATGGGAAAGCTATTTAGAAAAATAATGTAACCTGTTATGCATGTAACAAGATTGGTCATATTGCTAAATTTTGTAGAAGTAAAGGTACACTGGTAGATAACAAAAGTACTAGCTTGAAAGGTAAGGAAAAGGTTGAAGAGGTTAAGCAAGAATTTTCAAAACAATGGATTAGAAAAGGTGATCTAAATATTGGGGTTACTCCTCCACCGGTAGAACCAACAAATGCTTCACCGACAGGACAATATGATGCTCCACCGGCAAGATAGAGCAATGCTCCTCCAGCAGGATGTTCTTCATCAAATTGAAGAAAATTATCTTGAGGGTTTGGCAATAAAATGACACATGTGCTATTATTCCCTCGGTTAGAGAAAAGAAGTTGAAAATCTTTCATTACCAGCAAATAAAGTTGAGCTAATACATTACCGACAAGCAATTAATATGGTAGGTAGCATAAAAGACTTTATTAAATAAGGTTTTTGGCTCCATTTCATTTCACCGTGAATTCAAACTTTCAGAGAGCACGAAGATTTTCGAGCTAAGGCATTCCGAGGAAAGAGGCAAAGCACTTCAACAATCAATCCATCCAAAGGTAGAAAAATGTATTTATCATCATGACATCCTCCTCTGCACCTGAATTCATAGCAAACCCTACAGTAGTCGAAGTATAAAAAGACCTAGGCCCGTGTTTCAGCTAGTTCCCAAGGTAGCTAAGAAAGATGACAACACAGGTGCTTTTTCAAAAATTCCAAAAGGTGTTGTTTATGCGGAAGACCCTAGAATGTATATTCATTGCAACATAGAGGAATTAGGTGATGAGGAAATCAAAAAAATGTATAAGTCTGTTATATGTGACAACTCTGGGAATGTGAAACCTGAACATAAAATTGTTGAAACCCTAGGATTCACTGAAATCCTTTGCATTCCTGAATTTCCCAAGGAAGTGGTTTGGATAGTTCTGAGTAGGGTACATGGATCATTCTTTTGGCTTGAATCAGTGCATAAAATTACAAAGGTAGCTATGAAAGCAGTAACAGGGTTACCTTCCACCGGTAGCAGACCCGACAAACTGAGAAGGTCTCCAATGACTTGGTAACAAACTTAACTGGTGCAACATCCGACAAGAGATCATTGAGGGTTAATGATGTGACCGATACAAATGTTAAATTTGTTAGCATGATTCTAGGTTACAAAGTAGCTCATGCTAATAGGCTTAACTTTGTTTCTAGTTTATGCATAAAAAGTGCTTATGACATGGTGAAGGACAATGTAAAAATTGATATCTGTGAATGGTTAAAGGATGAGTTTATTGACAACTTAGCAAAAATCAAGAAGGATAAGAAAGGAACCTTTAGATTTGGAAATTTACTTGTATGCTTAATGCTACATATAACCAAACAGGCTCCCGATATAGGCTACAAGGATTTTGGATTCGACATACCGGTAGGAAAACAATTGTCTGACTTATTCAACATGGGTGAAAACAGAGAAAAGAATATCAATGAGTATTTTCAAGCACTAAAGGTCAAAATGAATAAAAGAATCAGACTATCACAAGAAATTGTCAACAAATACAAGGATGATATATGCTTTGTGATAAAAAAAGATGAGATTTGGATGGAAACAGTCATCCCAAGAACAATCTGGGTTACAGAGATGGGGTATGAAACAGATGACCACATAGTGGAAACTTATGCCAAAGCACTTCTGGAAGCCCCCAATGAACCGAAGGAAGAAGTATTTGGTAGTACTGAGACCATTGAAAGTCAAATTCAATCTAAAAAAAGAGTGAAAAAGGTTGAGGCATTTGTGAGGAAAGGAACCAGACAAACAAAAGCCATAAAGGAAGATGTACTAAGGAAAACCGGCATAACAGAAGATGAGTTGGTAGCCCAACAACCTGAAACTCATCTATCACTGGTAGATACTTCCTCAGAAGGAGACATGACAACAACTTTCAAAAGAGTTGTTAGGAAAAGAGACCCCTCACCAGTATCCACTCCTTCACCTAGAAGGACAAGACAAAAGCAACAAGCTGTGAGGTCTCCGGTCAAGAAAGCCACACCTAAGAAGAAGCTGACCCCCAAAAGGAAGAAGAAGACAAACACTGACTTTGCCCCTCTTGACATACTACTGAATGAGATCATAGAGGAAGGTAAATTGAAAAACATAGGGAAAATATATGACACCCTATCAAATGATGAGAAAGGACAAGTCGAGGAAAGTGTTATATTACACATGGACATGTATAGAAAGTTTTTGATGCAAGTCCTAAATGAAATTCCTGATGAACTATATAAAAGACTTGAGGCCAGAAGGAAAGGAATAATCGAGTTGGATAAGAAAATAAAAATAGAGAAATTACTTGCAGTATACCCGGTCAACTCACCTAAGGAAATTGATGATTTGATAGCTCAGGCCAACCGGACAATTTTTTCCACTGCACACTGGCAAATATCACTAATGGCAGGTAGAGTTATTGAAGTTTCAGAGGAAACATAAAATGCTTGGGATAAATTCTTGGTTGAAAAAGAAAAATAAGAAGAATATAGGAATCCCAAGCCCATTCTGGTATATCAAAGGGACAAAGGGAAAGGTAAAGTTGGTGGACCACCAAGTATCAAGATTAGAGACAACTTACCCCCACCTCCTTTAAATACTCCACCGATAAAAACCACAACTGTAGAAGATCAACGACAGTTGAGAGCATGGACACAGAGGATAATAATCCTAATCCTAAAGTCCTATATATGATGAATGTTGATACTTAGAAAATTAACATAGTGGTAGACAAGGATACAATAGATAAAACAGAAAACAAAGAGCAACCGGCAGCACATTCAGAGAAAAAGATGGAATCTGGAACACAAACAGAGAAACCAATAGAGCTAAAGGGTCCAGAATAGATGTCACCGGTAAGAAATGATGCAGGAAAACCAATGCTTAAAGAGATGGAGACACAAACAGACCTACCAGAGGTCAATACTAGCATGGTCACTTCCACCGGCACTCAGTTTGTAGGGTCACCATCAAATGTAATAGAGGTATTGCTCGAATCTATCAAGAAAATAACTGATTATAGCTCACAAGCCTATAAAGTGATAGATGATTCAATTCCAGTTTTGAAATCAATAGCTCCCAATTGTAATATAGCCAACAAAGATTCTTTAGGCCAGTTGGATACACTTTGTAAATATATTTCTGGAAATTTTGAGCAAATAAAGGTAGAAACTGTAAAGGAAAGTGTAGAAAAATAGAAACAGAAATTCTTTGAGGAAGGAATAAAGAAGTGTAACAAGGAATTTGACACACTTCTACCAGAACTGTGCAATTTATTGAAAGAGTACAAAACTCTGTACAAAGACACTTGTAAGATAAACTTTTTGACCATAGATGTAGACAAAAAGATGAGCAAGGTACAGGAAGAGATCAATAAACTTGCTGATAATTTTGTTAACTCACCCGATACATTATCAGTTTTTGAGGAAAAGATAACAAATTTTGAGGAAGAATTGCTCAAATTAGAAAGAGAGAAAGAGAAAATAATAAACAAAGCAAAATTCTTGAGGTCTAAACTAAGTCCAAGATTGGACTATTTAGCATCTCTGTGAAAGGAAATCTCAGAGGCACTAACACAAGGTAGAAAAACACCAGCAGAGCACTTGCAGCATCTCACCGGTACAGTATATAGAACTAAGATAGCAATAAAGGAGAGCCAGAACTTTATGCATGGCATAAACTTAATTTTGGGAGATATTCTTCAAATAATAACCACCCAACTACAAGGTTGAGGTTATGAATTGGTACAACTACAAAATCTACTAACCTTTGTCATTGATGCCAAAGGGGGAGTAGTAGATGAGAAAATTCAAAACACAGGGATCACATGCTCAAGGGGAGCTCTCACATTTTTGGTAACATTTTTGGTCTACACATTTTTGGATATCTTTTTGAAATTTCTCATGAGTGTTGCCATCAATGCCAAAGGGGGAGATTGTTGGCATATGGACACTCCAATGAGACATTGTGTGTGATTGAAGGTTTTGTCATTGATGGCAACCTTGCAATCCTATGGCACTGGCAAGACATTATACCAGCAAATCATTACTCAGGCAACCTTGCAATCCTATGGCACCGGCAAAACATTATACCGGTAAAACATTACTCAAACAAGACAGTGCACCGGCATCAGCAAGATCAATCTACATCGGCACAGAAAATAACATGTATACCGACACTGAGGCCGACAAGATTTTTGATATGTAATATTTTATTTATTATTGTAAGCCGACTTGGAAAATTGTAAAATGACTCTTGTATATAAAAGAGATCATTGTAAGCATTTGTAGGATATGGATAGGAAGCATAAATAAATTATAAGGCAGACCTAATGTGTGAATTGTAGGTCAAGGGTATATGTAAAGAACAGAGAAAGAACCAGTACTGAGTCTGGCATTGAAGATGCTATTGTAAAGCAGTACAAAATATTGGATTTGTGTAAATCCTCATTGTAAGTCAGTGTGACTTCTTATTGAGCAGTGAGCTCTAGGCAGTTGGCCTTCCTGCATGTGTAGGCCTCTATTGTGAGTAATATTCTCTTATTGGCCAGTAAGTGAATATTGTGGGTCACAAATCCCATTGAGGTTTTTCCCACACCGGGTTTCCTTGTTAAACATCTTGTGTTATGGTGTTCTTTTCATGTGGATGTTTTTGATTCTGCTATTTACATTAATTCTTGCTTACCGGTATACTGTTACTTTATGTTCTGCATATTCAGTTTTAAGAAAATTTCTTTACCGGTCAGATACTGATTCACCCCCCCCCTCTTAGTATCTGTGGGAACCCTAACACCTGTAGTAACTACCAATGATTCGGTATCAATTCATGAGCTTCCTGTTGCATTGGAGCATATTGATAAAGGTGATGTTCCTGCAGCTTCTGCAGTGAACTTATTTAACATATCATAATAAAATATTTCCATTGGAATATTGTTCTCCGTACATAAAGTTCCATCCACTACATTCCATTCCAGTTTCTTACATGTCACTTCATTTCATTTTGCCATCATGTTTGCCCAATTGCAGGTATGTGTATATTGTACTTTATTTTAATTATGCATTTATTAGTTCATTATGATTTTCTCCTGTTTAAATCTACTCCAAACCTGAAATCTCATTAGCCTGTGTGGACACGTGCTAGGTTAAATTGGGGGGGGGTACTTCAGGGTCCTTTTTCCAATAAGATTTATTATCAATTTTTTGATACCCCAAATTGATTTCCTAACTGACATTACTTATGATGATTATTATTTCACGCAAGTGAATAATAAGGTTTGCCACCAAAATTAAGATATATAGATTTTCATTTTTTGAGAAACTGTCAAACATTTTGGTGAAGCTGCGGAAGTATCAGAGTAAAAGATGGGTGGTGATCTAATTTGCCATGAGCCAACGGTCCATGAAGGGTTGCTACAGGATGTTGTCTGTGAGCATTATTTCCGAAACCACGACTGGTTGGATTATTTCTTGAAAATCAGGGATTACAACGATGAAATAGCTGCGGAATTTATGCATTCCTTTGATAAAGGAGAAGCTACAATTAAAGGGTTGAGGGTAATTGCTACGGAGCAGTGAATTGTAGAGGTCACAGGGTTGCTGCAGGAAGGAGAACTCTTTCTAGAATCAAAAGACGCAAAGAGTGCCAGAGCAGAGTTCATAGTTCTCACTGACAAACCCTTAATGGTGGATAGACAAGGGACTAGAAGGGTTTCTTTACCAGCACATTGATCTCAGGTAGCTTTCTATGTTATGAAATCTATTACATGTGAAGGGCGGTATTCAAATTTGCATTCACCTCATTTTAAGTTACTTAGTCATCTGCGTCATGGCCGGCGAGTTAATGTCCCTAATTTCTTATACCATCTCATTTCTATAAGTGCTAAGGAGAATTGAAAGTATGGAAATGACTCTGTTAGCCATCATGGACTGGTTAAGTTTCTTGTACAACAGTCCCTAAGAGATGTTTCACAAATAGAATGGGGTGTATTTGAGGATTTTCTACAATTTAGGGTTGATGATGCCCCTATTGCAAATAATTCGCCGGCTCAAGAAGAGATTGTTGTAGAAGATCCTTCTGGTGAAGATGAGGGTTTGCTGGTTGCTAAAGGAGCCACAATTATTATGGAAGAAAATATTGAAGCAGAGTCAATCAAAGAACAACCGTCTACTTCTCTTCAAAGAGATTCACCTATTTTGCAAAGGGAAGGAAAATAATTGGAAAAGGATGAATCAGATAAAGAATTTGTTATCTGGCCATAGGAAACGCAGATTCCTCTTGTAGCCAAGAGGCGTCGAACAAAAACAAAAACTCCTGAAGCCGTTTCAAAAGTGTATGTAAGGAGAACAAGGAGGACACAAAAGACTCAACCTGTGAGTAATCCAGTAGAGGTTATTGTAGTAGAAACTTCAGAAGAAGAAGATGCTGCAGAGAAAGAAATGCAAGAAAACCCTGTGGAAGAGGAAATTCAAGAAAACCCTGCAGAAGAAGAAATCCAAGAAGAAATTCAAGAAGAAGTTTTAATGGATAAGCTAGCAAATCTTGCTTCTGTGGCATTGCAATGTGAAGAGATTGTTGATGATGTTATACAACAACCTGAAGAAAATGTGGGAGATATGTCAACTCAGAATGAGGAGTTTATTGAAGAAATTCCACAGTCTAAGGTAGGACCTATTAGACCTCCTTCATCCCTAAGTAGTTTATCAATTGCTTTAACATTTTTTAGGCAATGGGAAATAGAGAAGGATAGGTTGCAGAGGATAATTAATAAGAAGCAAAAAGAGATTGAAAAGAAAGATAATAGAATTTAGGAATTAGAAGCTAAGGTAGAAGTCATTTATGGTATGGTTCTTGAGATGATGTAGTGTAGGGCACCCCCAAGAGTTTATGCAGTACATTTGAAAGAGCGGTATCTAAATTTCAGACTAAACTGCATTGTTAGTGACCTTAATTCATCCTTGGAAACACCTGAGGAATTCTATCATGCTTATCAAACCTTTCCACATGCTGTAAGGAATTTGTTATGTGAATTATATTTACATAACTATGTTGTACCCCAAGACAGAGAATGAAATCCTTTATTGTATATTAGGGATATCCATCTCGGAGCTTTAATGTCATGGATCCAAAATGAGATGATCATAGGACCACAAGCCAGGGAGTTTGAAAAATTTGAGCTTGACTGTCCATTACCATTGAGAAGGGAATTAGAAGCACCCAGGGTTCTATATTATGATTGGCAAGAGTTGCTAATAAGAGATGATGTTAGTAAGATAGTACTTTCAATGAGAGAGGAAGTCTATCAAGCGTATGATCATTTGGTTTAGACCCACATGACAACCACACTAGAAGGGTTAACTCAATGCTGGAATAATCTACCAGATCATTTAAAACTGGGAGAACCTTACTCATTACAGAATTTTCATGTAGCCATACAAAGAGCCTCCAGATACATACAGCTAGGTAGGGAGAAAGCCAACAACTGGTTGCCATTGATCTTTCAGCCTCTGATCCTTATGTGGCCACTTTTGGCATGCCAACCAACATAACATAATTATGATGCAGTTGTAGAAGAAACAACTAGATGGTCCAGGTTGAAGAAAATGAAAGGATTTTATTGGAATTTTCCTTCCAAGGGAACCAGATAGAACACTATTGGTGATTTCAGAGTTTCAGCAAAAAACATAAATTTTCTTTTTGCTGCAGGAGTAACAAACCCTTAAAGTTGGGGGGCATGATAAGTTGATGCTTTGACATGTATTTTATCATGACTCTTAGGTTTTTGACATCTTTTGGGTTGCATTGTGATAGTAAAGTATTGTGAATTGACTGTATGTAATCCATGTTTTAAATCTGAACTTATGAAATCATGTTTGAACTTTGTCGGTTAATTCCTGCAGCCATGCCAATTTATTCCTGCAACCAAATGATTTGTCCCTGTGATATGGGGATTATTTAGGATAATGTCATATGTGAGTTAATGAATATATTAATTGAGTAAGATACATATGCATGTCCTTGTATGTTATTTTTGTTTTAGTGCAGATAATAATTGATGTTGCGGTGGATGATTTTCTTTCGTGCCTAAGCACTGGAGAATCACGTTTAGATAGCTAGAGGTCAAACTGAAGGGGATTCGAGCAAGTGCAATGTATGGAATAATCGAAGCAGTTGTACTTCACCATGGGAGTTTACCTCTAGTGAATATTGAATTCGCAAAATATCACTTTGGCGTGCAAAGACTGTGGTTCGATTTCAAGATCCATGGTTCCTGCAACCAAGCTCTCAGTTATCTCCTTCATCTGACAATAATCTACCTCTTCTTTTGGGCATAATTTGATTTGTCCATTGTAGTTGATCTTTTCTTTAT
Organism: Cryptomeria japonica; assembly: GCF_030272615.1. Taxonomy (NCBI): domain Eukaryota; kingdom Viridiplantae; phylum Streptophyta; class Pinopsida; order Cupressales; family Cupressaceae; genus Cryptomeria; species Cryptomeria japonica. The sequence goes on along the minus strand of NC_081407.1, from coordinate 436,023,909 downwards.
AACAAGCTCTTCCTTATTTCTTAGAGTTAGACAAGATGGAAAGGAATTGAGTAGAGTTTTGACAAGCATTCTGAATTTTCTCTTTTAGAATATGTAATCATTTTCAGGAAGAAATGAATAAAGAATATGTTGTTATGATCTGTTAAAAGTATTTTGCTGGAAGTTTGATATCACTCATCCAAGGGGGCCCACTTGGTGAGTGATCCTGTGTTTATGATGCAATAACTGATTCAACATGTCGGCTTGATGCATTTACAACAATAATAAAACATCTCCATAGCATGCCATGCTGATCTGGAAAAGATAAAGTTGTCGGTGTATATCTTGGACCTATTTGTTGGTAATAACAAATATGCAAATACGAATATGCCAATAAACAAATATTCAAGAAAAAGTGTCCAAATGATGTCTTCAACATAACCAGGTGTTTTCCATGCCATTCTAAGTGCTGGTGAACATTATATCCTGCCAGTGTACCAGATACCAGTGACTGTGCATAAGTCATTTGCTTGCCGGTGAATATTGCTGATTCTCCAAAGTGCCAGAGTTGATAAGTGTTAGTAGGTGTTGACATCAATGACAAAACCATACAAAAATACTAGCAATCTCCTCCTTTGGCATTGATGGCAACACAAGATGGAAAAACTATCAAGTGCCAAAACAGAAATGCCAAATACCAAAAACCAACAATCTCACAAAAGGGATTATAACTAGAAGTCAAAATACAGATAGAGAGTAATCATTCTCTCCAAAATAACATTCTCTCCCCCTCGAAGTAACCTGTGTTTTCCTTGTGTTTTTACATACCAATCTTTGCCCCTTTGACATCAAATGCAAAAGTAGTATGAAAACCATTTTTCAGATACAAAATACCAACCAATTCACTATACCAACTACTCCCCTTGAGAAGTAGCTTCCCATCAAAGCCGAAGTAAAAGATTTCTCTGTTAATTTTGTCGATTGATGACTATCATCAACTATCTAAGTTTCTACCAGTGGGGATATGACCCCAAGCGAGTCTCTGAGATATTCAAAAGTCTCTTTAGACAGAGGTTTGGTGAAAATATCTGCAATTTGCTCTTTAGTATTCACATAAACCATTTTAATTTCTTTTTCTTTAACATTTTCCCTTAGAAAATACAGTTTGATAGAAACATGTTTGGTTTTAGAATGTAATACCAAATTCTTAGATATATCAATTACTGCAGTGTTATCACAATAGATAGTAATAGGTTCCTTGTATTTTACCTTTATATCCTTCAACATTTGCTTAAGCCATAGTTCCTGTGTACAGTTAGTTGCTACTGCAACATATTCTGATTTTTCTATTGATAAAGATATACAACTTTGTTTCTTACTCAACCAAGAAATTAATCTGCTTCCAAGAAAAAATGCTCCACCGGTTGTGCTTTTTCTATCATCCACATCTCCTACCCAATTTGCATCTGTGTATGCACATAATTAAAAGTTTTCATCTCTAGTATACCATAGTCAAAGATTTGTAGTGCCTTGCAAGTACCAAAAAATCCTTTTTACTGCTGATTCATAATTTTCTCTAGGATTACTTTGAAATATTGAAACAATACATACTGCATTCATGATATCAGGTCTTGTTTGTGTCAAATACAGTAAACCTTCTATCATAGATTTGTACCTAGTCGGATTAACAGGCGTAGATTGATCCCTTAGTGATAATTTATCATTTGTAGTCATAGGTGTGCTTACCGGTTTAGAGTTCTCCATCCCAAATTTATTTAATAACTCCTTCAAGTACTTGGATTGACTCAAGAATATACCTTTATCAGTGTGTGAAATATGCAATCCTAAAAAGAATTTTATTTCTCCAATCATAGACATTTCAAACTCTTGTTGCATTTCAATAGAAAAGTCTACATAATCCATCTTCTCCTCCAAAGATTATATCATCAACAAAAACTTCTATAATCAAGATGTCATTATTTGTCACTTTATAATATAAGTTACTGTCAGCATTACCTTTAGAAAAACCAATCTTCAAAAGATACTTATCCATTCTTTCATACCAAGCTCTTAGAGCTTGCTTCAACCCATACAAAGCTTTCCTTAACCTGCAAACCATATCTTTGTTATCTGTCAAAGAAAATCCATCAGGTTGTTCAATGTAAACTTTTTCTTCAAGATCTCCATTCAGAAATGCACATTTAATATCCATTTGATATACTTTTTAGTTTTTGTGTGCTGCAAAAGCCAAGAATAATCTGATTGCATCAATTCTAGCTACTGGTGCAAAGGTTTCATTATAATCAATTCCTTCTTTCTGAGAATATCCCTTACACACTAGTCTTGCTTTATTTTTGATTACTTTACCATCTTCATTAAGTTTGTTTTTGAATACCCACTTTGTTCCAATCACATTTTTGTCTTTAGGCCGGGGAATTAATATCCAAGTGTTGTTCTTCTCAATTTGCTCTAATTCTTCTTCCATAGCTTTAATCCAGTGTTTATCTTCACATGCCTCATTAACTGATGATGGTTCAATTTGAGAAATAAGACATACCTCTTCATTTGCTAGTCTTCCTCTTGTCATAGCTCCTTTATACTTGTTTCCAATTATCTGATCTTTAGAGTGATTCAGTCTTACATACCGGGGTGTCTTTGTTTGCTGCCGTTCCTCAGTTACAGTGGAATTTTCAGATAATATCGGTGTAACTGGATCTTCATTCTATATCGGTGGGTTCAATGTAGGTTCATTTGTTAGAATCTTTGTTGCCGGTTCAGAGTCTATATACCTTGAAGTTCCTTTGAATTGTTCATCAATCTTCACATTTGTACTCTCAACAATTTTCTACAATCTTTTGTTAAAACATCTATATGCCTTACTCTTAGATGATTAACCAAGAAATATTCCTTCATCACTTCTAGGATCAAATTTGCCAATATAATCATCTCTTCTAATATAGCATTTACTTCCAAATATTCTGAAATATTTAAGAGTAGGAGTTATACCAAACCATAGTTCATGAGGGGTCTTACCAGTTTCACCTTTGATGTGAACTTTGTTGAATGTATAGACCATTGTACTTACTGCCTCTCTCTAATACACATGTGGTAGATTTTCTTCTGATAACATACTTTTAGCTGCATCCAAGATAGTTTTGTTTTTCCTCTCTACAACTCCATTCTGCTGTGGTGTCTGGGGTGCTGATAGCTGCCTTCTGATTCCATTCACTTCACAGAATGCATTAAATTCCTTAGATGTAAATTATTCTCCTTGATCTGATCTCAGACATTTGATTTTCTTACCGGTTTCATTCTTTACCATTGCTTTGAATAGTTTGAACTTTCCAAGTGCTTCTGATTTTTCTCTGAGAAAAGTAACCCAACACATTCTAGAGTAGTCATCAATGATTAACATGAAATATCTATCACCTTGCAAACTTTTAGTTGTAGCTGGACCACATAAATCAGTATGAATTAAGTCAAGAGCATTATTTAATTTTTCTAGAATACTTTTAAAAGTAGCTCTAACTTGTTTTCCAAATTGACATTCCTTACATACTGTATTGTGAGGTTTGACAATGTTAGGTAAATCTCTAACTACCTTTGTAGTACTGATTTTTACCATGCAATCAAAATTTACATGACAGAGTTTCTTATGGCATAGCCAACTTTCATCAATATGTGCAATCAAGCATGTCTTTTCACTGTTATTCAAATGAAAGATGTTACCTCTAGTTTGATTACCGGTTGCAATTTCCAATCCAGTTCTATTCATGATTTTGTATTTTCCATTTTTGAATTAAAACTGAAATCCTTTCTCAATTAATTGATCAACACTCAAAAGATTATGCTTTAAACCTTCCACATGGTAAACATTGTTGGTATTGTGCTTACCATCAAGAGATATTGTACCTTTACCTTTGATCAAACAAGCTTTATCATCTCCAAATCTTACTAAACCTCCATTATATTCCTGAAAGTTCAAGAATTTTCTTTTATCACCAGTCATATGATGTGAGCATCCTGAATCAATGATCCATTCATCCTTAACTTCAACTTTAGCTAGTAGGGCCTGCTCTACCGATTGAACAGTAGGTGCCGGTTGATCTTCTATTATAGCAACAAAAACCCATCCATTGTCTGCCGGATCCTCATCAGAATCATTAGTCACTCCTTCATCAGCAAGATAACAAGATTTGTCTTTGTTCTTCTTAAATCTATATCTCTAATATTGAGGTTTAGTCTTGTATGTTCTCCTAGATTCTTCTCTTAGTCTAGCATGTCTATCAAGGCATCTAGAATCCATATGACTAATCTTATTACAATTAAAGCATTTAAAGGGTGCTTTACCTTCATACTTACTTCGAACTGGACCTTTAGGCATTTTTCTTGCAAATAGTGCTTCAAGTTCTTCATTTTCTTTCCTACTTTCTTCAAGTTCTCTTGCATAAAAGGCTTTCCAATTAGACTTGTCAAATGATGGTGCAGATGATGTTGATGCCTTAAAAGCTAAATTTATCTTTATAGTAGCAACATGACCAAATTCCTCAATTTCAAAAGCTGAAAGTTTTCTGATCAATGTATCCCTAGTTACTGATGTATTAGGCATTGTTCTTAACTCATTTATAGCAGTAACTTTCATTTTGTATGCCGATGGGAATCCTCTTAAAACTTTTGAAATAATTTCATCTTCACTTAAGGTTCCTCCACAACATTTAATACCCCCAAAAAATTCATTCTCTTTTCATAAAAGCAGAAATCCTTTGATCTTCTTCCATTTTCATATTTTCATACCTGACCTAGAAGCTTTCAAGTTTCGCAATTTTGACTATGCAATCTCCTTCATTCAGTGTTTCCAAATGATCCCAAATAGATTTAGCAGTTGATCTATTTGATAATCTCATGATTTGTTGATTTGTTAATGCGCTCAAAAGTGCTTCTCTTGCTTTGCAATCATTTTCCTCATCTTTAGCCAAGTTTGGTGGATTAGGCTGACTGGTTGTAGGAGTTGTATAGCCATTCTTTGTAACATCCTAGATGTCCTTTTCAATGCAATTCAAATGTGTCTCAATTCTGATCTTCCATATCCCATAGTTGGTTCCATCAAGTTTAGGACTTTCCTTCCTGAAATAGTTAGTAGACATTGGATCTACTCAAGCTGTTAAACTTCTACAAAAAAGAGAACTAAGCTCTGATACCAATTGTTAGATCTCGGAGACAACTGAGAGGGGGGGGGGGGTGAATCAGTTGTCAAATAAATTCAAACCAAAAACAACATAGCCAATTTAATGCTTAATACCAGTAAACCAGTCATTTATGCCGGTAGACAATTTTATCAGTTAATTGCAATACCGATAAGGATTAATGCATGAAATAGAAAGACAAAGTCATCCACAACACATAACACTAGTATTTGTATATGGAAACCCTGTAAGGAGAAAAACCACGATGGGAAACCTTACCCACAATCAGATGATAAAACTATAGATAGTAAGTGTATACAAATGGGGTCTACACATGCAGAAAGGCCAAGCACCTAGAGCTCACTGTTCAAACACAAAATGGGAGTCACACTGACTACAATTGGATGGTTAAATCCAATATGAATGTACTGCTCAAATTAGCATCTTTCTATACTAGATTCAGTACCGGTGTAGTTCTATTTGTCTTCACAAAAACCTCATTCAACCTTCAAATGATGTCTACATGTATAGCTCTGCTTAATCTCGCATATACCTTCACACAATTCTTTTTTGCATCCCATATTTGATCTTACAAATAAGATCTTACATTTATATCATAACCTAAGACCAATTTAAGTAGGTCGACTCTAAAGGATATTACAATAAAATCAATTTACAAATAAAACAATATCCGAAGCAATAATGATTCAACATGTTGGCTTGATGCATTTACAACAATAATCAAACATCTCCATAGCGTGTCGTGTTGATCTGGAAAAGATAAACCTGCCGGTGTATATCCTAGACCTATTTGCTGGTAACAACAAATATGCAAATACGAGGATGCCAATAAATAAATCTTCAATAAAAAGTGTCCAAATGATGTCTTCGACATAACCAGGTGTTTTCCATGCCATTCTAAGTGCCGGTGAACATTATATCCTACCAGTGTACCAGATACTGGTGACTATGCATAAGTCATTTGCTTGTCGGTGAATGTTGCTGTTTCTCCAAAGTGCCAGAGTTGATAAGTGTTAGTAGGTGTTGACATCAATGATAAAACCATAACAAAATACCAACAAAAAGGTCAACTCACCTCGTCGAGCAGTCGACTGACGAGTACAGATTGACGTAGGATCTCTATCCGCGTAGGTCGCTCAGGTCGGCATCAAGGCATGATGGCTTGTATGTGGGCTCCTCTCCAATGAATAGTACCAAAAAGTTAGAAAGTGACAAATGAAGGTGTCACTTTCATATTTACGTGTTATGCACGTTTTGACTTTATGTTTTTAAGTTAAAACCCTAATTTCTGTACTTTTTCTTCAATCTATCATATCTTGAGCTAGGAAGATCTGATTCTTGCACCGTTGGTGGCTTTGGAATCATGAGTTCACCCTCTCTCTCTGTGTTAGTTCTATAATGTCATTGGATGAGCAATCAAGCCTTGTGAACTTCCTTCATCAAAATCTTTATCACAATTTGTTGTGGAAAACATGATACTTTGTTTCACCTCACTAATAAGAAAGTCAAAATAGGGGGGGCATATAGCTAACTGTGAATTTTATCACCTTCCTTAGTAAGCATTAGGTGATTTTGTGGTCTAACATGTGGTTTTGTAGGGTGTGGTTCCTAACTATGTACTGTAGATACTACTCGGGGCTTCGTTCGACAACTTATAGATATATCCTTTTTTCAAATGATGTTTACTTTTTTGTACTTTATCTTGCATATGCACGTAGTGTCATATGACTGCTAAAATGGGGGCTAAATGTTGTGTCATAAACTGTACACCCTTGCTAGGGTGGTATAATTTCACACTTAGGTTAGCACCTGCCTTAGTGTGTCTTGTATCTTGCATTTCTAATTCCCTTTTAAGGATTTAATTAAATAATTTAATTAAATCTAAGGTCATGTCTCATCACTTCACATTATAAAGGTGGGCCCTTTACCCTAAGCATGCCCCTTTTCATTTTATTTCTCCAATAAATCATTTAATCATAAACCTTGATTATGTCTTATTTTGACCATTTAGGCTTGATTTCGCATATCAAAACATATTGAAATCAACTGTAACTTTGGGATGCACTCTAATATCATCATATCTAACGACCCCAAAAATTTGGCGAAAAGTTGTTTGGATCGTGGTGGGAATGCACATGGTCCGCAAATTTTTTCCCAAAATTTCAAGAGCACAATCCTATGATATAATAATGCTTAACCCCAAAATATCTGCAAGAAATTCAAATCCTAGGTCATCCTAAACATGAAATTAAGATATAGGGTTTCATACTTAAGAGCTCTCTTTCTTTGTTTGAAGGGGTTTTCTTCTAAAAATCTAAGAATAGGTTTTTGGAGTATTGGAGCATTTTTTGCTATGAAAGAGTACATCTTTGAAGTCTTCAACAAAATTCAACATTCATCCATCAAACATTCATCAAGTATCATTTTATCAATTGGGGGCTTTTAAAGATGTAGAAGAACAATAGGAGATCATCGACTGACAATTGGCTTGTACCTCTCCCTTGGGGTTGGGTATGGTTTCATGTTGTTTTCATGTCTTTGCATAAGATTCATTTTGATTCATATTCATGCTTTAGATCGCTTTGCATTGTGGATTTAGAGAATTTACTTTGTCAATTATAGGAAATTAGGGTTTACTCTTTAGGGTTGCTCTAGGTTGTTTACTTTCATTCTTAGGATCTTGCAGACACACAAGATTATTGCACACACATTTTCAGTACATTATCGGCTATTTGTGGAGGTGTAAATCACAAACATGAGGGTTTGAATAAGGAAAAACCCTATATAGCCACCCCAAACCTTCCCTTTTGAATTGCAAGTGCAGAAACAGGCATCCGGAGGCAGTTTCAGATCTGGAAAATGCATCAACACCATTTAGAAGTCTCACAAGTGTAGAAATCTATCAAGGATAGGGGCATGATGCTCTGGTCCTACCCAAGAATGTGGCATGGCCCCATGGTCCTGCCCTCTGTCAATAGGACTTGACAAAATGATGCTTTGGAAATCTGAGAATCCCTCTTGTTAGTTGCAGCTCCAAAATTGTAGAATCAGGACATCGACGTGGCACCCTAGTTCCTGACATTTCTGCTCAGATTTCAGACACAGGTGCACCTCTAATTTTACCTTCTAATTTTTAGTTTACAACAGTGTATCAGTTGTTCTTTGATATGCATTCTTAGATTAGGATTAGCTTGCTTACTTGCTTTCTAGGTTAGATTGCATTTTGCATCATTCCTCTCTCATTTACAACAAAGGAATAGAAAACCTAAGAGCTAATCCATGGATCTCTCTTTCTCATAAGAAGTAGCCAACGTGCATTACCTCCCTAGGATCTTTCGTATTCCATGAGTGTGTATGAGAGTGGGATTAGGGTTTTTGTACTTAGTCTCACTTTTTCCCCTACACAGCTGGTAACAGTAGTTAATGGAACAATCTCTATCCACTTTGTAAATAACCCAGTGGCTGTGATGATAAAATTATGTCCATTTGATGAGGAAGGATTAATTTTTCCCACTAGGTCGAGTCCCTATTAAAAAAATGGCCATGATGTGGTGAATGGTTGCAGCTCTTATGCTGGTGCATGTATGAGATTGTCATGAATTTGGCATTTTGGACATTTTCTGGCAAACTTATACAATTCCTTTTCCATGGTCGACCAATAATAACCCATCCTTAGAAGTTTCTTGGCAAGAGTAGGAGAACTCAAATGTGTGTCACAAATACCTTCATGAAGTTCATGCAAGGCAATTTCATATTTGTTACAATCCAAGCACCGAAGAAGAGTACCATTGAGACCTCTGTGGTAAAGTGTATCAGCGGTTAGGGTCTCCTAGGCTGCTTGACAAATAAAGTTGCATTTCTAGTTTCAGGATAGATCTAGTGGAAGGATATTGTATTTTAGGTAAGTGTAGATCTTTCCATAGAGGGGTGAGTCGGAATTGACTATATGGCATATGACTTGGTATTCATAATTATCGTAGGCAAGAGAAAACAATTTTTCCACCAGGAACTCATAACGATTTTGTTGGTCTGTTATTTACAGGAGTGAGGCAATGGTTGCCATGATGTCTACAACTTTGTTGTCCAACCTTGGAATCTCTTTGAATTTGATGTCCATAAAGTACTTTTTGAAATCATCCACCATGCATTTGTAGGGCATCAGTTTGTCGTCTTTTGTCTGATAATCATCATTAAATTAATTAATGATAAATTGTGAGTCTCCAAAGACTCTCAACTCTATGATCTTCCACTCTACAACCATTTTGATTCCTGTGACCAGACCTTCGTACTCAATAATATTATTTGTGCAAGGAAACATCAATCTGTAAGATTTAGGAATAGTGTGTCCTTCTGGAGTGATGAATAGAACATCGACTCTTGATCCATGTTGTGTGTACAATCCATCAAAGTACAAGACCCATTGTTTTATTGATATTGTGAGAATATCTGTATCTATAAATTCCACATGGATGGGATGCCTGTCTTGTAATTGTGCTTCTGCTAGCTAATTAGTGATAGCTTGACCTTTGATTTCTCTTCTGTCCATGTAGTAAATGTCAAACTCACTTAGAATCATGACCCATTTAGCTAACCTACCTATGAGAATGACTTTGCTAAGAAGATATTTTAATGGGTTAATGTTTGCTACTAGCTTGATTGTGTGAGCTAGCATGTAGTGGCAAAAGTTTTGAGAAGTGAACACCACTGCCAAACAAGCTTTTTTGATGAATTTGAAGTTGAGCTTGTACCCATTCAATGTCCTATTGATGTAGTATATTTCTCTTTCCTTGCCCGTTGAATCCTCTTGTGCTAACAATTCTCCTAGTGATACCTCTATAGCTGATATGTAAATAATAAGAGGTTTGCTAGTGTAATGTCACCAAAATGTAATGGTGGGTTAAAAATGTGTGAATTAGAGATCAAAAGGAAAACTACCATTTCCCTCCAAGGAGAGATGGGAGTTTCACTATGGATTTCTCTTCAAACACTTCTCATGCAATTACATTGGAAGAGGGGGGGGGGGGTGGAAATTCACCAGATTCAACCTCCAAAGAAGAAGATAGAATTTTGAATGAAATGGGAATGATAAGTTAATGTTAGTATTATGGATGAATTTGTCATGTTTTGCATTGGTTTTATCATTGATGTCAACACTTGTCTTCTTGGAGGTTTAGATTATATTCACCGGTATGGTTAGTGGCTTATGCACAGTCATTGGTATGTGTTCACCAATAGGTTATATGGTTCACCGACAACGATGATAACTTGTTATCATTTGGAGATCATTTAGTTATGTCAAAGACATGGATTGAAAGTTTGGATTTGGTGTTTTTCTTATTGGTCTAATTAGGTTGACAAATTTTCCTTTACCAGCAGATAGGTCTAGGTTATGGACCAGTACTCCAGATCAACATGACACATTATGGATATTGTTTATTGATTGGATATTGTATTGAGCCGACATGTTGTATTGCATCAAGACTTATTGGTAATTGATTTAAATATAATATCTTTAGTGAGCCGACCTATTCATTTGGTCTTAGATTTTGTATAAATGATTGTAAGATCTTATTGAAGATCGGGATATGGGATATGGTTATGCTATGAGTGTATTTGAATATTGAAGAGAAAAAATAAGCAGATCCTTGTGCAAATCACGCATACATTATTTGAAGGTTGAAGAAAGGTTATGAAGGTGTTTTGACACTCATATTCAAAGCTTAACCGGTACTAAATCCAACATTGGAGATGCTATTTTGAGAAGTACATTATCATTGGATTTAACCATCCAATTGTGTAGTCCGTGTGACTCCTATTTTATGATTGAGCAATGAGCTCTAGGTAGTTGGCCTTTCTGCATGTGCGGACCCCATTTGTATACATATACTATCTGCAGTGGTATTATCTGATTGTGGGTAAGGTTTCCCACCGTGGTTTTTCCCTTACTGTGTTTCCACATCAAAATCTCTATGTTATGTGTTGTGGATGTTGTTTCTCTTTATGTTTCATGCATTAAGTTATACCGATATTTCTATATCTATTAATCTATTTTACCAACACTTAAGTTTGGTTTATCGACATTAAGTTTAAGTTAGAATAATTTGCATTTGGTTTACAATTTATTGACAACCAGTTCACAATTGATTCACCCCCCCTCTCATTTGTCCTTCCCGGGACCTAACAATTAGTATCAAATAAAAGTCCTCTTTTTGCAAAAGCCTAACAACTTGAGGAGATCCTATGGCAATAAATATTTTTAGGAAGGACAGTCTGAAGCTTGATGGAACCAACTATGGCATATGGAAGATCAGAATGGAAACACATCTGAACTGCATTGGAAGAGATATATGGGATGTTACTAATAATGGCTATGTTGCTCCTATTCCAAATCAACCTCTTCCACCAACATTGGCTAAGGATATGGACAATGATTGAAAAGAAAGAGAAGCACTTTTGAGCACATTATCAGATCAACAAATCATGGGATTATCAAGACGATCTACTACTAAAGCTATTTGGGATAAAATGGAAACACTGAATGAAGGAGATACCACTATCAAAATTGCAAAATTAAAATGTTACCGTGTTAGGTATGAAAACTTGAAAATGGAAGAAGATGAAAGAATTTCCGCATTTATGGAAAGAGTTAATGAAATTATTTTAGTAATACAATGTTGTGGAGGATCCTTAAATGAAGATGAAATTGTGTCTAAAGTTTTAAGAGAATTGCCACCAGCTTACAAAATGAAAGTAACTACTATTAATGAAATGAGAACAATGCCTAATACTTCAGTTTCTAGAGATACTTTGGTTGGAAAACTTTCAGCATTTGAACTTGAGGAATTTGGTCCTATTGCTACTATAAAGACCTAGTTAGCTTTCAAAGCATCATTATCATCATCATCTGACAAAACTGATTGGAAAGCACTTTATGCAAAAGATCTTGAAGAACTTGAAGCACTATTTGCAAGGAAGATGCCTATAGGTCCAACATGAAGTAAGTATGAAGGTAAAGCACCTTTCAAATGTTTTAATTGCAACAAATTTGGTCATATGGCATCTAGATGTCTTGATAGACATGCAAGATTAAGAGAGGAAGCAAAAAGATCATATAAGCCTAACCCTGAATATCAGAGATATAGATTTAAGAAAAACATAGATAAGTCATGTTATTATGCAGATGAAGGTGTTATAGATGATTCAGATGAAGATCCAACAAATAACGGATGGGCTTTTGTTGCAATAAAGGAAGATCAACCGACACCTATTGTCAAACTGGTAGAGCAGGCACTAGCAACAAAAATTGAAGAAAAAGATGAATGGATTATAGATAGTGGATGCTCGCATCATATGACTGGTGATAAAAGCAAATACTTATTTTTTCAGGAAATTCATGGAGGTCTAGTAAGGTTTGGAGATGATAAAGCTTGTTTAATCAAAGGAAAAGGCACTATATCTTTGGATGGTAAGCACAATACTGACAATATTTATTATGTAGAAGGTTTAAAGCATAATCTTTTGAGTGTTGGTCAGTTAGTGGAGAAAGGATTTCAGTTACAATAGAAGAATGGGAAATGCAAAATCATAAACAGAACTGGATTGGAGATTACAATAGGTAATTTGACTAAAGGTAATATCTTTCATTTGAATACTAGTAATAAAACATGTTTGATTGCACACATTGATGAAAGTTGGTTATGGCATAAAAGACCGTGTCATGTGAATTTTGATTGCATTGTAAAGATCAGTTCAACTAAGGCAGTAAGGGATTTACCTAAGATTGTGAAACCTCATAATCCGATATGTAAGGAATGTCAAATGGAAAAGAAAGTTAGGACAACATTTAAGAGCATTATTGAGAAATCAAATAATATTCTTGATTTAATTCATATTAATTCATGTGGTCCAGCAAGAACAAGAATTCTACAAGGATATAGATACTTTATGCTAATAATTGATGATTATTCTAGGATATGTTGGGTTACTTTTCTCAAAGAGAAATCAAAAGCTTTTGGAAGATTCAATATATTCAAGGAAATGGTAGAGAATGAAATCGACAAGAAAATCAAATGTTTGAGATCAGATCAAGGAGGAGAATTTACACCAAGGTAACTTAATGCATTCTATGAAGTGAATGGAATCAAAAGACAACTATCAGCACCCCAGACACCCCAACAGAATGGAGTTGTGGAAAGGAAGAACATAACTATTCTAGATGTAGCAAGAACAATGTTAATGGAAGTAAATCTACCTCATGTGTACTAGAGAGAAGCGGTGAATACAATGGTTTATACTTTCAACAAAGTTCACATCAAAAGTGAAACCGGTAAGAACCCTTATGAACTATGGTTTGGTCATATTCCTACTCTTAATTACTTCAAAATATTTGGAAGCAAATGTTATATTAGAAGAGATGAGTATATTGGCAAGTTTGATCCTAGAAGTGATGAAGGAATATTTCTTGGTTATTCACCTAAAAGCAAGGCATATATGTTATAATAAAAGGTTACAAAAAATCATTGAGAGTACTGATGTGAAGATAGATGAACACTTTAGAGGGATTCAAGATCTATAGAACCAATAGTTGAAATGATTATAGATGAATTGACACAGATTGCACCGGTACAGAATGAAGACCCAGTCACACCGACATCATTAGAAAACTCAACATTGACTAAAGAACAACAACCTGTGAATGTAAATCAGAATAAACCGAGGTATGTAAGATTGAATCATTCAAAGAATCAGATAATTGGAAACATGAATCAAGGTGTTATGACTAGAGGAAGACTGGCAAATGAAGAGGTATGTTTAATTTCTCAATCTGAACCAACATCTATTATTGAAGCATGTAAGGATGAACATTGGATAAAAGCAATGGAAGATGAATTAGAACAAATTGAAAAGAACAACACTTGGACATTAGTTCCCCGGCCTAAAGACGAAAATGTAATTGGAACTAAATGGGTATATAGGAATAAACTTAACGAAGATGGAGAAGTAATCAAGAACAAAGCAAGATTAGTTTGTAAAGATTATTCACAAAAAGAAGGAATTGATTATAATGAAACCTTTGCACCGATAGCCAGAATTGAGGCAGTTAGACTATTTCCTGCATTTGCAGCTCATAAGAACTATAAAGTTTATCAAATGGATGTAAAATGCGCATTTTTGAATGGAGATCTCGAGGAGGAAAATTACATTGAACAACCTAATGGATTTTCTTTGACAGATAATAAGGATATGGTTTACAGGTTAAGGAAAGCTTTATATGGATTAAAGCAAGCTCCCAGAGCTTGGTATGCTAGATTGGATAAATATATTTTGAAGCTTGGTTACACAAAAGGTAATGCTGACAACAATTTGAATTACAAAGTTACCAATGATGATATTTTGGTTATTGAAGTCTTTGTAGATGATATCATTTTTGGAGGTGAAGATGGATTATGTAAGGACTTTGCTAACCAGATGCACAAAAAATTTAAAATGGCTATGATTGGAGAGATAAAACTCTTTTTAGGTTTGCATATTTCACAAACAGATAAAGGTATATTCATATGTCAAACAAAGTACTTAAAGGAACTTTTGAAGAAATTTGGTATGGAGAATTCCAAACCGGTAAGTACTCCTATGACTAGAACTGATAAATTGACATTGAAGGATGATTCAACTTCTATTAATCCAACAAGGTCAAATATATGATTGGAGGTTTACTGTATTTGACACAAACAAGATATGATATAATGAATGCAGTATGTATTGTATCTATATTTCAAAGCAAACCTAAAGAAAATCATGAATCAACAGTAAAAAAGATTTTCTGGTACCTACAAAGCACAACAAATCTTGGTTTATGGTATCCTAAAGATGAAAATTTTGATTTATGTGCATACATCGATGCAAATTGGGAAAGAGATGTAGATGATAGAAAGAGTACCACTGGTGGTGCATTCTTTCTTGGTAGCAGATTGATTTCATGGATCAGAAACAAACAAAGTTGTACATCACTATCAACAGCAGAATCAGAATATGTTGCAACAACAACTAATTATACTCAGGTATTATGGATCAAGCAAATGTTGAAGTATATAAAGGTAAAATGCAAAGAACCAATAATTATTTATTGTGACAATTCAGCAGCAATTGATATATCAAAGAATCCGGTATTTCACTCTAAGACAAAACATGTTTCTATTAAGTATAATTTTCTGAAAGAGAATGTTAAAGCAAATGAAGTGAAATTGGTTTATGTGAATACTAAAGAGAAAATTGCAGATATCTTTACAAAGTCTTTTCCTAAGGAAACATTTGAATATCTCAGAGAGTAGCTTGGGGCAATTTCCCCACCAGCAAAGACTTAGATGTTGAAGATTGGCATCAAACCGACAGGGACTAAACATAAAAATCTTTTTTCGGCTTTGATGGAGGAGAGCTACTTCTCAAGGAGAGTAGTTGGCATAATGTTAAGTTTTGAATTCTTAACTACTTTGGCATTTGATGTCAAAGGGGGAGATATATCTATGGAAAAAATTATTCATTAGGGGAGAGATTATTCATTGAGGAAGAGATATAATCTTTGGATATATGTATTTTTGGTTTTGGTTCTATAATAAACTTTGTGTTGATCTATCTTTGGGAGATCGATTGGTTTACTGGTTTTAGCATTCTGTTTTTCCCACTTAGATGTTTTTCCATCTAGTGTTGCTATCGATGCCAAAGGAGGAGATTGTTGGTATTATGGATGACTTTGTCATGTGTTGCATTGGTTTTGTCATTGATGTTAACACTTGTCTTCTTGGAGGTTTACATTATATTCACCGGTATGGTTAGTGGATTATGCAGTCACTGGTATGTGTTCATCAATAGGTTATATGGTTCATTGGCAGCGATGATAACTTGTTATCATCTAGGGATCATTTTGTTATGTCGAAGACATGAATTGGAAGTTTGGATTTGGTATTTTTCTTATTGGTCTAATCGGGTTGATAGATTTTCCTTTACTGACAGATAGGTCTAGGTTATGGATCGGTACTCTAGATCAGCACAACATGTTATGGAGATTGTTTATTGATTGGATATTGTATTGAGCCGACATGTTGTATCGCATCAAGACTTATTTGTAATTGATTTAAATGTAATATCTTTAGTGAGCCGACCTATTCATTTGGTCTTAGGTTTTGTATAAATGATTGTAAAATATTTTTGAAGATCGAGATATGGGATATGATTATGGTATGAGTGTATTCGAATATTGAAGAGTGAAAATAAGCAGATCCTTGTGCGAATCATGCAGACATTATTTGAAGGTTGAAGGAAGGTTATGAAGGTGTTTTGATACTCATATTCATAGCTTAACTGGTACTGAATCTAGCATTGGAGATGCTATTTTGAGCAGCACATTATCATTGGATTTAACCATCCAATTATGTAGTCAGTGTGACTCCTATTTTGTGATTGAGCAGTGAGCTCTAGGCAGTTAGCCTTTTTGCATGTGCAGACCCCATTTGTATACACATACTATCTGCAGTAGAATCATTTGATTGTGGTTAAGGTTTCCCACCATGGTTTTTTCCTTACTGGGTTTCTACGTCAAAATATCTGTGCTATGTGTTGTGGATGTTGTTTCTCTTTATGTTTCATGCATTAAGTTATACCAGTATTGCTATATATGTTAACCTATTTTACCGACACTTAAGTTTGGTTTACCAACATTAAGTTTAAGTTGGAATAATTTTCATTTGGTTTACAATTTATTGACAACCGGTTCACAACTGATTCACCCCCCCTCTCAGTTGTCCTTCTCGGGACCTAACAGCTAATCCCCTCTTCTTATTTGAAATAGAAAGGAATTGATTGAATTATGTATAGAGACTAAGTGAAAAAGTGACAAAGAACTGATTATAAGTTGAGATTGGAGTGTGGGATGAAGCTATGCACCTAGATTTGGCAGTAATATGTTGAGATGAAGCCACCCTGTGAATTTGAGAAAAAATTGTCTGGACCGCGGCGGGAATGTACACGGTCCTCCAAAAAATCCGCAAAATGAAAAGGGTTTTTTCGCCTCTGCAAATGGAGTCCAAATCCAAAAGTACAGCTGTGCACCTGCAACCTACACACAAAAAAGAGAGGATAATGGGTTGGGATTGAGGGTTTGGCTTCAGGTCAAACCCCAATTTTGGAATTAACCAAGTAATAAAAGAAAGTACTTGCAAGTAAATGTAACCAAAAAATTGTAATGTAAATCACCTCAAGGGAGGTTGTAGATAGAATGTAGGGAGATTTTCTTGTGTGGAATTGAATGTTGGAATGAATCTCCTCTTCAATGGTTGAATCTTTGACTTGAATGCAACACCTAGCCTTGAAGAGAGACTTGAGAATGCTCAAAGCTGGAAAGGAATGCTTGAATTCTTGAATGCTCTTGAATGCTTGATCTCATGTAAACTTCCCACTCATCCAATTTTTTCCAACCTATCCAAATGAGAGGGAAAATGCAACTTAAATACATGTCAATTAGAGTTAATGAAACTGATTTTCATCATAGGTCGACATCGAGGAAGTTTTCTTGCTCATTGCACAACCTACAATGAAAGCTCAAGAAAGGGTCCTACCCCAAAATAGGGCAGGGATAGGGGTACCACACCCCTATCCTGGGAGGAAAAGGGAAACACACCCCTATCCTAGGAGAGACAGGGGAACCATGCCCCTGTCCTGCCCCTTTCTCCAGGGCATAGTGCAGACAGGGTGGTGCAAAGGCCAAGGGAGAAGCACATTCTGAGGGTTGAGCAGTCTCTGGTCTCTCATTAGGATAGGGGATTCAATTTTGCATGCGTGAGGACCCTAATGCGGTCAAGAATTGCTAGGGTCACAATTTTATGATACTACATTTAGCCTCCACTTTAGCGAGAGTATGAGCGTACGCTAATACTATCGGTAAAGTACAATGAAACAAGATTGAAAAAGACTTCTACCATGTCAAGGAGCCAAGATGCACCAAGCCCCCAGTGGACTTAGGATCTTATGACTTTGATTGAAAAAGTAAAAGGGAAGATTGAGAAGGGGAGAACCATGACTACAAGTAGAAAATTTCCACTCACTATGAGTCATGAAAGCAAGGATACCAAAGATTACAAAGAAATATAAAGTTCACTAAGTAATTCTAAGTATCGAGAAGTAAAATGTGAGTATGTTGTAAAAATAACTCATGTATATCATGTATGTATATGTGCATATAATAATCGTCATTCCCCAAAGAAGGACACTACCTTAGAAGAAAGGGAAGAGAGGATGTCTTGTGAGTCAACATGAAAGAGACCGAGAAAATATCTCAATGATTTACATCATCCCCAAGTAGACATTAAGGGAACAATAGAAGAACATGGATACACATAGAAGAATGGTCACAAAAGAGAAAGAAAGGAGAGAGAGAAGATCTATAGTGCTAATATTGCTAATCTAGCATGACATCCACCTCTCAATCTTACTGATCAATATTTTGGGAAGGGGAGAAACACGCTAGAGGAGTGACATCGAGCACAACAGATGGAGCAATCACAAGATCCAAACAAGGACTATGCTGATGTTGTAAGTCACTTTGTTTGATTATAGGAACTAGGATTAGGGTTTGTGAAAATTCAGTTGATAAATGCTTGTCCACATCAACATATTCATACTCACTATCAGAAGCATTAAGAGTTGTATTGCCATCATGAATAAAATTTTCACCCATTTTTTCATAAAAGTTTAGAGAAAGAGGAGCAAGAACATGAATAGGAGTAAAACCATTACATGTTTTATGCAACTTTTGATTTGGAGATGTAGGTTGAACATCTTGCTTAGGAGAAAATGGAATCATGTCAACTGTTGGAGTATGAGGAGATTGAATATTTTGAGGGATAGCTTCACGAGCTCGAACACAGAATCTTTGTCGACGTTCTCTTGCACAACAATTTATTTGAGTCTTAGTGGAACGCTGAGGAGGATGAACACTTAAAAAAGTAGGAATGTTTCTCTTCTTGATAGTTGAAGGTTTAGGTTGAACACGAGGAGAAGCGGGCCTCTTCTCTCGATAAGAGGAAGAAGGTGATGAATAATGATGAATAGTAAGTACTCAACAGATACTGAGAGGGGGGGTGAATCAGTATAGACAAAAAATTCCTTAAACCACTTTGACTGCAAAGACTGCACTAACTAGTAAACAAGGTCACCAATCTAAAACAGGGCACTACCGGTAAAACACAGTGGGACTATGAAACACATAAAATGGTAACACTTAGATCTTCTCACAACCTAATCTCTCCTTTCCACTTAACCCATATGCATAAACAAGTAATACATCAGAAATATAAAGACCACTGGATCAACATGCATTACCACTTAACGGAAAACACTAATCATCACATGAAAAAGCATCACACATGACACACTGATTTTTTATGTGGAAACCCAATTGGGAAAAACCACGGTGGGGATGAATACCCACAAGTTGTTCTTTGAACTCTTCTAAAGTTTGCTCTGTTAGGAGCCTAGTCTGGTTAAGCACTTTACAATACATTCTGCTAGGAATCGATCCTGCTAGGGATCACCTAGTTAAGGGATGGCTAAATACTTGATTAAAGGTGAGAACCCTGCTAAAGGTTACCTCGCAAGAGGATTTGAAGAACTCAATGAATTTGAGTCACCCTATTAAAGGATTTACACAAAGCCTGTTAAAGCTACCCGGTTAAGGGATTTTCCAACTATTGAAATGGTTAGAAGTCAATAGGTAATACATTGATCTGCTAACAACACTCAATGCCAAGACAGAACCATTTTAGTATCTCTTCACTTGGATACACACACAACATTTTCCAACAACTTCACAATGCAAATCATCATCGACCTTATAGGAAATAGATAGGTCGATAGCATAAACCCTAAACCCTAATCATTTAGGTTATCAATACAATCAGTCTAATCCTGACCGTTCAAACACATTGCATTGAATAAAACAGTCTTGAAAAGATCTCAAAACTTTCTCCATCGTTCGTTCTTTGCCACTTCAGGAAGTTGATAATGTTAGGTCCTAGAGACAACTGAGAGGGGGGGGGGGTGAATCAGTTGTCAAACAATTTTAAACCAAAAACAACTTAACCAATTTACTGCTTAATACTGGTAAACTAGTCTTATATGCCGGTAGACAGTTTTAACAGTTAATTGCAATACCGGTAAGGATTAATGCATGAAACAAAAAGATAAAGTCATCCACAACACATAACACCAATATTTGTACAGGAAAAACCATGGTGGGAAACCTTACCCACAATCAGATGATACTACTGCAGATAGTAAGTGTACATAAATGGGGTTTGCACATGTAGAAAGGCCAAGCGCCTAGAGCTCACTGCTCAATCACAAATGCGAGTCACACTGACTACAATTGGATGGTTAAATCCAATAAGAATGTACTACTCAAAATAGCATCTTCATATGTTGGATTCGATACCGGTGTAGTTCTGATATGCTTTCACAAAAACCTAGCTTCACCTTCAAATGATGTTTGTGTGTATAGCTCTTCTTAATCTCGCATATACCTTCTTACAATTCCTTTTCACATTCCATATCCGATCTTACAAATAAGATCTTACCTTTATACCATAAGCTAAGACCAATTTTAGTAGGTCAGCTCTACAAGATATTACAATAAAAACATTTTACAAACAATACAATATCCGATGCAATAACTGATTCAACATTTTAGCTTAATGCATTTACAACAATAATTAATCATCTCCATAGCGTGTCGTGCTGATCTGGAAAAGATAAACCTGCCGATGCATAACCTGGACCTATTTGTCGGTAACAACAAATACGCAAATATGAATATACCAATAACCAATTCTCCAAGACAAGATGTCCAAATGATGTCTTCGACATTACCAAGTGTTTTTCATGCCATTCCAAGTGCCGGTGATCATTATATCCCGCTGGTGTACCATATACTGGTGACTGTGCAAAAGTCACTTGCTTGCCGGTGAATGTTTGCTGGATCTCCAAAGTGCTGGAGTTTTAGTAGGTGTTGACATCAATGACAAAACCATACCAAAATACCAACAATCTCCCCCTTTGGCATTGATGGCAACACAAGATGGAAAAACCATCAAAGTGCCAAAATAGAAATGCCAAATACCAAAGACCAAAGTACCAACAATTACTAGAGTATAAGTAAACTCTCCCAAAGTGACAATCTCTCCCCTTGAGAGTAACATGTTTTTCATACCAATCTCTCCCCAAAAGATAATGTGTTTTTCTATAGATATCACTCCCCCTTTGATATCAAATGCCAAAGTTACAACAAAACCAAGTTCATATACAAAATACCAACCAATTTAATATACCAACTACTCCCCCCGAGAAGTGGCTTCCTCATCAAAGCCGAAAATAAAAAGATTTCTCTGTTAATTTTGCTGGTTGATGATAATCATCAACTATCTAAGTCTCTATCGGTGGGGGTATGACTCCAAGATGATCTTTGAGATATTCAAAAGTCTCCTTAGGCAAAGGTTTAGCGAAAATATCTACAATCTGCTCTTTAGTATTCACATAAACCAGATTTATCTCGTTTGCTTCAACATGTTCCCTTAGAAAATTCAGTTTGATAGAAACATGTTTGGTTTTAGAATGTAATACCGGATTCTTAGATATATCAATTGTTGCAGTGTTATCACAATAGATAGTAATAGGTTCCTTGCATTTTACCTTTATGTCCTTCAACATTTGCTTAAGCCATAATACCTATGTACAATTAGTTGTTGTTGCAACATATTCTGATTTTGCTGTTGATAAAGATGTACAACTTTGTTTCTTACTCAACCAAGAAATCAATTTGTTTCCAAGAAAAAATGCTCCATTGGTGGTGCTTTTTCTATCATCCAAATATCTTGCCCAATTTGCATCTGTATATGCATATAATTCAAAGTTTTCATCTCTAGGATACCATAATCCAAGATCTGAAGTGCCTTGTAAGTACCAGAAAATCCTTTTTACTGTTGATTCATGATTTTCTCTAGGATTACTTTGAAATCTTTAAACAATACATACTGCATTCATAATATCAGGTCTAGTTTGTGTTAAATACAGTAAACCTCCTATCATAGATTTGTACCTAGTCAGATTAACAGGTGTAGATTCATCCCTTAGAGATAATTTGTCATTTGTAGTCATAGGTGCGCTTACCGATTTAGAGTTTTCCATCCCAAATTTCTTTAGTAACTCTTTTGAGTACTTGGATTGACTCAAGAATATACCTTTATCAGCCTGTGAAATCTGTAATCCTAAAAAGAATTTTATTTCTCCAATCATAGACATTTCAAATTCTTGCTGCATTTTAATAGAGAATTCTTTACATAATCCATCTTCTCCTCCAAAGATTATATCATCAACAAAAACTTCTATAACCAAGATGTCATCATTAGTCACTTTATAGTATAAGTTGCTGTCAACATTACCTTTAGAAAAACCAATCTTCAAAAGATACTTATCCAATCTTGCATACCAAGCTCTTGGAGCTTGTTTCAAACCATACAATGCTTTCCTTAACCTGCAAACCATATCTTTGTTGTTTGTCAAAGAAAATCCATCAGGCTGTTCAATGTAAACTTCTTCTTCAAGATCTCCATTCAGAAATGCACATTTAATATCCAATTGATATACTTTGTAGTTCTTGTGTGTTGCAAAAGCTAAAAATAATCTAACAGCCTCAATTCTAGCTACGGGTGCAAAGGTTTCATTATAATCAATTCCTTCTTTCTGAGAATATCCCTTACATGCTATTCTTGCTTTATTTCTAATTACCTTGCCATCTTCATTAAGTTTGTTTCTAAATACCTATTTGGTTCCAATCACATTTTTATCTTTAGGCCAGGGAACTAATGTCCAAGTGTTATTTTTCTCAATTTGCTCTAATTCTTCCTCCATATCTTTAATCCAGTATTCATCTTTACATGCCTCATTAATAGATGATGGTTCAATTTGTGAAATAAGACATGCCTCTTCATTTTCCAATCTTCCTCTTGTCATAACTCCTTTATCCTTGCTTCCTATTATCTGATCTTCAGAATGATTCAGTCTTATATACCAGGGTGTCTTTGTTTGTTGCTGTTTCTCAGTTACAGTGAAATTTTTAGATGATACCGGGGTAACTGGATCTTCATTCTGTACCGGTGGATTTAGTGTAGGTTCATTTGTCAAAATTTGTGTTGCCGGTTCAGACTCTATATACCTTGAAGTTCCTTTGAATTGTTCATCAATCTTTACATTTGTACTTTCAACAATTTTCTGTAATCTTTTGTTTAAACATCTATATGCCTTGCTCTTAGATGAATAACCAAGAAAAATTCCTTCATCACTTCTAGGATCAAATTTACCAATATACTCATCTCTTCTGATATAGTATTTGCTTCCAAATATTCTGAAATATTTAAGAGTAGGAGTAATACCAAACCATAGTTCATGGGGGGTCTTACCGGTTTCACCTTTGATGTGAACTTTGTTGAATGTATAGACCGCTGTACTGATTGCTTCTCTCTAATATACATGTGGTAGGTTTTCTTCTGATAACATACTTCTGGTTGCATCCAAGATAGTTCTGTTTTTCCTTTCTACAACTCCATTCAGCCATGGTGTCCGAGGTGCTGATAGCTGTCTTGTGATTCCATTTGCTTCACAGAATGTATTAAATTCCTTATATGTAAATTCTCCTCCTTGATTTGATCTTAGACATTTGATTTTCTTACCAGTTTCATTTTCTACCATTGCTTTGAACATTTTGAACTTTCCAAGTGCTTCTAATTTTTCTTTGAGAAAAGTAACCCAACACATTCTAGAATAGTCATCAATGATTAGCATGAAACACCTATCACCTTGTAAACTTTTAGTTCTAGTTTTACCACATAAGTTAGCATGAATTAAGTCAAGAGCATTATTAGATTTTTTTGGAATACTTTTGAAAGTAGCTCTAACTTGTTTTCCAAATTGACATTCCTTACATACTGTATTGTGAGGTTTGACAATTTTAGGTAAATCTCTAACCGCTTTAGTTGTACTGATTTTTAGCATGCAATCAAAGTTTACATGACAGAGTCTCTTATGCCATAGACAACTTTCATCAATATGTGAAATCAAGCATGTCTTTTCACTGTTATTCAAATGAAAGATGTTACCTCTAGTCTGATTACCGGTTGCAATTTCTAAACTGGTTCTATTCATGATATTGCATTTTCCATTTTTGAATTGTAACTGAAATCTTTTCTCAACTAATTGACCAACACTCAAAAGATTATGCTTTAAACCTTCAACATAGTAGACATTGTTAGTATTATTCTTACCATCAAGAGATATTGTACCCTTACCTTTGATCGAACAAGCTTTATCATCTCCAAATCTTACTAAGCCTCCATTGTATTCTTGAAAGTTCAAGAATTTGTCTTTATCTCCTGTCATATGATGTGAGCATCATGAATCAATGATCCACTCATCCTTAGCTTCAACTTTAGCTGCGAAGGCCTATTCTACTGGTTGAGCAGTAGGTGTCGATTGATCTTCTATTATAGCAACAAAAACCCATCCATTGTTTGTCGGATCCTCATCAGAATCATTAGTCACTCCTTCATCAGCAATGTAACAAGATTTGTCTTTATTCTTCTTAAATCTATATCTTTTATATTCAAGGTTAGGCTTGTATTGGCTTCTTGATTCTTCTCTTAGTCTAGCATGTCTATCAGGGCATCTTGAAGCCATATGATCAATCTTATTGTAGTTAAAACATTTAAAGGGTGCTTTACCTTCATACTTACTTCGAACTGGACCTTTAGGCATTTTCCTTGCAAATAGTGCTTCAAGTTCTTCATTTTCTTTCTTGCTTTCTTCAAGTTCTCTTGCATAAAAGAATTTCCAATCAGATTTGTCAAATGATGATGCAGATGATGTTGATGCTTTAAAAGCCAAATCTATCTTTATAGTAGGAACAGGACCAAATTCTTCAATTTCAATAGCTAAAAGTTTTCCAATCAATTTATCCCTAGTTATTGATGTATTAGACATTGTTCTTAACTCATTTATAACAGTGATATGCCGGTGGCAATCCCCTCAAAAATTTTGAAATAATTTCATCCTCACTTAAGATTCCTCCACAACATTTAATACCCAAAAAAATCTCATTTACTCTTTCCATAAAAGCAGAAATCCGTTCATCTTCTTCCATTTTCAGATGTTCATACCTGACCCGGAAGCTTTCAAGTTTTGCAATCTTAACTGTGGAATCTCCTTCATTCAGTGTTTCCAAATGATCCCAAATAGCTTTAGCAGTAGACCTATCTGATAATCCCATGATTTGCTGATCTGATAATGCGCTCAAAAGTGCTTCTCTTGCTTTACAATCATTTTCTTCATCTTTTCCCAAGGTAGGTGGATTAGGCTAACTAGGAGTAGGACCAGTATAACCATTTTGTGTAACATCCCTTATATCCTTTCCAATGCAATTTAGATGTGTCTCCATTCTGATCTTCCATATGCCATAGTTGGTTCCATTAAGTTTAGGACTGTCCTTCTTGAAATAGTTAGTAGACATTGGATCTCCTCAAGCTGTTAAACTTCTGCAAAAGAGGACTAAGCTCTTATACCAATTGTTAGGTCTCAGAGATAACTGAGTGGGGTGGGGGGGTGAATCAGTTGTCAAACAATTTTAAACCAAAAACAACTTAACCAATTTACTGCTTAATACCGGTAAACTAGTCTTATATGTCGGTAGATAGTTTTAACAGTTAATTGCAATACCGGTAAGGATTAATGCATGAAACAAAAAGATAAAGTCATCCACAACACATTACACCAATATTTGTATGTGGAAACCCTGTAAGGGGAAAAACCACAGCGGGAAACCTTACCCACAATAAGATGATACTATTGCAGATAGTAAGTGTACATAAATGGGGTTTGCACATGCAGAAAGGCCAAGCGCCTAGAGCTCACCGTTCAATCACAAATGGGAGTCACACTGACTACAATTGGATAGTTAAATCCAATAAGAATGTACTGCTCAAAATAGCATCTTCATATGCTGGATTCAGTACCAGTGTAGTTTTGATATGCTTTCACAAAAACCTAGCTTCACCTTCAAATGATGTTTGCATGTATAGCTCTGCTTAATCTCGCATATACCTTCTTACAATTCCTTTTCACATTCCATATCCGATCTTACAAATAAGATCTTACATTTATACCATAACCTAAGACCAATTTTATTAGGTCGACTCTACAAGATATTATAATAAAACATTTTACAAACAATACAATATCCGATGCAATAACCGATTCAACATGTCAGCTTAATGCATTTACAACAATAATTAATCATCTCCATAGCGTGTCATGCTGATCTGGAAAAGATAAACCTGCTGGTGCATAACCTGGACCTATTTGTCGGTAACAACAAATATGCAAATACGAATATACCAATAACTAATTCTTCAAGACAAGATATCCAAATGATATCTTCAACATTACCAAGTCTTTTCCATGCCATTCGAAGTGTCGGTGATCATTATATCCTGCCGGTGTACCATATACCGGTGACTGTGCAAAAGTCACTTGCTTGCCGGCGAATGTTTGCTAGATCTCCAAAGTGCTAGAGTTTTAGTAGGTGTTGACATCAATGACAAAACCATACCAAAATACCAACAGATAACCCACCATGTGCTCTCCACCGTTTACTGAGACTTCACACATTCCCAAGGTAGATAGGATCAATCTTCTTCATGCAAGATCCTCAAGAATATCCTTCACACGCACAAGGCTGTCGTGGAAACATGATTTGATCTTCATTTCAATGCTAACCCATCACAGGATGTCGTCGGTCGAATCACACAGACTTGGAATGCATTAACCAGAAACCTTGATACAAACTTTCCTTATATATGTTCACATACCGGTTCACTTTCTGCATATACCGGTTCATTCCATCATACCGGTTCACACTTCATCATACCACTCCACTTTCTAGGTTGGTTACTTCAATATACTAGTTCATACTTTGACATATTGACATCAATGACAACATACAATATCATCATGTCATCACACTTTTGCACATATTCCAACAATATCCCCCTTTGGCATTGATGGCAATATACAAATATATCTCTCCGCTTCACATCTTCTTCCCAATACTACATATATCTTCTCTGCTTCACATCTTCTCCCCCTTTGACAACAATTCCAAAGTGGAGGCACATATATCCATGTTCCACTATGCTGCTCCCCTTGAGGAGTAGCATCCTTCAACACATCAATCCTGAAAATATTTGACAATACAATACCTGACTGATGTGGAGCACATACCTTTAGTTCACCTCTTGAAGGGGAAACACCCCTAATTCACCTCTTAAATAGGTAAATGTAGCCTTCGGTAGAGGCTTGGTGAATATGTCTGCTAACTGCTCCTTATTGGAAACGTGTTCGAATATAACTTCTTTGTTCTGAACATTCTCCCTCAAGAAATGATACTTGAGCTTGAAGTGCTTGGTTCTAGCATGCAAAACTGGATTCTTGGAAATATTAATTTCACTTGTGTTGTCACAAAAGATTCTCACCAGTTCAAACACAAGGACTTTGAAACCACTTAATACATGCTTCATCCAAATTGTCTGAGTGCAGTTCATAAATGTTGCTACATATTCTACTTATATTGCAGACTGCGAGATTCAACTCTGCTTCTTACTCATCCATGAGACTAGTCTACCACCAAGAAAGAATGCACCACTGATTGTGTTTTTCCGATCGTCCACATTACCAGACCAATTGGCATCTGTAAACACTTTGAGGTTGAAATCATTACTGTATGGATACCATAATCCATAGTCTACAGTTCCCTTCAGATATCTAAGAATCCGCTTGACTGTTACCAAGTGGGATTCTCTCAAACTTTTCTAGAAATGTGCAGCAATGCCCACTACATGTGCAATGTCCAGTCTACTGTGTACTACATAGTGCAACTTACCAATCACTGATTGATATTCCTTCTCATTCACCAATGCTGAGTCATCTTCTTTTGACAATTTACAACCGGTCACCATCGGTGTACCAACCGGTTTGGTGTCTTCCATGCCAAAGGTCTTCAACACCTCTTTGATATACTTGGACTGAGTGATAAAGATACCATCTTTCATTTGTTGAATCTATAGTCCAATGAATAACTTAATCTCTCCGATTAGTGACATCTCAAATTCCTTCTTCATCTCATCTACAAAATCATGACTCATCTTGTCATCTCCACCAAAAATTATTTCATCAACAAATACTTCACAGATCAGAATCTGATCTCCTTCTGACTTTAGATAGATATTGCTATCTTCACTTGTTCTTTCAAATCCAAACTTCACAAGATGGGAGTGTAAATGTTCATACCATGCTCTAGGTGCCTGCTTCAATCCATACAAGGCTTTATGTAGTGTACACACCATGTCATTGTCTTCTGATAGGGCAAACCCATCTGGTTGCTCTATATACACCTCCTCTTTAAGTATTCCATTCAGAAATGCTGATTTTACATCCATCTGATACACTTTGAATCCCTTGAATGCTGCATATGCAAGAAGCATTCAAACTCCTTCCAATCTAGTTATTGGAGCAAAGGTTTCTCCATAGTCTTCTCCTTCTTCTTGAGCATATCCCTTACACACCAGTCTGGCTTTGTTTCTTACCACTGTGCCATCTTCATTCAGCTTGTTTCTGAAAACCCATTTGGTGCCAATAGCATTTTTATGCTCAGGTCTGGGTACCAAAGACCATGTACCATTCTTTTCTATCTGGTCAAGTTCCTCTTCCATAGCCTTGATCTAGTCTCCATCTTTATGTGCCTCTTTAAATGTTTTAGGTTCAAATTCAGAGATCATGCAAGAGTTTTCTCTGACCTTTCTTCTTGTAAGAATTCCAGCATCCTTATCTCCCATGATCTGCTTTGGATCATGATTTAACTTTACATACCTAGGAATGATCTTACTTGCTTCCTCTTGCTTTTCCTCTTCATCCTCATCTTCATCAGCATTAGCATCTACCAGTGTAGGAGCACTGTTACTGGTACTAGGCTATTTTGCAACCAGTTCCCAGAAGGTTACAACCGGTTCCTACCACTTGCTCACTGCCAATTTCCTCAGGTTTCTCAGAGGTTTCATCAACTCTAACATTGATACTTTTGACAATGCTCTGAGTCCTATTGTTAAAACACTTGAGATCTTTGCTCTTGGTGGAATATCCTAGGAATATTCCCTCATCACATTTTGCATCAAACTTGCCCTGGTTTTCACTCCTCTTGATATAACACTTGCTACCAAACACTCTAAAGTGGCTTACTACATGAGTCTTACCGGTCCAATTCTCATAAGGTGTTTTATCCTCACCTTTCTTGATGAGTACCCGATTCATAGTGTAGACTGCAGTGCTCACTGCTTCTCTCCAAAAAGTGTGAGCAACCTTTCCTTGAATTAGAATTGTTCTGGCTACTTCAACTATAGTTTGGTTGTTCCTTTCTGCTAGGCCATTCTATTGTGGAGTCCGAGGGGTAGACAATTGCCTCTTGATGCAATTTTCTTCACAGTACTTATTGAATTCTCTAGAGGTGAACTCACCTCCTTGACCGGTTCTAAGGCATTTGATCCTCTTGCCACTTTCCTTTTCAACCAGTGCTCTGAAGGCTTTGAAATTTCCAAAAGCTTCAAACTTGTCTTTGAAGAATGTGACCCACATCATTCTTAAGAAATTATTAGTAAGAATCATAAAGTACCTATCTCCTTGAACACGCCTAGTTTTCATAGGACAACACAAATCAGTATGCACAAGATCAAGTAAATTTTCTGCTATGAAAGATTTACCTTTGAAGGTTGAGGAA
The DNA here is from genome assembly GCF_030272615.1 of Cryptomeria japonica. NCBI lineage: Eukaryota > Viridiplantae > Streptophyta > Pinopsida > Cupressales > Cupressaceae > Cryptomeria > Cryptomeria japonica. The sequence continues at coordinate 435,993,810 of NC_081407.1, read as the reverse complement.
GACGTTTTCCCCAGTTGACATTCTCTGCACAAAGGAATCTCTGGTTTATTTAGTATAGACAATACTCTAACTGCCTTGATCTTACTGGCCTTCACAATATTATCAAAATTTACATGACAAAGTCTCCTATGCCATATCCAACTATCATCAAACTTAGCCATTAGACATTGACTGATATTTGCATTTAACTGAAATAAGTTACCTTTAGTCTGCATACCGGTGGCCATCAGTTCACCACTCTTTCCTTTTATTTTGCACACTCTATCTTTGAATTTTGGAGTGAGTCCATTATCATTCAGCTAAGCAACACTCAAAAGGTTATGCCTGAGACCTTCTACCCAATACATATTATCAGCACTGTTTTTTCCATTTAGAGAGATGGACCCTTTTCCTTTTACCGTACAAGGTGCATCATTACCAAATCTGACTACACCTCCATTATACTCTTCCAAAGACAAACTTTCTCTGGTCACTAGTCATGTGGTGAGAACAACCATTGTCAATAATCCATTCATTAGAATTATCAAAGCGAGAGACAAGAGCCTTCTTGTCTGACACATCTTCCTTGACAACTACAAATACTATGTCTTCACTTTCTTCATCTTCTGATTCATCATTAGTGACACCTTCATCAACTGCAACAAGATAGTTTCTCCTATTTCCTCCTTTGAACTTTTTGAACCTCTCCAGTTTGTCCTTATTATCACCATTAGGACAGTTTATAGCAATGTGTCCAATCTTATTGCAATAAAATCAATTCAAAGGGAGCTTACCTCTGTATTTACCAGTTGCCTTAGGAAGTCTCTTGGCCAGAAGAGCTTCAAATTCCATCAAAATCTCCTCATCATCCATATCTCTGCTTTGTCTAGGTTCACAACTACTACTAACTTCTTTACCCTTTCTAGATAGTGCAGTAGATGCTTTAAAAGATGAATCAACCTTTTAAACGCTACCATCATAACTGTTTAGCTCATAAGCAGTCAACTTAGCAATGATAGAATCAAGGGACACCTTTGTCTTGTCAATAGATCTCAACTCTTGAATAGCAGCAACCCTTATTGCATAGACTGGTAATAAGGTTCTCAAAACTTTTCTAACAATGGTGGAATCATCCATTGTACCTCCTGCACTCTTGATATCTCCAATAACAGTTTTAATCCTTATCCCATATTGTTGAATGGTCTCTCCTTCAACCATCCACATATCTTCAAACTTTCCTCTAAGGCTTTCTTCCTTAGCCCGCTTCACATGCTCATCACCACCATAGATAGACTTCAGAGTATCCCATACATCTTTGGGATTGTCTTTTTCTTGAACATCAATAAACTCAACATCGGATAGGCTACTCATAAGAGCTTCCATGACTTGTCCATTCTCCCGAATTTCTCCTCTTTGATCATCGATGAGAGTACCAGTAGGGACAACATAAGTGTTCTCAACATAGCTCCAGTGTTGAGCACCCATGCTTTTAATGTATATCTTCATTCTATCCTTCCATATCTTAAAGTTATCTCTGTTAAACTTAGGACCTTCCCTCTTCATCATTAGAATAGGATCTTTTCCTCAAGCGGTTAAGCTTACAACATAGAGGACCTGGAGGACGCTCTGATACCAATTGATGAATAATGATGAATAGTAAGTACTCAACAGATACTGAGAGGAGGAGGTGAATCAATATAGACAAAAACTTCCTTAAACCACTTTGACTGCAAAGACTGCACTAACTGGTAAACAGGATCACCGATCTAAAACAGGGCACTACCGGTAAAACACAGTGAGACTGTGAAACACATAAACCGGTAACACTTAGATCTTCTCACAACCTAATCTCTCCTTTCCACTTCACCCATATGCATAAACAAGTAATACATCTGAAATATAAAGACCACTGGATCAACATGCATTACCACTTAACGGAAAACACTAATCATCACACATGACACACTAATTTTTCACGTGGAAACCCAACTGGGAAAAACCACAGTGGGGATGAATACCCACAAGTTGTTCTTTGAACTCTTCTAAAGTCCACTCTATTAGGAGCCTAGTCCAGTTAAGGACTTGACAATAGGTTCTGTTAGGAACTAATCCTGCTAGGGATCACCTGGTTAAAGGTTAGAACCCCGCTAAAGGTTACCTCGCAAGAGGATTTGAAGAGCTCAATGAATTTGAGTCACCCTGTTAAAGGATTTATAGAAAGCATGTTAAAGCTACCCGGTTGAGGGATTTTCCAACTGCTGAAATGGTTAGAAGACAATAAGTAATACACTGATCTAATAACAACACTCAATGACAAGACAGATCCATTTTATTTCCTTTACTTATGCAATCACACTCTACAGGTATCAACACACTTCTCCAGTCTGGCAAGAATCAAGTATCTCTTCACTTGGATACACACACAACATTTGCCAACAACTTCATAATGCAAATCATCATCAACCTTATAGGAAACAGATAGGTTGGTAGCATAAACCCTAAACCCTAATCATTTAGGTTATCAATATAGTCGGTCCAATCCTGACCATTCAAACATATTGCATTGAATAAAACAGTCTTGAACAAATCTCAAGATGTTCTCCATCATTTGTTCTTTGCTACTTCAGGAAGTTGATAACCCATCATGTGCTCTCTACTATTTACTGAGACTTCACACATTCCTGAGGTAGATAGGATCAATCTTCTTTATGCAAGATCCTCAAGAAAATCCTTCACGCGCACAAGGCTGATGTGGCAACATGATTTGATCTTCATTTCAATGCTAACCCATCACAGGATGTCATCGGTTGAATCACATAAACTTGGAATGCATCAACCAGAAACCCCGATACAAACTTTCCATCTACCGGTTCACATACTGGTTCACTTTCTGCATATACCGGTTCATTCCATCAGACTGGTTCGCACTTCATCATATCACTCCACTTGCCAGGTTGGTTATTTCAATATAATGGTTCATACTTCGACATATTGACATCAATGACAACATACAATATCATCATGTCATCACACTTCTGCACATATGCCAATAGGAGGTGCAACTACGCTATACAAAGGAGGAATATTAGGTGTAGGAAGGAGACCAGGTCCATCATGAGGAGGAGGTATAGGTCTAACCTTAGGAGGAATATTGTTGTTCTGCTTAGGAGAAGGTATAGTCACATCTATAGGAATAGGTTGACAATATTCCTTAGGAGGGAGATTAGTTATATCCATGAGGGGAAGAACCTTATCTTGAAGAATAATAGGAATGTCAAAGTGTTGGGGATCTAGGTTGACTTAAGGATAAGATCATATCTTTCTTCCATTTTTGATAAGATTGAAAAATAGCATTGCTCCTTGATGGAAGAGATTGAAATTGTTTAGGCCAAAAGAAATCAATAGGAACACTGGGGCTTCTTTCAGATGGACAAAATAAGCTATGGTTCATGGTTATGATTTTTCCATTGTGAGGAAATTTCAGACACTTGTGGATTAAAGAAGCAATACCCTTCATGGAAGATAGCGAAGGATAACCCAACTTCACATAGAATTGCTCAGAAGAGGGTATGATAACAAAGTCAACATCCATGGATTTAGTATGAACTTCAATAGGAAGGGTGATAGAGCCAATCGTAGGACAAGAGAATCCATCAAATAAATTTACAACCACATTAGAAGCATCATATATTGGTTTATGCAATTGTAAAGTGAAAAGATACTCCTCAGTGATGACATTAACCATGCAAGAGGGATCAATAAGGGCACCATGACAAGGGATATCCTTAACCTTTGCAACAATGTATAAAGGGCCATGTGGTGCTATAATGGTCTCACTAGGGTCAAATTTAATACAAGGATACTTAAGAATATGCTTGAAATTCTCTCTTGATGACAAAATCATAGTAATTAATCATAGCATGTACCAACCCATTATTAGGCAAGGAGATGTTAATCTTGATTACTTTTGGTCTAGATAATTTGAAACTCTTAAGCCTCGAAGTGATGCTATTTTTCAATCTTATCAAAGGTGGGAAGAATGAGATGATCCTATCCTTGAGAAAGCCTAGAGATCCTAATCCCATTCCTCTTCTTCATAATAGACCTATTCCTCCTCCTCGTGATGGACCTAGTCTTCTTGCTACACCTATTCCTCCTTTATATCTTGTGGTTCCACCTCCTACATCTTACAAAGGAAAGCACCCAACATCTCCCATATTTACACCTAAAATACCTGCTCCTTTGCATCCTTCATTAAAGGAAGAGAAGAAGCCAATGCTTGTTGATCCCAAAGCTTCACAACCTTCAAAAATAACTAAAAGAAACCATTGTGTGAGAGAACACTGATGAAGATGTCGTGCTAAAGCTTGTGAACTAGCTTCTCAACCTATTTCCTCCTTAAAGACTCCAAATTTTGAAATGATCCCATTTGTCTAGCCTTTTCCTAACCCTAGGGAGAAAGTTCAACCTAAATATCCAAGACATAAAATGCTTAAGAAAAATGATGGTTTATGTTCTATCTAATTAAAGATCTAATTTTTATTAATCTTGATGAAGAGTGATGAAAATGATTTTCATGATGTTGATTCAAGTAATGAATATGAATATGTTGATGTTGATAATGATTTATCTAAACAATTTTCAGAAGCATTAATCCTATCTCCTAATAATAGACAAAGTGATTCATCATTAGAGAATGGTCCTCGTTTGGAACTTATGATAGTTCCATCTATTGTTCTTGACTTTGGTCCTCTTTCATATTATCCATCTTCCCAAAAAAATGTTTAGCAAGATGGGGAGGTGGATGACTTGCTAGATTAGATTCATTCATGTCATAGATCCTCTCTATCTCTCTCTTGCTTGTTTGTAACCTTCTTCTATTTGTTTCACAATTCTTCTATTTGTTGTCCCTAGTGTTGTCTACTTGAAGATGATGCAAAGTGTTGACATCTCTTTTGGTCTCTCCCATGTTTAATCAAATGACACATGTTTTCTTCTTCTGATGTAGGAGCATCCCTGGTTCATAGCAATCTTGCATCAACCAAAAATATTTCTTTTCTATTTTTGCTTTTTCTTTGCAGTTTTAACATTTTTTTATGTGTTTCCTGGATTTGGCTCATCGAAACCTATGGAGTTGGATTTTTCTTGAAGACTTGATCATCTTTCTTATTCCCAAACTACAGAGCATTTGGATCATTTTCTAGCAAGTTATCACTACCAATTTTCGAGACAATTTTCTGTTACCGGTTGCTTGGACCTATTTGCATTGGTGATCTACCGGATCCTTTCCGTAGCTTGCAGAGTCCTAAGAATTGATTCTGACATTCCTTGGCATGTAGCCAACCTTTCCCTATGATCTACACTTCATCCTTTGGATTTTCCAAAGAAATTTCTTTGGCGGAGGCCGACCTTGTTGGTTTTACACGTTAGGTCTTGTTCTTTGTGTTTTGATCCCTTTTTGGGCCGACCGGATCCCCTTGGATCATATAAATAATTGTAATACAACATTAGAATGTATCAAAGGAGTTAGACAGAGAATACAAGATAGATCTTAAGATTTGAGGTCCAAGATGTGACTTGTTCTGCATTTTGAGCATGTTGTTGCAGGCCCGTGAGTTGGTTACTATAACCCGGTTGTTACCGGTTGGTTGTAATCAGTTTTCATGATATAATTCAAACTATTCTACATTACCTCCATCATGTCCTTATGTTTTCATTGTGTTTACTCTTGTTGACTACTTTTGACTGATCTCTTTGAGGTCCCTTGTAGTCGGTGATTGCTTCAAGTGGTATCAGAGCGAGCTTTTATTCTAGATATTGTGTTATCCTGAGAAATTTTTGTTGTAGGGTGGCAGACTATGGATCTGACTTGCAGCTATAGAGAGCTGGTGTAAAGATGGTGTGAAGATGAAATAGGAATGGTGGAGCGTGTGGGAATGCAGACCCTGATGTGATGGAAATGTTGCAATAAATTGTAGCCTGGTTGGAATCCATGGAGACATCATAGAGAAGAGGCCGACACATTGAATATGTAAGTGAAGATGAAGGAGAAGAAGCCCCAGCAAAACAAGCAAACCCACCAACGGTTGATCCGGATGAGGAAAGGTTTTTGAGGGTTTTGAGTAGAGTTAATACTAAACCTCATTTTACCCCATCAGAATATGATGTAAAGTTGGATTCAAATGAATTGATGGATTGGATCCCGAAGATGGAGAAATATTTTGATTTTGAAAACACTATAGAATAAAGGAAGGTGAAATATTCTTGTAGCTGGTTGAAAGGTCATGCATCTCTTTGGTGGGAGCATTTGTAGGTTTATAGAGAGAGAAGAGGTAAAGAGAAGATCAAGACATGGGATTGTATGTTTGCTAAGTTGAAATCAAAATTTATGTCAGCTGAGTATCAAGTAAATCTGTTCCTGAAGTTGCAAAATTTGAGAGAGAAGGAATCTAGTATGAAGGAGTACACTGAAGCATTTAACAAGTTGAATATCAGATCCAGACATGTTGATGATGAAGTTGAACAAGTTGCAAGATATTTGAATGAATTGCAGGTGTCAATATAAGATGAACTTAGTTTGATCAAATTGTAGAGTGTTGAAGAAGCTTACCAATATGCCCTAAAAGCATAAGAGAAGCTAAACAAAAGATATGAGCAGAGGTAGAGAGGCAGAGGTGGAAGGTTTTTCAGAGGAATATTTCAAGGAGGAAGAGGATATACTAGAGGTAGAGGAACCTATATGGATAAAAACAAGGACAAGGAAGTGAGCAAAGAAGGTAATTCATACCAGAAAGATGATAGAAATTTCGACCGGAGGAGAAAACCGGATGGCTACTAGAATGAGAATTTTGGAAGAGATGATAGGAGACAAGAAAAGATAGTGTTTAGAGGAACTTTCTATAAGTGTGGAGGAGAAGGAAATCATGCTTTCAAGTGTAAGAAGATAGAGAATGTCAGAAGAATAGTAGTGGTGGAAGAAAACCCCACTAGATCAGATAATAAACTGGAAGATGGAGAAATGTTGACGATGAGGAGAGCTTTGTGTCATACCGAGAGAGATGAAGAGCCCTTGCAGAGGAAGAATTTGTTCAAGACTAGATGTAAGGTATGCGGTAAGTGCTATAAAGTTGTCATTCAAAGTGGTAGTTCAGATAATCTTGTTTTAGAAGAGATGATGAATAAAATGAATTTGGAAAGATTGAAACACCCTAAACCTTATCAGATAGCATGGATTCAGGATGAATATAAGTTGTTAATAAGCAAGCAATGTTTGGTGAAATTAAAAATTAGGAGTTATCATGATGAAGTCTTGTGTGATATTATGCCTATGGATATTTGTCACCTTTTGTTGGGTAGACCTTGGCAGTTTGATAGATAAATAATACATGATGGGAGGAAGAATACATACACTATTGTAGCCAATGGGATGAAGCAAACCTTGTTGCCCTTGGAGAAGCCTTTGAAGAGTGAAGTCTGTATGAATGCTAGAATCTGTTTGGTGGATGGAAGGAAATTCCTGAATGGATTGAGACATCAGAATGTGTGTTTTGTCTTAGTTTCTAAGAAGACTGAGAACCTAGAGAATGAAGAATAACAACTAAAAGAGATAAAATATTTGTTGATAGAGTATGAAGACATCATTTTAGATAATGTTCCTGATGGATTACCACCTGTGAGAAGTATCAGTCATTGCATGGACCTGGTTCTTGGAACTAGTTTGCCTAACAAAGTTGCACACTGAATGACACGAGTAGAGAATGAAGAGTTGAATAGACAAGTGTAGGAGTTGTTGAAGATAGGTTTGACCAGAGAAAGTCTGATCCCTTATGCAATACCATCAGTATTAGCACCTAGGAAGAATGGAGGATGGAGGATGTGTACCAATTCTAGAGCAATAAATAAGATCGCAGTGAAATAAAAGTTTCCTTTGCCTAGGATGGATGACATAATGGACTATTTGAGTGGATCCAAATAATTTACAAAGATAGACTTGAAGAGTGGATATCATCACATTAGGATTAGAGAAGGAGATGAGTGGAAGACAACATTCAAGACAAATGAAAGACTATATGAATGGTTGGTGATCCATTTTGGGTTAACTAATGCACCGAGTACTTTCATGAGGCTAATGAATGTGGTATTGAAGAAATTCTTGGGTAATTTTGTTATTGTATATTTGTATGACATTATGATTTTCAGTAAGACAAAAGAGGAACATTTGTTGTATTTGAGACAAGTTTTGTAGAGGTTTGTTGGCATTTTAATAGAAAGAAAGATTGTTGATATTCATTAAGGATATTGAGAAGGTTGTTGAAGATTATTTGATATAATTGAAAAAGGATGATAACTATCTTTATAACATTATTTTGTCATTGATGTCAAGAAATTGATTTTTTGATTTAGTATGATGTTGCCATATCTTGAGGAGATTGATTTGAAGAGAATTAAGATGTTGGTAAAAGACACAGAAAGAATGTGATAAGAAAGAGGAGAAATAAGATATTCAATGGGCAACTATTACCGAGTTAGACAATGATGAGATCATGATGTTTAGATTGTTTTGATATCCTATAAATGTTGTTGATTGTAAGGTTGATACTATACTATGTCACTGAGAAAAGAACATAGTCAGTAAACCCTAAGGAACCTAGTCGGTAAACCCTAAGGTTATTGATATCGGTTAATGAAGGCAGAATGTCTACCGAGTAAAGTTTAGTATTTACTAAGTTGCAACCGAGTTATGATAGATCGCATTGGATGGATAAAAGCATTATTTAATGAAGGACAATGATGAGCTGGAGTTGATTAAATGAGTGGTATGTTGTGCATGAAGTTTGTTAAGGATCTATGGCAATGGGAGATCGACAGGAAGATCTACAGCTCAGATTGAACCGCAATAACCTTGTGCAAGTTCCAAGAAAGGAATGCAAGTCCCAAGGCAAGGTAAAACATTTTCAGATCGAAGGATGCATTGAACCTAGTCAAGATTGAAGATCTGATGGCTAAGATTGATCATGGGAAATGTGATCAAGGAGATTCAACGGTTAGCAAATTGTTTATAAATAAGAAATTATTGATGAACAATGTATGCGGGCAAGTGTAAGCACAGGGATGCTACATAGTGATTACCAAGCACATAAGCTTGAAGACCTATTTGAATAATAGAGTAAGGAGCCCAGCAGAGGGACAAGATAAGTCCTATGACAAGATTGTTTTGAGCAAATAAGAATCTGCTTTAGCATTTTAGATGTGAAGTTGCAGATATATATTTTATTACTGTTATTTGTAAGTGATAGAAAATCTGTTAACCGAGTGGACTTAACAGTCTTATTTCTAAACCCTCTAGCAAGGTAACATTCTAAATGAGTGTTTGAAATCCTTTGACAAGGTCACTTCTAACAAAGTGAAGATCCTAACAGATCTGAGGGAAATCCCTTAACCGGGTCACATCTAGCAGTGTGTTTGTAATCTTTAACAGGATTTGATTTTAACCGAGCATACTCTAGAAGAGTATATTTCTTAGTGGGTCCAAAATCCCATAGTGGTTTTTCCCTATTTGGGTTTCCACGTTAAATTTGGTGTTATATGTGTTATGATGATTATGTGTTTTTGAGTTTGCATGTTTAGCAGTTTTTGAGTATATTGCTGAAGTATAAGTTACCGAGGTTGAATCTGTTGATTTCTTGGAAGATTAAGTTTGTATGATTCACCCCCCCCTCTCATCTTGTTAACTATTGGCATCAGAACTTTACAATTGGTATCAGAGCTTTGGACTCCAGAAGAAAAGTTTAAAGGTACTTGAGGCAAAGATCCGAAGATGTATAAAAGGGATGCACCAAAGCTGAACAAGTCAAGTTTCTCCACATCACAGAAAATGATGAAGCTGCATTTATCAGGAATTTGAGAATATGCAACATATTATTTGGAGAATGATTACATACCACCAAGCACCAACCTGATGGCCTTGGAAGAGATAAAGGCAAGGCAAGAACATATTCAAGCTATGATTGAAATAATATCAGCATTGACCGACTCAAAGTTTAATGATCTAGAAGGCTGCAATGATGCAAAAGCAATGAATAAGCTCATATCTGTGTATGGCAGTGATGAACATGTCCAAAGAGAAAAAGTAGATAGTCTAAGAGGACAACTTGAATCCATGAGAATGAATGAAGGTGAGAACATAACCCAATACAGTACATGGTTAAAGGAGACTGTCAATCAAATTAAAGGAGCAGGAGGAACTATTGAAGAAAAGGATGTAACAAGTAAGTTGTTGAGAACCCTTCTACCTGCTTATGCCATTTGAGTCTCTCCAATCAATGAACTAAGGTCTATACCTAACATGCCAATTTCTTTGGATGCTACTATTGGTAAGCTACATGCATTTGAGTTAAGTAATTTTGATAACAGTGGGTCTTTGGTAAATAAAGTAGAATCTGCGTTCAATTCTTTTCATATTGGTGAATCTGATGATTACAATGATAGAATGAGTAAGTACTCTAAAGGGAATCATAGTGGAGCAAGTGAAAGATTTCACAAGAACATGGAAGAAGTGCACAAACTATACGAGGAAATCAAGAAGCAAAAAGAGTTTGAAGCATTATTAGCCAGAAGGTTATCAAGAGGAAAAGGTAAGTATAAAGGAAAGCTACCTTTAAAATGTTTCAATTGTGATAAAATAGGACATATGGCTTCTAAATGCCCTGACAAAGAATCTAGTGAAAAGAGAGAATACCGAGATAACAGGCAGAAAGACAACTAATATAGAGGACACCAAGACTTCAGAAGGAGAGACAAAAAGACATGCCTAGTAGCTGATGAGGAATCCAACGATGACAAATCTGATGAAACAGATACAAAGGAAGTTGTTTATGTGGCTATTAAAGATGGATCAAATGAAGAAAGGTATGAAGAAAAAGCCCTAATATCTCACATAAATAATAATGATTCTTGGATCATAGACAGTGGATGCTCACATCACATGATAGGTGATAAACACAAGTTTGTTAAATTAAAAGACTATGATGGAGGCTATGTATGATTTGGTAATGATGCACCATGTCTGGTGAAAGGTAAAGGATCTATAACACTTGACAATGCTAAATGTGATGATGTATAATGGGTTGAAGGTTTGAAATACAATTTATTGAGTGTAGCACAGCTAAACAATATAGGATACCGAATAGAATTTCAGAAAGGAATTGTCAAAGTTCATGACAAGCATGGAAAGTTAGCTGCTACCCGGACACAAACAAAAGGTAATACATTTCATCTTGACTCAACTCAAAAAAAATGTCTCTATGCAAAGATAGATGATACCTGGTTATGGCATAAAAGGTTTTGTCATGTAAATTTTGATAATTTGATCAAAATAAGTAAGAAGCATCGAGTAAGAGGTCTACCGAGTTTGGAAAAACCTGAGAATGCTATATGCCAAGGATGCCAGATGGGTAAGATGACAAGATCAAGCTTTACAAGTAAGTCCTAGACTTCTAAAGGAATTTTAGATCTAGTACACACTGATCTTTGTGGTCCCATGAAAGTTCAAAGTTATTATGGTGATAAATATTTCATATTATTTGTGGATGATTACTCAAGGATGATGTTAGTTATGTTTTTAAAAGAAAAATCAGAAGCTTTTCAAATGTTTAAATGGTACAAGGCAAGAGTTGAAAATGAAACAGGAAGACAACTGTAATGTCTTAGATTTGATAGAGGAGGAGAATTCACTTCTGATGAATTTAACTTATTCTACAATGATCATGGTATAAAAAGGCAAGTATCTGCACCGAGAACACCTTAGCAAAATGGGATAGCCGAGAGAAGAAACAGATCAATTGTAGATTGTGCCAGAACCCTAATGATAGAAAAAAGGGTACCTCAAACATTTTGGAGAGAAGCAATCAACACTGCAGTTTACACCCTGAACCGAGTTAAACTGAAGAAAGGAACTATGAAGACACCATATGAGATCTGGTATGACAAGAAACCTAATGTAAGTTATTTTAAAATCTTTGGAAGTAGATGCTATGTTCACAAAGATGACAGAAATGGAAAATTTGATCAGAAAAGTGAAGAAGGAACATTTCTTGGTTATTCTTCTAGAAGTAAAGCATTTAAATGTCTGATCAAATCATCTAACAAAATAGTGGAAAGTGCAAATGTGAAAATTGATAAATTTGCAGAAAGAAATGATGAAGGAAATTCCAAAGAACCATAAAATTATGAAGAATTTGTTTATGTTCAACCAAGAAGTCCTACCGAGAAAGCTGCTGAAGAAAATGAAGATAATGTCCAGTTACCGAGTGATGAAGAAGATCATACAGAACCTACCAAGCCTATATTAGCCAAATATGTCAGAAGACATCATGCATCAAGTTAGATTATAGGAGATAAGGATGATCTGGTAATGACAAGAAACAAACTGAGATAGAACACATGTCTGATATTTGAATCTGAACTTAGAATAGTAAAAGAGGCATTTAACAATGAAGATTGGGTAAATGCTATGATAGAAGAGATTGATCAAATCAAGAAGAATGACACATGGACATTGATCCCAAGACCAAAGGACAAAAATGTAATCGGTACAAAGTGGATTTTTAGAAACAAGCTAAATGAAAAAGGTGAGGTCATTCATAACAAAGCAAGACTAGTTTGCAAAGGTTATGCTCAAGAAGAAGGAATAGATTATGGTGAGACTTTTGCACCTGTGGCTAGACTTGAGGGAGTAAGAACATTGTTGGCATATGCTGCTTTCAAAAATTTCAAGGTATACAAATGGATGTTAAATCTGCATTTTTGAATGGTATACTAGAAGAAGAAGTTTACATTGAACAACCTGAAGGATTTGTTGAGGACAAGAGTAAAGATCAGGTATGTAAATTAAACAAAGCTTTATATGGTCTGAAACAAGCACCTAGAGCATGGTATGAAAGACTACACTCTTATTTGATCAAGATTGGTTTTATAAGGACAAGTGAAAACAACAACATGTACATGAAGAATGATAAGGACAATGGAATACTGATCTCAACCATATTTGTTGATGATATTATTTTTTGTGGTAATGACTCCTTATGCAAGAACTTTGGAAATGAAATGTGCAAAGAATTTGAGATGTCATCAATCGGTGAGATAAAGTATTTTATAGGTTTACAGATACTACAAATGAAAGATGAGATTTTCATTACTCAATCCAAGTACATAAAGGAAATCTTGAAGAAATTTGGAATGGAGGATTCTAAACCAGTAAGTACTCCTATGACTACTAACTATAAACTATCAAAGAATGATGAATCTGTATCTATTGATGAGACACTTTACTGATCTATGATTGGAAAGTTGCAATATGTTGTGCACAGTAGATCGGATATAGCACATGTAGTAGGTATTGTTGCAAGATTTTTTGCAGATCCCAAGGAAACCCATATGACAACAATCAAGAGAATTTTCAGATACCTGAGAGGCACTGAAGATTATGGCTTAGTATATGAAAAATGGAATGATTTTGATTTAAAAGTTTATACTGATGCTGATTGGATAGGCAACATAGATGCTAGGAAAAGCACAAGTGGTGGAGCTTTCTTTTTGGGAGAAAGACTAGTAAGTTGGCCTAGTAAGAAACAAGGATGCATTTCATAGTCAACAGCAGAAGCTGAATATGTTGCTGCAGCATTGAATTGTACCAATATAGCATGGATCAAACAACTGTTGGAAGGTATAAATGCGAAAGTTACCGAGCCAGTAACTATATTCTATGATAATACAAGTACCATTAACATTTCAAAGAATCTGGTAATGCACTCTAAGACGAAACATATCTCTATAAAGTATCATTATCTCAGAGAAGAAGTTCAAGAGAAGAAAGTTGTGCTGGAATATATCAGTTCAAAGGAGCAATTAGCAGACATCTTCACAAAGCCACTGCCAAGGGACACTTTTGAGTATCTCAGAAGCAAGTTAGGGGTCCTACCCCTATCTTCTACTCACTGATAGAGTTCGGTGAAAGCATCAATTCGATGAATCTACAGAATATTATGTGTGGATTGATGCTGATTTACGCACTTTAGAAGGTTTTCTAAAGGTGTGCAGGAAATAGTGAATAGAGACAAGTTGCTCTTACTAAGACTGAGATGATACACAGCAAGGCAAATCACTTCACAAAGGAAGAAATCATGATTTAGTTCTTTTACTTTTTGGCATTGTTGTCAAAGGGGGAGAAGACTAAATGGTAAAATCCTAAATGAAGAAGATAATAGAAGACTAATGACAGGGGGAGGAGATTACAAAAGGGAGAAGACTAAATGCAAGACAACAGCTTAGGGAGAAGACTTCAGGAGATTTTAATAGCTTAAGGATAACAAGAGAAGTCTAACAACAATTTGAATCCGAATCAATTTGAATATCTTGTTGGTATTACCATTTCAAAGTTGGTTTTGCCATCAATGCCAAAGGGGGAGATTGTTGGCATTTCAATAGAAAGAAAGATTATTGATATTTATTAAGGATATTGAGAAGGTTGTTGAAGATTATTTGATATAATTGAAAAAAGATGATAACTATCTTTATAACATTATTTTATCATTGATGTCAAGAAATTGATTTTCTGATTCAGTATGATGTTACCATATCTTGAGGAGATTGATTTGAAGAGAATTAAGATGTTGGTAAAAGACACATAAAGAATGTGATAAGAAAGGGGAGAAATAAGATATTCAATGGGCAACTATTACCGAGTTAGACAATGATGAGATCATGGTGTTTAGATTGTTTTGATATCCTATAAATGTTGTTGATTGTAAGGTTAATACTATACTATGTCACCAAGCAAAGAACCTAGTCGGTAAACCCTAAGGTTATCGATATCGGTTAATGAAGGTAGAATGTCTACCGAGTAAAGTTTAGTATTTACTGAGTTGCAACTGAGTTATGACAGATCACATTGGATGGATAAAAGCATTATTTAATGAAGGACAATGATGAGCTGGAGTTGATTAAATGAGTGGTATGTCGTGCATGAAGTTTGTTAAGGATCTATGGCAATGGGAGATCGACAGGAAGATCTACAGCTTAGATTGAACTGCAATAACCTTGTGCAAGTTCCAAGAAAGGAATGCAAGTCCCAAGGCAAGGTAAAACATTTTTAGATCGAAGGATGCATTGAACCTAGTCAAGATTGAAGATCTGATGGCTAAGATTGATCATGGGAAATGTGATCAAGGAGATTCAATGATTAGCAAATTGTTTATAAATAAGAAATTATTGATGAACAATGTATGCCGACAAGTGTAAGCATAGGGATGCTACATAGTGATTACCAAGCACAGAAGCTTGAAGACCTATTTGAATAATAGAGTAAGGAGCCTAGCAGAGGGACAAGATAAGTCCTACGACAAGATTGTTTTGAGCAAATAAGAATCTGCTTTAGCATTTTAGATGTGAAGTTGCAGATATATATTTTATTACTGTTATTTGTAAGTGATAGAAAATCTGTTAACCGAGTGGACTTAATAGTCTTATTTCTAAACCCTCTAGCAAGGTAACATTCTAAATGAGTTTTTGAAATCCTTTGACAAGGTCACTTCTAACAAAGTGAATATCCTAACAGATCTGAGGGAAATCCCTTAACCGGGTCACATCTAGCAATGTGTTTGTAATCTTTAACTGGATTTGCTTTTAACCGAGCATACTTTAGAAGAGTATATTTCTTAGTGGGTCCAAAATCCCACAGTGGTTTTTCCCTATTTGGGTTTCCACGTTAAATCTAGTGTTGTATGTGTTATGATGATTATGTGTTTTTGAGTTTGCATGTTTAGCAGTTTTTGATTATATTGCTGAAGTATAAGTTACCGAGGTTGAATCTGTTGATTTCTTGGAAGACTAAGTTTGTATGATTCACCCCCCCTCTCATCTTGTTAGCTATTGGCATCAAAACTTTACAAGGTTGAGGGAAGAAAAGTTGCTGATAAATCTTAAGAAGTGTAATTTCATGAAGGAAGAATTAGTATATTTGGGATTTGTGATATTTGAGGATGGTTTGAAGATGGACCCTGAGAAAGTAAAAGAAATTGTTGAGTGACCTACACCGAAAAGCATTGGAGAGGTAAGATCATTTCATGGATTGGCTAGTTTCTACCCGAAGTTCATTAGAAATTTTAGTTTAGTTTGTAACCCTATGATTGAGACAATGAGGGGAGATCAGAACGAATTCAAGTGGAACACCAAAGCAAACAAATTTTTTGAACTGTTGAAGCAGAAAGTTACTGAGAATCCTATGTTAGCTTTATCAGATTTCAATAAAGTATTTCAAGTGGATTGTGATGCAAGTGGAACAATAATAGGAGTAGTATTGAGTCAGGAAGGGAGATCAATAGTATATTTCAGTGAGAAATTGAATGAGATATTTAGTGTATGATCAAGAATTTTATGTCATAGTTTAAGCCTTGAAGAAGTGGAGACATTACTTGTTGCCTAACTAGTTTGTGTTGTATACAAAATATCAAGCTTTGGAGTATTTGAATAGTCAGAGTAAGTTAAATCAGAGACATATGAGATGGGTAGAATTTTTACAGAGTTACACCTTTGTGTTGAAGCATAGAAGTGGTAAATCTAACAAATTTGTTGATGCATTGAGTAGGAGAAGGAATTTGTTGACAAAGATGAGAGTAACAGTATTGGGATTTGAGGAATTGAAGACCTTGTATGATGATGACCCAGATTTTGCAGAACCTTGGAGAGCATGTAGAGAACTGGTTACAGTAGATAGAAGAAAGTAGTTGGACTACTTCATTTAGGATGAGATATTATTTAGAGGAATACGGTTATGCATACCTAAGAGTTATATGAGGGAGAATATGATAAAGGAGAAACATAGTGGAGGATTAGCCATACAATTTGGTATTGATAAAACAATAGCATTAGTGAGTGAGCATTACTTTTGGCCCCAGATTCATAAGGATATTAGGAAATATGCAAAGTTGTAGATTTTGTCAAGTTGAAAAGGGTAGTAGTCAAAATGTGGGATTGTATAAACCTTTGACAGTACCGGTAGAACCTTGGGAGGATATAAGCATGGATTTCATACTCAGATTGCCTAAAACACAAAGATGGAATGACTCTATATTTGTGGTAGTGGATAGATTCTCAAAGATGGCTCATTTCATACCTTGTAAGAAGACATTAGATGCATTACATATAGCAGACGCATTTTTCAAGGAAGTAGTGAGATTGCATGGACTATCTAAGAGCATAGTTTCAGATAGAGACACTAAGTTTGTTGGTTATTTCTGGAGAACACTGTGGAAGAAGATGAAGATAGATTTGAAGTTCAGTTCAAATTTTCACCCATAGACTGATGGAGAGACATAAGTAGTTAACCGAAGCTTGGGAAATTTGTTGATATGTTTAGTTGGAGACAAAATAAGAAGTTGGTATTTGATTCTTGCACAAGCAGAGTTTGCCTACAATAATTTAGTAAAAAGGAGTACCGAAAGGACACCTTTTGAGATTTTTATTAGAGCACACCCTAGAGGTATATCAAAATTAAGAGATATTAGCAATGAAGACTGAAGAAGTTTAGAAGTAGAAGAATTTGTAGATCACATGAAGCACTTACATATTCAACTTAAGCAACATTTAGAGGACATGAACAACAAGTATAAGGAGAAATAAGATGAGAAGAGAAGACATAAGGAATTTGAAGTTGGTGATGAAGTTATGGTGTATCTAAGAAAATAAATATTCTCGGTTGGAACTTATAACTAGTTGCAGATGAGAAAGTTTGGACCTTGCAAGATTTTGAGAAAGTTTAGTTCTGGAAATGCATATGAAGTGGAGTTACTGGATAGTCTGAGTATTTCACCTGTGTTTAATATTGTAGATCTTCATCAGTATCATGAACGAAAATTTAGTGAGGAGAGTATTGCAGACTTGGAGAAACAGTTGCCTTGGAAGGAACTGGACCAGATTGAAGACATTTTGGATAGTAGGATTGGGTGTAGTACCTGGAGTAGTCAGTATAAGGAGTATCTTGTGAAGTGGAAGGACAAACCAGTTGAAGATTCATCATGGATTTCTCAGGTAGAGGTAGACCGCCTTGGTTTTCCTTTGACCCCCAAAAAGTAAGAGACTCACTTTTTTATCAACCCCAGATGTCTAATGCAGGAGCATTCCCAGTTCATAACAATCTTGCATCAACCAAAAATATTTCCTTTCTATTTTTGCTTTTTGTTTGCAATTTTAGTATTTCTTTCTATGTTTCCTAGATTTGGCTCACTGAAGCCTGTGGAGTTGAATTTTTCTTGAAGACTTGATCATATTCCTTATTCTCAAACTATCGAGCATTTGGATCATTTTCTGGTAAGTTATCGCTACCGGTTTTTGAGACAATTTTCAGTTATCGGTTGCCTAGACCTATTTGCATTAGTGATCTATCAGATCCTTTCCATATCTTTCATAGCCCTAAGCATTGATTCTAATGTTCCTTGGCATGTGGCCAACCTTTCCCCATGATCTACACTTCATCCTTTGGATTTTCCAAAGGAATTTCTTTGGTGGAGGTCGACCTTGTTGGTTTTACACGTTAGGTCTTGTTCTTTGGGTTTTGATCCCATTTTGGGCCAACCAGATCCCCTTGGATTGTATAAATAATTTTAATTGATAATTAGAATGCATCAAAGGAGTTAGACAGGGCATAGTAGATAGATCTTAAGATTTGAGGTCCAGGTTGTGGCCTGTTCTGTATTTTGAGCATGTTTTAGTAGGTTTGTGAACCGATTACTATAACCCGGTTGTTACCGGTTGGTTGTAATCAGTTTTCATGATATAATTAAATTTATTCTAAATTTCCTCCATCATGTCATTGTGTTTCTTGTGTTTACTCTTGCTGACTAGTCTGGACTAATCTCTTTGAGGTCCCTCCTAGTCGGTGACTGCTTCAATTATTCCATAATGGTTCAACTTTCTTTGGGGGATGAGGACAATTCAATGCAAATATATACATTATTTATCATAAGAGCATACTGACCCCAGAGTTAAGTAGAACCCTTATGTGTTTTGTGATCATTATCCTTTGATTTGTATTCTTCTTGAGGGCATATCATTGTGATAATGTGCTTCTCTTTTGGATGAATGCATGTATACTACCTTAAAGCTATTTCTCCCAATATGGAATGCACAATTGCTTTAATGTGGGGGCATACACTCTGCTCAATGTTTCTCTTTTGTAGATCTCAATAATCAAGTTACTTAGAAAACTTAGCCTTTTGCTTTTAAATTTTGGTATTTTTCTTTTCATGACTCATGGTAAGTGAACCTTACTAGGCTTGCAGTCATGGTTCTATTGGTATTATGGATGTGTTGCATTGGTTTTGTCATTGATGTCAACACTTATCCTTGGTTATGTTCACTGGCATGTTCAATGACTTATGCATAGTCACCGGTATCTGGTTCACTGGCAGGTTATATTGTTCACTGACACTGAGGACGATCTGTTATCATCTGGAGATTACTTGGTTATGTCGAAGACATTGTTTGGACACTTTGTTTTGGTAATCTGGTTATTGGTCTAATCGAATTTGCATATTTGTTGTTACCGGTAAATAGATCTAGGTTATGGACCGACAAGCATTATCTATTCCAGATCAACACAATATGTTATGGAGATGATTTGTTATTATTGTAAATGCATTGAGCCGACATGATGCATCACATATTGATTCATTTGTAATTGATCTAATTGAAATATTCTTAGTGAGCCGACCTACACATTTGGTCTTAGGTTTTGGTATATATGTAAGATCTCATTTGTGAGATTATGTAGTAAGGTGTGGAAAGGATTGCAATAAGGCATATGCGAATATAAGCAGAGCTATACATGCAGACATCATTTGAAGATTCAAGGAAGGTATGAAGAAGATAGTCGAAGCTTAACCAATACTGAATCCAACATATGAAGATGCTATTCTAAGTAGTACATTATCAGTGGATTTAACCATCCGATTGTAGTCAGTGTGACTCCCATTTTGTGATTGAGCAGTGAGCTCTAGGCAGTTGGCCTTTCTGCATGTGCAAACCCCATTTGTACACACATACTATCTGTAGTAGTATCATCTGATTGTGGGTAAGGTTTCCCACTGTGGTTTTTCCCTTATAGGGTTTCCATGTACAAATAATTGTGTTATGTGTTGTGGATGTTATTTGTCTTTTTGTTTCATGCATTAAACTTTACCGATACTATTATTAACTGTTAAAATGTCTACTGACATGAAGTTTGGTTTATTGGTATTATGCACTAAGTTTGGTTAAGTTATATTTGGGTTGAAATTAATAGACAACTGATTCACCCCCCCCTCTCAGTTGCCTCTGGGTCCTAACAATTGGTATCAGAGCTAAGTCCTCTTTTAGCAGAAGTATAACAGGTTGAGGAGATTCTATGGCAACTAACTGTATACACATAAAAATGGCTATGAGAAATTAAATAAATATTTTATATTTATTTAATAATTATTCTTCTATTAAACAGTTAATTTAAAAAGATAATTTATTTAATTCATTTCGTGTCTTTCTATTAATTAATAATTAATTAATTAATTAATTCATCTATTCTATTCCTCTAAAATAATTAAATATCTAATATTTAATGGTTATTCTCCTATCCCATAGTCTCAAATATTAAATGATTTCTTAAATTATTTAATCTTTCTTATCCAACTCACCTTCCATCTCCACTTCATCTTCCCTTTGCCAACACATCCATCATGTGGCTAAGGAAATTAATATTTCTTAAATATTAATTCATAATTTATCTTCAACCTCCAAACTTGATGTAGAGCCCCTTCCCGATCAAGCTCTGGATAACTTAGTTGACCAAGGTTGATCGTATTAATAAATGCAAAAATTCAATAGGATGAGCTATGTTAGATGGATAGATTAGAGAGAGAAGTAATTAAACCAGGTTATGAAGCATTTTACCTTGCGGTGGACATTTGATGTGTTATGGATTTAGATCCTATAGGATCCACTAATTTGATAATCTTGATATGACATATGCCAGCTATATCTGAATTTGTAGGATTTTATTATGATGTTATAAATTATGATGCATGCCTTATGAATGGTTGGAATTTAAGTGGATTATGAAAATTGCTTTATATGGATAGCATTGTTTCATGGTAAATTGATTTATATGATGTCCATTGTATGCAAAGTGATTGATTTGTATTCTTATTTATGTGTTTAATATTATATGAGGCTATTTGGGAATTACTAATGTGTAATTGAGATGCGTAGGAAAGTTATCCATGTGACCATGGAAACATTATGGAGAATCAAACCTAGACCTATGTACGTTCGTAAAACCAGAGGTTGTCTATTTGGAGAGACAACACCCCGTATGTATCATATTTTATTCGTAAATGTAAATGTTGCATGTGTGTAAATTGTATTTATTAATTGGTTTAAATCATAAAAGAGACAATTGCCATGTGTGTATTAGTGATGTGGAATTCTTTTGTAGTGTCACTTGACACATATGTTGTATGTTGTGTTGGAAGTTGTCATGTCACCTTTTTGAGAGATTTAATTTTTGTTTTATTGTTATATTTCTAAATTATCCTTGAAGGTTCCAAGAAATCTAGGATAGTGAACCATTAGGAGGGTCAACTCAGAGTTGACCCGTAGGTAAACTTTAGGTGGACTTTCAAAGGGTTAAACCAACTCCTAGAGTCAGTTTTGGAGCATTTTTATTGGGCCTCATGGGGTACCTATGGATGAAGGCCAAATTTGGCCATGTGTCCTTCCCCTAGGACTTGTTTAACCTCCCAAAAAAGTGGGTTTTCCTAGATGGCCGAATTTCATCTTTAGGAGTGCCATCCTTGGGTAGATAACCTTCTTGGTATGTGTCATTCCTCTTCCCCATTACATTCCTCTTCTTGAGGTGCCTTTCTTAGGGAGTGTGTAAGACCTAGGGAAGACCAACCAATGGGGGCCTCTCACTCTATCCAAGAGGTTGGAAAGAGTGGGAGAAGTCTTCTTAGGCAAGAGATTGAGACTTAGTGAGTTAATGACCCACTCTCCATCTTTGGAGATGAGATCTTGCAGTTTTGAAATCAGTTAGAATAGAATTTTGGCTAAGTGTTGCAGAAAAGAATGGAGGAATTGGGCTTCTCTTCTCCAAGCTATCCCTAGTGAACCCTTGGGCAGATTCAAGGTTGGGTCATTTCTTACTTCGCATGTTGAAAATTTGTTTTTAAAAGATTGCTTGAATGTAGATGTTCTTGTTAGGCCCAATATGGAAAGCTAATGTACTAAGAGGGGAGGGGTGAATCAGTACTTCAAAACTTTTCTTGAATAATAACTTTACTGTTATGCATAAACTGAATAGTGCAGTAACATAAAATAAAGTTAAAACAAATAAATAACAATCATACATGATTCACTCCATAACACATATTTTGGTTACGCAGAAACTCTTGGTTAGAGAGAAAAACTGCGGTGGGGATGGCACCCACAACTTCACTACTGCAATAATAAAGATGCTCGATTAGAGCTACATGTTTAGCTATTTCTGATAGCTTACCCTATTAGGAGTATCAAGATCTATTGGATCTACCTTGCTAAAGGATTTTACAACATTTATTCTGAATGCTGCACTTGGTTAGAGGATTTACAATTTATTGACTTGGTTAGAGTCTCTTACCTTGTTAAAGGTTTCTCTTTCAACTTCACAATATTACAATAAAATCATTACAAATATTTGCAACTTTACATCTGAAATGTTATAGCAGATTCTATGTGCTCAGAATAAGATTACCTTTC
Source organism: Cryptomeria japonica (assembly GCF_030272615.1). Lineage (NCBI taxonomy): Eukaryota > Viridiplantae > Streptophyta > Pinopsida > Cupressales > Cupressaceae > Cryptomeria > Cryptomeria japonica. The sequence goes on along the minus strand of NC_081407.1, from coordinate 435,971,010 downwards.
TTATAGCACACCTCGGTAACCCATATAGTAACTCGATAAACCCTTCTATTTACTTTGTTCTTCGACTGTTCTCTGAAAACCTTCTCGGTGACCTCTGTGTCTCTGTAACAGTCTTCCTTTAGACATACATGCACATACCTTGCTCTTAACTCATGCTGTATAAATAGATCTCTTAAAATGGTGATCCAATTCATTGCTTCAATCTTACAAACAAGATTCCTCGAATGAATAACTAAACAAAATATTTCATTGGTTAGATTGTCCTTGTAATCATACACAATCTTCTGGTGCAATTTCCAATGTAATAATGGTTAGATGTGCTTCGATCTTGTAACACATTTTCATATGCATGTCCAGGTTCAATGTATCTGGTAACACATTTCACTCAATGAATATCAACTTGGTGTGTCATCTTTACTGCTCGGTAGTCTCAAAAAGATACTCGGTAGACGGCTTGGTGTATACTGTGTTCTGTAACTACTTTCTTCTATAACCGACTAGACTGTGCATACCGACTTCTCTGTGTGTATACCGACTGCATGATTCAGTAGTGCTAACCGACTAGAGTATATAGTATGACTTTGAATATAAAACTAATGGCAAGTTGATAATTAGTAACAATCTCCCCTTTTGACATTAGTTGAGATGTTTGACAAAAACTACTTTCAAAGTCATAACTCAAAAATCTATATACTTGCAAAATGACTACACTTGTCAATATATACAATAGTCAATGAAATAGTATATTCAAATATACTCCCCTTATCATTATCCTATACATAACTCTGATTTTGCATACTCAGTTATGTGCTGGTGTGCTCTCTTTGCTCTGCATACTCTGCTTGGTATACTCCCCTTTATACAATACTCAAAACTGTATTATCAAAACTGTATCACTCCTTAAATTTAGTATATTACTCCCCTTATGTAGTATTACTCCCCTTTTTTGACAAACATCAAAAACTTAATTTCCAACCAGGGGAGGTAACTAATCAAAAATAGATTTATACTTCTTCTGGGCATCGGTGAGTGCGACTGAGAGTGCATCCTTTACACTTTCCATTAAAGAATTTTGTGCTTGAATATCAACCAATAGTGATATTAAGCCATCAAGAGTGCTTCCCTCTTGTGTAGTTGATAGGCGTGTAGCTCGGTTGATCTGTTCTTGAACTGATGAGAGATGAGGAAGGAATAATGTCTGGAGGGTCATTATATGCATCCTAATCTTATGCTCTTCATTTCTAAGTTCTAACTTTTGAGCCATGAGCTGTTGAAGCTTGGTATAAAAGTTCTGAACTGAATTAGGCTCTGTGGTCAACTTAGTTGAGAGATCGGTGATCTCTTTCTCAATTGCATCAGTTTAATTCTTGATATCTTTAATAAATAAGGAAAATGTACAAAGTTTCTGAAATAAATAAAGAATATGCTTGAGTTGAGGGGACAACTCAGCAATGAATTTGACAAGCTTGACTTTTCCTATAGCGAGAGCTTTTTGTACCTCTTCAATCATTTTTGTAGTAAGCTCTTTTTATTTTAGTTTGCTCAAGTACTTAGATGCATCAACTCCAGATGTTTCTATTTGATTAAGGAGTTTATCCAGTTGAATGTGGATGGCAGCATCAGTTGACACTGTAGCTGATGGTAGCATTTCTATTAGTAGTGTTTTCACCTTCTGTAGTACTTTATTCTTCTTTTGAATGGCCATCTATTTTTCTTGTTCGGCCTTTGCTTTGCATAGTTCATCGAAGTCAATAAGTGCTTGCCCCTTTAATTTTGAAATATCCACATTGGGCAACACTATCGGTTTAGTTAGATCAACTTTAAAACTATGCTTTTTCACTTTCTTCTCTTTACCTTTGGTTGGTTGTACCAAGACAATTGCTTGTGAGGCTTGCTGACCCTCAGTAGGTTGCTCGGTAGAGGCAACACTTTGGTCGGTTCCTGTAGCCATTGTGGTGTCCTTGGGTGTCTCGGTACTGGGGGTCTCAGCTATAACATTTTCAGTGCTTGATGGTGCTTGAGAGGTATGATCTCTAGTTGTACCTTCTGCTACTTCAGACTTGTGACCTTCGGTGCCTTGTGCTATATCTTTAGGAGCTTCGGTAGAGACAGGTGGTTTGACCGGTGGATAAGGCTGAACTTGTACTATCACAAATTCACTAGATACAAGTTTTGCATAGGTAGTGCCTTCTATCATTTCCTGCTCCGATGCTTCTGCATCCATCTTCATCAATTTGAATAGTGTCAGCCGGGTCTTGCTTGGTAGCATCAGGACCTTGCTTGGTGACATCAGGATCTTGCTTGGTGACATCAACAATTTCAACTTGAGATTGTTCACTGACATCTTTTAGTTTGAAGATTTCCTGCCATTTGGCTTTTGTCTCATTTTCTACATCAATGTATAGCCCATTCATCAATTTTAAGGCTCTTTGTTTGAAAAGAAATTTACAATTGTAGGTTGTCAAATGCTCCTTTATTTCTGCTACAGACATATCAGGAAATAGATGGACTAGACTTCATTCTCTAATTTGTTTCTCTGAGTCCATTGCATATTTCCACCTGTTATCAATATGTAAGTACAATTCACTCGGAAGTGACTTTACTAGTTCTAATGGAGCTAGCCGAAACTTTAGAAGTGTGTAGAAGACAGCTTCTTCAATTTGTCACTTCTCATCATTATTCCTAGTCCTCATACTTGACATATCTAAATCCTGCAAATCCACCATATTCTTTAAGATTGGCACAAAAGTTTTCAACACTATGAATATTTACCTTCTTGCTTTTTACAATCTGAAATTTGTTTGCATCATTAGATTCTGTATCACTAGACTCTTTTGCTAGAATGAGTCTCTGAGTAGATTTCTTGTAGGTTTTGGTTACCTTGGGAATAGTAACACTCTTTTGTTTCTTACTCGGTGATGCAACTGATGCTCTAGTGTTGGGTCTCTTTGTTGGTGGAGTCGGTAGGGCCTTTGTAGTGTCTAGTTTCTTTCTTTTCAAAACTTTACCCTTAGGCAACTCGGTACTCAATGTTATTGCTACCTCTTGAGCTTCAGATTCCTCTTTGGTAATGGCAAGAGTGCCTTTGATAGGTGTAGAGGAGGATTCTTCTCCGAATTTCCCAGATAAAACCTTTATCATCTTTGTAGCCTTTCTTGTAGCTTTAGGTACTACAATTCTCATTTTCACCTTTTTCTTAACTTCTTCATAAGTTCCATATCTCAGTTCAGTAGCATGTCTCAGTAGTGTAAGATATGCATCAATTTGCTGCTGTGTGATATCATAGTCAATCTCGTAACCCATTGGTGGCAAAGATTGAGTCCTTGGTTCTACAACATTCACATAGCAGTAATCGGTGTCTACCTCAAAACATATATCATCCTTATATTTCTCTACCAGCTGTGGTGGAATCCGGTACTTGTTGTGCATCTTTTCTTGAAATTTGCTGAAGTAGTCATCGATGATATCATGAAAATTATCTCCCAATTTCTTGATAAAGTCATTAATTTGATGGGTGATAGGTCGGTGTAGCTCCCAAACTACTTTACCAACTGAGGTAAAGAACTTCTCAAAGTAAAAAAACATGCATACAAGAAGTGAACCAAACTTCAGTGTATTTGCTGAGTTGTTCTTTTTCGGCTTCCTTATTGTGTTCAGGTTCTCAAACAAGTTCTTCAATAACACTTCACATAAATCTACTTTCATTCCCTTTTTCACTATTTTGTAGGCTAAGTCAACTGCGGCACATGGTACACTGTTTTCCCTTACTGATTGGAAGAAACAGTAACCAATTACTCTAATTGCAAATTTAAGTTCTGCATCAGTGATATTATTTAGTTTTAGTCCTCAGTAATCAGATTCTACTCCGGTTAAACTGATTAACTCCTTCTGTGATATCATTTTGTGTGCTCGTGCATGATCATAGATAGGATATCTGGCGATCACATGAATGATTTCCTTAGTGATTTTGAATGGTTGCTCTTCTAGTCACATAAAATCATCATGAACTCTTCTTAAAACAAACTTAACCCACTAGGGTTTGAATACACGAGGATAGGCTAGGGCTTCAGTTAATCCCTTGATTTTGATATGCTCATACTTGCTATCCATTTTGCCATCGGTACATAGCTCATCATATGTATCACTAATATCAACATGACCAAGTTCTTCAACACGACATTTGGTGAAGAATCTAACATCTTCGACTAACAAGACTCGATCCGGAATGAGTGAAAAGATAGTTTTGTCATCCAGTTCAGAGGTGACTTTAGGAGTCAAAGTGTATTTCAAAGATGACTTCTCCACATTCTTGAAGACTACGCGATCTTGGATCTTAGGTGTCATTTGTAAATTCCAAATAAAACTTAGCAAACTATCCTTAGGGTTTGACGGTGTACAAACGACAGACGTTTCACACTCGGTAGATAGTAGCAATTTGACAAGATCGGAAAACCAGCTTAACAGTGATGAGATTTGATGTAAATACCTTGGATTCACTTTGAATGAAATTTGATCGCCTTGATTCACTCTGCTCTGCTCTCTTGAAAACTTGGTGAATGAAAATGACCGCGAAAATACCTTTAAGTACAAAAAATACCTTATTGGGCTCCGTGCGGGTTAGGTCAAAACATTAAATGCACTCGGTTTACCTTTAACCGATTTACTCTCTTTTCTTTCATTTTAACCGAGTAACCAAATTTCCTTGTTTACCGACTTGACAAGTTTTCTATAAAGTACTTTTGATAGAATTTCAAACTTACTAATGCATCTTAACTATGCAGATTTTGAATTTTGTACCTAATAGAATAGGAACTATTATGATTTAACCTTTAGAGAATGCAGTCCCTTCATACCTTTGCTAATTAATTTGGAATAGGTGCACCTAACTCAGTAGGTAAGGTGCTTTCTTCATCTGACATGATTTTCTTCTTTTTCCAAATCATCTTGAATTTTTCTTTTATCTCTTTAGTGTCTCCTCTAGGTTGATCTCTGCAATCTCCAGCTAAATGTCCAACTTTGTGACAATGAAAACCTGCCATACCTAGATTTCTCCATGAACTTCGGTTGTTCATTCCAAATATTATAAAATAGTTGGCACTTATATGTCCATATCTTCCACAACATTCGCACCATATCCTTGTATTGTAATCCCATGGTACTGCTGCATATTGTCGGCAAGGATTTGTGTGAGTTTGGTAACCACTAGTGTTTGCTTGGTGTGCAGACCACATGTGATTCTTTTGCTTAAACCAACACTTCTCGGTACTATGTCCATATCTATTGCAATTTTTACAAAACCCTTTGAATTTTGCCTTCTGATAGTTGTTAATAGACTTTGTCCTACATTGATTAGATGTGTGACCATATTTATTGCAATTGTAACAATACTCATTTGACTTAGTGATATTCGGTTGCTTACCTTTTCTGATCTAGCATATGTTGGCAGTATGACCTTGATTTCCATAGTAGTAGCAAATAGGCTTCTTCTTTTTAATTTTATTCCTATTTCCAGCTTGCTTTGATGATTCTCCTTTCTCGGTAGTATGAATTCCTTTCTCGGTAGAGTCTTTTCCTTTGCAACCAAGTCCTGCATATTTGTTAGGTCTTCTTGTATTCAATTGCTCATCCAACATCTTTGATGCTTCATAAATCTTCTTCAATGTTTCTTTGGATTTCTTCTCTGTTTCAAGTTCATTGATCAATCTTGATACTTCAAGTTTCAATGCTTGATTCTCATCATTGTTTAGAATTGCTTCATGATGTGCATAACCTAGTTGATCTGTCATATTTTGTTGAATCCCAGTCAACCTTATGATTTCATCATTCTTATCAGATACTAAGACTTCAAGTTGTTGTTTCTCTCTCTGTAGATCTATTGCTTTATCTTCAGCCGTCCTTAATATATCTAGATTTTCAGTCATCTGTGTACTGAAATGTTCATGTTCTCTTTTCATTGCTTTTAGTTGATCAACCAATGCTTTGTTCTTTTCTTTCAATACCCCAATAATTTCTTCAGTCTCTTCATATATAATGTTCTCAGATGATGTCTCATTTTGTTCCACTAACTCTTGAGAATCCTACAAGTCATCAGATAATCTTTTTCTTACTTTCAAAGATTTTTGCATTTGCCTTTGCATGATCCAGCTCTTCTTGCAGATACACAATCCTTCGAGATTGTTTATAGCCTTCCATTGATAAGATCTTTCTCTTTAGGTAGTTAAACCCTTTTCCAAGATTGTAGCTCTGATACCAATTGTTAGGCCCAATATGGAAAGCTAATGTACTGAGATGGGAGGGGTGAATCAGTACTTCAAAACTTTTCTTGAATAATAACTTTACTGTTATGCATAAACTGAATAGTGCAGTAACATAAAATAAAGTTAAAACAAATAAATAACAATCATACATGATTCACTCCATAACACATATATTTTGGTTACGTAGAAACTCTTGGTTAGAGAGAAAAAATGCGGTGGGGATGGCACCCACAACTTCACTAGTGCAATAATAAAGATGCTCGGTTAGAGCTACATGTTTAGCTATTTCTGATAGCTTACCCTGTTAGGAGTATCAAGATCTATTAGATCTACCTTGCTAAAGGATTTTATTACATTTATTCTGAATGTTGCACCTGGTTAGAGTCTCTTACCTTGTTAAAGGTTTCTCTTTCAACTTCACAATATTACAATAAAATCATTACAAATATCTGCAACTTTACATCTGAAATGTTATAGCAGATTCTATGTGCTCAGAATAAGATTACCTTGCTTATAGCATACCTCAGTAACCCATATAGTAACTCAGTAAACCCTTCTGTTTACTCTATTCTTCGACTGTTCTCTGAAAACCTTCTCGGTGATCTTTGTGTCTCTGTAACAATCTTCCTTTATACATACATGCACATACCTTGCTCTTAACTCATGCTATATAAATAGATCTCTTAAAATGGTGATCCAATTCATTGCTTCGATCTTACAAACAAGATTCCTTGAATGAATAACTAAACAAAATATTTCATTGGTTAGATTGTCCTTGTAATCATACACAATCTTTTGGTGCAATTTCCAATGTAATAACGGTTAGATGTGCCTCGATCTTGTAACACGTTTTCATATGCATGTCCAGGTTCAATGTATCTAGTAACACGTTTCACTCGGTGAATATCAACTCGGTGTGTCATCTTTACTGCTCGGTAGTCTCAAAAAGATACTCGATAGACGGCTTGGTGTATACTATGTTCTGTAACTGCTTTCTTCTGTAACCGACTAGACTGTGCATACCGACTTCTCTGTGTGTATACCAACTGCATGATTCGGTAGTGCTAACCGACCAGAGTATATAGTATGACTTTGAAAATAAAACTAATGACAATTTGATAAGTAGTAATAGTGCTTTCTCTTGTATTTTATTTGTGAAAATTCTTATATGAGTCTTCTCCCATTTTGTTATGCATTTTCTGTGTTTTGGGAGTATCCAAGGCCATCTTACCCTTGGGAGGGCAAAATGGTCTTGGGGGTGGAAGGTGTTTGATAGCCTTGGGTGAGAGGTTCTCTTCAAGAGAGTGATCTCAAGGGTTTGTTTATGTGACCCTTGCTGCATAGTTTTGTTTATGCATTCGGGGGTCATAAGGGGAGAAAGTATGGCATGTATGCCTTGGGGGTCATAAGGATGTTGGGTTAAGATGGACTTATGTTGTGTTCTTGGTTGTCATGAGTTGGCTATGATCTACTATCTTGCAGTTCTCCTCAAGGTACTTGGTCCACTTCCACCCATGTAAACATCACATTATGTGATGAAGTTCAGCCTTGGGATGGGAATGCGTTTGTTGAGTTTTTCCCATGCTTGTTTGTGTTTGCTTGAATGTAACCCATCTAGGACTTGGTTCTCCAAGCTTGGGGGTGGCTTCTAGTAAGCCTAGGCTGGGAGGCAAGCACTCCATGGTCACAACCTTAAGATTTTGTATGCAGATTTGCTTGGAAAAGAAGAAAAAGGAAAGCTAGGAGTTGTTGATTCTATTTTAGTTGCAGAAAAAGAACAGGGATTAAAGTATTGTACTTCAATTGCAGAAATGAAAGAGGAGATCTTTATGTTGTATTTACTTTAAAAAGGAAATGTACTATTCAAGAAGGCTTACCATGTAATGTAGTGTATTTACTAAAGATGTTGATTTTTTTTTTGTAAGGAGAAAACATTTGAATAAATTCTGTAAAGTTAATGCTGCTGTCTTTCATCTGAAATATGCCATTTATTCAAAATCTATTAATTACCTGAAATCTATCATTTATTTGAAATCTGTCATATATTGAAATCTATCATCTATTTATCTCTGTAATTTATACAAAAAAAAATGCAAAAAGTAAAATGGAAATGTTAGGAAATAGAAAAGTAGAAATGTTAGGAGATAAAAATAAACTGTTAGTCCTATTTATTTAGTTCCAAATGCAAATATAGATAAACAGATTTTAGTATGAACATTAAATGTTGCATTTAGCTTGATGATATAGTTTTAAATGGAATTTAGGCTATTATGTTGTTGTTGTAATTTATTTAATTCTGTCATTTTTCTTTTCTTTATTATTGCAGAAAATAAATCTAGATTTAATAGTCTATCTCTAAAGTTAACTATTAGGAATTTAATATGGAAAGGAATACATTTATTTAAAACTGTTAGTTTTAAATAATCTGCTTTTATATGATTTGAAAATTTAGATTTAGTATAGGGGAGAGATCTAAGTATTTTTTTTTGATTTAACAAAGAAAAATGTAGATGGTTTAGATGCTTGTATTAAAAAAAAAAAAAAGACTAATGTAAACACCTATTTGTCTTAATGCCTTATACTCAAGAAAAGAAATATATATCAACTTCAGGTTGTTGTTTTATTTCTATGATAGTCAATGTTATAGTATTATATTCTGCATATTAGAAAAGAAAAGAAAGAGACTAAATAAGATAAATCCAATATTTGCTAAATAGATTGATGCTCATTTGTATTGAAGAAATAAGCTATTTGGAATATGTAACATGCTATTTTATTTACTATCATTATTTTAATGCTGCATATTAAAATGAAAAGAAAAAAAAGAGAATACAGTCCTTTTATCATAAATGTAATATAAATGTTTATATACATATAAATGCACATGTAAAAATGTACATATATATATATAATATGTTTAGGATGTTGCATTAAAAAAAAAATTATAATAATAATAATAAAAAAAAAAATTATTAAAGAGGGGAAAACAGATTTGAAGGTCAAATGACCAAAACATAACGAAATAAACATGCAAAATGCTAAAATATCATTAAAAGACCATTTCACCTTGCTATTTTACCTTCTCCTTCAGATTGAGCTTGATGAAGTGAAGGTGCCCCTTGATAATGCTCCACTTGATGTGATCCTTTGATTGTTGGATGTGGATGACTCTCCAATGTTGTGCACAAATGGAATGGATTTGAAAAATGATAAGGATGAGATGATCAAGTTGCCAAGATGATTTCCTAGGCTCAAAAGGGCAGCATAAACTTACTGGATTTCAAGATGTTTTGAATGAAGGGATGGAGCCCTATTTTATGGGAAGAGGAGAGGAAAATATAGGGCTAGGATGAATTTGAGATGAAGGGATAAGATTTACTTGTGAGCTCACACAAGGTCCAAGAGAGGGTGTGGAGACCAAGAAATATGCCTTAAAGGCATTTCGTATCTCCACACTCCACAAGATGCATTGGAGGAATTAAAAATTCTCCAAAAAAGGATATCATCGAGATTGGAGGAATAAAAAGGAATTAAAAATTCATTGGGAGAGGGGATGCCTAGAGGAATGTGTGATTTTGAAAATCTTACATTCACCTAGAAAAAGAGCATTTAAAGCTAGTGGCTGGATGAAAAGGACAAAGAGTTGACTTTGTGACTAATCATGATGATTAACCATTAATGACTCATTAGGAGGGGGATTAGAGGAAATGTTAGGTGGGATTAATATTTGTAGGAGAATTTGACTAGGAGAGAGAATGAGTGGAGGGAATAAAAAATTAGAAGAATAATGTTAAGTGAGTTTAGGGAGTTTCTAGAAGAATGAATTAAGAAGATGATTTGTAGGAATCATGTAGGTTAACTAATTAATTGAAATTAATTAGCTAAGAGGAAGATTTGTGAGGATTTGATTTTTTTAGAAGAATAAAGAAAGGGATTGATTTATTAAATAAATCAATCATATGCTATAGTGATGATATTAATTATATTTAATTAATATTGAGAGGAATTTGAATTAACATAATTAATTAATTAATTATGTGAGGAATTAAAAGTAATTAAAATAATTATTTTTAAGTGTCTACATTTTGCCCCTCTTTGAAGCGAAGTGTGATGACACATTGATTCAAAGAATAATCTTGTTTTGATAGGATGCCCCGGCTCTTGATTGATAGATTATGGTATGGTGATGCCCCCTCGGGAGATCAATTGAGGTATTCGATCTTTGGAGTTTTGCGAAATTGATATCTTGATAGATTTGATTTGATTCGATTGATAAGATCTAGATTCAGTTTGGTTTCAAGAAGAATTCATCCTGTATAAGACAAAGATGATCAAAGTGTCTAGTTTCAGGAAGGATTCATCCTATATAAGACACCATTGATCACAATATCTGATTTCAAGAAGAATTCATCCTATATAAGACATGATCGGAGTGTTTGGTTTCAGGAAGGATACATCCTGTATAAGACATGGCTGATCACAATGTCTAGTTTCAGGAAGGAATCATCCTGTATAAGACATGATCAGATCACAATGTCTGGTTTCAGGAAGGATTCATCCTGTATAAGACATGATCAGATCACAACGTCTGGTTTCAGGAAGGATTCATCCTGTATAAGACATGATTGATCATAATGTCTGGTTTCAGGAAGGATTCATCCTGTATAAGACATGATCAGAGTGTTTGGTTTTAGGAAGGATACATCCTGTATAAGACATGACTGATCACAACGCCTGGTTTTAGGAAGGATTCATCCTATATAAGACATGATCAGATCACAATGTCTGGTTTTAGGAAGGATTCATCCTGTATAAGACATGAACAGATCACAACGTCTGGTTTCAGGAAGGATTCATCCTGTATAAGACATGAATCAGAATCATAATTGATTATGTGAGGAAAAAAAAAATAGAGGAAGAAAAATTAAGGTGGAAGGGATAGATGAGGAACAAATATGAAGCAGTCGTGAGGTATTTGGAAAGAAGAATATGAGATGTGAGACCGCAGAGGAAAATGGGGGCAATTGAGAACTCCATGGGATTATTGAGTTTAGGATTTGATGGAATGATGGTGAGATTTTGTGCACAACAAATGTGGAGAGCCAACCTAGTTTGATGTTGCCCTGAGTGACTTGCACCATTGATTATAGAAATCAGGATGCCATGAGAAATGCAGGGCGTGGACTGACTCTGTAGACAAATGGGAATTTCTTGCACACAACAATGCAAGTGTTAAGAAACACTAATACAGAGTTGTGGGTTCGTGCAAGAAAACCCTCAAACACACCGATACCTCTTCGAGAAGGTAAGTGTTGATAAACACTAGTACCAGGTCACCGATTTGTACAAGAAGGATCCAAAACATGCCATACAATGAAATATGCCCCAGTATGCACCTATCATAATGTACCTGGATATGGAAGAACCCAAGCAGTCATAAATAGTGGCAGTCGTAGGGAAAAAGATGCAAGCCTATATGAAAATGTAGCGTCGTAAATTGTACGCACTTGCTAGGGTGGTACAATTTCACACCTAGTTTAGCACCGGCCTTGGCGCATTTTGTATTTTGCATTGCATTTCCCCTTTAGCACTTAATTAATTAAATTAATTAGGTCTAAGGTCTTATTTTATCATTTCCTACATCATAAAGTTGGGCCCTTTCATTAAAGTGTGCCCTTTTCATTTTATTCCTCCTATACATCATGTAATCAAAAACCCTAATTAGGTCCTATTTTGAACTTGGGGGCTTGATTTCGGGGGTCAAAACATCTCGAAATCAGCTGTAACTTCGGGATTCTCTCTAAAATCATCATATCCGACGGCCCTGAAAATTTGGTGAAAAGTTGTCGGGACCATGGCGCCCAGAGTGCAACATGGTCCCGGACATTTTTCCCAAAATTTTAGGAGCACGATCCAATCATAAAATAAAGCTTAACCCCAAGAAATTGGTGGGAGATTCAATCTCTAGGTCGGCCAAAAGACGAAATTACGACCTAGGGTTTCCTACTTAAGAGCTCTCTTTCTTCATTTGAAAGGATCCGATTTTTGTTTTCAAGGACCTTCTATGCAGCGAAAGAGCAGATCTTTGAAGACTTCAACAACATTCAACATCCCTCTATCAAGCATTTATCAATTTCATTCATCCATTTAGGGCTTGGAAGACATTGAAGAACAATAGGAGATTACCGACTGAAGATTGGCTTGTACTCCTCCCTTGAGGGTTGGGTATGATTTCATGTTGTTTTCATGTCTTTGCATAAGCTTCAATATATCCTTTATTCATGCTTTAGATCACTTTGCATCTTGATTTAGAGCATTTACATTATCATTTACAATCAATTAGGGTTTACTTTCTAGGTTGCTCTAGTTTGCTTTCTTGCATTTAAGGACCTTGCACACACACTAGGTCTGCACACACAATACATTTTACAATACAACTTGGCTATTCGTGGAGGTGGAAATCACTGAAGTGGGGGTTTGACTAAGGCAAAACCCTATATAGCCGCCCACAACACCTTTTCAGATATAAGTGCAGGTTTCGGGACTCGGACGACGCCGCAAGTTACAGATCCGGAAGAAGCAGACGGAGACCGAACTTCACACCAAATTTCAAAGCAAAAGACCAGGACAGGGGCACTGGGTGCCCTGGTCCCTGGGACAGGGGTGCTGGGCGCCCTGGTCCTCCTGACAGACAACATTTTCAGCATTTTTGACAACTTTTCCAGAGTGCAAAACAACAGTTTTCAGAGCAGTTTCAGGGGCAGATTTAGGATAGTGGCGCCCGCGCCCCCGTCCCGAACATTTTAGTCAGATTTTAACTCTGGGTACGCATTTGCATTCTTGTCTTGTCCTTGTGTTTACAGCTTTCCATCATTTAAGTTCAATTCTGTAATCTTGTTATTAGTTCATACTTGCACTTTGAGGTTAGGGATTGAACTTGCATCATTCTACCTATCATTTGCAACAAAGGAATAGAAATCCTAATAGGTAGCCCGTGTCTCTCTCTTCCACAAAAAGAAGTAGCCAATTGTGTGATACCTCTAGGCTCTTTTGTATTCCACAAGTGTGTGATTGAAAGTGAGATTAGGGCATGTTTGCTTAGTGTCACTTTTTCCCCCACACATTTTGGTGAACCCGACATGAACTCCAATCTTCTCTAATTTATGTTTTCAAATTTGGGTGTTTATGCTAGTTCAAATTCAAATTTGTATTTACAAGTTTCAATTTCTTGGAAGATTCAAAAATTTAGAGGAAATTTTTGCTAAAACCCTAATTTTTCAATTCAAAGTTAAACTTGTGGATAGCTTAATTTGGATCAATAATTTCAAATCTGATTTAGGAACTCATTTGAATCATAAAATTCATTTTCTAAATCTACATTCTAAGTGCTTGCATTGGTTAAAATTGATCATTTTCTTCTATTTTGCATGTGTTATCATTTTAAAGAGGAAAATTATTGTCATGATGCATTCATTCCATAGATGTGATAATGGGTTAGCTTCCCTTGTTTCAATTTTTCCTTCTTCTAAAGAACCTCCTCCTATCTATAACAACATTTTAGTGCCTAAAAGAGTTGCTATCAATCCCTTTGAGACTCTCCCATGCTCTAAGGATGAAGACTTTAAGAGTGATCTTGACAACTCTCCTAAAATGTGCCCTTCCTATTTAGCTATCCTAGAGGAAGAGAATAATATCATAAACACCTTTCTTAATGTTACTTTACCTTCCCTACATGATGCCTCTTTAAGTGAAAAGGTATTGATGGACATTGACTTATTTTCTCCTAAAGTTGGTCCTTCCAATGGGGCATGTTAGTGCAACAAGAGGTTATGAACACTTCTTTCAAAGATCTCCTTCCTAAGCATGAATCTTTGGAGAAGTCTATTCATGTTCCTCCTAAAAAACACTCCCTTCATGAGGATTCTTTTGTGCAAGAAAATGACATTATCCCTACATTTCCTAGTGATGGCATTTCCTTTTCCAACAAGATTCCCACTAGAGATGATGAATTAATGATAAATGTTTATCCTTCTCCTAAAGTTTGTCTTACACATAAGCATCCCTTAGAGAAAGAAGATGAAATAATAAGCAATTTCCTTAATTCTCTCTCCCCTAAAGATCATATTGAACATATTTTGAGGAAAGAGGATGAGTTTAACACATCTATTGATGCTCTCCCTTCTAAGGATGAGGAATTAATAAACAATGTTATCTCCTCTCCCGAAATTGACAATACTTCAAACATTCCTTTCAACAACCTCACTATTTGGGATGAACCATTAGAAGAAGGTATAGATTATTCTCTACCCCTAGCCAAAGGGGATGAAATAAAGATTGGAAACTCCTTTGATAGTTTCTCACCTTCCTTGAATCTCAATTATTCTTCCTCTAAAAATAAAGCATCTCCCTCTCCTCAACTTGATTCTACTCATAAGGATACCCTAGTTCAAAACAAGATGGTTAACATCTCTTTCAAAGATCTCCCTCTCAAAAGTGAGACTTTAGAGAGTAATGTTGATTCTTCTCCTAGAGAGTTTATTCCCCATCTAGATCCTTTGATGATAGAGGATGACATGACCTTTCCTAGTATTACTTTTCCTACTAGAACATCAATGCTTACCCCTTGTCTCTCTCCTAAAATTGATTTAATTCGTGATAAGATTTTAGTGCAAGAGAAGACTATCAATAATTCTTCCAAAGCTTTGGTTCATTCCTCTAAACCATCCTCAATCAATTTGATACATGTGAATGGAACACCTAACAAACCTCTCTTCACTATCCAAGGTGCTTGTCCTTCTCAAAATTCTCAACCTTTAAATAAGCCTATCTTAGTGGTTCAAGGTGGTTATGCTAATGATTCTTTTTGCACTCCTAAGAAACCTATTATTACTGTGCAAGGAGGTTATTCTACTAAGAGCCCTTATGAGTATGCTAAGCAACTGACTAGAGAGAGTTATCATGCGGTTGCTCATACCTATAACACAAGAAACAATAGGCAACCTAATCCTCCTCTAGTTAGCCCAACTTCACTTCCTCCTTCTCAACCAATTCTTCCGCAAGCTCCATGTATTTCACAAGTTCTCGGTAAGGAATATGATCTCATAGAACAACTTAAAGCTACCCCTGCTAAGATATCCCTTTGGGATTTGATCCAAACTTCTTTCGCTCATCATGGAATGTTACAAGATGCCTTGAAATATTTGAATGTTCCTCCACCGAATACATCTAGTAATATAGCATCTTTAGTTAACTCTGTGATGAATCCTAAAGCTCAAATTGTGTTTACCCAAGATGAGTTGCCTACTAGTGAAATTCAACAACAATATGATCCCTTGATGATTGTGGTTATCATAAATGACACGGCTATAAGACGAACATTAGTAGATAATGGCTCTGGCCTTAATGTATGTAGCATTAATCTATTGCATAAGATGAATGTGGATACATCCCTTATTGAGCCTGACCCTCATCCCATTCGAGGCTTTGATAATGTGGCTAAGTCTTCATTAGGTATTATCACCTTACCCATCACAGTGGGACCTGTTACTTTGCCTACTCCTATCCATGTTATGTCGGGAAATCTAACATACAACTTGTTATTAGGGAGACCTTGGATTCACGGTATGCAAGCTGTCCCCTCTACATTGCATAGACAAGTTAAATTCATTTATAACAATAAGACATATACCTTGATAGGTGATACTAATTTTCAAGCTTGTTTGCAAACATCTACTTCCAAAGGGAGTTCTTCTAAGCCTTCCTCTTCTAGTGATGACTCTTTGAACAAGATACCTATGGATGAATCATCACCTTCTAATAATCAAAATTCTTTGGATGAGCCTAAAGCTCCTGAAGAAGATCCTTCTCAACTTGAGTCTACACATGAAAAGGCTTTTGATCCTGAGAAGGTTCTCACAGAAGATGATTGGGGATCTCTTGACTTTAATCCCACCTTTGTAGGTGAGTATAGGGTTCCTCCTAGAGATCTTAAAGGTAAAAAGAAGGAAGAAACTAGAGATCAATCAGTCTTACTTGAACCTATGAGCAATAATTTTGTGGCCACTTCTCAAACTTCTTCTCCTCACACCTCTAATTATGAAGAGTTTGATTCTTTGTCTTATGAAAAACCACCTTCTCTTCCTGAAATGGCTGATCATTATGGTCATGGTTTTCGCATTTTTGCTAAGCATGGGTATCATGGAAATGGTTGTGGTGCTCATGAACAAGGGATAAAAGTTCCTCTAGAGACTAATTTTCACAATTATGCCTTTGGACTCGGCTATAATCCCTGCAAACGTACCAAAGCATCTAAAAGACCATCTCTCAGTGTGAATGCTATATTTAGTAGTGATGATGATCTCACTTCAACTAAATCATCTTCTACTTCTATCAACTCTCATTCCCCTCATAAGGAAATCTTGGCGATGAACAAATCTCTTTATGAATCCCCTCAAATTTCTAAATCCACTTATGAATCTTTATCTCCTATTCATCATAAAGTCCTTTCCTCTAGGGATAAGGCTCTAATAAATTACACTCATCCCTCTTCTAAGATTTCATGTGAATTTTCTTCTTCAATTTTCATCATTTTATACATGTTTTTGATCTCACTTATAGTTGAGCATTTAGCATGTCATATTCAAATACCTCATTCAATCTATCATGTCTTTAAATAACATTAATGGCTATTATGTTGCTCATCATTATGTGACATTGGTAGCTCATTTACTGGGGGCTCATTGTCATTCATGATGGTACAATTTCAAGTGCAATCATATTTTTTGAAGCAACATAATAGCCTAATTTTCTTGTCCCTATGGGGACAAGAGTGATTTCATACATCTCTTCTTTTTCTTATGTCCAAATCTCTCCCTAGAAGATTGTGTAAGTCCTTCTCAGTGAGGCAATGATCTTTCCTTATTTTCATCTAAGGATCCACTTTTTCCTATTTCGTGGATGGTGTGGACTTTATTACTTGATGTTATTCCTTGTATGCATTTGTTGTTGTTTGTTCAAGGATTCTCTCTTACAAGAGGTGTAAGTCCTTGACTACAACCTCTTTTGCACTTGGTAAAATACATCCATAATGAATTCACTCTCCCGATTGGGTTAAAAAGAGTGTCATCCTTCATTAAGAATCACTTTCACCTCGCAAAAGAAGGAAGTATTGCATTCTTATTCTCTTCTTTGTCTTATTCCTCTCGAGGCTAGGTATCTTTTGTACAAAGATCCCTTCTCCTCTCAGGATCTCCTTTACACATACTACAGGATATCCCTTTTCAACTATCTTATCCTTGCTTAAAGAGTGTAAAACTCTCTTGCTTGGATCTATGACATTGTTGCATTTTTGGGGTATCTTCTTCTATGATGAAGGTAGGTATCCTTGTTCTACTTTACTTATGACATAAACATTACACTTTTTGAGCAATGGGTCATTCTCGGAACCAGAGCACAGACTCTTAGAGCGAGATGTCTCCATTTTTCTTTTATGCAAGCTGATTATTCTCGGAACCAGAGCACAGACTCTTAGAGCGAGATGTCACGCTTTTGTACTATACATATACAGGTTGTAGCATACTCGGGCATAGACTCCTATGAGATGCTTCTAACCTCACTTACACACACATGCACGAGGTTGAGTGGAACTAACGGCATAAGGCTAGACTTTCTCACTCTCCTCCCTTACATGGATCACCTAGATAGACTCTAGGGGCTAGTTTTCCATGTCCTTTTCCCATGGATCACCTGGACAAGATCTAGGGGCGAGAAGTCCATGTTTTCTATCTCACTGTTCTTCTCATGGATCACCAATGTGTGTATTCATGCTTTTTTCCTTTCTTTTCTTCTCTTTGCATTTTGTTTCCATTTACATCCTTCATCTTGTGTTAGAGAACTCTCAAATCCTCACACTCTTTGTTGTGTTGGAATTGAGATTTAGTCCTCTTTCTTACCAAATGATTCTCCATTAGATTTTGATCTCATATCAAATCTTCTTGTGAGCATTTGTCATCAATATTCTTTAACAATTCGAAGTGGTAAACATGATACCCTGTTTCAACTCACTAAAATTAGCAAGCCGAAACAGGGGGGGGCATATAGCTACCCTCGAATTTTCATCACCTTCCTTAGTAAGCATTAGGTGATTTTGTGATCTAACGTGTGTTTTGTAGGGTGCGGTTCCTAACTGTGTACTGCAGATACCGCTGGGGGCTTCGTTCGACAGACTTATGGATATATCCTTTTTCAAATAATGTTTACTTTTCTGTACTTTAGCTTGCATATGCACATAGTGTTCATATGACCGCTAAAGTGGGGGCTAAATGTAGCGTCGTAAATTGTACGCACTTGCTAGGGTGGTACAATTTCACACCTAGTTTAGCACCCACCTTGGCGCATTTTGTATTTTGCATTGCATTTCCCCTTTAGCACTTAATTAATTAAATTAATTAGGTCTAAGGTCCTATTTTATCATTTCCTACATCATAAAGTTGGGCCCTTTCATTAAAGTGTGCCCTTTTCATTTTATTCCTCCTATACATCATTTAATCAAAAACCCTAATTAGGTCCTATTTTGAACTTGGGGGCTTGATTTCGGGGGTCAAAACATCTCGAAATCAGCTGTAACTTCGGGATTCTCTCTAAAATCATCATATCCGACGACCCTGAAAAATTTGGTGAAAAGTTGTCAGGACCATGGCGCCCGGAGTGCAACATGGTCCCGGACATTTTTCCCAAAATTTTAGGAGCACGATCCAATCATAAAATAAAGCTTAACCCCAAGAAATTGGTGGGAGATTCAATCTCTAGGTTGGCCAAAAGATGAAATTACGACCTAGGGTTTCCTACTTAAGAGCTCTCTTTCTTCATTTGAAAGGATCCGCTTTTTGTTTTCAAGGACCTTCTATGCAGCGAAAGAGCAGATCTTTGAAGACTTCAACAACATTCAACATCACTCTATCAAGCATTTATCAATTTCATTCATCCATTTAGGGCTTGGAAGACATTGAAGAACAATAGGAGATTACCGACTGAAGATTGGCTTGTACTCCTCCCTTGAGGGTTGGGTATGATTTCATGTTGTTTTCATGTCTTTGCATAAGCTTCAATATATCCTTTATTCATGCTTTAGATCACTTTGCATCTTGATTTAGAGCATTTACATTATCATTTACAAGCAATTAGGGTTTACTTTCTAGGTTGCTCTAGTTTGCTTTCTTGCATTTAAGGACCTTGCACACACACTAGGTCTGCACACACAATACATTTTACAATACAACTTGGCTATTCGTGGAGGTGGAAATCACTGAAGTGGGGGTTTGACTAAGGCAAAACCCTATATAGCTGCCCACAACACCTTTTCAGATATAAGTGCAGGTTTCAGGACTCGGACGACGCCGCAAGTTACAGATCCGGAAGAAGCAGACGGAGACCGAACTTCACACCAAATTTCAAAGCAAAAGACCAGGACAGGGGCGTTGGGCGCCCTGGTCCTCCTGACAGACAACATTTTCAGCATTTTTGACAGCTTTTCCAGAGTGCAAAACAACAGTTTTCGGAGCAGTTTCAGGGGCAGATTTAGGACAGTGGCGCCCGCGCCCCCGTCCCGAACATTTTAGTCAGATTTTAACTCTGGGTACACATTTGCATTCTTGTCTTGTCCTTGTGTTTACAGCTTTCCATCATTTAAGTTCAATTCTGTAATCTTGTTATTAGTTCATACTTGCACTTTGAGGTTAGGGATTGAACTTGCATCATTCTACCTATCATTTGCAACAAAGGAATAGAAATCCTAATAGGTAGCCCGCGGCTCTCTCTTCCACAAAAAGAAGTAGCCAATTGTGTGATACCTCTAGGCTCTTTCGTATTCCACAAGTGTGTGATTGAAAGTGAGATTAGGGCATGTTTGCTTAGTGTCACTTTTTCCCCCACACAGAAAAGATCTAACAAAATCTAACAAGTCTCTTCCTTGCGACTACATGATACCTCTTGCCAAGAGTAGAACAAGGATGGACTTGGGATTGTTTCTCAAGACTTCTTGAAGCTTACACACAGAGGCATAAAATCTTAGTTTCAATGGGACATTCCTTGTTCATGACTCAGGCGAAGACTTCATCATCATACGCATGTTTTATTGGGAGGCGAAAAAGAAGGAATGTAGCACATGGATGGGCTGGATGGCAGATGATTTGTAGTATCGACATGATAGACAGTGGATCCAGTTATTTACCTTGGCGTCTGCACAGAGGTTTTCACCAAGGTACTTGTCCATAGCACCACCAAGTGATTTTCACTAATGGACGAATTGTTTTTTTTCTTTCTTTTTCAGATTTTTTAATTTTTTTGTGTCATAAGGTGCCTGTTTTCCAGGTTTTCACCAAAGTGATGATTTTTTCAGGATCTTTTTCTCATTTTTTTTTAATTTATTTTTATTTTTTGACAATTTAAGACTTTCTGAGGACTAAGCATAAAATATTTTGAGGTGCATGATATTCATTGGATCATCCAAAGGATCACCTTCAGGATTAGCCAACTAATAAGCTCTTGATCCATATTTTGTTGTGATTACATATGGTCCAAGCCAATTAGGCTCAAACTTGCCTTTCTTTTCTCTTTCTTGTAGATTTTTCTGATTTTCCATGAAGACAAGATCACCAACTTGGAATTCTTGGGTTCTAACTTTTTTATGATAACTCATGCACATACGGTCTTGATATACCCGGAGATGATTCAAGGCCTTGAGGCGCCTTTCATCTAACAATTCTAGCTCTTGTAAGCGGGCAATTCTGTATTCTTCCTCTGGTAGGATGTTTTGCAGTGATACCCTTAGAGAGGGGATCTCGATCTCAAGGGGAAGGATGGCTTCAGAACCAAATACTAGGGAATAAGGAGTGGAACCTGTGGGGGTGCGGTAGGCCCACAATGCAGGATGGATTTGGAGGTGCCAATCATGGCCTGCTTCATTGACTATCTTTTTGAGGATTTTTATTAAGGTTTTATTAGACGCTTCAGCTTGGCCATTGCCTTGGGGGTAATATGGAGTGGAGAAGCGGTGTTGGATGTTGAATTTTTGGTAGAGTTCTTTGACATCCTAGTTCTTAAATTATTTACCAATATCTGTGATGATAACTTTTGGGATGCCATATCGACAGATTAGGTAGTTCAGGATGAATTTGCATATTTGCTTGCTGGTGGTGAAAGTAAGAGGGATAGCCTCTACCCACTTGGTGAAGTATTCGGTGGCAGTGATAATGAATTTATGTCCGTTGGAAGATGAAGGGTGGATTTTCCCAATGAGATCAAGCCCCCACTGTGAGAATGGCCATGGTGTAATGAATCACTGCAATTCTTGTGATGGTGCATGAATCTTGTCGCCATGCTGCTAGCAAGAGATGCATTTCTTCACATAATTGTATGCATCTTCTTCCATTTTAGGCCAATAGTATCCTGTTCTCAAAAGATTTTTAGCCAATGTGAGTCCACTTGAGTGTGCCCCATAGATATCCTCATGTACTTCGCGTAATGCCCATTCTGCTTCTTGTTTATCTAAAAACCTTAAGAGGGAACCATCAAAATGCCTTTTGAACAAGGTGTCTGCAAGGATTGTGTAACGAGCACATCAGCGGATGAAGGTTTGTTGCTGGGTTTTGGTGAGGTGTGGGGGAATGGTGTTGTCTTTGAGGAAAGCGAAGGTTTCTTGGTACCAAGGGGACTCGGGACCAATGAGAACACACACCATTTCAGACTCTGGTAGCTTGTATGTCGGTATAAACAATTGCTCGACCAAGAACTCGCACTTCTGACTGTGTGTTGGCATTTGAAGGAGGGAGCCAATGGTGGCCATTGCATCTACAACCCTGTTGTTTTTTCGTGGCATTTGATCAAACTTGATTGCCATGAAATGTTGCTTAAGATCTTCAACCATGGTACGGTAGGGAAGGAGTTTATCATCTTTTGTTTGGTATTCATCATTGAATTGTTTTATGATGAGTTGGGAATCGCCATAGACTTGTAATTCCTTTATTTTCCAGTGGATAGCCAAGCGTAAACCTATGATGAGGGCCTCGTATTCTGCTATGTTATTGGTACACGCAAAGGCTATCTTGTATGATTTGGAGATGCCATCTCCTTGAGGTGTGACCAATAATATTCCTGCCTCCGATCCATTTTGAGTGTAGGAGCCATCAAAATACAATTTCCATGTGGAGGATGTGGTAACAGTCATAATGAACTCATCTAGTAATTCTGTGAGAAGAGGATGGTCACCTGGAAGTGGAGCTTCAGCCAACCGATCTGCAATGACTTGTCACTTGATTGCTTTTCTATCCACATATTCAATGTCAAACTCGCTTAAGAGCATGACCCATTTGGTGGTTCTGCTAGTGAGAGTAGCTTTGGACAAGAGATATTTAAGTGGATCAATTTTAGCAATTAATTTTGTCTTATTATTTAGCATATAGTGTCGTAGTTTCTGTGTGCTGAACACTAATGACAAACATGTTCTTTCAATGGGGGTGTAATTGAGTTCATATCCTACAAACATCTGATTGATGTAGTAAATGACGTGTTCCTTCCCTTGATCATCTGTTTGTGCCAATAATGCCCCCAATGCCACTGTAGTAGCACATATATACAAAATAAGGGGTTTTCCAGGAGCAGGAGGCATCAATATGGGAGGTGATGCTAGATATTCTTTTAATTTCTCAAAGGCCTTTTGACATAGGCAATCCCATTTAAATTTTGTGTCTTTACGCAATAGGTGTGCAAATGGATGGCACTTGTCTGCTAGCTGTGAAATGAAACGCCTGACAGATTGGAGTTTTTCATGGAGACTATGCAGTTGTCTAAGAGTTTTTGGTGGAGGCATTTCCATAATAGCTTTTACCTTTGCGGGATCAACCTTGATGCCTCTGCGGGAAACAATGAATCCCAATAGTTTTCCCGATGTGACGCCAAACACACACTTTTTGGGATTTAGGCGCAGCTTGTATTTTTCCAATCTTTCAAAGATCTGTTTTAGAATGGGGATGTATTCTTGTCTTGTCTTGGATTTTCCTAGCAGATCATCCACGTAGTCCTCCATAATTTTGTGCAAGAGGTCATGAAAAATTGTTGTCATTGCCCATTGATATGTAGCTCCAGCATTTTTAAGGCCAAAAGGCATGACCCGGTAACAGAAGGTACCCCATGGTGTTGTGAATGCAGTTTTATGCTGATCCTCATCTACTATCCTAATTTGGTTGTATCCAGTAAACCCATCCATTAGTGATAACATTTCATGTCCTGCTATAAGGTCCACAATCATGTCTATATTGGGGAGCGGGAAATCATCTTTAGGACAAGCTATATTTAGATCTCAAAAATTTGTGCAGATGCAGATGCCCCCAGCAGGTTTGCCGATAGGTACAATGTTGGAGACCCATTCAGCATAATCTATTGGTTTGATAAATTCTGCGTCTAACAACTTTTGGAGTTCTGCATTGACTAGGAGTGCAATATGTGGGTGCATTTTGCGCAATTTTTGTTTTATAGGTTTTGCATCTGGGTGGACGACGAGATTGTGAAACACCAAGGTAGGGTCCAACCCTGGCATATCGGAATAGGACCATGCAAAATTTATTTTTACCTCTATAAGGAAGTTGATGAAGTCTTGTTTCTCGATTTCTGTGAGGGATTTGGCAATGAGCACATTTTTCAGAATGACCTCGGTGCCCATGTTGATGCTATCTGTTTTTTCTATCAACAAATTTGATTTGTCCTATGGAAGGTAACCAATGGTAGGGAGGTCAAATCCCTCATCATCAAGTGCCTTTTCCAGGTTTTCACTTTCAGATACGCTATTTCTTGTTCATCCAAAGGCACCTCAGGGAGGTTTTCACCTAGGGAATCATATCTTTTTCTTTTATTATCTTTTTTGTGGCTAAGGGCATTGACTTGACTACCAAAGTATCCCTTTTCGTGTAGTTGAATACCTTTGATTCTGCTACAATCTTCCATATTTTGCGCTATTAGGAGAGCAATGAGAGCATTATCATTGACACAGATATCTAAAGTGGGTTTGTCTCGTTGGCCCCAGTCAATGAGTTCAGGATGGACAAGATGTAGCTCATGTGAAGTGGGAGGGGTTACGGGGGTGATGGTATTGATGTAAGCGTCCAAGAAGATATCTTTCTCATATTCATAAGGCATTTCATGGAATTCCTCTTCGTTAGCACTTTCGATATCCGAAGAAGGACTAGAAGGGGCACCAGCGATAGTAATCTTAGGCACCGGGGTGTACCCCAAGCCTCTGTTGTATCTGTAGGAGATAGGATTTATGGGTGTTTTTCTTCATTTCTCCTCTTGTCCCAAGCCGTGTCCTTTGTAACCCATTTTTTCAACTATGGCAGATGCTTTTGGGTACATTTCTTTGGATATTCTTGTTGGATCTTCATCTTCTTCCTGGTACAACCATGAAGAGATATCTTCTTTGAGGCTCTCATTATCAAGTGGGCCCCATTGCTGGAAGGTGGTGTTTTGGTATTGCATGACTAGTTTTGGGTCCTTTTTTATCTCTTTTGGTTTTCCAAATGACTTAGGAGAGAGAGGGAGGTTGCCTATTAATAAGACATCCTATAAATTTGTATTCTCCATAGCCATTGTCCAAGATCTTGATTTGATTATTTGGTTGGGATGATGTGTCAGATGGAGGCGTTGGCGAGGGTCTATTTAGTGGGCAATGATACGGATGCTTCCCCTCTAATAGTTTGCAATATTGAAAAGGTTGGGGATCACCTTTGATAGTGATCACTCTTCCATTATAGGGGAATTTGATGCATTGGTGATAGGTGGAGGGTACGGCCTGCAAGGAATGAATCCATGGCCTCCCGAGGAGAATGTTGTAGGGGAGGTCAAGATTTAGTACTTGGCAAGGGGTTTCAATTGTAATGGGGCCCACTTGAAGAGGTAAGGTGATCACGCCCTTTGAAATTCTTTCTACATCATCATATGCCTTTATTGTGATCCTTCTTGATGTGTCTATCAGATCCTCCGAAAGTCCCAATTGTTTTATTAATTTGTATGTACACAGATTAAGCCCGGATCCACCGTCTATCAGGATACGTTTGGCCTTGTGCTTATGGATAAGAGATTCGATGTGTAAAGGTTTGTTATGGTCTTCATCTGTGGGAGCATCTTTGGAGTTAAATACAATGTGTTGCTGGGAAACAAGGTTTCCAATGAGGGCTTGGAATTGGGTGGCGTTGATGTTATCTGGAACGCGTGATTGGAGAAGGGCTTGTTCCAAAATTTCTTTATGGACTGGGGAGGTCTTGAGAAGTTCCAAAATGGAGATCTGCGCGGGTGTCTTCCCAAGTTGATCAAGGAGGTCATATCGGCGGGTGGAAGACATGGGTGGGGGGTTTGGTGGTGGAGGAACTCCTTGGATGGTGACTCTTCCTCGACGTGTAGTTGCATTGCAGTCATTCTGGAAATGGGAGGTGGAAGGCGTGGTGCCTTGAATGACTATCTGAGCAGGATTTGGTCTACTATGGGAAGAAGGAGGATTAACTCCTTGGATGGTTATGACATTAACAATATTGTCTGCAGGTTCAATGCGACCTACCAAAAAATCAAAACCAGTTACGTGATTAGCGTAGTCATAACCCATTGCGTTAGATGATGAGCCTTTTCCTTTATCATGCTTCAGGAAGGGTTCCTGGTACATTTTGAGTTTGTCATTGTTATTACCAGGTTTTGCATTTGCTACTTCAATCTCACCTCTATCAATGAGATCTTGTATGTAGATATTTAGTTTCATACACTTTCGTGTATCATCTCCCTTGATACGATGGTATTCACAATACTCATTTTCATTATACCATCTTGGTTTAGGTTGATTGGGGTCAAACGGGCGATTGATTGGAAAAACCACTATACCTGCTTGGACAAGTTTTTGAAACACCACTTCAATAGGCTCAGCCAGAGGAGTGAAATCTCTTGGAGTCCTGTTATTCGATCGGGGTGATCATCGCTAGATTGAGACATTGTTGTGAGGTTTTTGTGATTGATTTTGGTTGTTGAATTGATGATTGTTGGTGGTGGATTTTGGGGGAGCGGCCATGGTTTGGACTCGCTTTGCATCAGTTATACCATCATTGACCACATTTTTGTTTTTGGACCAGAATTTTGGCTTGTTGTTATAATAAGAGGAAGAACTTTGTGTTGATTTCTGGTAATGTTTCAAGGTTCCTTCCTCCAACAAGACATGTTCAAGGGCAAGGCCCTTATCTATCAATTTTTGGAAGGATTTGATACATTGAGATATTAAAGGTCTTGAAAGTTTAGGCACCAAGTTCTTTTGGAATAGCTCAATTTGATGTTGTTCTGGCATGTCCCACTGGAATTTCTTGATAAAATGTCGCCATCTTTGTAGGAAATTGGTGAAGGTTTCTCCGGGCCTTTGTTTTGTATTACATAAGTCCATCATTAAGACATCATTACCCATGTTGTATGCATAGTGGGCCACAAATTTTTCTGCCAAGTTCAGAAAAGAGACAATGGAACCTCGTGGTAAAGATGAGAACCATGCCAAGGTGTCTCTCATGAGACTCTTGGGAAAGAGTTTGCGAAGATAAAGGTCACTATAGGAGACTTCTTGGCATAAGATGTGGAATTCTCAGACATGGTCGTAGGGATCTCCTTTGCCTTCATACTTGGTGAATTTAGGGATCTCAAATCTTGAGGGATATGGTGCAACTGATATAGACGGGTCGTAAGGACAAGGGAAAAACTCTTTGAACGAGTAAGTTTTCCTTTTATTAGTCCTTTGTTTCATGTCCTTGATGATATTCTTCATGTCTTGAATTTCCTTGATGAGGTCTTGTTGTGGACTTTGATATTGATGAATTGTATTTGCCCCAAGAATTGGATGAACCAAAGAAGGTGCACCACCACCAATATATTGATATGATGAGGAGGTGGGAACGTGGGATGTGATGACCAATGTTGCTGGGGTTTGAGGGACAGTTGGTTGTGGTCCACCAACTATTGTGACGAGATTGAATATGGCCCAGATAAAATTTGCGACGTTGTTGGGAGGAAGGGACGTTTGTGGAATAGAAGGAGGTGGTATAGAAGTTTGTTGGAGAATGGATGAGATTGGATTTGATAGTGGTATGGATGATAAGGAGGAAGAAGGTGGGATGGAGACCACGGTGGGAGATACCGTGGGTGGCATTGATTGAGCCTGGATGATTGATGGGGCTGCAATTGATTGAGTTTGAATAGTAGGTGCAGCACTTTGTGTGGGAGCGAGGTCTCCTTGTGGTTGTTGGGTGAGAGCGGATCTATTAAATTCAGGCGGAAGTTGAGCTCCATGTTCAAGGAGAGTTTTCAGAAGTGCAGTAGGATTGTGTTTAATAAACTTTTCCATCATCTCTTGGTTATAAGAATCCGCTAGGAAAGTTTGCACTTCCGGACAAAGTTCATTTTGGTTAACCATGTCAAGATTTTGACTTTGATCTTGATTGCTAGGTTGCCCACTTTGTGTATGATCTTGCGTGGGATCTTCATATAGGACACCAATGTCTGACATGCCATATTGTTGTTCAACCATCTTTTTCTTTTGGGATCGAGTTGTGACCATACACGATATTTGTGATGAAAAGACTTAGGAAAAATGTGATGAAAGGACTTAGGAAATTTGAGGATGATTGATGGAGGAGGTATAGTAGTGATGGTTTAGAAGAAATTTGATGACTAGGTTGTCTTTGGTATGAACATGAAGGATCGATTCGAATGGCAAATTGTATGAAGGGATACGACCACCCTAATTTGGATGATAGTTGGTGTTTCAAAGGACAAACTTGAATGTTGACGTAGAGGATAAACTCTTAGCTTCTCTCTTGGGCTTATGAAAAATGGGACAGACAGAGTTTTGATGCAATTTTGGACTTTGTGTGGGTAATGACTTGGACAATTGTTTGTGTCTTGACAAGTGTTTTTGTAAAGTGTTTGGAGATAGTGATGTGTTTTTAGTCTACTCTTGGCAAGTATGTATCAAACAAAGCAAACATAGTGATCAAATGCATATTATATCAAAGACACTCATGCTCATATACAACATTCTTAAGGCTGGTAAGGACAATAGTCATTGAATCCCAATTGGTTTCCCATCTATGCTTACCCAGAGCAGACACTTAGATGCTTGACCCCACTGGGTCCTCTCCACGACACTCACTTCTTGGGGCAGCCAAGCATCAATTCCCATGAAAACTCCTCATGGTGAAATCTGTGTCTCTACTAAGGGCCATAAGAATATGGGCCGCTTCAGAGGTCCGACCTCCTACACCAATGACTAGAAGGTTTTTGGCCACTATGAACAAGGTGTTTAGTAAGTCTTCTAGTTAGGAGCTACCCTTCGAAGTTGCGCAAGCGCAATTGAGGCCTATAGCCTAACGAAGCACCAAGAACTTAGTAGTCATGCAAGCGTGATTGAGATCTCTAGGATCCTACTAAGCACCCAATGTGAGAGTGAACTCTCATATAGCCCCAACCATTAACCCTTTCGTAGTCAATGGCTTATTTATTATAGTGAGTTGGGAACCCCAGGTTTGGGTGTACTCACTTGGGTCATTCCCCTCTTACCTTCTCAAAGAGCAAGTTGGGAGGGTAGGCCCGCTAGAGGTAAACACACAATCAAACAAGAAAAGGTTGGAGGGTCTGGATTTCTGATTGTCTAGTAAGACGAGAGCATACTTTCTTACCTTTACGCTTTTCTTAAAGACACATAAGACAATGGTTCATTCCATTTTAATTAATATCTAGGTGCCTAATTTAAATAAATGCAGATTATTTGGTTGAATCAGCTAGGCAACCTGCAAAACCACTTGATTAGTAGTTTGAAAAATGGAGTCTTCCAAAAACGTCCTACAAAACAACTTGATTAGTAGTTTGAAAAAATAGTCTTCAACAAGTGTCCTCCAAAAAACAACAAAATAACAAAAATATTAATTTTTTTGATTTTTTGGGAATGAATAGAAAAACATGAATAAAAACTTTTTTACTAATGACAAATGTGGATTTGAAGAAAGCTTTGATGGGTAAATGGGGTTTGACTAGGTTTTTGCCACTTTCCAAGGGATAGGCAAGCGAAAAATGGGGATTTTGGAGGAGAGATAAGGAATGGGAAAATTTGTCCAAGAGGGACAAAGAAGCAAAAGTTGGAGATGGATAATATGAGAAAAATTTGGAGGTGATTGGATAAAAGGGGAAGGAGTTATGACAAACCCTAAAAATAGAGAAATATGGGATTTTGGGCTTCAAAAAGTGGATTTTTGGGATAAGGCCTCCAAGGAAGGAAATGTGGAAAATGGCAATACGGAGAATCTGGTGAAGTTTGGAGGAAAATGGAGTCGAGATAAAGAAGATATGGTGAAAAAATAGATTTGAAGGTCATGATCAAAACAACGAAATAAACATGCAGAATGCTAAAATATCATTAAAAGACCATTTCACCTTGCTATTTTACCTTCTCCTTCGGATTGAGCTTGATGAAGTGAAGGCGCCCCTTGATAATGCTCCACTTGATGTGCTCCTTTGATTGATGGATGTGGATGACTCTCCAATGTTGTGCACAAATGGAATGGATTTGAAAAATGATAAGGATGAGATGATCAAGTTGCCAAGATGATTTCCTGGGCTCAAAAGGGCAGCATAAACTTACTGGATTTCAAGATGTTTTGAATGAAGGGATGAAGCCCTATTTTATAGGAAGAGGAGAGGAAAATGGATGGCTAGGATGAATTCGAGATGAAGGGCTTGTAACGTCATAAATTGTACGAACTTGCTAAAGCAGTACAATTTCACACCTAGTTTAGCACCCGCCTTGGCGCAGTTGCATTTTGCATTGCATTTCCCCTTTAGCACTTAATTAATCAAATTAATTAGGTCTAAAGGTTCTATTTCATCATCTTCCACATCATAAAGTTGGGCCCTTTCATTAAAGTGTGCCCCTTTCATTTTATTCCTCCAATACATCACTTAATCAAAAACCCTAATTAGGCCCTATTCTGAGCTTGGGGGCTTGATTTCGGGGGTCAAAACATCTCGAAATCACCTGTAACTTTGGGATTCGCTCTAAAATCATCATATCTGACGACGCTGAAAATTTGGTGAAAAGTTGTCAGGACCATGGCGCCCGGAGTGCACACGGTCCCGGACATTTTTCCCGAAATTTTAGGAGCGCGATCCAATCATAAAATAAAGCTTAACCCCAAGAAATTGGCAGGATATTCAATCTCTAAGTCGGCCAAAAGTTGGAATTAAGACCTAGGGTTTCATACATAAGAGCTCTCTTTCTTCATTTGAAAGGCTCCGAATTTTGTTTTCAGGAACCTTATATGCAGTGAAAGAGTAGATCTTTGAAGACTTCAGCAACACTCAACATTCATCCTCTAAGAATTCATCAAATCCATTCATCCACTTAGGGCTTTGAAGGCATTGAAGAGCAATAAGGGATCACCGACTGAAGATTGGCTTGTACCCCTCCCTTGGGGTTGGGTATGATTTCATGTTGTTTTCATGTCTTTGCATAAGCCTCATTATATCACTTGCATTCATGCTTTAGATCACTTTGCATCTTGATTTGGAGCATTTACATTGTCATTTACAAGCAATTAGGGTTTACTTTCTAGGTTGCTCTAGTCTGCTTACTTGCATTTTAGATCTTGCACACACACAAGGTCTGCACACACATTACTTTTACAATACAACTTGGCTATTCATGGAGGTGGAAATCACCAAAGTGGGGGTTTGACTATGGCAAAACCCTATATAGCCGCCCAAAACACCTTTTCAGATATAAGTGCAGATTTTGGGATTCAGACGATGCCACAAGTTGCAGATCCGGAAGAAGCAGACGGAGACCGAACCCTACACCAAGTTTTAGAGCAGAAGACTAGGACAGAGGCGCTAGGTGCCCTGGTCCCTCGGACAGGGGCACTGGTCGCCCTGGTCCCCCTGTCAGATAGCAAGTTTTGGCAGTTCGGACAGTTTTCCAGGTTGCAAAACAACAATTTCAGGTGCAGTTTCAGGGGTAGAATCAGGATAGTGGCGCCCGCATCCCCATCCCGAACATTTCCACTCAGATTTTGACTCTGGGTATGCATTTGCATTCTTGTCTTATCTTTGTATTTACAGCTTTCCATAGTTTAAGTTCAATTCTGCAATCTTGTTATTAGTTCATACTTGCACTTTGGGGTTAAGGATTGAACTTGCATCATTTTATCTTTCAATTACAACGAAGGAATAGAAACCCTAATAGGTAGCCCGTGGCTCTCTCTTTCACAAAAGGAAGTAGCCAATTGTGTGATACCTCTAGGCTCTTTCATATTCCGCAATGTGTGTCAAAAGGTAGGATTAGGACATGTTAACCTAGTCTCGCTTTTTCCCCTACACATTTTGGTGAACCCGACGTGAACCTTATTATTGCTTTTTCTTGCATTGCATTTGTTAGATCTAGATCTAGATTTAGTGTGCTTCATTTAAGTTTCATTTTCATAAAAAAAAAAAAGAGTGTGTTTCTTTGTTTCTTTGCATTGTGTGTCTAAGTTTTATGCAACTTTTATTTCAAAATGTCAGATTTCTATTTGCAAGATGTTCATGTTTATGATGATGTATGAAATTATGTTGATTATGAGTATAGCCAAGATGAATTAGATAAAGCTTTAGATGAGTTTTTGAATCCTAAAGAGGCCAGACCTTCATTTTACCAAAAACTCATAAACCTTGTTACTATGCCATTTCGTTGTGATGAGAAAGATAAGTCGAATGATTCCTCTCAAGGGTACATTCCTATCAACTCTTCCACTGAATATAGTAACATGGTTGTTTTCAATAATCCCCTCTATGAGGAAATGTCTCCTTTTGAGTCAAAAGATAAACCTTTTGATAGATATGATCATGCTTTGTTGGATGATGCTCTTGATGACTTTGTGGCTTTATCGAAATCTCTAAACAAGAACAAAACTTCTAAATTAGTTAACATGATAAACCTGAATGAGCATAATAAGCCTCTCTTTTAAGTCCAAGGTGCTTGTCCTTCTCCCACCTTTCAAGTTCCTAAATCACCTCTCCTTACTGTCCAAGGGGGGTATGATTCCTTTCTTACTCCAAATAAACCTATCATCACTGTGCAAGGAAGAAAACCTATAAGTCCTTATAGTTATGCCAAGCGATTAACTAGAGAGAGTTATCATGCGGTTGCCCATACTTATCATACTAGAAATAATAGGCAGCCTAATCCTCCTTCTGTGACTCCGGTTTCTCTTCCTAATCCTCAACCAACTCTTCCGCAAGCTCCGCGTATTTCACAAGTTCTTGGCAAGGAATATGATCTCATAGAACAACTTAAAGCTACCCCTGCTAAGATATCCCTTTGGGATTTGATTCAAACTTCTTTTGCTCATCACAGAATGTTACAAGATGCTTTGAAATATTTGAATGTTCCTCCATCGAATACATCTAGTAATATAGTGTCTTTGGTTAACTCTGTGATGAATCCTAAAGCTCATATTGTGTTTACTCAAGATGAGTTGCCTACTAGTGAAATTCAACATCAATATGATCCCTTGATGATTATGGTTATCATAAATGACACTGCCATAAGACGAACACTAGTAGATAATGGCTCTGGTCTTAATGTGTGTAGCATTAATCTCTTGCATAAGATGAATGTGGATACATCCCTAATTGAGCCTGACTCTCTTCCTATTCGAGGCTTTGACAATGTGGCTAAGGCTTCATTAGGTATTATCACCTTACCCCTCACAGTGGGGCCTGTTACTTTGCCTACTCCTATCCATGTTATGTTAGGAAATCTAACATACAATTTGCTATTAGGGAGACCTTGGATTCATAGTATGCAAGCTATTCCCTCTACACTGCATAGACAAGTTAAATTTATTTATAACAATAAGACATATACCTTGATAGGTGATACTAACTTTCAAGCTTGTTTACAAACATCTACTTCCAAAGGGGGTTCTTCTAAGCCTTCCTCGTCTAGTGATGACTCTTTAAACAAGATACCTATCGATGAATCCTCACTCTCTGATGATCAAAATTCTTCGGATGAGTCTGGAGCTCTTGAAGAGGATTCTTCTCGATTTAAATCTACACATAAGAAGGATTTTGATCCTGAGAAGGTTCTCGCAGAAGACGATTGGGGATTTCTGGATTTTAATCCCACCTTTGTAGGTGAATATAAGGTTCCTTCTAGAGAGCTTAAAGTTGAAAAGAAGGAAGAAGCTAAAAATCAATCAGTCTTACCTGAACCTATGAGCAATAATTTCGTGGCCGCTTCTCAAACTTCTTCTCCTCACACTTCTAATTCTGAAGGGTTTGATTCTTTGTCTTATGAAAAACCACCTTCTCTTTCTGAAATGGCTGATCGTTATGGTCGTGGTTTTCGTATTCTAGCTAAACATGGGTATAATGGAAATGGCTGTGGCGCTCACGAACAAGGAATAAAGGTTCCTCTAGAGAATAATCTTTATGATTATGTCTTTGGACTTGGTTATAACCCTTGCAAGCGCACTAAAGCTTCTAAAAGACCATACATTAGTGTTAATGTTATTTCTACATCTCTACCCATGAGACACCCTGAGTATATTGATCCTTCATGTGCCTGTGCTTTGGATGTTTTTCCTATTGATGATGCTTTAGTTGAGTTTTTAGGAGCATATGATACTCTTCCTCGTTATCATCACAATAGGGGATTCCCTTATTGTTTGAACACTGAAGCCTATTTTGGAAAAGAGACTGATAACGATGAGATTGTGAAAGAATTCCCTCAGTTAAAGGATACTCCTCAACAAAGTAATCTTCTTATAAGTGATACCATTGATGTTAAGATGGATCCTTGCAATGAAGAAAAAGCTATTAGAATTGGAAAATGTTTGGATGAAGAAGAACAAAAACAATATGCAGATTTATTGCAGGAATTCCCTGAGATCTTTGCTTGGACATATTTTGACATGCGTGGTATAGATCCTAAGATTGTTACTCATAATATTGTCTTAGTTCCCGATGCTAAGCCTGTGAAACAAAAGATTCAAAAAATGAATCCTAGGGTAGCTTTGCTTGTTAAGGCTGAGATTGAAAAATTATTGGAGGCCGGATTTATCCGCCCTATTGATTATTCCCCATGGATTTCAAATATTGTCGCTGTGGCTAAATCAGATAATAAAATAAGGATGTGTACTGACTTTCAAGATTTAAATAAAGCTTCTTTGAAAGATGATTTTCCCCTCCAAACATTGACATGATAGTTGATTCTATAGCAGGACATGCTTTGTTATCTTTCATGGATGGTTTTTCAGGATGCAATCAAATTTTCATTAATCCTCAAGATCAATTCAAAACTGCTTTCACCACTCCTTGGGGTACGTTTTGTTGGGTAATGATGCCTTTCGTACTTAAAAATGCCGATGCAACTTATCAACGAGCGATGACCCTTATCTTTCATGATTACATGCATAAGATTTTAGAAGATTATGTTGATGATATTTTAGCCAAATCCATTCTCCATATAGATCATATTAAGATTCTTCGTGAAATTTTTGAAAGGATTCGTAAATATCACATGCGCTTGAATCCTCGAAAATGTGTCTTCAGTGTGGATAGTGGAAAACTATTAGGATTCATAGTATTGCATCGTGGGATTGAGGTGGACACTAAGAAAATAGATGCTATTGTCAACATGCCACCTCCTAGAAATGTATCTCAACTCAAAAGCTTATAAGGAAAGATTCAGGCTATTCGTAGGTTCGTATCTCAACTTGCGGATCGTACTTTTCCTTTTACTCAACTTCTCAAAAAGAATATCACTTTTCAATGGAATGAAGATTGTTAGCAAGCATTTGAAGATTTAAAAGTGTATTTGGCTAATCCTCCTATCCTTCAACCCGCCGAATCTTCTAAGCCCTTTCTTCTTTATATAGCTGCTTCCTCTCATGCTCTCGCAGCATTACTGGCACAACATGATAAAGATGGTAAGGAGTGTCCGGTTTATTATATAAGTCGTACCTTACTCGATTATGAGACCCGATATTCTACGATAGAAAGACAATGCTTGGCCTTGGTGTTTGTGACTCAGAAATTGAGACATTATCTTTTAAATTCAGAAGTCCACGTCATGGTAAAGTTTGATCCTTTGAAGCATCTTTTCTCTAAAACTGATTTATCAGGGCGCCTAGCTAAGTGGGTTATGATGTTAATTGAATTTGACCTTAAATTTGTTTCACAAAGAGCAATTAAAGGGCAAGCATTGACCGATCACTTAGTTGAGGCCCCGTCACCTTTCTCCTTCCCTAACCCTGAGTCTTTTCCTGATGACTTCATTCTTTGTACAGAGAAAGATGAAATTTGGGAGTTATACTTTGATGGCTCTAAGTGTCGTACGGGATCGGGGGTAGGTGTTGTTCTGATTTCTCCTACAAAGAAGTCCATTCCCTTATCCTACTGTCTCAATTTCCTATGTACCAATAACATTGCTGAGTATGAGGCTCTTATAGCAGGAATAAAGGTAGCCTTGGCTCTGAATATAAAACACATACATATTTTTAGAGATTCTCAACTGATTATAAGACAAGTAACAGGACTGTATCAAGCAAAACAAGACAAATTATCACAATATAAAGACCTTGCTATCTCTTTGTTACAAAAATTTGATTCTTACACCATGGAACCTATTCCTCGAAAAGATAATCGACATGCGGACGCAATGGCATGTGTGGCTTCTCTTGTATCTTTAGAGGACCTCATGGTTGATCTTAAATTCGTTATTCACAACCTCATTTCACCAGCCATTGTAGATGATCCTAGCTTGGTGACATGTTGTGACTTTATAGACTCAGATGAATGGTATTCGCATATCGTAAGATACTTGACCGATGGTACCTTTCCTGATTCCTCCAATAGGAACACCAGGGCTAGAGTTCGCAAGTTGTCTACTAGATATATTATTCTTTCTAATGTTCTTTATCGAAGGGGTTATAACGGTCTTCTCCTTCACTGTCTTAACAAATCGGAAATCCCTATTGCCCTTGAAGAGGCACATTTAGGTGCCTATGGGGGGCATTTTGGAGGCAAATCCTTGGTTCAAAGATTGCTTCGTATAGGATATTATTGGCAAACTATGCAGCGGGATTCTTTTTCATTTGTTAAAAAATGTCATCAATGTCAACAACACAATAATTTGATTCATGCTCCTGCCCAAGAACTGCGTTCTCAGGTAGCCTCTTGGCCTTTCTCTACATGGGGGTTGGATCTCATCGGCAAAATCTCTCCTCCTTCATCTCAAGGACATACTTTCATTATAACCACAATAGATTACTTTACAAAATGGGTAGAAGCTGTTCCTCTTCGCTCTACGACTACTGAAGTGATTTGTCAATTTCTTCTAGAAAACATTATTTCTCGATTCGGGATACCTTCCACTATAATCTCAGATAATGGGACATCATTTAAAAACAAAGACATGAAGAAATTCCTCGAGAAATATCATATCAAACATCGATTTTCTACACCATACTATCCTCAATCAAATGGTCAAGCCGAATCATCCAATAAAATAATTGAACAAATTCTTCGCAAAACCGTGAATAAGCATGGTAAGGATTGGATTACTCAGCTAATCTATGCTCTTTGGGCCTACTAGACAAGTGTATGAATTGCTACAGGCACTACCCCTTATAATCTTGTTTATGGTGCTGATGCTATTATGCCTTTAGAATTAGAGATTCCATCACTTAGAGTTTCTCTCAAGGGTATAGTAGATGATGACTCTTATAGAGAACAAAGACTTCAACAACTTGAGATGCTTGATGAATAGCGTATAAATGCTCTTGAGCATATTCAAGCATATCACAAAACTCTACAACGAAGCTATAATGACAAGGTTATTCAACGTTCCTTCTCAGTAGGTGACTTAGTCCTCTATGAGAATCAGCGCAATGTGAATGCCTTACCTGAAGAAAAGGGAAAATTTAGTCCTAATTGGCTTGGACCGTATATTGTTATTGAAGATTATGGATTAGGTGCTTACAAAATAGCGGATGTAGACGGTACATCTCTTAAAGGCCCTATAAACACTATGCAATTGCGTAGATACTATGCTTAATTCCTCATTCCTTATCATTCATCTATTTTCCTTTCTCACTTCTTCAAAATTGGATAATATGTTAGCATATCTTTGTTAGAGAAAATAGAATTAAATGATGTTTTGTTTAATCTATATTGCTTCGTTCCTGACAAGCATGTTTCTTTACTTTATGGTTTGTCTTGAATTCATTTATGTAAATTGCAAAAGATTTACATTTTTCATTATGTTGGCATATTATACAATGTCTTTATGTGTTAAGTTGAATCGTGTCATGTTGTGTTTAAATTCAAATTAAATCACATTAGTTATATGATTCTTAGGCTTAACACATATTTCTTCCCTATCATCAATGTAGTACTTGATCAAATATTTTAATTAAGTCACACATGTATCAATTTAATCATGGAACATTGAGAAATCAATCACATGGAAATTAAATTCAGAACATACATGTGCATCTACCAAATGTGTTAGCATTAATCAAAGCAAAATATACATTGTTTTAGGCATTTAAGATAACACGTTTGAAGACAAAGAAGCATGTATATATATATATGTGTGTGGATCAATATACAAAGGTAGGTCACTATACATCCAAAATGTGACCTACCCTACATCATAAGATCATCTCCTATCCCTAGGGCTGGTGGCTGGAGAGTGACGACTAGATGCTCCCTCCTGATCCGGCCGTGCTGGTAGACCCATAGGTGTATAGCGTGATATAGATCGTGAGTGACTCCGAGAGGAACTCCTATGATCCCTATCCATAAGGATCACGCGATACGAGGTAGCCTCGGCCTGAGCTGTTGCTAGATCACGCTGTGCCCGTTGAAGGTCCTCTGATAGTGCTCGCTCTCTCTCCCTCCATATTTCTACCTGTACTTGAAATGGGGAAAACAAATCATCATGCTGACCCGCGTTCCCTTGAGGTCTATAAGCAACTTGTGAGGAACTAGGGATCTGTGCCATCGTGGAGATATCTGTCACTGCTTGCTAGATCAAGGAATGCCACTCCTGCACATTAGCTGTAGTAGTAGAATAGATTTTGTGTTAGTACCATTTTATATCATCAAAACATTAATCAATCAATATACACCTACTATACCTGGATCTCCCTCATGCCAGTAAGGATCGTGATATGGTAGCATCTGTGACTGGGAACTACTAGGCTCCCCACGCTCGAATGATCTATGCGTGATAGGTATAGGTCTCCGTATCGCCTCGTGTTCCCCCTTTTGGGGAATAACAGGAGGATCTAAGGCTATGGTATCATCTCCTGAATGGTGAGGAGCGGCATCTGACTCCTCCTCATCATCTCTATCCTCCTCCGCCTCATCATCCTCGTCCTCCTCATCATCATCTTTATCTATGTCATCCTCCTCTACTTCCTCCTCCTCCTTGACACTAGGCTGATCTCCTATAGGCGGATCAGGACCTCCTACCTCCTCATGACCCTCTCCCTCCTCTGGCTCCTCCGATCTGGATCCCTGATCCTCATCTCGGTCTCCATGCCTCCATGGACTTGGATGGCCTATCGGGTGATCTGGTGGAAAGATAGGCCCCGGGTATGTCCTCACAAACCAGGAAAGATACCTGCACTGTGCTCCGGGATCTGCAGCATAATCAGTGACCACATCTTGGTCGGACCCCTCTATATCTGTGATCTTGATATCGTCTATCGTCGATCTCGCTACTGCTCTGGGTCTAGGAAGGACTCATGAGTGTCGAGTGTAGATGGGTACATTGGCTGGAACACACTGCTCTAGCCCAAACTACCTCTGTACTTGGTCAAAGTAGAATGGGACTATGATATGTGGATATCATCCTCTCAGTAGGCGGTTCCTCTGTAAGCATGCTAGCTGTCTCTCCATCCCATCCCATCTGTGCATCTGCAGATATGGTCTCCATATAGTCACCTCAGCTATCAACCTATCAACCATCACTCTCCAATACAGTAAATCCCCAAATCTCCACTCGCTGGTAAGTGGATAAGCAAATACCCTAGGTCGCTCACTAGCCACACTCATCGGATAGCCGACAGGCCTGGTGCATGTAAAGTGCTCAAATATCCACACCTGCAGAAGTGTGCATGTCATCAAGCTGCAACCCTGTCCAAAAACATACTCCTCGAGGTCGTGATAGAGATGTGCAAGCATACTCTGACCCCAGGCATATACTCTCCTATGTCTCTCCATAGCCCTGATGCACCATGTGAGACCCCCATGCATGTGCGTACCTCACCTGTTAGGGCAGACAGCTAGTGCAATGATGGCAATCATAAGATGTCTCATGAGGGGCACCTCTCCTGTAGGATGTAAGAGCCAGCTGACCATGATGCGACCTCTCATCTCACTCAGCATGACTCTCCCGATGCAGTACACCTGCTCCCTCTAATGATCCTCTGCTGACCGATCAGTCGCATATGTCATGGTAGCTCCTCTGATCGGTAGGCGAAGTATGCGGTACACATCCTCAAGTGTCACTGTCATCTCCCCTACTGGAAGCTGGAATGTGCATGTGTCAAGATCCCATTGCTCCATGAGTGCCATCAGCATCGCAGGGTGGAATCGAATGGCCAGCATAAGAATCATAGACCACAAACCTACTATAGACAATGCGTCTCTCTCTGCTTGAGTCAGTCGGGGAATCTGATCTTGCAAACTGTGAAGAATCTACCCCATCGTGTGCTCTCTCATGTACGGGAGACCCTGCATTATAAAAACATCAGTGTAATTAGTAATCAATTATCAAAATCATCTATGCCAAATACACAAACTGACGAGCATCGAAAGTTGACCCCTGCCATGTCCTGATTGGGACCATGGCGCCCTGAGGGGACTATGGCGCCCCACAGGGACCATGGCACCCTGAGGGGACCATGGTGCCCTTGGTGGGGCCCAGGGTCAGATTCCAGGGCCTGCATTCGATCACAGAATATCAGAGTCAATGAAAATGCAGAAAGTCAAAGTCAAAGTTCAGTCAACTCACCTCGTCAAGTGGCTCGTCGTCGATCACAGCCTGTTGCATGATCTCAATCCTCGTGGGATGCTTCGGTCATCATGAAGGCATGATGATGGCTACGTGGGCTCCGCTGTAATGAACAGTAATCAGAAATCAACAAAGTGACAAAAGCAATAGTCACTCTCAAGGTATATACTTTCATTCCTTTACCTTTACTTTCAAAACCCTAATTTTCCTCTATCATTCATTTCATCATAACTTGAGTTTGGGAGATGCAATTTTCGAACCGTTTGTTGTGTAGGAATCATATTTTCATTCCCTTACTCCCTGGATGTTCCAAAATGTGCTCTGATGAAGCCTTCTTAGTGAACATCTCTCATCAATAATCGCTCACACAATTTGTTGTAAGCAAACATGCTACCCTGTTTCACCTCCCTAATAAGCAAGCCGAAACAGGGGGGGCATATAGCTACTCGCAAATTTCATCACTTTCCTTAGTAAGAATTAGGTGATTTTGTGATCTAACGTGTGTTTTGTAGGGTGCGGTTCCTAACTGTGTACTGCAGATACCGCTCGGGGCTTCGTTCGACAGACTTATGGATATATCCTTTTTCAAATAATGTTTACTTTTTTGTACTTTAGCTTGCATATGCACGTAGTACTCATATGACCGCTAAAGTGGGGGCTAAATGTAATGTCATAAATTGTATGCACTTGCTAAAGCAGTACAATTTCACACCTAGTTTAGCACCCACCTTGGCACAGTTGCATTTTGCATTGCATTTCCCCTTTAGCACTTAATTAATCAAATTAATTAGGTCTAAAGGTTCTATTTCATCATCTTCCACATCATAAAGTCGGGCCCTTTCATTAAAGCATGCCCCTTTCATTTTATTCCTCCAATACATCACTTAATCAAAAACCCTAATTAGGCCCTATTCTGAGCTTGGGGGCTTGATTTCGGGGGTCAAAACATCTCGAAATCACCTGTAACTTTGGGATTCGCTCTAAAATCATCATATTCGATGGCCTTGAAAATTTGGTGAAAAGTTGTCAGGACCGTGGCGCCCGGAGTGCACACAGTCCTGGACATTTTTCCCAAAATTTTAGGAGCGCGATCCAATCATAAAATAAAGCTTAACCCCAAGAAATTGGTGGGATATTCAATCTCTAAGTCGGCCAAAAGTTGGAATTAAGACCTAGGGTTTCATACATAAGAGCTCTCTTTCTTCATTTGAAAGGCTCCAAATTTTGTTTTCAGGAACCTTATATGCAACGAAAGAGCAGATCTTTGAAGACTTCAGCAACACTCAACATTCATCCTCTAAGCATTCATCAAATCCATTCATCCACTTAGGGCTTTGAAGGCATTGAAGAGCAATAAGGGATCACCGACTGAAGATTGGCTTGTACCCCTCCCTTGGGGTTGGGTATGATTTCATGTTGTTTTCATGTCTTTGCATAAGCCTCATTATATCACTTGCATTCATGCTTTAGATCACTTTGCATCTTGATTTGGAGCATTTACATTGTCATTTACAAGCAATTAGGGTTTACTTTCTAGGTTGCTCTAGTTTGCTTACTTGCATTTTAGATCTTGCACACACACAAGGTCTGCACACACATTACTTTTACAATACAACTTGGCTATTCGTGGAGGTGGAAATCACCAAAGCGGGGGTTTGACTAAGGCAAAACCCTATATAGCCGCCCAAAACACCTTTTCAGATATAAGTGCAGATTTCAGGATTCAGACGACGCCGCAAGTTGCAGATCCGGAAGAAGCAGACGGAAACCGAACCCTACACCAAGTTTCAGAGCAGAAGACCAGGACAGGGGCGTGGGGCACCCTGGTCCTGCCAGGACAGGGGTGCTAGGTGCCCTGGTCCCTGGGACAGGGGCGCTGGGCACCCTGGTCCCCCTGTCAGACATCAAGTTTTGGCAGTTCGGACAGTTTTCCAGGTTACAAAACAGCAGTTTCAGGTGCAGTTTCAGGGGCAGAATCAGGATAGTGGCGCCCGTGTCCCCGTCCCGAACATTTCCACTCAGATTTTGACTTCGGGTATGCATTTGCATTCTTGTCTTATCTTTGTATTTACAGCTTTCCATAGTTTAAGTTCAATTCTGCAATCTTGTTATTAGCTCATACTTGCACTTTGGGGTTAAGGATTGAACTTGCATCATTTTATCTTTCAATTACAACAAAGGAATAGAAACCCTAATAGGTAGCCCGTGGCTCTCTCTTTCACAAAAAGAAGTAGCCAATTGTGTGATACCTCTAGGCTCTTTCGTATTCCAGAATGTGTGTCAAAAGGTAGGATTAGGACATGTTAACCTAGTCTCGCTTTTTCCCCTACACAAGGCTAAGATTTACTTGTGAGCTCACACAAGGTCCAAGAGAGGGTGTGGAGACCAAGAAATATGCCTTAAAGGCATTTCGTATCTCCACACCTCACAAGATACATTGGAGGAATTAAAAATTCTCCAAAAAAGGATATCATGGGGTTGGTGGATTAAAAAGGAATTAAAAATTCCTTGGGAGAGGGGATGCCTAGAGGAATGTGTGATTTCAAAAATC
Source organism: Cryptomeria japonica (assembly GCF_030272615.1). Lineage (NCBI taxonomy): Eukaryota > Viridiplantae > Streptophyta > Pinopsida > Cupressales > Cupressaceae > Cryptomeria > Cryptomeria japonica. The sequence continues at coordinate 435,928,073 of NC_081407.1, read as the reverse complement.
TTACATTCACCTAACAAAAGAGCATTTAAAACTAGTGGCTAGATGAAAAGGACAAAGAGTTGACTTTGTGAGTAATCGTGATGATTAACCATTAATGACTCATTAGGAGGGGGATTAGAGGAAATGTTAGGTGGGATTAATATTTGTAGGAGAATTTGACTAGGAGAGAGAATGAGTGGAGGGAATAAAAAATTAGAAGAATAATGTTAAGTGAGTTGAGGGAGTTTCTAGAAGAATGAATTAAGAAGATGATTTGTAGGAATCATGTAGGTTAACTAATTAATTGAAATTAATTTTCTAAGAGGAAGATTTGTGAGGATTTGATTTTTTTAGAAGAATAAAGAAAGGGATTGATTTATTAAATAAATCAATCATATGCTATAGTGATAATACTAATTATATTTAATTAATATTGAGAGGAATTTGAATTAACATAATTAATTAATTAATTATGCGAGGAATTAAAAATAATTAAAATAATTATTTTTAAGTGTCTACATTTACCATAGTAGACTCGGCCCCACCGTGGATAGCCATAGTGGGTGGCTGCCGCCACTGTGGATAGCCACAGTGGGCGGCGCTAGAGTCCGCCACTATGGGTATCCACAGTGGGCAGTGCGACACCTGCCACTGTGGGTATCCACAGTGGTGCACGTCGGCCTCCACCGTGTTGCAAGCCAACTTCACCCTACCCCCCACCATGGCTACCTCTGCTGCCATATACCTTGCATACACACTCATCATAAAAAAATAAATCCTAACCCAATTTCGGGTTAGGGTAAAGGCAATGGATAGAAAGGAGATTTTGATGAGAGTTTATAGTTTTAACAATAAAAGAATAAAGCAAACCCTAGATAGGGTTTTAAAAATGTATTATTATAAAATAATGCGAGGAGAGGAGGGAAAATTCTCCTCAAAAATTTGAAATGGAAATATCCATTTAGTTTAATAGGTTAGTTTGGAGATTTAATGGAAGATGTAATGAATTATTTTATAGCATTATTATTATCATATTTGGGTAAATATATTTAAAAAAAAATTGTTATTGAAAAGTCTAAATAAGTATGGTGATTAAAATTTAGTTTAAGATGTATTTTTAGTTGTCTTTCATTGAATATTAATAATTATTAAATTTGGGAAATTGTTAGTTATATAGAAGTAATATACTCTTTTCGAGTAATTTTATTAAAAGGATTTATTGATGGAAATGTTATAAAGTTTATTGATTTAATTTTAAACCTAGAGGTAATGCATATGTTGAATATTAAATATTTATATTAATATTTGTAGGATTAACATATTACGACTTGATTTAAGTTGAATAGATATTTTTAGAAATTCTATTGATTTTTATAATTAAACAGAATAATGTAATATAGTTTATTAAATATTTAATTTAAGAGGATATTGTAATGGCGTAATATATTTTCTCTAAAATAAATTAATGGGCTAAATCCTGCGAACCTCGTTAACCCAAGTGGAGCCTTTTATGAGATAATTTAATTATCATAATAATGCTCGGCACTTTAATTTTATTCAATTAGATAATATTAATACATTGAATTTGTATTGATGTTGAATTTAATAAAAGCGAGGTTTTATTAAGTTTTAAATGAAGAATATAATATCAATGATGGAGGGAACTTGATATTAGATAAATAAATTACATTGATTTAAGTAATTGTATTAATGTCAATTTAGTAGGAGTTGGGCTATTTTAAGTATTATAAGACGCATCTTAAATGAAAGGGACATTTGAGTGGATTTATTATTGTCCTTACAGAATTAATTTGTCTCGCTTGATGATAGGAGTTGTCATAATTGTTACGTAAGTAATATTTTATTCTATCATCAAGGAGTTTTATCGAAACCTAAGGCCTCTAGTTAAATTATCATTCATTGCTCACTTTAGAAACCCATTTTAATATCACTTAAGATTACGTTTGAAAAAACTTGTTTAGTTGTCACAACCATTTAAGCATGGGTTGCATGTAAGTAAGTATTCAAAAAAAAAATTGTAGTTGTGTTTTTTGCCCAAAAGTTTGGGCACGACACTTAATGAATATTGTATATGTACACATATTTCATAACCATCTCCTATATTCTCTCCAACACTCCCTACATCTTAGGAAGGACTTGATTCCACTTGTCCTCTCATGCCTAAATCTTCTCCAACCATCCCTAGATTCCCTCAGTCAGCAACCCAGTCAAGGTGAGATGAGTGACACTTGTCTTCTCCTTCCCCCTTTCTCTCAACCTTCACCTTTGCTCACAACCATCCAAATCTACAGATCTGATCATGACCGTTGATCTAAGCCACATCATCTCATCCTCTCAAGGTTTATAAAATTAAGAGCTTCAGTTGAGAGAGAGTTAATCTTCAAGTTAGACTTCAAGTGCATTTTCAAGCAAATCATTTTATAAAACTTATGCATCTGTGAGTTTTAATCTTGAAGCAAATAACAATAATCATTTAGCATAATCATTTTAGAATAATAATGTAATCTTGCATATCATAGCATTTGTTAACTACCAGTTATCAGTCCATTCTTCATATGCCATCTTGGAAGCTATCAGTGCATTGTCTAAGAGCACACCATCTACAACCAGGAACAGTGGAGTTAGGACACAATGAGACATAAACCATGAAGGTAATATTAATGTTTTTATTTAATATGTATTTCATGTAGTTTCATTGGTTGAGTTTGGATTTCCTATAGCATTTCCATTGGTATTTTGTGAAACTAACTTGTTGCAGGTAGCATTTTGAGGATGAAATTCAAGTCAACACATTTTGGCGCCCACCGTGGGGCTCATGGACCTCACATATACCTTTAAAAATCTCGCAAAAAGTGAAATTAACACATTTGTAATGCAGATTCATGCATGTGTGAATTCTGATAGCGCTTTTGTTCTGTAGGTTAGCACATTTGCATCTTAGGTTAGCGCATTTGCATCTCAGGTTAACACATATGCCATGTAGGTTAGCGCTTTTGTCTGAAAATCTGTGCATTTTCACTATAGGTTAATGCTTTTGTCCTCTAGGTTAGCTCATTAATTAAAGAAAGCACACTTTTATGTCCACAAAGCAGCGCTTTTGTAGTACTAGTTAGCGCTTTTTCTCTGCAGATTAGTTCTTTTGAGGGGAAAGATAGCGCATATGTTAGAATAGTGCTTTTGCTTGCAACTAACCAAATTTTCTTGTAGGTCCGAATGTCCAAGAAATTAATTTTTTTAAACTACTAACATGAATGTGCAGGATGGTGTTTGAGGCAAATTTCATGCATTTTCTCATATAGTTAATTAAAAGCCTTATTTTGGGAAGTAATATATCATGTCTTGCTCATTTAGTCTAACTAAGAGGATAAATTGACAACATGCAACTTGCATTTTTTAATAACTTCTCTAAAATAGTCGCATGTAGACTTTTAAAAAGGCTAAAATAAACACCATGCTTGTTGGAGCAACATCTCTAAATAGAGGATAGATCACATTGTTATGGAATTTTAAAAAGAACACTTATATTTTGTGTCTCGAAAGAGGTAGGTATATGCTCTCCCCTTAATTGGTTGACCAAAAAGCCAAACCCACTCTTTTATGCTTTCTTTACTTTCAAGCAAATAAATCCTTTAGAGGGCCTACCTTCCCGAGTTGCCTTGAGGGGGCCAGTGAAAGGGGAATGACCTAAAGTGGAAATAAGATAATACTAAGTCCTTCCAATCCACTCTGAATAAATTGTGTTTGTGATGAAAGTCCCAAACAACATGTGCTGATAAGTTCATATCGACACTATGTTTCCCCATAAACCCTATGGAGTGTAACCTCTATAGGCTGGGAACCTTCTGTATTTACAGAGCTGAAAGTGCGGCATGTATGGCCACATGACCGAAAGCCTTTATTAAAAACCACTAGTACTAGTTGCCAAAATCTTTCTAGTTGTTGGCGCAGGAGGTTGGACCTCTGAAGCGGCTCACACACATACAGTTCTTAGTAGAGGTATAAAGTTTTTCGTGGGGAGTTTTCATGGAAACTGGTGCTTGGCTTCCCTAGAGAAGTGAGTGCCGAGGGTGGAGCCAGTGGGGTCAAGCATCTAAATATCTGCTTTGAATAGCGTAGCCTCGGGGGAAACCCCATGTGAGATTCAACAACTATTGTCTCAGCCTGCCATAAGATTTGTACTTTCTTGTACATTTTGTTTATTAAACATTGTGTCTTCTATGTCTGTTACATGTTCCAAATGGTCAAAAATTGAAGAAAATTGTCATCTACGAGTGAGCAAAAATCCAACAAATTGCTGAAAAAAATTTTTGATCAAAAGGGTAATACAAAAGCTCTCCAACATTTGAAACACCAGATCAAAAACTAGAGTGTCAAAACATCAGTATCAAAATAATTCTGAAAGTAGAGTTGTCTCTAAACCATCAAATATTTTCAAACTAGCTCAACAACTAGGTCACTAATCCAGCAGGTTATTCCCAAGAGGTTTCTATAAACATAAACATTCAACAAGCTATTGATTCAAACATCTTAAGTGCAAAAAAATCAACATCATTGTCAAGTCTCTCATCAGGATAATCAAATCCTCTATCACGAAGCTTGATCAATCTATACTAGGTTCATAATCTTGGATATATCTTTCCTATTTTGAACCTAGGTTATATCAAAATCAAAATCGCACCAACATTGGAATCAAAAAAACTTGTAAATTGTCAGATGCTTATGACTTTAAAGTATCACCTTAAGAAAAGAAAACCCAGTTATAAAGCTACTCATAAAAGAATAAGATTCTTGTATATCAATTGCAAGATCTTATTAAAACATAGGACATTCCTAAACCATTTTCGTCACTACTTATGTGGTTGTGGTACAGAGTTTGATGGAGAAAATTTGCAAAGATGTGCTTTTCAACAAAGAGACACTTTATCACAACGAACAAACAATAGCGATAAAATCAACAAAGCATATCTTCCTAAACCAATAATCACTTATTGACTTTGTCCTTAGGAAATTTCAACAACTTTGGAATAATCACATGCTAGTTTGGACTAGAGCTCAATATGAACAACTTAGAAAACAACAACACATGGAGGAAGAAGATAATCCTGTATTCCAAACTTTTGGGTTTACCGTTGTTGACGAAGAAGCAATCAATAGCACTATTAGAGACCTCGAGCAAGATTTCAAATTTGATAGACTAATGGAAAAATTGTTAGCAAAGCAAAAAGAGAAATATCTCTTGATGTTGGCAAAATCTGGAGCTAAACTACCACAAGACTTTAACATAGAAAGCTTGAAACAAGATGTGGAGGCAAGTAACACCCAAAACACAGATGATCCAAATAACGAAGATGTGAATAAAGAAAGTCATGAAGAAACAAGGAAAGAAAGGGATGACACAAGAAAAGAGCGTTGTGATAAAAGAACTCATGAAGAAACAAGGAGAAACTATGTGGATAATCCATTATTAAACCTTACTCAAAAAATGTAAACTCTACAACAACATATACAAGACATGCAAAATGGAACAAGCTCCAAGAAGTATTCATTAGAAGATATATGCCCATATCTGTTTGATAAGAATTTGAATATGCTACCATTTCTGCAACATTACGAGATTCCTAAATATGACAAATACGATGGAAAATCCGATCCTCAGGATCACATTAGGGAGTTTTGTACTATGAGCATGAAATTTTCTCATGATGAAACTTACCTTATGCATCTTTTTTCCTAGGAGTTTAAATGGACAATCAATGGAGTGGTTTTCAAGACTACCATTTGGAATCAAATCTTTTGAAGAACTTGTGAATAGATTTATTTCACAATACTCCTACAATATAAGGAATGAGATAACAATGTTGGATCTCTGCAATGTTAAATAAAAGCATGGTGAATATTTTATGATCTTCTTACAACGATGGGAATGCTTGTTTAATAGGTATCCCCAAGATGTACCTGATCAACAAAAATGGACATATTCATTGATAATCTTATCAGTGAAATGAGTTATCAACTAAGAATTCAATGTCCTCCTTCTTTTGCCAAAATGATCGAGAATGGTCTAAAAATAGAGAACGCAATGGTAAAGAAAGGAGAGCTAAAACTTTACAATAATTCATACAACAACAACAACAACAAAAACAACAACAACAATAACAATGACAAACCTAAATTCTGGTCAAAGAATAGGAATGTTAGCAATGAAGGAAATGATGATAATAGTGCTACAAAACAACAACAACCAATTTTTAATCTATCAAGTCAAATCCCAAGCAATAACAATCCAGAAAACAATAAAGCCAAGTCCTTCTTCTCTAATCCTTAGAGGAAATTTACAAACATTGGAGAACCTTTGGAATCAACTCTAAAAACTTTTCTTGCCAACAAATTGATTGTTTTACCATAAGCAAGAAGTTATGAACCACCAGTCAAGACAAATTGGTGGAATGACAATCATTTTTGCAATTACCATCAGAATAAAGGACACCAAACAAATGATTGTCAGAGATTGAAACACCTTATCCAATATCTAATCGATAATAGAACCATCACAATGGATAGCCATAAGACAAATGAATCACACCTAGCTTTCAAAACTCCACTTCCAAATTATGACAAAGGTGAACCATCCCAATTAAAAGATGACAAAGGAAAATCCAAAGTGAATTACACTTATACCTATGATGATGTGGTAAATGTTATCATTGTTAAAGATAATCCCTCTTTAGAGCCAATCAATGTTATTATGAGAAGCAAAGAAAAAGTTACCTTTCTAGGTATAGCAAAAGACCCAACATCTACTTCACAACAATACAATTTAGTAGAACAATTACAAAGAATACCCGTTCAAATATCAATTCTGGAACTTCTCAAGGTTTCACCTATGCATAAGGAAATTTTGGAGAAAGCTTTAGTGGAAACAACAGTTTCAAACGATTTGGATATAGATCAGTTCCAAAACATGGTAGGACACCTTATAGCTCCTAATTGCTTATCATTTTCTGAAAATGATGACACATCCTTGCAACATCCTCACAATTCTCCCTTACATGTTGAAGTCACCATCAATAAAACTCGTGGCAAACATGTGCTCATAGATGGAGGAGCCAGCTTAAACATTTGCGCATTAAGTTTGATAAAAGATTTGGGATATTCAGAAAATGCAGTAGACCCAAAAAAGAAAATAACCATCAAGGCTTATGACAAAGAAGAATGTTCTTCTAAAGGAACTGTTGTGATACCAATCAAAATAAGACCCGTGGAAAGGAATACATTATGTCAGGTTTTAGATTTGAACCTCTCTTACAACATTCTTGTAGGAAGACCATGGATTCACAAGATGCAAGCAGTTCCTTCTATAAATCATCAATGTGTAAAATTTCCTCATGAAGGACAAGAGATCACTGTAATTGCAGATTCTAGTCAATATTGCAATAATTTGAAGCCAACACAAGATACAAGAATTCCACATAATAGAGAATCAGTATATACTACCAAATAAATTCAAGCAAAGTTATGGGAAAATTTTGAGGAAAAGCTCAAATTAAATGATGAAGGAATGGGAAAATATTTTTTGCATAATTTTCCACTTTCCCCTAAGTCATATGGAAAGCCTACAGATATTCAATCAAAGACGTCAGAAAGATCAAAACATATGTTCAAAGGAATATTTTTTAGTGTTGGAACTCTTGAAGAAGAAAATGAAGAAAAATACATTCTTGGTTGGTTGTACAAGGATGAAGATAAAACTATAGCAATAGCAGCAGAAGTCAATATTCCCATGAAACAATATGGCAAAGGTTATGAAATAATGCAAAAAATGGGATATGAAGGGAAAGGACCAATTGGTAAGCGACATCAAGGTATTTTAGAACCTTTTTGTCCACACTTGCAATCCAAAGAAGATAAATCCAGGCTTGGATATCTAAAATCCAATCAAAAGCAACACAATCATCAACAACAAAAGTGGAGAAAGAAATCAGTCTCTAAAGAAGAACAATGGCAAGAAAAGCTAAATCAAGCGACATAAATAGTAATCAATAAACAAAAGAAGAACATGAAAAGAAAGAAGAGGATATTACCATCAAAGGTAAAGAAGAATTTTGTCAACAAGTTCTAAAAATACAAAACAATGTAAAATCTAAACAAGATATTCTAGAAGCAGTGAAAATAGAGATGGCAGAAATCAAGGAACTCTTTGCACCATACAACATTCTTGTATGGTATAGTGGAGTAATCCTAGATCATGATTCAAAGACATATTCAAATGAGTATGAGTGGGGTCCAGATGTCTTATCTACTACATTAAGTAAGAAATAAAATGAAGACCAAGCAATTATCACGAAAGAAGACTTGTCTATTACAAAACAAAAGATGGAGTTAGAAAGAAGGCAAGAAAAACTCAGAATTCAGAGAAAAGAGGCGTATGCAAAAGGGAAAGGGAATGAAAAAGACAAAGAAGTAATGCCACAAGAAATAAAAACAAGGATAGATCAAGCATCTGGAAATATAAGATTTTCATCAAAAGAGGAACAAGATGTATTCAGATGTGGCAGAACCATAGAAGAGTTAAGAGATAGTCAAGTTGGTTTGACTATTAGTCCAGAAGAAGTTGAGCTTGAAAGGAGACAAAATATAGCAAAAGAATCCTCTTTATCATGTACACAAGTATGTCAACTCCAAAATGCAAATGAGGTCCATCAAGAAGAGATTTGCAGTATTAAAGACATGTGTGTTGATATAATCCATTCATTTAAGAGACAAACGTCAGTTGAAGAACCACTTGAGTGTGAACTACAAAATACTAATATTGATTTTGTTATATCCAATTGGGAGACGCTTGGGAAAGACAATTCTCAAAAATATTAAATCTATGATAGTACCTATTCTATGCCAAATTATGATCATTATGTCATGAACGTTGAAACACCTAATGATGACAATGATTATAATTTACCCCTTCTTCATCCTAAACTAATTGATTGGGATAATTTAGACAACCCTGAACTGAATATTTTTTTCCAATGATCATGACTTAGCCATGTACCTTAATGTTGTCGAATCCATCGCACCTAAGATATCTTCTATTGCAGAATCAAGTAATGTTTCTCATAGTCAGGAGAATGCCAAATTCTCCAGTCACGAAAGCAAAATAAAACAAGGAAAGAGGCCTATTGTTGAAAACCATTTCATGGCAACACTAGATCAATTAAAAGAGAAAATAAAGGACATATCTGATGGTGAGAACCTCTTTGAGGTGCCAGAAGATGGAAAGTTTGACATTCTTCCTGCATATTTTCAAGAGAGATCTGCTATCTTGATAGAACCAACATAAGTAGTAAACATTGGTACATCAAAGGATCCTAAAATACTTCATTATGTTGCCTCATTATCAAAAGAAGAGAGGAAAGAATACATGGAATTCTTTAAGCAAAGACAAATAAATTTTGCTTGGTCCTATGCAGATATGCCAGGACTTAATCCAGATCTTATCATGCATCATCTTAATGTGGATTTAAAATCAAAACCAGTTAAGCGGAAGCTAAGAAAGATGCATCCACACATTTCTCTTCTTGTAAAAACTGAGCTAAAGAAACTTTTAGAAGTGGGTTTTATAAGACTTGTTGCTTATCCAAAATGGGTTTCAAGTATTGTACCAGTGTCCAAACTAGATAAAAGTATAATAGTTTGTACAGATTTCAGAGATCTGAATAAAGCATGTCCAAAGATGATTTCTTGCTACCAAATATTGATATAATAGTGGACTTGTCAGCAGGGCATGAAATGTTTCCATTAATGGATGGCTTCTCAGGATATAATCAAATAAGAATCACACCTGAAGATCAAGAAAAGATAGCTTTCACCTGTGCATGGGGAACATATTTCTGAAATGTAATGCCATTTGGGGTTAAGAATGCAAGAGCAACTTATCAAAGGGTTATGACAACAATTTTCCATGATATGATGCATACATTTATGGAAGATTATGTTGATGACATACTTGCAAAATCTCATACAAGACAAGAACATTTGAACATCTTAAGAAAGATTTTTGACAGGCTAGAAAGATATCAATTAAGATTAAATCCAAAGAAATGTGCATTTGGGGTAACCTCTGGAAAGCTCCTTGGGTACATTATATGAGCTCGTGGAATTGAAGTATATCCTGAAAAAGATCAAAGCCATCATGGAGATGGAGTCACCTAGGAACATAAGTCAATTGCGATCTTTACAAGGAAGATTGCAATCAATCAGGAGATTTGTCTCTTAGTTAGCAGATCGATGTATTCCATTCACCCATCTTCTACATAAAAATATTCCATTCAAATGGGATCTAAAATGTAAAGAAGATTTCTTGCAAATAAAAGAATATCTTATGAGTCCTCTAGTACTGGGATCACCAACCAAAGGGAAACCATTGTTGCTCTATATTTCAGCAACAAATGTATCATTAGGAGCTCTCCTAGCTCAACATGATGAAGAAGGAAAATAAAGAGAAGTTTATTATATCAGAAGAACGCTTGTTGGTTATGAATTAAATTATTCCTCAATAGAAAAGACATGTCTAGCAGTTGTATTTGCAACTCAGAAGCTGCAACATTATATGTTGATTCATTCTGTGAAACTAGTAGCAAAGATAGATCCACTTAAATATTTGTTGAGCAAGTCAACTTTAACAGGGAGACTAGCCAGATGGGTTATGATATTGAGTGAACTTGATATAGAGTATGTTGACTGAAAATCTATCAAGGGACAAGTCATCGCTGATCAATTGGTTGATGCACCTTTACAAAATGACATGCCTTTGCACATAGAATTTCCTAATGCAAATATCTTGACAGTAAGTACAAACTTTTGGGAATTGTAATTTGATGGTTCTTATACACAATATGGATCAGTCATAGGAATATTTTTCATCACACCTCAGGGACACACAATTCTGAAATCATATAGATTGCGGTTTCCATACACCAATAATATTGCAAAATATGAAGCACTGGCTATTGGACTTAAAATGGCCATTGAATGGAACATCAAAGAAATACATGTCTATGGTGATTCACAACTTATCATCAATCAAATAAATGATGAATATCAAACTAAGGATGATAAGCTCATTCCATAAAAACAAATGGTAGAGGAGTTTTAAGAACACTTTAAAGAAATATCATTCACTCAGATTCCAAGAAATGAGAATAAAGCAGCAGATGCAATGGCTACAATAGCATCTCTCTTGCAAAATAAGGAGAATCAACAACATTATGAATTTCTCATGGAAGATATCTTAACCCCTACCATTCAATCCCAACATGCCTACCGAATTTGCCATATATCAGGAACCAGTCAAACTTATCAATATTTAAAAGAAAATATCCTTCCTCTTGACTTATCTCGCAATCAAAGAAGGAATTTTATCTGTCAATCCTCTCGCTATACCATTATTTCTGATATCCTATATAGGCGTGGTTTAGATGGTACTTTGTTGAGATGTCTCGAACAAGAAGAATCTGAGAAATCTCTTAACGATATTCATGCAAGTATTTGTGGCACACACTCAAGTGGTTTAACAGTGGCTAAGAAACTTCTTCGTATGGGTTACTATTGGCCTACTATGGAGAGAGATTCATTCACATATGCTAGAAAATGCAAACAATGTCAGATCCATGGGAATCTCATTCATGCACCAGCACAAGAGTTATATCCTATGGCAAGATCATGGCTATTTTCTCAATGGGGCCTTGATTTGGTAGGAAAGATAAATCCCTCATCTTCTAATGGACATAAGTTTATTTTGATAGCTACTGAATATTTTACTAAATGGATTGAAGCAGTGAATTTAACAACAGTGATAGGAAAACAAATATCATCATTTATTTTGAATTATATAATTTGTCGCTATGGAGTTCCTATGACCATTATCATTGATAATGGAAGACCATTCAAAAATCAAGATGTGAAGGAGCTACGTGAACAATTTCATATCCAACATAGGTTTTCTACTCCATATTATCCATAGGGAAATGGTCAAGTTGAGGCATCAAACAAAACTATCTTAAAAATCTTGAAGAAAATAGTCAATGAAGCTGGAAAAGGTTGGCATATTCAGCTAAATCCTGCTCTTTGGGCATACCGAACTAGCATCCACACTCCAATAGGGGAAAATCCATAGTGTTTGGTCTATGGATCAGAAGCCATACTGCCTATAGAAGTAGAGATACCTTCTCTATGAGTATCCTTGCAAGGTCTTATACCAGAAGAAGAAGAAGAACGAGTCTCTCGACTCCAAGAACTTGAATTGATTCAGGAACGTTGCCAAAATGCAATAGATCATTTAAAAGTATATCAACAAAGAATGGAAAGAAGTTATAACCATAAGGTCAAGCCACGTATTTTTAAGATTGGCGATATATTTCTAAGGGAGAATCCAAGAAATCAACAAGACTGAGACAAGAAGGGAAAATTTGAACCAAATTGGCTAGGACCTTTTTGTCATAGCATCAACATATGGATCAGAAGCATACAAGTTATCTACTCCTGAAGGTGATTGGTTTGATGGACCTATCAATTCTATTCATCTCAATAAATTCTATGCTTGAGATATAATAACCTGACAAAATCAATAAAAAACATATAAAGTCCTGAAAAAAATAATCAGTAAACGTCCAAAAAGCAAAAAAATCCCTAAAAAAATCAAAATATGGAAAAAATGCAATAAATTTAGATGGTGAAAACCTGGTAAACAGGTGCTATCTAAAAAGTGATTTCCTCCATCTATGAGATCTCTTTGTGCACCTATCCACTTCATCATATCCAATCTATCACTTCCATCATATCCTAGCTTATCCATTCCATCTTTCGCATCCATTGCTCTGAACCATTAGCAGAAAATATGCAGCTTACCAATAGTTATAACTTTTTGACATACTTGTTGTAGTCACTGTCTTAAATCTTATCATAATCAATCAATCTGCATTTGTATCCATCCATGGTTTGGATCTTGATCAATTCATACATCCATAATAAATTTTTGTTTCCATTGGGGGCAAAATCCTAATTCCTTTTTCTAAGGTGATCTATTGAATCTTTGAAAAATCCAAAACATTTGAAAACTTAGAAAAACCAAAAACACCTAGGGTTTTGAAACAAATAATGAGCAACAAAGCAATAAAAAATCAAGGCATTTCATCAACAACTGAATCATGAAACTTAGAAACCGAAGAATCAATCAGCAAGTAGTAAAGGATTATCAAAGATCATTCATCAAGATGATTATATCAGTTAATGACCATAAGAACATGTGAATGACATACAAGATTCAATGCTTATATCTTGATTTTATTGCTAATCATGTACTCTATGCACCTCAAGGATGTCCATGACTAGAGAAGCTATGATGGGGCATGATTATTTTCTTTGATTGTTGTTTGTGGTTTATCTCTTACTACGGTATGTACTTCTCTCAGGATATGATCGACAAAATATCAAAGAGGATGTTCCAAATCATGCATGAAAGGAGATAATCCTTGTCTATTCTACAAGCAATACTCAGGTCAACTTGATCCATTATATCAAGTTGCTTGTATTAACTTGCTATATCAAAATCCATGTAAGAAATACTTAGGTCATCTTGAATCTTTATGTCAAGTTGCTTGTATTTTCTTACAACATTTTAAAGCTCAATGATGAAATCAAGTACTGTTACAAGATAACATATGAAGAATGGCAGTATCATTTTTAGTTAGATCATTTCATTAGCTCATTATTCATCTGCATTATAAGCATTTAATGTCAGTTGCATTATAAGCATATCATTTAATTAACAGATCAATGGTCATGAATAAAGATTGAGTATACTTGGACAAACAAAAACAATTTACATTTAATCACCATCCATTTCATTTAGTTGCATTTAAATCATTGCATTAATTTGCATTCAATTAAGTGCATTTCATTCATCATGTAGTGTATCATCATTATTATTTGCATTATCATTAAAGTTCATTAACAATCATTTAGTTGCATCTTTGCACTTAGATTCATAATCATTATAAGCATTACATATAAATCAAAAAGCAACTCAATCATTCATTTGCATTTCCATATAGATCATTGCATTTGCATCATTTAAGTTAGTAATCATTTTCATTTGCATCCAAGATCATCAAAATAAAAAATCAAAAACATTTATCATTGCATCATGTCGATCATTATCATAAAGCAAGAAAAGATCTAGTCAAAATCCATATAATAAATGCATATAGATCATCATCAAATAGAGTAACATGCATAAATGTCATCATCCATCTAATAACTGCATCCATATAATCAATGCATATAGATCATCATCAAATAGAGTAACATGCATAAATATCATCATCCATCTAATAACTACATCCATATAATCAATGCATATAGATCATCGTCAAATAGAATAACATGCATAATAAAGATCATCATCATATAAAGTCCATGTCTGCATATAGAATCATCATAAAACAATAAAAAGTCCAAGTATACAATGATATCAGATAAACAATGCAAGTGCCTCCAAATCAAGTCACGACTGTCTTGTACCACTACCACCTGACTCTATTTCTCTCTATGGCTATGAGCAAGAAGATTCTTTAGATACCTGTCTCCAATGATCACCACTCCTCTGAGGAGGTCCCATGACCCCACCACTGCTAGTATCCATTAACACGGTGGTATGATAACTACCTGCTCTCTGGATTTCTGCAACTACCTCCTCATATCATCATCTCTAGTGGGAAGTCTCCTTCCCGGCCCGAACTAATGCTCTAATAGTGTCATCCAAGAGAGTACCTGATCCAACCTGCCGCATATGTGTTAGGTCCCAGAGACAACTGAGAGGGGGGGGGTGAATCAGTTGTCAAATAAATTTAAACCAAAAACAACTTAACCAACCTTAATGCTTAATACCGGTAAACCAAACTTTATGTCAGTAGACAGTTTATCAGTTAATTACAGTACCAATAAAGGTTAATGCATGAAATAGAAAGACAATAACATCCACAACACATAACACCAATATTTGTACGTGGAAACCCTGTAAGGAGAAAAACCACGGTGGGAAACCTTACCCACAATCAGATGATACTACTGTAGATAGTATGTGTATACAAATGGGGTCTACACATGTAGAAAGGCCAAGTGCCTAGAGCTCACTGCTCAAACACAAATAGGAGTCACACTG
The DNA here is from genome assembly GCF_030272615.1 of Cryptomeria japonica. Taxonomy (NCBI): domain Eukaryota; kingdom Viridiplantae; phylum Streptophyta; class Pinopsida; order Cupressales; family Cupressaceae; genus Cryptomeria; species Cryptomeria japonica. Next base: position 435,912,859 of record NC_081407.1, on the reverse strand, counting down.
ACTACAATTGGATGGTTAAATCCAATAATGATGTACTACTCAAAATAGCATCTTCATATGCTGGATTCAGTACCAGTTCAGTTCTGATATGCCTTCACAAAAACCTTGCTTCACCTTCAAATGATGTCTACGTGTATAGATCTTCTTATTCTTGCATATATCTTCTTATAATTCCTTTTCCCAATCGCATATTGATCTTACAAATAAGATCTTACATATATACCATAACCTAAGACCAATTTTAGTAGGTCGGTTCTAAAATATATTTCAATAAAACAATTACAAGTAAATCAATAACCGATGCAATATCCAATTCAACATGTCGGCTTAATGCATTTACAATAACAACAAAATCATCTCCAAAGCATGTCATGCTGATCTGGAATAGACAAGCTTGCCGGTGCTTATTCTGGACCTATTTGCTGGTAATAGCAAATATGGAAACACGAATATACCAATGAATAAATCTCCAAGACAAAGCGTCCAAATGATGTCTTCGATATAAGCAAGTGTTTTCCATGTCATTCCAAGTGCCGGTGAACAATATATCCTATCGATGAACCAGATACCGATGACTGTGCATAAGTCACTTGCTTGCCGGTGAACATTGCCAACTCTCCAAAGTGCTAGAGTTGATAAGTGTTAATAGGTGTTGACATCAATGACAAAACCATATCAACATATCCAAAATATCAACAATCTCCCCCTTTGGCATGATGGCAACACAAGATGGAAAAACCATCAAAGTGCCAAAACAAAAATGCCAAATACCAAAAACCAACAATCTCCCAAAAAGAGATCATAACCAGAAATCAAAATTCAGATACAGAGAGTAATCAATCTCTCCCAAAGTAACAATCACTCCCAAGTATCTCCTCCTAGGGGTAACATGTGTTATCTTTGTGTTTTTCCATATCAATCTCTCCCCCTTTGACATCAAATGCCAAAGCCAATACAAAAACCAGGTTCAAATACAAAATACCAACCAATTCAGTATACCAACTACTCCCCCTGAGAAGTATCTCTCCTCATCAAAGCTGGAATAAAAAAGATTTCTCTATTAATTCTGCTAGTTGATGACAAACATCAACTGTCTAAGTCTCTACCGGTGGGGGTATGACCCCAAGCTGATCTCTGAGATATTTAAAAGTCTCTTTAGGAAAAGGCTTAGTGAAAATATCTACAATCTGCTCTTTAGTATTCACATAAACCAATTTTAGTTCTTTTGCTTCCACATTCTCTTTCAAAAAATTCAATTTGATAGAAACAAGTTTAGTTTTGGAATGTAGAACCAGATTCTTAGATATATCAATTGCTGTAGTGTTATCACAATAGATAGTTATAGGCTCCTTGCATTTTACCTTTATGTCCTTCAACATTTTCTTAAGCCATAATACTTGTGTACAGTTAGTTGTTGCTGCAACATATTTTGATTCAGCTGTTGATAAAGATGTGCAACTTTGTTTCTTACTCAACCAAGAAATTAATCCGCTTCCAAGAAAAAATGCTCCGTCGGTGGTGCTTTTTTTGTCATCCACATCTCCTACCAAATTTGCATCTGTGTATACACATAATTCAAAGTTTTCATCTCTAGGATACCATAAGCCAAGATTTGTAGTGCCTTGTAAGTACCAGAAAATCCTTTTTACTGCTGATTCATGATTTTCTCTAGGATTACTCTGAAATCTTGAAACAATACATACTGCATTCATAATATCAGGTCTTGTTTGTGTCAAATATAGTAGGCCTCCTATCATAGATTTGTACCTAGTCAGATTAATAGGTGTAGATTCATCCCTTAGTGATAATTTGTCATTTGTAGTCATAGGTGTGCTTACCGGTTTAGATTTCTCCATCCAAAATTTCTTTAGTAACTCCTTCAAGTACTTGGATTGACTCAAGAATATACCTTTATCAGTCTGTGAAATCTGCAATCCTAAAAAGAATTTTATTTTTCCAATCATAGACATTTCAAATTCTTGCTGCATTTCAATAGAAAAGTCTTTACATAGTCCATCTTCTCCTCCAAAGATTATATCATCCACAAAAACTTATATAACAAAGATGTCATCATTAGTCACTTTATAGTATAAGTTGTTGTCAGCATTACGTTTAGAAAAACCACTCTTCAAAATATATTTATCCAATCTAGCATACCAAGCTCTTGGAGCTTGCTTCAACCCATACAAAGCTTTTCTTAACCTGCAAACCATATCTTTGTTATCTGTCAAAGAAAATCCATCATGTTTCTCAATGTAAACTTCTTCTTCAAGATCTCCATTTAGAAATGCACATTTAATATCCATTTGATATACTTTGTAGTTCTTGTGTGCTGCAAAAGCCAATAATAATCTGACTGCCTCAATTCTAGCTACCGGTGCAAAGGTTTCATTGTAATCAATCCCTTCTTTTTGAGAATATGTCTTACACACTAGTCTTTCTTTATTTTTGATTACCTTTGTAGAGCCCCTCCCCGATCAATCTCTGGTTAACTTAGTTGACCAAGGTTGACTGTATTAATAAATGCAAAAATCCAATAGGATGAGCTATGTTAGATGGATAGATTAGTGAGAAAAGTAATTAAACCAGGTTATGAAGTATTTTACCTTGTGGTGCACATTTTGATGTGTTATGGATTTAGATCCTATAGGATCCACTAATTTGATAATCTTGTTATGACGTATGCCAGCTATATCTAAATTTGCAGGACTTTATTATGATGTTAGAAATTATGATGCATGCCTTATGAATGGTTGGAATTTAAGTGGATTATGATAATTTCTTTATATGGATCACATTGTTTTATGGTAAATTAATTTATATGATGTCCATTGTATGCAAAGTGATTGATTTGTATTCTTATTTATATGGTTAATATTATATGAGGCTATTGGAAAGTACTAATGTGTAATTGAGATGTGTAGTAAAATTATCCATGTGACCATGGAAACATTATGGAGAATCAAGCCTAGGCCTATGTACGTTTGTAAAACTAGGGGTTGTCTATTTGGAGAGACAACACCTCGTACGTATCGTATTTTATTTGTAAATGTAAATGACTGCATGTGTGTTAAATTGTAATTATTTATGTGTAAATTCTGCAAGAGATAATTGCCATGTCTATCAGTGATGTGGAATTCTTTTGTGGTGTCACTTGACACATATGTTGTATGTTGTGTTGGCATTGGTATGTCACTTTTTTGAGAGATTTATTTTTGTTTAATTGATATATTTCCAAATTATCCTTGAAGGTTTCAAGAAATCTAGGATAGTGAGCCATTAGGAGGTTCAACTCAGAGTTGACTCATAGGTAAACTTTAGGTGGACTTTCAAAGGGTTAAACCAACTCCTAGAGTCAGTTTTGGAGAATTTTTATTGGGCCTCATTGTTGGCATTACAATAGAAAGGAGATTGTTGGCATTTCAATAAGGATATTGAGAAGGTTGTTGGAGATTATTGATATAACTGAAGAAGGATGATTACTGTCTTTATAATATTATTTTGTCATTGATGTCAAGAAATTGACTTTCTGATTCAGTATGATGTTGCCATATCTTGAGAAGTATGTATTGATGAGAATTAAGATTTCAGTAAGTGACATAGAAAAAATGTGATGAATAAGGGGAGAAATAAGTTATTCAATGGGAAACTATTACCGAGTTAGACAATGATGAGATCATGTTGTTTTGATTATTTTGATATCCTACATATGTTGTTGATTGTAAGGTTAATACTATACTATGTCACCGAGTAAAGAACCTAGTCGGTAAACCCTAAGGAACCTAGTCAGTAAACCCTAAGGTTATCGATATCAGTTAAAGAAGGCAAAATGTCTACCGAGTGAAGTTTAGTATTTACCAAGTAACAACTGAGTTATGACAGATCACATTGGATGGATAAAAGCATTATTTAATGAAGGATGTTGATGAGCTGGAGATGAATAGATGATTGGTATGCCACGCATGAAGTTTTTTAAGGATCTATGACAATGGAAAATCAAGAGGAAGATCTACAACACAGATTGAACCGCAATAACCTAGCACAAGTTCCTAGGAAGGAATGCAAGTTCCAAGGCGAGGTAAAACATTTTCAGATCGAAGGATACATTGAACCTAGTCAAGATTGAAGATCTGATGGCTATAATTGATAATGGGAAATGTGATCAAGGAGATTTAGTGGATAGCTAATTATTTATAAATAAGGAATTGTTGATAAACAATGTATGCGGGCAAGTGCAAGCATAGGGATGCTACATAGTGATTACCAAGCACAGAAGCTTGAAGACCTATTTGAATAACAGAGTAGGGAGCCCAATAGAGGGACAAGATAAGTCCTATGACTAGACAAGTGTTGAGCAAATAAGAATCCGCTTTAGCATTTTAGATGTGAAGTTGCAGATATAATTTTATTACTGTTATTTTGTAAAGTGACAGAAAAGCTCTTAATCGAGTGGACCTAACAGTCTTATTTGTAAACCCTCTAGCAAGGTAACATTCTAAATGAGTGTTTGAAATCCTTTGACAAGGTCACTTCTAACAAAGTGAAGATCCTAACAGAACTGAGGGAAATCCCTTAACTGGGTCACATCTAGCAATGTGTTTGTAATCTTTAACATGATTTGCTTTTAACCGAGCATACTCTAGAATAGTATATTTCTTAGTGGGTCCGAAATCCCATAGTGGTTTTTCCCTATTTAGGGTTTCCATGTTAAATTTGGTGTTATATGTGTTATGATGATTATGTGTTTATGAGTTAGCATGTATAGTAGTTTTTGGTTATATATTCAGAAGTATAAGTTACCGAGGTTGCATCTGTTGATTTTATGGAAGATTAAGTTTGTATAATTCACCCCCCCTCTCATCCTGTTAGCTATTGGCATTAAAACTTTACAATTGGTATCAGAGCTTTGGACTTCAGAAGAAAAGTTTAAAGGTACTTGAATCAAAGATCCGAAGATGTATAAAAGGGATGCACCAAAGCTGAACAAGTCAAGTTTCTCCACATGGCAGAAAAGGATGAAGCTGCACTTATCAAGAATTGGAGAATATGCAACATATTATTTGGAGAATGATTACATACCACCAAGTACCAACCCGATGACCTTGGAAGAGATAAAGGCAAAGCAAGAACATATTCAAGCTATGATTGAAATAACATCAACATTGACCGACTCAGAGTTTAATGATCTAGAAGGCTGTAATGATGCAAAAGCAATGTGGACCAAGCTCATATCTGTGTATGACAGTGATGAACATGTCCAAAGAGAAAAAGTAGATAGTCTAAGAGGACAACTTGAATCCATGAGAATGAATGAAGGTGAGAACATAACCCAATACAACACAAGGTTAAAGGAGACTGTTAATCAAATCAAAGGAGCAGGAGGAACTATTGAAGAAAAGGATGTAACAAGTAAGTTGCTTAGAACCCTTCTACTTGCTTATGCAATCTGAGTCTCTGCAATCAATGAGCTAAGGTCTGTACCAAATATGCCAGTTTATTTGGATGCTACTATTGGTAAGCTACATGCATTTGAGTTAAGTAATTTTGATAACAGTGGGTCTTCGGTAAATAAAGTAGAATCTGCATTCAGTTCTTTTCATATTGGTGAACCTGATGATTACAATGATAGAATGAGTAAGTATTCTAAAGGGAATCACAGTGGAGCAAGTGAAAGATTTTGTAAGAACATGGAAGAAGTGCACAAACTATATGAGGAAATCAAAAAGCAAGAAGAGTTTGAAGCATTATTAGCCAGAAGGTTATCGAGAGGAAAAGGTAAGTATAAAGGGAAGCTACCTTTAAAATGTTTCAATTGTGATAAAATAGGACATATAGCTTCTAACTGCCCTGACAAAGAATCTAGTGAAAAGAGAGAATATCGAGCTAACAGGCAAAAAGACAACCAATACAGAGGACACTGAGACTTTAGAAGGAGTGACAGAAAGACATGCCTAGTAGCTAATGAGGAATCCAACGATGATAAATCTGATGAAATTGATACAGAGGAAGTTGTTTATGTGGCTATTAAAGATGGATCAGATGAAAAAAGGTATGAAGAAAAATCCCTAATATCTCACATAAATAAAAACGATTCTTGGATCATAGAAAGTGGATGCTAACATCACATGACAGGTGATAAACACAAATCTGTTAAATTAGAAGATTATGATGGAGGCTATGTAAGATTTGGTAATGATGCACCATGTCTAGTAAAAGGTAAGGGCTCTATCACACTTCTTGACAATGCTAAATGTGATGAAAGTTTGAAACATACCAGTTAGGTTGCCTTGGTTCTGCAAAGGACTGCCTCATCGGGGGTCTTCCCTTCATGTTGTTGACTCTGGTGAATCCTTCATGGTCAACTCTTGCATTTCTCCTTGGATATGCATGTCGATACACTGAGTGTGGCCTCTGGTTCATTGCTTGTGTATACCGGTTTGTGTGGCAATTTCCAATAGCATCTGCATATGTCTTTTTATCGGTATCCTTGCTTATAATGAATGTCTTCTTCTCTTCACCTTCATTTGAAGAGGTGAATTGTATCTCTTTACTAGATGTGTCTTTTCTATTAGAAATTTGACCTTATTCAAAGCCCAAGCCATTGGTATCTTTGGATTGCTTCTATTTGCTCAACATCTTGTCTAAGGCTTCAATGCTACCTTCATATTTGATTCTTACTTTTATTTCTTCCTTAATTTCTTCAAGTTCCTTTCTAAGATTCACTATTTTTGCTTCTAGATCTTGATGCTCCTTTTCCTTCATTAGATTAGAGGATGTAACTTCACATATCCTCTTGGCTTCTTCTAACTACAGTTTCAAGTTAGATATAACTTGATTGGACTCATCCAGAGATTGCTTCAAGAGACCTTGTTCATCTACTGCAACAAGCTTGACCTTCTTGAGTTCTCTTCTTGTTTTACTTAGTTCCTCAAGAGCACTTATAAGCTCTCCTTCTAAATCCACTTCAGCCTTAATATCCTCTTCTTCCTCTTCTTCCTCATCTTCACCAACTGGTTCATCAAGTGCCATAAAGAGATTAATTTTTTGGTCATTCTCATGGTAGTCATCTTCTAATGCACTTTCTTCATCTGTGGCATCATCCTCAATAGTATAGAGGTTATTCTACTTTCGGTAGCCTCTTCTTCCTTGTCGGTAGACATTTATTTCTTTATCTTTGCCAGTAGATCTGCTAAACCCTCTTGACTCATTTCCACTAGTTTCATTATAAGGACATTTTGCAGCAAAGTGTCCAACTTTACCATAGTTGAAACATTTGAGTGGTAGATTTCCTTTATACTTGCCGGATCCTCTTTTGACTTTTCTGACAAAGTTTTCTACCTCTGCATCAGTCTTCACTAGATCCTTTATGAGCATCTACTTCTTTGCCCTTCCAGGTGGTGTTGAACTTTGCCTCTTTCCTTAAGGAAGCATCACCGGTTGTTCTCATCTCATAGGCTGTTAGTGAGCCAAATAGCTCATCCATTTTAAAGATCTTCAGATCCTTGGCTTCTTCTATTGCAGACACCTTTGTATCATACTTAGGTGTAAGGGACCTAAGCACCTTCTTGAAAAGGATCTCATCTGTAATTTTTTCCCCAATTCCTTTGATGGTATTCACAATTTCATCAAATATGTGAAGATAGTTTGCAATCTTTTCATCATCCTTCATCTTGATTCCCTCAAGTTGGCCCCTTAGTGCTTGCAGCTTGGCCTCTTTGGCTTTTGCATCTCCTTCAAATAACCTCTGCATTTTATCCCACGTCTCCTTGGCAGATGTATAGTGCATGACCTTGACAAACTCATTATCAGACAATCTGCTCAAGATAGCATGTTTGGCCTTTGCATTGTTCTCATACTCCTTCTTGGCATCTGGATCAGTGGGAGGAACACTAGGGACAACATACCCATTCTTGATAGACATCCACACATCGAAACCAAGGCAGAAAATATAAGTCTCCATTCTTGTTTTCCAAAAGGCATAGTTGGATCCATCAAACATGGGGGCTTTTGAGGATGGGGACTCATTTCTTGCCATTGTGTTCTAAGTCTAGAATCTACCCCAAGTTTAAAAATAACTAGGAACCTAGGCTCTGATACCAATTGTTGAATATAGAGTACCACTAAGAGGGAGGTGAATTAGTGGTTGCTAAACTCTTTTGACTTTTAAAGCAACTTCAGAATACAATTTGTTATCTTAAGCATTAAACAATCAAACCAGTAAAGCAAAAGAGGAAACCAAAAAAGAAAATCACACAAATACAACCCACAACACTAGATGTACAAGGAAAACCCAATGTGAGAAAAACCTTGGTGATAAATGTTGTTCGAGACTACTACTCCAATCCAGCCTCACTAGTGAAACACTGAATTACAAATATTTAGGGCACCAACCCAAGGAGCACCAACCCCTTTTGATTTAGGGCACCAACCTAACGAGCACCAACCCCTGTACCAAGCTCAAACTTGGTGATGTATATTCAAATACAATTTAGATAGAGTTATAGCTTCTTGTTGCAACTAAATTCTACAACTCTTGGTCAAATAGGTCTCTGTCGGTTAATAGTTTTCTCTTCTTTACTAGATCTCACACTACCGGTTAACAGATAGCTCTCTTTGATTCTTGGCCTCTCTTCTCTCTCTCTCTCTCAGTCTCATAACCCACTATGTCACACGTGGATGCCTTCTTGATAAATCACACTTCACCGGTTTTCTCAACTATTAGACCTACTACAGTTATACCGGTACTCTATCATTGCCGGTTAAACCCTCTTACCGATTTGCTTGTTAACTCACTCTGCAACTTTCTTAGAATAAATTCTAAGTTAGATGATCCTTCTTTGCACTCAAGCTCTCTTCACTCTTCTTCTTCACCTCAAGCATCAACCTTTTTTGTTTTGAGATCATGTATTTATATTCGTGGATTCCTACCAAGAACGCATTCAAACACTGTCATGTTAGGTTTTCCTTCTCCAACTCGATCCGAATCTGATTTGATTTGATCTATTTTTCCAGAGATAAGATCTTCATGACATCGATCAATCACTAGCAAAGATTCTCATTCCAATGTGCATTTTCTAAATCTAGAGGTTTGCACCATGCTTTTCTGATTTCCTCTATCATTTGCCATTAATGGCTTTGTTGTTTCCATCACCAAATAGGTACGAAGTTCAAATCTTCTTGCAGGATCAATTCAGTTGCTTTGCCAGATTACCTTCCTTGAGCCACAATCCTCTGGCATCCTTCATGACTTGCGAGTTCCTCATAAAAGCCAACTTGCTTGCAGATTTGTTACATAGATGCACACTCCACCGACCTGTGCAATACCTCCACTTGACATCCAGCTATCATGCTTGTCGACACCCACCTTTGCTTGGATTCCTATGTCAGTTTGACATACTTTGTCAACCAAGGTTGACTATCAGTTTAGTTTATCTTACTAGTATGACCTATTGGCAAATGCACACTCCAATGAGAAATTGTAGGTGATTGAAGGTATTGTCATTGATGGCAACCTTACAATCCTATGGCATTGGCACAAGCATAGACACTGGCACAGGCACAAGCACCGACACCGACAAAGATGTTTATCAGCACCCCAGCCGACAAGATTTTGTTTAGTATATTTTGTATTTAATTGTAAAATATTTTTGTAAAGCCGACAATGTGAATTGTAATAGGACTCATATAATTATGAGATCTTGTAAATCATTTGTATAATCATAGATGAAATGTAATAGGTAGATGCAAATATTAAGGTAGATTTTGGAATAAGGTTTATGGAAGTTGTATGAGCTTAAACCGGTACTGAACCTGGCATAGCAGATGCTAAACCAAAGCAGTACATGATATTGGATTTACATAATCCATTTTTGTAAGTCAGTGAGACTTCCCTTTTTGTATTTGAGCAATGAGCTCTAGGCAGTGAACCTTCCTGCATTTGCAGGCACCACATTTGTAAGTAATATTCAATTATTGGCCAGTGAGTGAATATTGTGGGTCACAAATCCCACCGAGGTTTTTCTCACACCGGGTTTCCTCATTAAAAATATTGTGTTATGGTGTGCTTTCTATGTTGTGTTTACTGATCTTATTTACTGCATTATTTCTGGTTTACCGGTACACTGTTTTGGCATGCAATTCATTTCATAAGTTTAGAAAATCCATTAACCGGTTAGATATTGATTCACCCCCCCTCTCAGTATCTTTGGGAATCCTAACAATTGGTATCAGAGCCTAGTCCTCTATTTTCAAAAGCCTGACAGATTGAGGAAGATTCTGACATTGGTATAGATGGAGACTTTGAGAAAGCAATTGGAAACAACTCTTACAGATTATGATGTAGAAAAGTTGAAAAATATGAAACTTGAAGATGATCTGAAGGTTGCACAGGAAATCATTCAAGGACTTCAGGAAAATCTCACTATTGCTAGGAAAAAAAGGAGAGAACTTCATGAGAGGATACAAAGTGATGATGATGAAAAAGAAACTCTTAATGATCTTGTAAGCAAGATGAAGCAGGAAAACACGGCCTTGAGGAATGAGATGCAAGATATGACTATGAGGTTTTGTAAAGACATTGAAGACCGAAAGAAGAATGAAGATGACTTGGCTAGGAGAATCAATGATGCTGGAAATGAAAATCTAAGACTCAGTCATGAAAATGATATGTTGAAGACAGATATAATTCACTTGGAGCATGATAAGGCTGAACTCATGAGAAAGAAAGATTTCTTAGAAAATGAGTTGGCTACTGCAAATAAACACAAAGAAAAATTCAAGAAAAGTTCAGAGGAACTTGATGACATGTTGAAAAATCAGAAACCTAATGGAGATACAAATAGCCTTGGCTTTGAAATTGGTGAAAGCTCTGAAACTGCAAACAATCATGATCATAGTAAACCGGTAAGAAAACCTAATGCCTACAAATTCAATAGAAAAAGCTTTAACTATAACAAGTATGGTCATAGATAAAATTATGTAGATCTAGAAACTATCAGAACATGAATGCACCCACCGGTCAATGTTCTAAATGCAACAAAGTTGGTCATAATTCAGAATATTTTAGAATGAATGTAAGATGTTATGTTTGTGGAAGATTTGGACACTTATCTAATCAATGCAGAACACATACCAGCATAGGATATGGAAAAGCTACTCAGAAAAAACAATGTGACTTGTTATACTTGTAACAAGATTGGACATATTGCAAAATTTTATAGAAGTAAGGCATCATCGACAAATAACAAAGGACCTAGTTTGAAAGGTAAAGAGAAAATTGAAGAGGTAAAACAAGAATTTTCAAAACAATGGATTAGAAAGTCAGATATGAATGTTAATGAAGCTATTCCTTCACTGGTAGAGCAGAGTATCACTCCACCGGCAAGAGATTTTTCATCTAACTGAAAAGAAACCTTTTGAGGGTATGGCAACAAATTGAAAAACATGCTAATTTACCCTCAGTTGATGGTGAGAAGTTGAAATACTTCTTTATTGACATATGTGTTAAGTTTCACTTAATCGGCAAGCATTTAATGTGGTAGTTGAAGGAAATGACATTATAAAGCAAGTGTTTTAGCTCTTTTTCATTCACTGAGCAATCAAATTTCCTTAGAGCACGAAAATCCTGAGCGAAGGCATCCATAGCGAGAAGTGAAGCAAATCATTCAAGCATTCAAACCTAAAGGAAGATTAAGGTATTTATACAATGTCTTCCTCCTCTATAGCTGAATTCATTGCAAACCCTACTGTAATTGAAGTTGTTAAGTGCCCTAGACCCGTATTTAAAATCATTCCCGAAATTGCGAAGAAAGATGATACCCTAGGAGCTTTTTCAAAAATACCCAAAGGAGTTACTTATGTTGAGGATCCTAGAATTTACATACATTGTCATATTAAAGAACTAGGAGCTGAAGAGATTATGAACATGTATAGAACAGTAATTTGTGATGTTAATGGAAATGTGAAATCGGAACATAAGATAGTTGAAACCCTAAGTTTTGTGGAGATTCTTAGTATCCCTAATTTTCCAAAGGATGTTATAAGAATTGTGTTAAGAAGAGTTCATCGGGAGTTCTTTTGGTTGGATTTCATTCACAAGATAACAAAAGAGGTAGTTAGGGCAGTGACAGGCTTACCTTCCACCGGTAGCAGGCCCAACAAAACTAAAAAGGTTCCAAATGACATTGTAATGACCCTAACCGGCGCAACCTTTGACAAGAGATCCCTAAGAGTAAATTATGTAAAGGATATCAATGTAAGATTCATTAGCATGATTCTTGGATACAAAGTTACACATGCCAAAATATTAAATTCTGTCTCTAGCTTATGTATCAAAAGTGCTTATGACATGGTAAACAACAATGCAAAGATTGACATATGCGAATGGTTAAAAGATGAGCTAATAGACAATCTGAAGAAAATCAAAGGGGACATGAAAGGGACATTCAGATTTGGAAACTTACTTGTATGCTTATTGCTATATATCACCAAGGAAGTTCCCGGTATTGGTAAAAAGGATTTTGGATTTGACATACCAGTAGGAAAACAACTTCTGGATATTCTCAACAACATTGGAGATGATAGGGAAAAGAACATAAATGAACATTTTCAGGCACTGAAGGCTAGGATGAAAACCAGGATAAGGCTATCTCAATCTATAGTTGACAAATATCAAAAGGAGATATACTTTGTGATAAAGAAAGATGAAATCTAGATGGAAGCAATGGTCCCAAGGACAGTTTGGGTTATAGAGATGGGATATGAGGCTGATGAGAACATAATAGAAACTTATGCAAAAGCCCTTCTAGAAGCCCCTAAAGAACCAACAGAGAAAGTATTTGGAAATGTGGAAACAATTGAAAGCAACATTTAGTCATAGAAAAGAATAAAGAAAACTGAACAAATAGTTAGAAAAGGAACAAGGCAGACAAAAGCAATCAAGGAAGACATATTGAATAAAAGTGGTATTAAGGATAGCGACTTGGAAGGATTACAATCGGAAACACATCTTTCATCAGTTGCTACCTCCTCTAATAGTGAAATAATGACAAAGTTTAAAAGGGTAGAAAGAAAAAGAAAACCCTCATTGGTAACCTCTCCTACACCCAAGAGAACAAGACAGAAACAACAGGCAGTTAGGCCTCCGGCAAAGAAAATAACCCCAAGAAAGAAGAAAGTAAAACAATTTATACCTCCACTTGACAATCTTCTACATGAAATAACTGAAGATGGTAACTTATCAAACATTAGCAAGTTGTATAACACATTTTTAAATGAAGAAAAAGAAAGCATAGAAAACAATGTTATCCTACACTTGGATATCTACAAGAAATTTTTGATTGAGGTTGTAGATGATTTACCCAATGACTTGTATAGAAGGTTAGATGATAAAAGGTTAGCAATTGTGGAACTAGACAAGAAGATTAAGATAGAAAAATTACTTGAAGTTCACCCAGTAAATTCAACAGAAGAGATTGATGAACTAATAAGTGAGGCAAACCAGACAGTATTTTAAACCGGTCACCGACATGTAGCATTAATGGCTGCTAGAGTAAATGAGATCACATAAGAGACAACGGATAAGTGGGATATATTATTTGTAGAAAAGGAAAAACAAGAAGAGCTTAAATGACCAAAGACTTTTAAAGTCTATCAAAAAGAAAAGGATAAAGGTAAAGGCAAGGTAGGTGGACCTCCGAGCATAAAGATAATAGATAACTTGCCCCCACCTTCTTTTGATACTCCACAGACACAAACTGTTGATACACCACCGACAACAGATAATGTTGAGAGTATGGAGGCAGCACATGAGGACACAAATCTTGATTCTGAGGTGTTGTATACAATGAAAATTGACACACAAGAAGTCAACATTATGGTTGATAAGGATACAAGTGAGAAGAGAGATGTGGCAACTAAGCCACCGATAGAAGACATTACAGTTGAGACAAATGTTGAGGACACAGTTGGCAATATCGAAATTGGGGCTGAGCAACAAACTAAACAGTCAACTAACCCCCTGGACATAGGAAAGGTAGATACCACTAGTGTACATACTAATGTATCTACTTAGCAACCGACAATTGATAGCAATGAACAATCTGTTGAGTTACCAGTTGTAGACATTTCAAAGGTAAACACAGAGAAACCGGTAGAAAACATAGAGTCACAATCAGAAAAACCAGCAGTAGAAAGCTCTGAGAAACATACTGAGGTACATACTGAGAAATCAAAAAAGAAGAAGGATGAGCTAAAGGTCCAGACAGAGACTGTGCCACCGACATCAGCTGAGAAACCTAAACCCTTGCTAGTAGAAATGCAGACTAAAACTAACCTACCAGAGGTCACCATAAGCAAAGAGGTTCCTCACATCGGTGGATTATAGATTGTTAAGATAGCTGGTCAATCATCTGCTTCTTCACTAACAGAATTTTGGCCAACCAATATAACAGAGGTATTGCTTGATTCAATTAAGAAAATAACTGATTGCAATGCACTTGCATATAAGGCAATTGATGACACCATACCAATTTTAAAGATGATTGCACCCAAGTGTAACATAGAAAACAAAGATTCTTTAAGTCAATTAGACACATTGTCTAAGTATATAACATGCAATCTACTAACAATTGATCACATCAATGAGGAGACTTTCAGAGAGAAAATAAATAAAGAGAAGGAAAAATTCTTTGAGGAGACAGTAAAGAAGAGTAAGGAACATATTGATACATTATTACCGGCACTAGGAAAGACAATTTTGGACTTCAAGAAATTTTACAGAGTTACATGTAAGATGAACATTTTGACAGAGGATATAGATACAAAGATCAGCAAAGAATAGAAGGAAATCAATAATATTGCTGATAATTTAATAGGTTCATTAGACACCATATCGATAGTAGAACATGAAATTACCAACTATGAAGAGAAAATTGAAAAACTTGAAAAAGATAAGGAGAGATTAAAGTTTAAAGCAAAGGAACTGAAATGCAGACTAGGTCCTAAACTAGATATCCTCATCTCTTTGAGAAAAGAGATTTTTGAGGCTCTTGTTCCAGGACTTAAGACACCAGAAGAGAAAATGCACATACTCACCGGTACAATCCAAAGAATAGAAGCAACACTAAAGGATAGTGAGAGGTTCTATAACAACCTAAATTTTGCATTAGCATATCTGTATCAGATTGTAACCAACCGGTTATAGGGATCTAGACCATAACTACACTCAATTGACATTGAATGATAGCCTTTGTCATTGATGCCAAAGGGGGAGTAGTAGAGGATGAGAAAAAGGAGTAAGGATATGATAGAAGAGATCATCTGCTCAGGGGGAGCACACAGTTTTGGTAAGACTTTTGGACAACACTTTTTGGATACAATTTTAGCTTTTTCTCATGAGTGTTGCCATCAATGCCAAAGGGGGAGATTGTTGGCAAATGCACACTCCAATGAGATATTGTAGGTGATTGAAGGTATTGTCATTGATGGAAACCTTACAATCCTATGGCACCGGCACAAGAACGGACACTGACACAGGCACAAGCACCGACACTGGCATCGACAAAGATGTTTACCGACACCCCAGCCGACAAGATTTTGTTTACTATATTTTGTATTTAATTATAAAATCTTTTTGTAAAGCCGACAAGGCGAATTGTAATAGGACTCATATAAGTATGAGATCTTGTAAATCATTTGTATAAGCATAGATGAAATGTAATAGGCAGATGCAAATATTAAGGCAGATTTTGGAATAAGGTTTATGGAAGTTGTCTGAGCTTAAACCGGTACTGAACCTGGCATAGCAGATGCTGAACCAAAGTAGTACATGATATTGGATTTACATAATCCATTTTTGTAAGTCAGTGAGACTTCCCTTTTTGTATTTGAGCAGTGAGCCTTCCTGCATGTGCAGGCACCACATTTGTAAGTAATATTCACTTATTGGCCAGTGAGCGAATATTATGGGTCACAAATCCCACCGAGGTTTTTCCCACACTGGGTTTCCTCGTTAAAAATATTGTGTTATGGTGCGCTTTCTATGTTGTGTTTACTGATCTTATTTACTGCATTATTTCTGGTTCACCAGTACATTATTTTGGCATGCAATTCATTTAATAAGTTTAGAAAATCCATTAACCGGTTAGATAGTGATTCCCCCCCCACTCTCAGTATCTTTGGGAATCCTAACATGACCATCAAACATCATCTCTTTTTTGTTCACCGGTTGTTGTGCCTCCATAACACACAAACAACTTTCATCTCGATTTATGCCTTACTTGTTGGTATTATAGATATGTTGCATTGGTTTTATCATTGATGTCAACACTTATCAACACTTATCATTTTGGAGATCTTTGGTTATGTTCACTGACAAGTTCAGTGACTTATGCACCATCACCAGTATTTATTTCACTGGTGGGTTATATCATTCACCGGCACTGAGGATGACTTGTTATCATCTGGAGATCACTTGGTTATGTCGAAGACATGGTTTGGACACTTGGTTTTGATGATTTGGTTATTGGTCTAACCGGGTTGACATATTTGTTGTTATCGACAAATTGGCCTAGGTTATGGACCGACATGCGTTATCTATTCTAGATCAGCATGACACATTATGGAGATGATTTAATCAATTAGTATTATTGTTGAGCCAACATGATGCATCGCATCTTGACTTGTTGTAATTGATTTTATTGTAATATTCTTAGTGAACCGACCTACATATTTGGTTTTAGGTTTTGGTATATATGTAAGATCTCATTTGTGAGATTAATGTATGTATGTAATATGGTATGTTAAGGTTGTGATATTTGGTATATGAAAATAGAAGTAGAGCTACTCACACAGACATCATTTAAAGATTCAAGGAAGGTTTGAAGGAGACAATCATAGCTTAACCGATACTGAATCCAGCATTGGAGATGCTAATTTGAGGAGTACATTATCATTGGATTTAATCATCCAATTATAGTTAGTGAGACTCCCATTTTTGTGATTGAGCAGTGAGCTCTAGGCAGCTGGCCTTTCTGCATGTGCAGACCCCATTTGTACACACATACTATCTGAAGTAGTATCATCTGATTGTGGGTAAGGTTTCCCACTGTGGTTTTTCCCCTTACAAGGTTTCCATGTACAAATATCTATGTTATGTGTTGTGGATGTTGTTTCTCTTTCTATTTCATGCATTAAGTTTCACCGATATTGATATTAACTGTTAATCTGCTTACCGACATTAAGTTTGGTTTACTGGTATTAAGTATAAAGTTTGATTAAGTTATATTTAGGTTGAAATTAATAGACAACTGATTCACCCCCCCCCTCTCAGTTGCCTCCAGGTCCTAACAATTGGTATCAAAGCAAAGTCCTCTTTTTGCAGAAGTTTAACAACTTGAGGAGATTCTATGGCAACTAACTATTTTAGGAAGGACAGTCCAAAAATTGATGGAAATAACTATGGTATATGGAAGATCAGAATGGAGACACATTTGACTTGCATTGGAAAAGACATATGGGATGTTACATAGAATGGCTATGTTGGTCCTACACCAGGTCAACCTAATCTACCTACATTGAGTAAGGATCAAGAGAATGATTGCAAAGGAAGAGAAGCACTTTTGAGCGCCTTGTCAGATCAGCAAATCATGGGATTATCAGACCGATCTATTGCTAAAGATATTTGGGATAAATTAGAGACATTGAATGAAGGTGATTCCACTATCAAAATTGTAAAACTGGAATGCTTCTGGGTCAATTATGAAAATTTGAAAATGGAAGAAGATGAAAGATTTTTTGCTTTTATGAAAAGGGTTAATGAAATTGTTTTGGGAATACAATGTTGTGGAGGTTCCTTAAGTGAAGATGAAATTGTTTCTAAAGTTTTAAGAGCATTGCCACCGGCATACAAAATGAAAGTAACTACTATTAATGAGCTAAGAACTATGCCTAATACATCAGTATCTAGATATACCTTGGTTGGAAAACTTTCAACATTTGAGCTTGAGGAATTTGGTCCTGTTGCTACAATTAAGACAGATTTAGCTTTCAAAGCATCATCATCTGCAAAATCTTCATCCTCAGCTGATAAATCTGATTGGAAAGAACTCTATCCAAGAGAACTTGAAGACATCAGGAGGGAAAATGAAGAACTGGAAGAACTTGAAGCACTATTTGCAAGGAAAATGCCTAAAGGTCCTATTGGAAGTAAGTATGAAGGTAAAGAAACCTTTAAATGTTTTAACTGCAATAAAATTGGTCATATGGCATCTAGATGTCCTGACAGACATGCAAAATTGAGAGAAGAAGCTAAAAGAACATATAAGCCTAACCTTGAATATCAGAGATACAAATTTAAGAAGAATAGAGACAAATCATGTTACTATGTTGATGAAGGAGTTACTGATGATTCTGATGAAGAACCAAGAGACAATGGATGGGCTTTTGTTGCAATAATAGAAGATCAACCAGCACCTACTGTTCCATTGGTAGAGCAGGCCCTGACAGCTAAAATTAAAGAAAAACATGAATGGATTATAGATTCCAGATGCTCACATCATATGACTGGTGATAAAAGTAAATTCTTATCTTTTCAGGAATATAATGGAGGTCTAGTGAGATTTGGAGATGACAAAGCTTGTTTGATCAGAGGAAAAGATATTATATCTTTTGATGGTAAGCACAATACTAACAATATTTATTATGTTGAAGGTTTGGAGCATAATCTTTTGAGTGTTGGTCAATTAGTTGAAAAAGGATTTCAGTTACAATTAAAGAATGGTAAATGCAAAATCATGAATAGAACTGGTTTGGAAATTGCAACCGGTAATCAAACAAGAGGTAATTACTTTCATTTGAATAACAATGAAAAGACATGTTTGATTGCACATATTGATGAAAGTTGGTTATGGCATAAAAGACTCTGTCATGTGAATTTTGATTGCATTGTAAAGATTAGTTCATCTAGTGCAGTAAGGGATTTACCTAAGATTGTAAAACCTGATAATCTGGTATGTAAGGAATGTCAAATGGGAAAGAAAGTTAGAACAAATTTCAAGAGTATTTCTAAGAAAACTAATGATGTTCTTGATTTAATTCATACTGACTTATGTGGTCTGAAAAGAACAAGAAGTCTACAGGGAGATAGATACTTTATGCTAATCATTGATGATTATTCTAGAATGTGTTGGGTTACTTTTCTTAGGGAGAAATCAAAAGCTTTTGGGAAATTCAAACTATTCAAGGCACTTGTAGAGAATGAAATTGGCAAGAAAATCAAATGTTTAAGATCAGATCAAGGAGATGAATTTACATCCAAGGAGTTCAATACATTTTGTGAAGTGAATGGAATTAGAAGACAACTATCAGCACCTTGGACACCTTAGCAAAATGGAGTTGTGGTAAGGAAGAATATAACTATTCTGGATGTAGCTAGAAGCAAGATATCAGAAGCAAATCTACCTCATGTGTATTGGAGAGAAGCATTGAATACAATGGTTTACACTTTCAACAGAGTTCACATCAAAGGTGAATCAGTAAGACACCCTATGAATTGTGGTTTGGTAATATTCCTACTCTTAAGTACTTCAGGAAAATTTGGAAGCAAATGTTACATTAGGAGAGATGAGTATATTGGTAAATTTGATCCTAGAAGTGATGAAGGAATATTTATTGGTTATTCATCTAAGAGCAAAGCGTATAGATGTTTTAATAAAAGATTGCAGAAAATCATTGAGAGTACAAATGTGAAGATAGATGAACACTTTAGAAGAAATTCAAGGTCTATGGATTTTGAACCGATAGTAGAAATAATCACAAGTGAACCTATACAGAGTGCGTCAGTACATAATGTTGATCCAATCACACCGGCATCATCAAAGAATTCTATAGTGACTGAAGAACAACAACATGTGAGTACACGTAGGTATGTAAGATTGAATCACTCTAAAAGTCAGATAATTAGGAATAAGTATCAAGGAGTTATGACAAGAGGGAGACTAGAAAATGAAGAGTTATGTCTAATTTCTCAAATTGAACCAACATCTATCATTGAGGCATGTGAAGATAAACATTGGATTAAAGCTATGGAAGATGAATTGGAACAAACTGAAAAGAACAATACATGGACATTGGTTCCCCGACTTAAAAATTAAAATGTAATTGGAACTAAATGGGTATTGAAAAATAAACTTAATGAAGATGGTAAGGTAATCAGAAACAAAGCAAGATTAGTGTGTAAAGGATATTCATAGAAAGAAGGAATTGATTACAATGAAACCTTTGCACTGGTAGCT
Source organism: Cryptomeria japonica (assembly GCF_030272615.1). NCBI lineage: Eukaryota > Viridiplantae > Streptophyta > Pinopsida > Cupressales > Cupressaceae > Cryptomeria > Cryptomeria japonica. Next base: position 435,892,568 of record NC_081407.1, on the reverse strand, counting down.
AGAATTGAGGCAGTCAAATCATTTCTTGCATTTGCAGCACACAAGAACTATAAAGTATATCAAATGGATGTTAAATGTGCATTTTTGAATGGTGATCTTGAAGAGGAAGTTTACATTGAACAACCTGATGGATTTTCATTGGCAAATGATAAAGATATAGCTTGCAAACTAAGGAAAGCTTTATATGGATTGAAGCAAGCTCCTAGAGCTTGGTATGCTAGATTGGACAAATATCTTTTGAAGCTTGGTTACACTAAAGGTAATGCTACTAGCAACTTATATTTCAAAGTGAATAATGAAGACATTTTGGTTATTGAAGTTTTTGTTGGTGACATCATTTTTGGAGGAGAAGATGGATTGTGTAAAGACTTTTCTAACAAGATGCAAGAAGAATTTGAAATGTCTATGATTGGGGAGATAAAATTCTTTTTAGGATTACAGATTTCGCAAACTGATAAAGGTATATTCTTATGTCAATCAAAGTACTTGAAGGAATTACTAAAGAAATTTGGTATGGAAAACTCTAAACCGGTAAGTACTCCTATGACTACAACTGATAAACTATCATTGAAGGATGATTCAGCTCCTGTTAATCTGACAATATACAAGTCTATGATTGGAGGTTTGTTGTATTTGACACAAACAAGACTTGATATAATGAATGCAGTATGTATTGTTTCAAGGTTTCAAAGTAATCCTAGAGAAAATCATGAATCAGCAGTGAAAAGGATTTTCCAGTATTTACAAGACACAACAAATCTTGGTTTATGGTATCCTAAAGATGAAAATTTTGATTTATGTGCATACACCGATGCTAATTGGGCAGGAGATGTAGATGAAAGAAAGAGCACCACCGGTGGGGCATTCTTTCTTGGTGGTAGATTGATTTCATGGTTGAGCAAGAAACAAAGTTGTACATCATTATCAACAACAAAATCAAAATATGTTGAAGCAACAACTAATTGTACTAATGTATTATGGATTAAGCAAATGTTGAAGGAAATAAAGGTAAAATGCAAAGAACCTATAATAATCTATTGTGACAATTTAGCAACAATTGATATATCTAAGAATCCGGTATTTCACTCTAAAACTAAACATGTTTCTATCAAATACAATTTTCTAAAAGAGAATGTTGAAGCAAAAGAAGTGAGATTGGTTTATGTGAATACTAAGGGCAGATTGCATACATCTTTACTAAGCCTTTGCCTAAGGAAACTTTTAAATATCTTAGAGAGCAGCTTGGGGTCATACCCTCACCAGTAGAGACTTAGACAGTTGATGCTTGGCATCAAACCGACAGAATTTATGGAGAAACCCTTTTTTGGCTTTGATGGAAGAGAGCTACTTCTCAGGGGGAGTATTTGGTATTTGTAATTGGTTCTATGAACTCGTTTTATCTGGTATTTGTATTTCTTTGGCATTTGATGTCAAAGGGGGAGAGATATATATGGAAAAACATTAAAACATTATTCTTTGGAGAGAGATTATTCAAAGGGGAGAGATTGTTACTCTTTGCATTTGTATTTTTGATTCTTGGTATTGATCTATTCTGGAGATTGTTGGTTTTTGGTTTATTGGCATTTTTGTTTTGGCACTTAGATGGTTTTTCCATCTTGTGTTGCCATCAATGCCAAAGGGGGAGATTGTTGGTATTATGGATATGTTGCATTGGTTTTGTCATTGATGTCAACACTTATCAACACTTATCCTTCTGGAGATCTTTGGTTATGTTCACCGGCAAGTTCAGTGACTTGTGCACAGTCATTGGTATTTAGTTCACTGGTAGGTTATATCATTCACCGACACTGAGGATGACTTGTTATCATCTGGAGATCACTTGGTTATGTCGAAGACATGGTTTGGACATTTGGTTTTTATGATTTGGTTATTGGTCTAACCAGTTTGACATATTTGTTGTTACTAGCAAATTGGTCTAAGTTATGGACCGACATGCGTTATCTATTCCAGATTAGCACAACATGTTATGGAGATGATTTAATCAATTACTATTATTGTTGAGCTGACATGATGCATCACATCTTGACTTGTTGTAATTGATTTTATTGTAATATTCTTAGTGAGCCAACCTACACATTTGGTCTTAGGTTTTGGTATATATGTAAGATCTCATTTGTGAGATTAATGTATGTATGTAATATGGTATGGTAAGGTTGTGATATTTGATATATGCAAATATAAGAAGAGCTACTCACATAGAAATCATTTAAAGATTCAAGGAAGGTTTGAAAGAGATAATCAGAGCTTAATTGGTACTAAATCCAGCATTGGATATGCTACTTTGAGCAGTACATTATCATTGGATTTAATCATCCAATTGTAGTTAGTGAGACTCCCATTTTTGTGATTGAGCGGTGAGCTCTAGGTAGCTAGCCTTTCTGCATGTGCAAACCCCATTTGTACACACATACTATCTGCAGTTGTATCATCTGATTGTGGGTAAGGTTTCCCACCATGGTTTTTCCCCTTACAGGGTTTCCACATACAAATATTTGTTTTATGTGTTGTGGATGTTGTTTCTCTTTCTATTTCATGCATTAAGTTTCACCGGTATTGATATTAACTATTAATCTGCTTGTCGGTATTAAGTATCAAGTTTGATTAGGTTATATTTGGGTTGAAATTAATAGACAACTAATTCACCCCCTCCTCTTAGTTGCCTCTGGGTCCTAACATTATCGGTAAGCCTTCTATACCGGTAGCCTTCCTTTTGTCTTGCTCTTCTTATACCGATCACCATTTCTTACTTACTGGTGACTTGGCCAAACCGGTTGACATCAATGACAACTTAATGCCAATAATGCCAACACAGGTTCTCTGGGAAAATGTCAAGAAGGAATTACCGAACCCATCAAGATCCAAACCAAGTATGCAAAGGATAAAACCAGACTTGGGTACCATCTAGATAAACCACCATGTCAAAAGAAACAATCTTATCAACCACATCAAACACCAAAGGAAGTAAACAAACATCAAACTCAGAAAGCATATGAGAAAGAATAAGAGGAGCTGGAAATAAAAAGAGAAGAAGAAGCTTATAACCAAGTTCCAAAGGTACCAGTAGGAAAAAGACCAGAAGTGGAAATTCCAAAAGAAATGAGAGAACGTGTGGAAATAATCAAAGAAATGTTTCCACCATTAAACATTCTTGTCACATATATGGTAATAATACCAGAAGAAGATTCAGAAACAGACTCAAATGAGTATGAATAGGGTCCAGAACCTCTATCAGATACATCTATTAAAGAATCCAATGATACTATAGATGAAGCACAAGAAATAGCACACATGAAGCTACAATGAGAACTAGAGGAAGTTAGAATAAAAATACAAGAAGCTTATGAGAAATAGCTAAGAAAAGAGAAAGCGCAGAAAAATCACTCACTTACTGTATCTTCATGTGATGAGACAAAACAAATCAGGTATGGGAACACAACTAAAGAATTGGAGGCTAGTCAAGAAGGGTCAATCATAAGTCCAAAAGAAGTTAAATGGGAAAGAAGATAAAAACTCATAGAGTCATCAAGGCTATGCGAACAGGTATGCCAACTACAGGTTATCACTGAACCAAAAGAAGAAGGAACTTGCAACATAAAAGATGTTCATATTGATACCATACATGCTTTTACTGAGTTGCTTGATGAGGAGTCAGATGCTTCATCTTTTAACTTTGATCAACCTAAAATGAGCTCCATCTATGATATTACCTATTCAAAACCAAACTATGACTACTTTGTCATTAATGTTGAAACTTTGTTTGAAGAAGCTATTGTTGTTGAAACACAATACGTAATCTAGTCTGAAGTAGGAAAAGGGTCTAGTGGTAGGTATGCTGGGTTAGATTCTCTAAATGCTAACGTAGGCTTCGATAATCATGTTATGACTCTTCTCGATCTCAAGACGCTAATGTTAGGTAGTCTTCTATAACTCAACTTGATGGTCCATGGTTTTGATGACAATAATGTGAATTCCCTTGAACCTGTCGAATCTTTATCCGTGGTATACCCTAAGCTTATTGACCGTACTCTAAAATACCAACCCATGGATATTCCTACTTTTTCCAATGACTATGCCTTAGCATGTTACCTTAATGTAGTTGAACCCATTATCTCTTCCATCAATGAATAGAGTATGAACATGATAGAAGTAGATGTCAAGTATGTTAGTCTTAATTATCAAAAGAAGAAAAATAAGTGTTCTGATGGCAAAAACCACATTGTGGCGATATCAAAACTGAAAAAAGTAAAAATAAAAGATGTATATGATGGTGAAAACCTCCCTGAGGCACCTTAAGGTGAGATGATTGATATTTTTTCTAATCACTTTCAAGAGAGATCATCAATTTTAATTGAACCTACACAACCAGTGAACATTGGAACAAAGGAAATTCAACATATAATACATGTGGCTCAATTCCTATCAGTAGAATAATTGAAAGAGTTTATTGATTTCTTCATTGAGAAAAAGATCAACTTTGCATGGACATATCCTGATATGTCGGGTCTGGATCCTGACCTTATAATTCATCATCTTTCTATTGCTCCTGCAGTCAAACCTGTCAAACAAAAACTCTAAAAAAATGCATCCTCGTGTTGCATTGCTTGTTAAAGTTGAGGTAGAGAAATTACTCAAAGTGGGATTCATCTGAGCAATTGATTATGTTGAGTGGATATCGAACATTGTGCCTATTTCAAAACCTGATAAATCAATCCGTGTCAGCACAGACTTCAGAGAGTTAAACAAGGCATGTCCAAAAGATGATTTTCCACAGCCTAACATTGACATGATAGTAGACATGAGTGTTGGTTATGAAATGTACTCTCTAATGGATGGATTTTCCTGGCTACAACCAAATCAAAATCACACCTGAGGATCAAGAGAAAATAGTGTTCACATGTGCCTGGGGAACTTTCTGCTGAAATGTCATGCCCTTTGGCTTAAAGAATGCAAGTGCTACCTATTAAAGAGCTGTTACTACAATCTTTTATGACATGATGCACAAAAAAATGGAAGAGTATGTCGATGATACCCTGGTCAAATATATGAAAAGATCGACACATCTCTCAGAATTGGGTCTAATCTTAGACATAATGGAAAAGTTTAAACTCAGACTAAATCCTAAGAAATGTGCATTCGAAGTTACATCTGGCTTACTGCTAGGATACATTGTTTCAGAAAAAGGGATTGAAGTTGATCCAGAAAAAGTTAAAGCTATAATGGAAATGCCACCTCCAAAGAATGTAAGTCAAATGATAACTCTACAAGGGAGGCTCCAATCAATAAGGCGCTTCATTTCTTAGCTAGAAGATAAGTCTCAACTGTTCACAAAAGCATTATGGAAAGGAGTTACATAAACTGGGATGACGAATGTGAACAACACCTAAAACAGATCAAGGAATATATTTCCAATCCACCCATTTTGATGCCATCGATTCAAGGAAAACCTTTGATTCTCTATATATCAGCTATTGACACATCACTAGGGGTACTTTTGGCCCAACAAGATGAGAACAACAAGAAACGAGCTATATACTATATAAGCAGGATGTTGGTGTCCTATGAGATGAATTAAACAATCATTGAGAAAGCTTGTTTGGCAGTGGTCTTCACTTCACATTAATTGAGACATTAAATGATGGCACATTCTATCAAACTTGTTGCTAAGATTGATCCTTTGAAATATCTTCCAAGTAAAGCAACACTCATGGGGAGATTGGCTAAATGGGTTATGATACTCATAGAATTTGACATTGAGTATGTAGAACAAAAATCTATAAAAGGACAAGTCATTACGGATCAACTTGTTGGTGCTTCGCTTGAAGATAATCAACCTCTGAACATAGAATTTCCAGATAAATCCATAATGCATCTTACTCAGCGATCTTGGAAAATGTTCTTTGACAGATCTTTTACTCAACAAGGTTCTGGTGCTAGGATTCTTTTTATCACTCCTCAGAGATACTAAATTCCAAAGGCATACAAGATCCTTTTTCCTTGTACCAACAATATTGTAGAATATGAAGCCTTGGTGAATGGAATCAAACTAGCTATTGAATGGAAAGTTGTTGAGCTATACATCTATGGTGACTCTCAGCTGATAATCAACCAGATCAACGATATGTATCAAAATCAGGATTTAAAACTTATGCCCTATAAAATAATGGTTCATGACTTTAAGAAATACTTTGTCTTTGTTTCATTTCAGTAGATTCCTAGATCAACAAACAAAACAATAGATGCTATGGCTCCATTGGCATCTATACCACAACTATAAGAAACACTGTTTCGCTATGAGTTCCTGGTGGAAGAGCTTCGCTATCCTACTTATGATTCCCCTGATACCCAGATGATCTATTCTATCATTGGGTATGACTCATCTCACTATAACCATATCTACTCCTACTTATGTAACTAAATCATCCCTAATAACCTTACTCACAATAATAAAAGAAACCTGATCTGTAATGCTTCACAATATGTTATCATCGCTAATGATCTATATAGGCAAGGTTTAGATGGTACTTTGCTTAGGTGTCAAGAACTTGAAGAGTCTCAACATGCATTATCTGAAGTCCATGAAGGTATTTGTTGATCTCACTCAAATGGAACTCTAGCTCAAAAACTGCTAAGGGTTGGCTACTATTGGCCAGATATGAAAAAAATGTTGTAAAATTTGTTAAAACTTGTCAATAATGTTAGCTGCACAGAAATCTCATACATGCTCCAGCAAGGGAGCTCATACCTTTTATCACACGTTGGCCTTTTCAACAATGGGTGTTTGACCTCATTGGCCAAATCAATCTTCATCATCCAATGGACATAAGTTCATCATAACTGCCACCGAATACTTCACTAAGTGGGTTGAAGCAGTTTCGCTAATTAAAGAAATCGACAAACAAGTGGCTATTTTCATTCTTAACTACATCATCTACAGGTATGGAATCCCCTCCTTAATTGTAATTGACAATGGTGGAAGTTCAAGAACAAGGATATAGATGAGCTATGTGACAAGTTCAAAATAAAACAACATTGGTCTTGTATATACTACCCTCAAGGTAATGGACAGACTGAAGCGTCTAACAAAACTCTATTGACCATCTTGCATAGAATGATCAACAAATCTGGAAAGGATTCACATTTGTAGCTCAATTCGGTGGTATGAGCTTATAGAACAAGCATCAGAACACCTACTGGGGCTACAACTTTTTCTTTGGTGTATGGGGCCAAAGAAGTCTTGCCTATTGAGGTTGAAATTTCTTATTTGAGAGTTTCTTTGCAAGGTCTTATCATTAGTAAAGATCACAGAATATTTAGATTGCAAGAACTTGAATTTCTGGATGAATGTCGGCAGGTGGCATTCAATCATCTAAGATCTTACCAGAAGAAAATTTCTAAAGGCTATAATAAGAAAGTGTTGTTCACCAAAAGTGATAACCCAAGAACACCTGCAATCCTTCTATAAAATGGCCAATTTCAGTCTACAAAACACATCAGGGCTTGGATAACATAACATAGGACCCTAATTGATCCTCCTGCACTTCAGGTTCTGCTAGACCTAGGGGGGGACACCCTTTGATTCTTTGAATACAATGATTACAGACACATAACTGCATCAACACTAAGCAGATAGATCATTTCACAAGCTCAATAGGTTAGGAAACACTACAGATTGGCTAGATCTGTACAAATAATAAGATGGAATAGAGCTTGGAAAGAATGGAACACACACCCCTAAACATGAAGGGAAATTAGATTTTCTTTTAAAATGTGTATTTGAAAACATCCCCAAACTTGCAAGACTAGTGCCTTGTTCATTGAGCAACAAAGTCTCACATAGAATTGCAAATATGTCAATCACAGCTGCAAATTTATTTTCCTTATAGAATATCCCTGCATTAACACCTTATATTAATGCATTACTCTGATGCATTCACGACATTATCAAATTTGGGACACATTTCATTATTCATGATTGATTACAGAATTTAAAACCTTCATTGAAGGATACCCACAAACAATCACACAACTTCCTTGAAATTGACAAATTTCATCCTCCTTGAGGATTGAATTCATAATACTAAAATGCATACATAGAGACAATATGGTGGGAAATTACTCATGCCTGACACAAGTAAAGCATGCAACTAGAAAACACATCTTGAATGCTGCACTCAAATCCTTTGTACCCTGAAAACCAAACAAAAGCATTTACAAACTTGGGTCAAGATATTTAGAAAATGGAAGCCATCAAATTTGGAGCATTTCTCCAAATTTCTGGAACCCTTACAAATGAGAAGAATTGAGAATAATAAGAGGAGGGAAAGATCAGATCTCAGCAAAATAAGCCAAGTGTCTATTTTCTCTAACTGAAATTCTTTACCTTCTTCTTTCCCATGAAAATTTCTCTCTAAATATCCCATATTTGTTAAAATTAACTACCTGATCAGATTTCTAACTTCGAGAGCTTTCCAGAAACATATAATACTTCATATTTTGGCCAAAAATATAGCCCTAGGTGAATTAATCATTTATGTGTGCACATCATTTAAATTTTTCATTTTCTTTACATAGTCTCAACTATATAATAAACTGAATTTAACTTTGATTTTTTTTGCTCTGATTGTGCCCTGACGCCTTGCCATGTATCGGGACCTGATTGGTCGATGGGGTCCATTGGGTGCCACCTCATATGACACCTCGTCACTCTGCCACGTGTTCGCTTGCTTGTCATCCACCTAGGCGCCACCTTTGCACCACATCATTGCCATTGGGATGGGACCTACCTACTGGACATCTGACTATACCTGCCACATCATCGCCACTTGGCTTTCACCATTTTGCATTTCGCCTTTTGCCATTTCATGGCCTTTAATGGGTGACCATCTTGCCTTCGCGAAGCCACGCGGACTGTCGGATCAACCTGGACTTGCTCACTGGTCAAGCCGACCCTTCTCTGCAAAATTTTGCCTATTTACCTTAGGAAGTGTGCCTATGTGGGGTCCACCTGTCATCGTCTATCACCACCTTGGTTGCATTGGGATCCACACCCACACGCATGGGGTCTGCCTTGGGCGCTCAACGAGCACCGTCCGTCAAAAGCCTTGATGGCTTTGACATATTAGATGAGTGGAGTGTTTAATATAAATATCATAATATCCCTTTGCCCAGTGAATGTGGAACAAATAGTCTTTCCCAGAAATGCATTTTCTAAAGGGTTTTTAATGGCGCCTTTGTTAGCAGCATTTGGCTCGAAGGTTCTTATATGCCTTGTTACATTTTCCACTGCATAGGAGGACATTACCAAAAGACTATGGAATTTAAACGATACAACATGGCCAATGGCATTGTTGAGAATTTCTTTAATTTGGCATTGAACCTGGTAATGCATTTGCCAGAGCATTTTTTTTACTCCTCCAAACTTCACGCTGCAGGGAAGATTGGCTTCTATGCCAATTGCATTTGCTAAAACATGCTTTAGAACCCTCTCCAGCCGAATCATGCCATAGACAGGGAGGAATTTGTCATTTGCTACCTCAAGAGACCCCATTTAGAAATAAATGCCTTCCATGTGAGAACTGCTGAAGTCTCCTGCAATCTTCTCCAACACCACGTGAAGCCTGGAGGAGATGGGGGGGGCACGTAAGGGAGGAGGCTATTGGCATTAGCTTGAAAGCTTTAAATGTTGCTCTCTATTTTGCCTTGGCTATGGAGTTAATGTATTTGCTTGATGGTTTTTGGTGCTGCCCCTAACTTCAACCACGTGACACTTTGGCTTCTGTAGGCTCCTTCAAACACCACGTGCCTGGCAATTTGCATTTGACTGTTATTTTCAATGTTGGATTTTGGCCATTTCAATAACCACACAAAGGGAATCCACCTCATATGTGAAATCAAGCTCCTTTGGAAGACTCCCACGCAATTCATCAATCAACCATCTATAATCAAATGTAGGAAAAAACCAGTGCAAAACATTGGTAACCAGCTCCACAGTTGCAGTATCAATAGTTGTTGTGTTGGTCAAATGTGTGCGTTGAACCTTGACAACAACTTTCTTGCCATCAAAGGTGCGAGCAACATGTACTTCAACAAGCGAAGCACTTGCCAATGGGATGGTATTGAACTCCAAAAAACACTTCATGGGGAAGCTTTCCAAGTTATTTTGTGAACACATCACAAATTTGTGAATATGAAGATGTGGGACGCTTATTCAACATTGAAGTCCTCATCACTTCTACATACTCTCGAGGAATCGGGCATTCCAATTGTCCAATGTGTTGACCAAGCTTGATATAGATTCCTCCATTCTCATAAAAAGAGAACATTGAAACATGTCATGTGATACTTCTCAAACACAATATTTATCCTTTGTTGTTTTAAAAACGAAATTCTTGCAATCTGGAAGAATGCTGACAAACCAAGCTGACAAATCATAGGAGACACCCTTGACATTCACAGTGTCTTTAACCTTGAATCCCCAAAGTCTGCTACTGATATTAACTTTACCTGACCGTGACTTGTGGATTGCATCATTATCTGAATATTCTAAAATTTCCCCAGTAAACACAAATCGCTAATAAAAACAATGCAAGGGCATAGGCCAGGTCGGCCCCCAAAGTGGGTCTGACTAAATTTTTTTTTTGTTTTCATACAAATGACCTTTGAAATGATTCAAGAAACCTACCCATACCTCTAGAAATGATTGGCATCATTTGCGGATCATCAGACTAAGTTTTGCAACTTTCAAGCACTTGCACCGCATTTTCGCATTTAATCGTGAAGACGTAATTTTCAAAGTGGTCAAAACACCTTTTTGGAACTCGCCATCTGACACGTGTGTACTCTGATATGCAAGCATGAAATATATGAAATGGTTTCTCAAGACAAGTCGCAAGTGAAGAGATATTAATCGATGAAAATGGCCAACTGGCTTTGTCGACACTGCGGACCTGATGAAGTCAATGTTTTGGCAACACATGATGCCTTTCTCAAAAATATCAAATGACCTTCGTAAGCCCTCAAATTTGAAACATAGGTACCTTGAATTACATATTAAATCTTTGAATTATCAGTTCAACCAAAAGCCTAACTGGATGCAAATGGTGTGTTCATGAAAATGGCTACATTAACTGATATAACATTGAAAGTGCAGAAGATTGAAAATGATAGTTCAATGAACCCTTTTGCAAATTGACTAAACGGATTGGTAGGAGCCTTAAACTAGAAACATAGCTCTTCATTTATACTAGCATTAACCTGGAACAAACATTCTAACATGATGCTTACTGAGGCAACTTTTACACTTATGTGAAATAGGTCTCCGACTAGCTGTCGAAACAGGGACTAGTCAAACCACACAAACTGCAAACAGATTTGGCTTTGAAAACTGAGCAAATGGATTCATGAAGACTTGGAATTTTGCAGGGTGACTCACATTTATGCATAGAATCCAATCCACTTTGAATTTCTTCATGACAATCAACAGGGAAAAAGATATAATTGCTCGAAGTAGGCTACTCAATAAAATCTTTATTTGTGCCTAAAATGCACTTTCAGCTCACCCCTCAAAATGGGTACCTCATAAACTTATCCAAATTGAATTTTGAAAGTTTCACATCATTTCATAGGCCAAATGAAAGGTGTGGGACATGAATCTCGAGCCTTACCCTCTGAAAATCAACTGGCTCCACTTTCCCTCTCTCTAACTAGGCCATTCAAACTGATTTATTTAGATACTTTTCTGACATGCAGAGCAAAAATTTGAATTGGGCCTCTAAACTTGACTCAAATTTAATTATTCCCAATAGTGGCTCTGACTAGGGATGGTTGATTGCAAGATCAACAAAGAATCTAGATATCTATGGTTAAGCAGACCACCCAAAAATGGATCATTTCTCATTTCTTCTCACCTCTTCTCAAAAACAGGGCTTCCTTATTCTACCCAAACAACAGGGCACTTTATTGAAAACCACACAACTGAAGCAAAGCAACTATACAATAGATACAAACATGCTTAAAACTGAATATAAGCTGCTCAAACAATCTTAACATTTACCTCTGTCAAAAATCTGATTTTCATCTCTTGATATCATGATCCAAACAAAGGCACCTTCCAATAACAACTAAGCATAACTTTTATAATCCACCTCTTTTGTCTCATCACTGTAACAGCTGGTGTGCTTACCTTTGGTCTAATTTTGAACTTTGTAATCACACACTACTTCAGCACAAGTAAAAACATGAGACAATTCACCATTGAGGCCTTCCCACAAGATACCATACATTTCACTATCCCAATCAATTCTACCATTTGCAAAGGCATCATCATGCTGAATATCAAAAATAAAACATTCATTCTCAACATTTCAATTCTCATTAGCACATACCTTATTATCATTTAAATCAATAGAATGAAGGACACTACTAACCAACTGATGCAAACAAGGAACATAAATGTTACAACCCAGATGTGATACTTCACTATGCTGATCACACTCTATACTCTCCTTGTTTATCAAACTCAAAACTTCCACATTCTCAAGATCCCATTCATGGAAAAGAATGCATAACTTTGGTTGAAGCAAATCCTCAGCTAAGTCTTCCTCTTTCAAGCTTACATCTACCTGAAACACTTCCATTTGTGGTCTGAAATAATCATCACATAACCCATGCCTCTTGTCTTCATCATGAAGTCAATTTTTACAACCCATGCTACTGCCGTTCGGAATTACATCAACATTACAAACTTGTTCATCACAAGGGGAAATCTCAACATTTTCATCGATGAAATCAACATGATGGACATTTATACCAAAAACAAAAAACTCCATATCTGGTTCAAGCTTACTATCATCATTTTCATTCTCTTCATGGTACCTCAAATTTTGAAAGCATTCAAACACGGGTTTACTTAAATATGAAAATAAAACATTATCAGCACTTTCACACATGTTTTTATCTTCACAAATGCCTTCATTTTCAGATTCATAGCTGAGGTACATAACTTGGTTTCCTCCCATATCATCTTCACAAGATGAATAATAAGAATTCTCATAACCACTTTCAGCTGCATGACTGGTATTCATTTGCTGATCATAAGAAAGTAAAACACTTGTGCCAAGATCGTTCTCATTCTGAAATTGATCTTCATTGTTCATTTGCATACCTTCAAGGTGCTGGGAATAGAACTCAATGTCCTCATAATCAGCAACACCACTCCATTCTGAAACACATTCATCACTGGGTATACTTGCACTGAACACATCATCAACATCATTCATAATTTCATTTTCAGATTTATCAAACTTAAACAAAATCTGATTTATATTGTATTGCACATTTTCACTTGCATAATCAGCCACATTTGGTGATCCTTCAGTACTTGGTATTTGAACATCAAATACATCAGCAACATTTAAAGATCGATGGTCATCATTACCATAATTTTCATTATTTTTAACCTTAGGAGATGCATGATTAACTTGATAATTGGCAGCCACATAATCAACATAACCGGCATACAAATCAAATGTTACATATCCCTTGTATATATCAATCTTCGTATCACCATTATCACAACATTACACACTAATCATTCCATCATTATTGTGAGAGGCAACCGACATTAACAGCAGAGGATCTTGACTCTCATTCAAATTTGAAGCACATGCATCAACAAAACCATTCGGAACTGCAGAGCTTGATGCACCTAGACACGGAATGATTTGCTCAACTTCACATGGTTTTTCACCATTGAAGGTGCTTTGACAAGAAACCACAATAGACACAAATCTCTTGGCTATCCCAAATTTCAAATTATTTTCGATGTCCCTAGTTGTGTTAAAAGCTTCATACAAAGTCTTAGGTTCTTTGTTTCTCAATAGGAAACCCATCTTCTTACCAAAAGCACTCATGTAAATATCCAGACATACTGCATCATCAAACTTATACTTTCTGGAAATTTTAGACAAAGCTTGTGAAAATCTGATATTAAATGTTGGTACCAATTCATCTTCCTTGATTTGTATATAAGTGAACTCTTTCATCATATCATAATCACTCATTTTTTCATCAAATTGGTCAATGAAATCTGAAACTAATTCTTCCCATGAGGAAATACAATCTACTGGCAAAAAGGAAAACCAATCCCTTGCATCCTCTTTCAATGAATGAACAAACAATTTCATGCATATATCTTCCTGACAAATTTCAAATTCTCCTATCAAATATGAAACTCTTTTCACGTGTTGACATGCTAATTCTGATTTCTTCCCACTAAATATGGGCAAATACTTTCTAATTTCTATGGGTAACCCGAAATACCTTCAAAGTTTAGAGTAGCATAATACTTCATACTGAAACTCTTCCTATTACATGGTTGTTCTGGTTTACTAGGCATGGTCATATGTGGAAATACACAAGGCTGAAAAACTTCACTGCTCATTTTTTCCTACTCCCACAAATGATTATACAATCTTGGATAAAAAACTTCAAGCACATACCCTTATTCAAATCTATTCATTAACATTGCTTGACATAAGGTTTTCCAAATTTACATACTACGGAAGATCATATACACTGGATACTTTAGCATCATAGATATGCAAATTAATTTTGTGCTTCCTCTTTCCCTCTAGACTAGTGTTGTTCACTAAATGGGAAAACAACATTACACATTCAAATTTTTAGAAGAGATGTCTTGCATTTAAAACCTCTGAAAATACTTGGAGATTTGCAGCTGTACAAAACTTGTAGATCTGAAGATTAACTTCCCTTTTAGCACGGTCTTTTACATCAGAGTCGCCACCTCTTGCATAGAGGATATTTTGAACAGTAGAATGCCATTCAACACAAGTTTAAATCTCTATTTCCTCCTTCAATCTCACTACAATAAACACTCTTCTAGGCTATTTAACACTGGTATGAACCATAGAGTCGCCACCCAATAAGGAATTGGGGAAAAATTCACACACAACTGCAAGAACTTCTTACAACTCTAAACAATATAAATTCACTATTACTCCTTCATAAAATATGACATGAAACACATATCATTCTGTAGATCCAGAACAAGGAGCATTCTCTTCACCATAAAACCACTTTCAACTCTATGCATATGCAATGGACTGACTAACTAGATATGAAATTGACAGGATGAAGAATACATTCCACTTCTAACCATATCAATCAAGCATTTGAATCCATTTAATTCCCCAGTAGAGTCGCCATTTTTGTTGTGGTGACTCAGATGGGATAATCTCAACCTTATACGAATTAAATCTTTATTATCCAGAGGCTCTTGATAGTTCATTTGTTTCCTAGCAGAGTAGCCATTTTTGTTGTTCACCAAAAGTGATAACCCAAGAACACCTGCAATCCTTCTATGAAATGGCCAATTTCAGTGTACAAAACACATTAGGGCTTGGACAACATAACATAGGACCCTAATTGATCCTCCCGCACTTTAGGTTCTGCTAGACCTAGGGGGGGACACCCTTTGATTCTTTGAATACAATGATTACAAACACATAACTGCATCAACACTAGGTAGATAGATCATTTCACAAGCTCAACAGGTTAGGAAACACTACAAATTGGCTAGATCTGTACAAACAATAAGATGGAATAGAGCTTGGAAAGAATGGAACACACACCCTAAACATGAAGGGAAATTAGATTTTCTTTTAAAATGTGTATCTGAAAACATCCCCAAACTTGCAAGACCAGTGCCTTGTTCATTGGGCAACAGAGTCTAACACAGAATTGCAAATATGTCAATCATAGCTGCAAATTTATTTTCCTTATAGAATATCCCTGCATTAACACCTTACATTAATGCATTACTCAGATCCATTCACAACATTATCAAATCTAGGACACATTCCATTATTCGTGATTGATTACAAAATTTAAAACCTTCATTGAAGGATACCCACAAAAAATCACACAACTTCCTTGAAATTGATAAATTTCATCCTCCTTAAGGATTGAATTCATAATACTGAAATGCATACACAGAGACAATATGGTGGGAAATTACTCATGCCTGACACAAGTAAAGCATGCAACTAGAAAACACATCTTGAATGCTGCACTCAAATCCTCTGTACCCTGAAAACCAAACAAAATCATTTACAAACTTGGATCAAGATATTCAAAAAATGGAAGCCATAAAATCTGGAGCATTTCTCCAAATTTTTGGAACCCTTACAAATGAGAAGAATTGAGAATAAGAAGAGGAGGGAAAGATCAGATCTTAGCAAAGTAAGCCAAGTGTCTATTTTCTCTAACTAAAATTCTTTACCTTCTTTCCCATGGAAACTACTCTCGAAATATCTCAGATTTGTTAAAATTAACTAACTAATCGGATTCCTCACTCCGAGAGCTTTTCGGAAAAATATAATACTTCATATTTTGGCCAAAAATACAGCCCTGGACAAATTAATCATTTATGTGTGCACATCATTTAAATTTTTCATTTTCTTTACATAGTCTCAACTATATAATAAACTGAATTTAACTTTGATTTTTTTTGCTCTGATTGTGCCCTAACGCCTTGCCACATGTCGGGACCTGATTGGTCGATGGGGTCCATTGGGTGCCACCTCATATGACACCTCATCACTCCGCCACGTGTCCGCTTGCTTGTCATCCACCTAGGTGCCACCTCTGCACCACATCATCGCCACTGGGACGGGACCTACCTATTGGACATCTGACTATACCTGCCACATCATCGCACTTTGGCTTTCACCATTTTGCATTTTGCCTTTCGCCATTTCACGGCCTCTAATGGGTGACCATCTTGCCTTCGTGAAGCCACGCGGACTGTCGGATCAACCCGCACTTGCTCACTGGTTAAGCCGACCCTTCTCTGCAAAATTTTGCCTATTTACCTCAGGAAGTGTGCCTGAGTGGGGTCCACCTGTCGCCGTCTATCACCACCTTGGTCACATTGGGATCCACACCCACACGCATGGGCGCTCAACAGGCACCGTCCGTCAAAAGCCTTGATGGCTTTGACATATTAGATGAGTGGAGTGTTTAATATAAATATCATAATATCCCTTTGCCCAGTGAATGTGGGACAAATAGTCTTTCCCAGGAATGCATTTTCTGAAGGGCTTTTAATGGCGCCTTTGTTAGCAGCATTTGGCTTGAAGGTTCTTATATGCCTTGTTACATTTTCCACTGTGCAGGAGGACATTACCAAAAGATTGTGGAATTTAAACGATACAACATGGCCAATGACATTGTTCAGAATTTCTTTAATTTGGCGTTGAACCTGGTAATGCATTTGCCAGAGCATTTTTTTTACTCCTCCAAACTTCACGCTGCAGGGAAGATTGGCTTCTATGCCAATTGCATTTGCTAAAACATGCTTTAGAACCCTCTCCAGCCGAATCATGCCATAGACAGGGAGGAATTTGTCATTTGCTGCCTCAAGAGACCCCATTCAGAAATTAATGCCTTCCATGTGAGAACTGCTGAAGTCTCCTACAATCTTCTCCAACACCACGTGAAGCCTGGAGGAGATGGGGGGGGGCATGTAAGGGAGGAGGCTGCTGGCATTAGCTTGAAAGCTTTAAATGTTGCTCTCTATTTCGCCTTGGCTATGGAGTTAATGTATTTGCTTGATGGTTTTTGGTGCTGCCCCTAACTTCAACCACGTGACACTTTGGCTTCTGTAGGCTCCTTCAAACACTACATAAGCTTTACAAATTCCTTCAAACACTACGTGCCTAGCAATTTGCATTTGACTGTTATTTTCAGTGCTGGATTTTGGCCATTTCAATAACCACGCACAGGGAATCCACCTCATATGTGAAATCAAGCTCCTTTGGAAGAATCCCACACAATTCATCAATCAACCATTTATAATCAAATGCAGGAAAAAATCAGTGCAAAACATTGGTAACCAGCTCCATAGTTGCAGTATCAATAGCTGCTGTGTTGGTCAAATGTGTGCGTTGAACCTTGACAGCAACTTTATTGCCATCAAAGGTGCGAGCAACATGTACTTCAGCAAGCGAAGCACTTGCCAATGGGATGGGATTGAACTCCAAAAAACACTTCATGGGGAAGCTTTCCAAGTTCTTTTGTTAACACATCACAAATTTGTGAATATGAAGATGTGGGATGCTTGTTCAACATTGAAGTCCTCATCACTTCTACATACTCCCGAGGAATCAGGCATTCCAACTGTCCAATGTGTTGACCAAGCTTGATATAGATTCCTCCATTCTCATAAAAAGAGAACATTGACACATGTCATGTGATACTTCTCAAACACAATATTTATCCTTTGTTGTATTAAAAATGAAATTCTTGCAATCTGGAAGAATGCTGACAAACCAAGCTGACAAATCATAGGAGACACCCTTGACATTCACAGTGTCGTTAACCTTGAATCCCCAAAGCTGCTACTGATATGAACTTTACCTGACTGTGACTTGTGGATTGCATCAGTATTTGAATATTCTGAAATTTCCCTAGTAAACACAAATCGCCAATAAAAATAATGCACGGGCATAGGCCAGGTCGGGCCCCAAAGTGGGTCTGACTAATTTTTTTTTTTTTTTCATACAACTGACCTCTGAAATGCTTCAGGAACCCTACCCATACCTTTGGAAATGATTGGCATCATTTGCAGATCATCAGACTGAGTTTTGCAACTTTCAGGCACTTGTGCCGCATTTTCGCATTTAATCGCGAAGACGTAATTTTCAAAGTGGTCAAAACACCTTTCTGGAGCTCGCCATCTAATAGGTGTGTACTCTGATATGCAAGCATGAAATCTACTAAATCATTTCTCAAGATGAGTCCCGAGCGAAGAGATATTAATCGGTGAAAATGGCCAATTGGCTTTGTCGACACTGCAGACCTGATGAAGTCAATGTTCTGGCAACACATGATGCCTTTCTCAAAAATATCAAACGACCTCCGTAGGCCCTCAAATTTGAAACACAGGTACCTTGAAGTACATATTAAATCTTTGAATTCTCAGTTTGACTAAAAACCTGACTGGATGCAAATGGTGCGTTCATGAAAATGGCTACATTAATTGATATAACACTGAAAGTGCAGAAGACTGAAAATGATAGTTCAATGAACCCTTTTGCAAACCGACTAAATGGATTGGTAGGAGCTTGAAACTATAAAAATTTCTCATCATTTATACCAGCATTAACCCGGAAAAAACATTCTAACATGACGCTTACTGAGGCAACTTTTACACTTATGCGAAACAGGGCTCTGACTAGCTGTTGAAACAAGGACTAGTCAAACCACACAAACTGCAAACGGATTTGGCTCTGAAAACTGAGCAAATGGATTAATCAAGACTTGGAATTTTGCAAGGTGACTCACATTTATGTATAGAATCCAATCCACTTTTAATTTATTCATGATGATCAATAGGGAAAAAGATATAATTTCTCGAAGTAGGCTACTCAATAAAATCTATATTTGTGCCTAAAATGCACTTTCAGCTTACCCCTCAAAATGGGTACCTCATAAACTTATCCAAATTGAATTTTGAAAGTTGCACATCACTGCATAGGCCAAATGGAAGGTGTGGGATATGAATCCAGAGCCTTACCCTCTGAAAATCAACTGGCTCCACTTTCCCTCTCTCTAACTAGGCCATTCAAACTGACTTATTTAGATACTTTTCTAACATGCAGAGCAAAAATTTGAATTGGGCCTCTAAACTTGACTCAAATTTAATGAGTCCCAACATAAAGTTTGACACAAATAATTTCAGGTTGGTGACCTTGTTTTGAGAGAGAATCCTAAAAATCAACGACATCGGGAACAAAAAGGGAAGTTTGAACCCAATTGGCTGGGTCCCTTTATTGTTATCGCAGTCTTTGGCTCTAGCACTTACCATCTCTCAACACCGGAAGGAGAACAACTACGTGAACTGATCAACACCATCCAGTTGAAGAGATTCTACACTTAGTATTCTCTGCTCTAGGAATCTATATAGCTAAAATGTCTTGAAAAAAATCATAAAAATCATAAAAGTCCTGAAAAAAATCAGAAAAAAACATAAAAGTCCTTAAAAAAAAATCAAAATATGAAAAAAATTAAATGCCTTGGTGAAAACCTGGTAAATAGGTACCTCTTGTACTAAAGTGCTCCATCTATCAACACAAATTTGGCATTGCCTGCTTTATTTCCCGCTTTTCTACATCTTTGCTTTAGCTTGTACATATCCTAGAGTCGCTTTTGTGAGACCTTGGTTCTTCTTGGAACCCTCATGGCTTGAAACCGATCAATCTAAATGTCCTAAGCAGTTTAACCAAGTCATCTTTATGTTAGTAGTATTGGGTCATCCAATCTGAGTCAGTTACCTATCTCCTAGCCACTGCATAGTTTTGCCACTAACATCGCATCAAACACACAAAGCAAGAACAACAAAAACAATCACTAAAACCATATGAGATATGATTGAAATTTTCTTTGTATGTTGACTTTTAAATTGATTTTCGCTTATTATTCCCTCTAAGTAACTCAAGGAAGTCTATCTTGACTGAGAGGAGCAAGGACTGGGGGCATAATACTTTTCTTTGTTTTCTTCTTCTAGGAATGATTCCAATGATCTGGAAACATCTCATAAACTAGGTGTCTATGATAAGTGCCTTCACATCAAGGTGAAATTGCCACACATACCTCGACTCCGTTTATTTGTATGCTACAGGGAGGTTGGAACCATTTGCTTGTCTATTTTAGTAACTTTCTTTATTAAGCAATTGGAATTCATGCTTAATCTGTCCTAGGCTATGAATGATAAAAAGGGTCATTGCAGACAAGAAAATCACTATTGCATAGTAAAAAAGGGAACTCTTCTTTGTTTGGTGTGTTTGTACGTAAGCAACATTCAGGTCATCTTGGCTCTTTATGCCTTGGTGCTTATGTTCGCTTGCTAAATCAAAAGGACATAACATTCAGGTCATCCTGGCTCTTTGTGCCTTTGTTCTTATGTCTATCTTCAACATTTTAAAATGCTCAGTGATGATAAATAGAAAAACAAATCCAGTGACTAAAGTTTAGGTTGCATTCATACTAAGATTTGTGCATTTCAAGAAATTTCAGCATGATAACTTTACTTTTTCTTTCCTTTGAATGAAGCTTGAATCTGAAATGATCATCATTTTTTCAAACTTGCTCCGATTGACACGAAATTTGTACCCTAGGATAAATTGAACATCTTGAGTCCATTTTTTGGATTGAAATCAAAATCTGACATTATTTTTTCTAGTCAAATTTTCACAACATTGACCACTTGGCACATTCATCAATAGGCCAATCTTTGCATCACTCTGCACTCAAATATTTTCCAAGCAACTCAGAAGTCCTTTAATTTATCTCAAATCAATTCTTAAAACATTCTTCGTGCTCAAATTATCATCATTAATCTTTTTATCACTTGAATTGCCTCAAATCACTATGATATCTCGCCATCTTTCGATTTTGCTCCTGAGGGGGCATACTTATTACATCATCATTATTAGTGATTACATCATCAAAAGTCGATAATTTTTTCTTTTTTAAAATCTTCATCAAAATTCGAGCAACAAATATTTTCAACCAAAGATTAATCGAGCATCAATCAAATCTCATCAAACAAGACCTCATTGCTAGGGGTATCTCAACTTCATCGCATCATATCAAGTTGAGGTTCTTCAAATCAAATCAATCTCTAGGGGGATATCAGTTTCATCGCACCAAATCAAGCTGATATTGTCTTCATATGAATCAGTCTCTTAATCGTAACTAGTTTCATAACACCTCATCAAGCTAGTTATTCATTAAAACCTAATCAAGGGTGTAAAGAGTCTTTTTGATAGTGATCACACGCTCAATCCAAATAGGTGTTCAGTTTCATCACATCAAATCAAGCTGGACATTATGTTTTGCTAATCGGTTCTTGTTCAATCAAGTTCACAATCGGTATTATCTCTTCGCTCAACTGATTCTAGTTCAACCAAGTTCTAGATTGGTACCCACTTCTTGATCCATCAAGTTCAAGATCGATATCTTGGCTCTTCATCAATCCTAGTTCAATCAAGTTTGGTCTCGGTATCACTTTGATCAATCTATTCAGTTTCATCACTTCAAATCAAGTTGAATATCTCGCTTTTCATCTGTTTGTGATTCATCAAGTTCAGAACCTATATCTCTTAGACATCAACTGTTCTTTGAATCAATGTGCTGCTCTCACATCAATTAAAAGAGGGGCAAATGTAATACCCTAAAAATGGTCATCTAAACCATGGGCCCCTAATCTCGACTACATCACCAAGGTCCTAACCAAAGGCAATTAAATCAATTTTGAGCACCTAATTAATTAATTCCTCAATCATCAATGTCACATGACAAATTAATCTCTTCAATTAAATATATCATCAAAATCTCTTTAATCAATTATCCTATTTATTTAATTAAATATCCTAGCATATTTAATTAATAAATCAATTTTCCATTAAATCATCAAAAAGGAATTAATTTGAAAAAATAAATTAATCATCAAAAAGGAATTAATCATCAAAAAGCAATAACCTTGAAAAAAAAGAAATCAATTTGAGATAATTTAAAAAAGGAAATTTCAAAAAAGGAGCAAAATTGAATAAAAGGGAATAGATCAAAGAAAGCTTTCTTTAAGAAAGGAAAATAAAATAAATCATTTTTTCTGATTTTGTCTTAATTTTAGCTCAATCTTATTTCCTTCAAATTTGAAGAAAGCAACCAATCACATAAAATCACCTGGATTGTGCTTCCTCTTGGAGAATCTCGACCGCTCATCAATAATCAATCTTGACTGTCGCTTTCTCTCTAGATTTTCTATAAATTTAGGTTCTCATCTCTTAATAAAAGTATTCTAGAGATTTTATTGTTATCATGTTGGTTTTTATCTAGAGTCATTAAGAATATTGCACATTGAGATTATTGCATCTTAGTTTATTGCATATTTTCTTAAACATGTTAGATTAATTTGCTTAATCTTGCATTCATATAGATTAAATCCTTCATCTTGGTGTAGTCTAGTCACCGGTATTTCTTAGATAAATTTGAAAGCAAGTCTATACTCGCATCTTTTAGGAGGCAATAGGTTGATTTGTCATGGTTTTACATTTATTAATTTTTATGAACTAACCATGCATGCAATGACTTATTGAGTGTTTGTGTTCCAGATACAGATTCCAAATTTCACACACAGGATGATTTTCACTTGACACAAAAATGCACTCTACATTCAAAAGAGGGATTGAATCCACTAGATCCAAATCTAAGGGAAATAAAGATGTGAATGTTAAGTGGATTGCAAGTTTTTGGAATGATTTTCCCCTCTTTTGTAAATAGATATGTTGACTTGTTGACTATGTAGAAAAACAAGACAAAATGGATGAAATAAGGAGCTACCGATTCAGGATCGTGTTGTAAATTTGGATCTGACATATTTAGACTGATACAGATCTTCCCTACAAATTTGGAGAAAATTTGGTAGGACCATGCATAATTTACGCACGGTCCTCTGAAAAATCTGCGAGTTGAAAAGGGTTTTTCCGTCTCTACAAATGAAGCCTGAATCTGCAATTACAGCTGCACACCTGAAACTTGTAGACAAAAAAGAAGGGAAGAAGGGTTGTGGATATGGGTTTACCTTAGTCAAACCTCGGTTGAGGAATCAACCTTGAAAGAAAGTAATTGTAAATAATTAAATGTGAATAATGAAAATGTATACCTTGTAGATCTGCAATTTGTTGATGATGGTTTCTTTGCTTCTTGAATGTAATCATAAGTGTTGCATGGAATGGCATGTGACATGACAAAACCCTAACACACACACATGCTTGCAAATGAATGTTGTAATGTTTCTCCAATGGATGAGTGAAGAAGACACATGAAGAAGAAGAAGACTTTATGAATTCTTTAAGGCTTGAATGCTTGAATGCTTGATGAGGATAATGAAGGCCTCCTCATGAATTTATCTTATTCTTTCTCCATTTTTCTTTCCTTTCCTCCTTGGCTAAATGAGGGAATTAAGTCTCCTTTTATACTTGCCTAGGAGGGTTAATTTTCATCACACCAAAGTCCAACATAGGAGAAATTAAATCCAAAAAAGTAAATTAGGTCCAAGGGTCAGATGGACCCATTTTGGGGCCAAGCAAAGAGGGAGGACAAGGACACCACGCCCCTATCTCGCCCTATTTTGGGGCTTGGACAGGACAATGAGGTGACACAAGGGCTAAAACAGGAGGGAATTTGAAAGAATAATGTAGAGAGTGCTCCCAATTGAGTAGGGAGATGTAGTCGCTAGGGTGAGGACCTAAAACGCGGTCAAAATTGCAAGGGTTATAATTTTACGACACTACATTTAACCCCCACTTTAGCGGGAGTATGGCTTATGCTAATACTGCCGATAAAGTAGAAGAAAGGGAGAGATGAAGATGAGAGATGTAGAGCAATACCACAAGGAGTATAAGACATCACTAATCTTGAGGAACAAAAGCCCCCAATCTTAGGATCTTAACTCACTCAAACATATGCAAGATCACACAAAACAAAAAGAACAAGACAAACAAACAAGATAAAGCAAAAAGGACACAAGACCACAAATCAACTAGCCGAAGAGACCTCGATACTCAAATGTCTCAACAACTAATTGAAACACAAAGACAAATGCCATCACATAAACACCAATAACTACATAAAAGAGAAAAGTCACCATAATCCATGAACCATCAATAGTAAAACTATGAGTTCATGAGAGGAAGAAGAGAGAGAACATGAATACAAACTCTGGTGATCCATGAGAAGAAAGGTAAACAAAAGGAACCATGGACATATCGCCCATAGAACTTTTCTAGGTAATCCATGTAAGGGAGGAGAGTGAGAACACCGTTAGTTCCACTCAACCTCATGCGTGTGTGTGCAAGTGAGGTTTGAAGTACCTCATAGGAGTCTATGCCCGAGTATGCTAAAACCTGTATAAGATGTATAGAGCAAATGTCAAGAAAGGCATGACATCTCTCTCTAAGAGACTATACTCTGGTTTAGAGAATAATCATCATGCATAAGAGAAAAATGGTGACATCTCACTCTAAGAGGCTACCCTCTGGTTCCGATAATGACCCAATGTATAAGAGAAAAGTGGAGACATCTTGATCTAAAAGGCCACCCTCTGGTTTTGAGAATGACCCACTATATAAGACAAAAGTGGTGACATCTTTCTCTAAGAGGCTGACCTCTGGTTCTAAGAATGACCCACTGTATAAGAGATACAATGCATGAGAGAAATATAATACAAAAGGATAAGTGCAGGTGCCCCCCCTTAAGATGTCAACATAGTTTAATGTTGATATTTTAAGGAAAGTAGAATAAGGATACCTACCTTTGAGACCAAGAAGATATCCATCATGCAACAATGTCATAAATCCAAGAAAGAGAGGGAATACTCTTCAAGCAAGGATAAGATAGTTGGAAAGATATATCTTTCTATAAGTGCAAAGGAGATCCTTGGAGGAGAAGAGATGTTTTCTCAAAAGACATCTACCTCCAAGAGGATTTGTCTTAGACAAATATAACATCTTCTAGAATGAAGCACAAAAGAGAACAAGAATTCAATCATTCCTCCTATTTCTAGGTGAAAGGGATTCTTGATGAAGGATGACTCACTTTTATCCCAATGGGGTGTTGGCATTTTTGTTGTTTATGTTGTGATTGTCATTGATGGACACACACTTGTATTGAGATCCCCTTTATATGTATGAGCTTGTGCTCAACCGGTATTTGTTCCAACCGGTATGTTGTATACTAGTCTTTAGACTAGTGGTGATTTTGCAGAATGTGTTTCCCGGTCTGAAGCGGCATGTCGACCCCAAGCGGTTTGTAGATCACAAGCAGTATGAGGGAGCAAAGTGGCACAACACATTCTTACCAGTCTTCATTTTGTCAAACCGGAAACTGGTATTTTGTATGAACCGGTAACACTCTATGATGAGTTACCAACCAACATTTTGTGATGAGTTACCAATCCACTGATTGTTTGACGGTGTCGACACATTGACGTGCTTCTTGTGTCGTGTTACTAAGTATGTCTAGATTCATTGAACCTAGGAAATTGTAATGTAATCCTATTAGACTGACATGAAATTAGATTCCTTTAAAAGGACATCATGTCTAGGTTTTTAAGTTGTTGCTGAAAGGGTTAATGTTGAGCTAGGGTTTAAGGTGGAAGTTGAGAACGATCTTATCTAAGAAGATCAAGTTGTAACTATGAGAGAGAGAGAGAGAGAAGACTGAAGTAATGCCGAAATGCATTAGCTATGAGCAATACTGGATCTAACCAAGCAGTTTGTGCTATTAGATAGATCAAACACTTGTTGATTACTCACATCTTTGACAAGTCTGTAGCCCTTAACCGGGTAGGCCTCAAAGCCTTTTTAAAATCCTCTAACAAGGTGGTTCACACATGTGAATCTAAAATCCTCTAACAAGGTAGTCTTTAATCGGACTTATCTCCTAACAGAGATTGAGATTCCTAATAGGATCTATTCTGGTGAAGAACATTGTAAGACCTTAACCGGTTTGGTTTCTATTTTGCAGATAGTGACTTGTGAGTTCCATCTCACTGTGGTTTTTCCTAGTTGGGTTTCCACATCAAATATCTTATGTTATGGTTGTATTGCTTTTGTGGGTGAATGCTTTATTCACATTTTGGTTTGCATGTGTGGTAACCGGGTTGACTGTTAGACTGTGTAAGTGTTTTAGTGTAGTGTTTTTTGTTATACTAATTCACCCCCCCCTCTTAGTATTCATCAATTGGTATCAGAGCCAACCTTTCTATAAGTTTAACCACTTGGAAAGAGGTATGGGGGAATACATCATGAGGGAACTTACTCAATGGCTCACTAAGTCTGAGCAAGCCTATGATGATCTTATGGTCAAATTCAAGGCATCTCAAGCAAAAAGGAGAGAACATGCAAAAAAGTTGATGGAACTATCTGAAAGTAGTTTTGAAGATGAAGCTAACATGGAAGCCATGATTGTTGAAGTAAATAAGCTGAATGATTCAAACTCCAATCTGAGAAAGGATTTGGAAGGACTGACTATTAGGTTTAGTCAAGAGCTTGAGAATCGAAGAAAAGCTGAAGATCAGATAAAGGATAGAGATCATGAGATCTCTAAGTTGAAACAAGAGATTAGTGCACTGACTGCTTGCCTTCATGAGAGCAGAATGGAAAAAGAAGACATGTAAGGAGAACTGAACATATCCATCTCAGAAAATGCAAGTCTAATGGAGACAAACACTGCTATTTCCAAAGAACTCTTTGAGTCGAAGGAAATACTTGCTAAGTTTGGCAAAAGTACTGTCAAGCTAGAGCAAAAGCTTGAGTCATCTAGACCAACAAAGAATACCAATGGTCTTGGTTTTTTTGGACATGAGGAAGGAGAATCCTCAGGAACAAATGTTGAAGCATCAAAGAAGCAACCGACACTCAAAGAAAAAGGTAAGCAAAAATTCAAACCTGTTTGCTTTAACTATCTTAAAGAAGGACACACTGCCAATGTATGTAGGAGCAAAGCCTACAATAATTTTCCTTATTTTATCAACAATGTACCTAGATCAAATAAGTTCAATGGTCATTTTTATGCATGCAACAAGTTTGGGCATAGAGAATTTGAATGCAAGTATGTAATGGATAACACTGGAAGATATCCTCAGAGGACCCAAGGAACTGGTCCTGAATCTTTTATGAACTGGAACCACAATCGGTTTAATGTCTTCAATCATTAGTCAAGAAGCAACGGCCATCAAGCAACTACCAGATGGAGAGAAAGTTGTATGATCTATCATGGTCATGGTCACACTGTTGCAACATGCAGAAGGAAGAATGGAAACATGTACAATGGACCTTGGAGAGCACCTGGACTTGTTTGCTATCACTGCAACAAACCGGGTCACATTACAAGATTCTGCAGAAGCAGAAAAAGTATATCTGATGATATGCCAGTCACTCAGGAGGGAGAAATTGATGTTGAAAAAGTTAAAGGGGACATGAAGAAAACATGGAGGAAGAAACCAATAATGTTGGAAGAGGAACCGGTTTCTGCACCTAGTGTGGAAATATCAGAACCGACAAACTAAGCCTTAAAGGCTTAGGGGGAGCAAATGGCGAAATGCTTTCGAACCCCTAGTTGACACCGGTAAAAGACCTTAATCCGATATGCGATACCTATTGCTTGGCAGAAGACCAGAAATGGTAAAAAAGGCAAATTAGGGTTTACGCCCTAATAGAGGAGCATTAATGATGGTAGGTGAGAGACATGTATAAATGCATTTTTCAAATCATTTCTCACTATCTATTTTTGATCGAAGAAAATTTTTCAAGTGCAGAGCAAAGAAAAGGCAATTTGAGCTTAGATTTCAAGAAATTGAATAACCTTGAAAGAGATTCAAATCCAGTTTGCAAGCGGTAGAAGAGAACACAAAGCGGTATACAATGGTATTGACAACCTCTCTCCAATAGATATTAGGTAATTTAACTTCAATCATTATAGTCCTTGATGCATATAAGATTGTTCTATTGTTTCTTTCCACCAATCCGTTCTGTTGTGGGCTTCTAGGTGCAAAAAGTTGTCTCCTAATACCATTCCTTTCACAAAAGTTGTTGAACTCGCCAGATGTAAACTCATCATTGTGATCTGATCTTAAACATTTTATCTTTAGTCCTGTCGCAGTCTCAACCATAGCCTTAAAGATTTTTAATTTCTCAAAAGATTCAAGTTTCTCTTTCAAAAATGCTACCCACATCATTCTAGAATAGTCATCAATAAGTAACATAAAATATCTATCACCTTGAAAACTTTTAGTCCTTTCTGGTCCACATGAATCAGTATGAATAAGATCAATAATTTCAGTAGATTTATCATGTATACTTCTGAAAGAAGTTCTAACTTGCTTACCCATTTGGCATTCTCTTCATATCGGATTATGAGGTTTAACAATTTTAGGCAAATCTCTGACAACCGGTATTGAACTGATCTTTACTATGCAATCAAAATTTACATGACACATTCTCTTATACCATAACCAACTTTCATCAATCTAAGCAATCAAGCAAGCTTTCTCATCGAAGTTCAAATGAAAGATATTACCTATAGTCTGAGTTATGAAAGCAATCTCCAATCCAAATTTATTAATGATCTTGCATTTTCCATCTTTGAATTGCAAATGAAATCCTCTATCCACCATCTGACCTACACTCAAAATATTATGCTTTAAGCCTTCAACATAATAAACATTATCAGTATTAGTTTTACCATCCAATGATATTGTCCCTTTTCCTTTGATCCTATATGCCTTGTTGTCTCCAAATATGATCAATCCACCATCAAATTCTTGCACTGATAGAAACTTTCCCTTGTCACCAGTCATGTGATGTGAGCATCCACTATCTATAACCCATTCATCCTTTTTCAGTTTTAGCAGCCAAGGCCTTTTCCTCAGTATGTGTTGCTTCAATGACAGATTCCAGAGAATCATTCGTGATAGCAATAAAGACCCAGTCTTTGCCCGAGGAAGATCCATTACCAGATCCACTCACAGGTTCATCATCATCATCATCATTAGAAATACCAAAATCATCATCACCGACATAATAACTTGATTTATCCATATTCCTTTTGAATCTAGGTTTTCTCTGATATTCAAGATTAGGCTTATAATTCCTCACAAATATTTCATTATTCCTAGGAGCTCTTTCAGGACATCTAGAAGCAAAATGACCAATCTTATTACATGAAAAACATTTAAAAGGGAATTTTGCTTCATACTTACTTCCAGTTGGTGTTTTAGGGATTCTTCTAGCAATGAAGGCTTCCATCTCATCAAGCTCTCTTTCTTCTCAATCAATTTCTTCCATATCCTTAGCATACATCTCTTTCCAATCTATCTATTGTTTATTAGAGGCAGATGCTTTAAACACAGTCTCAGTTTTAGCAACACTCTAATCTCCAAGTTCAAAAGAAGTCAATTTCCCAAGTATGTATCTTTGGTCACAAGGGTACTTGACATTGCTCAGAGTTCATTGATAGCAGTAGCCTTCATTTTGTAAGCCAGAGGTAGAACTCTTAGAACTTTTGACACAATTTCATCTTCATTGACAGATCTACCACAACATTTGATACCCATGACAATCTCATTGACTCTATCCATGAAAGAAATTATCTTCTCATCCTCTTCCAACTTCAAAGTTTCATACCTTACCTAGAAACCTTCAAGTTTAGCAATCTTTATTGCCTGATCACCTTCATAAAGAGTTTCAAGCTTCAACCAAATCTTCTTAGCATTTTCCAATTCTATGACATTAACTAACTTTTCATCAGATAGGGCGCTCAACAAAGCTTATTTTGGTCTTACATTATTTTCAGCTCTTTTCTATTCATCAGCAAGTTTTGATGCACCAGAGTTAGGATCTTGAGGTGTATACCATTTCTCTACTATCTCCCAAAATTTTGTTCCAAGACATCTAAGATGAATCTTCATTCAATCCTTCCATATCTTGTAATTTGTACCATCAAATCTAGGACTCTCCTTCTGGTAAGGATTAAATGTATAACTAGATGCTAATGCCATCAGATCTCCTCAAGAGGTTAAGCTTCTGTAGAGAGAACCTTGCTCTGATACCGATTGTTAGAATGATGGGGGTAAATCGGTTTAATAACAATAACAACAATCAATTCAATTATAAACCTTAAACCAAAGCACAAATCAATGAAGAATATAACATAGAAGCACAACACACATAACACCAATATTTTGATGTGGAAAACCCGAAAAGGGAAAAACCACAGTGGGAAACCCTACCCACAATTAGATGAATACTCTATAGTAGTATCATGAATAATTATATTGGGGTCTGCACATGCAGAAAGGCCAACAACCTAGAGCACACTGCACATCATAAAGGGAAGTCACATTGACTTACAAAATCATCGGACTACAATCTGTAAAACAATGAATTGAGAAAGTAGCATCTACAAATGCTCGATACAGTTTCGGTTAAGCACTGATGTCTTCCTTACAATACAAAATCTTTCCAACCTTCTCCTAAATGATATGACTTTATTTGTACATAATCCTTTCTCCAATAATGAAGACTTAACCAACCATAACCATAGATCCATGACCAATTACATGAATAAGTCACCTATAAATATAGATCATCAACCTTATTAACAAGGTCAACTAAACCCTAAACAAATAAACCCTTTATTTCAAAAATTACATCACGCTATACCACCAGACCAATATTATAATTTACATTATATATCATGGACCTAAATCAAGTAATCAAACAATTATATCCACCAAGAATTCCACTAATTCCAAAATCCAACATGCTCCACTTGCTGGTAGAAACCCTCAGTGAAAGTTCAACCAAGTCCAAATAGGACCACCATAACAGCACACCATCCAATGCAAAGTCATGAAACACTTGGGATATGATCAAGAAGTACGATCAGTATGATAGAAACCGATTCCATAAGACAAACCCAAAAACCACTAATGAAGTCACCAAATAATGCATACCGATAAAGCTAACCGAGAACGCCAGAAGTCGGTAAAGCCAAAAGCTAGTCGAGAAAGCCAAGAATGATTCGATAAAGGCACAAGCCAACCGGTAACTAGAAATACCAAATCATGAAACCACCAGAATATAGCAAGAATATAACCTTCAGAATAAGCATCCAAAATTGATTCCAGAGATCTGATCATACCAGAGCAGAATCACAGCCAAACCCAAGATGATCACCAAGACTAACTAGCCACAAGCCATGCCCTTTTCTTGCCCTATTTTGGGGCTTGGATAGGGTCGTGAGGTGAAACAAGGGCTGAAAGAGGAGGATATTTGGAACAATAATGCAGAGAGGGGTCCCTATTGAGTAGGGAGATGCAGTCGCTAGGGTGAGGACCTAAAATATGGTCAAAATTGCAAGGATTGCAATTTTACGACGGTACACTTTTTGTTATACATTCATCTAGTTTTACTTAATTTGGAGCATGTATCTGTCACTCTGATATCTCTATATGAAAATTCATATGGGATGCCAATGCACCATGCTATCATCTATGAACTATGCATGCATCCTCGGGTAGAGAGTTGGAGGAGGGCATCAAGAAGCCTTTGTGACCTATTGTGTGTTATCTATGGGGTTCTTGACAACCTTTGGATTTGTACTCATCTTGAGTGGAGAGGTCGATTGGTGAGTCCTCGAGAGGTTGATATCTGCTTGTCAAAGTGGTTCACTTTTTCCCGTCTACATTTTGGTGAACTTGACTTGAATCTTGTCTTGTGAATTAAGTTTAAAATGTTTAGGTGTTTGTGTTAAATTCCCTTGTCACACGTTCGGGGATTGTCAAAGTGTTGTAAGACTTGTCTATGAGCTTTACAACCTAGACTGCCTTTGGGGTTATTATAAGGAGAACTTCTAGATTGAGTATTCCCTTGAACCACTATAGTCCTACCCGACCGAATTTTTTGTTTGCAAGTATGATGGATCCAAGTGATCCCTTTACCTCTTATCCCCTTAAGGGTATTATCACTAGGGGCTCTTCTACAAATATTCCATAGAATAACTTTCAAGATAACAATCTAATGAATGCCCCTCGGAGTCTCCCCCTGTCATCAATCATGAATCTTTTCTTGAGGTTTTGTTCAACTAGGTGCACTCCTTAGAGGAGAATTTGAGAGACTTTGAGGGTTTCTTTAAATGAGAAAATGTTATGTCCCAAGCTGGCCCTATCGTTATCATAATATGAGAGATATCCTTATCATGAACAAGAAAGGCCTAAAGGTGTTGAGAGCTATATCTATGATTTTTAGAAGTGATGTACTGCTTGCTAAGATCCCTACTAAGGATTACCAATCTAGTGCTACTAATTCATAAATTAGTGTTGGTATCCTTAGGGAATCAGTCCACATGGCTGATACTGGGCCTATTGTCAATTTGAATATTGGTAATATTATACTTTTAGATTTAATGTTTCGCATATACCTTTAGGGTATATAGGTATCGCTGCCACTTCCATTCCTCTAACACATTTGTTGGTGCTGGTATGCACTTTGGAGGTGGTACCAACCCTCATGGCTTTGCTACTCCACCTCCATGTCCCTTGCCTAATAATCTAGTATTAAATACTATTTTTTTGAATATGGGGTAGCTGCAGCAATAACTTACTACTCTTGCATCTGTTGCTAATCAGTCCTCTTTTCCTACTTATTATAGTCACAATACTCTTGATCTGAGCATCTTGAACATGATTGCCCCTCGAGGGGTAGAATCATTAAAGTTTTATTAGTATAATGGAGAAGGGGATCCTAGCATTCATGTCAATTCTTTATTGACTGTTTGTAGTGACTATCACAACTTCGACTTTGTATTGTTAAATTTATTCTCTCGGTCCCATAGAGGAACCACACTAGAAAGGTATAGTTCATTATCTGATTACTCTATCAAGTCATTCAATCAACTTATGGATGCCTTTCATATGTGGTTTGAAGAAAACATTGGAAGCAAGGTCACTATAGCATACCTTGTTCATTATGAGGAAAACCCCAATTAGAGGATACATAGTTTATTTCCCACTACCAATCAATATCTACAAAGATTCCTTTTTTCCTACCAAATAGTGATTTACAAAGAATGTTCATCAGAAATCTACCATCGACATTAAGAGAAAAATTGGCTCTTAATCATTATACAAAATTTACCAATTGATGTTTTGCACTCACTGACTATTAGCATAAGTTGACTCAGTTTGGGGAATCTTCTTCATGCTCTCATGCTGACACGTTTGGAGGCGCATCTTCCATGAGAAAGTCTAAAAGGAATAATGCTTTGGTGAATGTTATCACTATCCCTAAGGCTACTGAGAGGTCTGTGCAAGACCCATAGTGGAATTGGGTCTTTATGAAGTTGTTTGATTCCTATTTAAGCATAATGAAAAAAATGTTGAAAGATAATCTTACAAATCTCACTGAGATCAAATCACTACCCAATAATACACCATACCCTCGGTGGTAAGATGGTTCCAAATTCCATTAGTATCACTGTGTGATTGGACATGATATCAAGCACTATATTTATCTTCAAAATTTAGTCTAAGATCATATGGACAATGGTGCTATATCAGTTGGTGAACGTAAATAGTGTTGGAATCCAAAAATACTGAGAGGGGGGGGGGGTGAATCAATGTTATACCGGAAAGATCAATTTTAACCTTATTAAAATATGCATACACCAATCGGTATACCAGTACATACAAAATTGAAAGAACTAAAGCAACCAATAAGCCAATCACATAAATGAGAACCATAGCACACATAATTATACGTGGAAAACCTCAAAGAGGAAAAACCACGGTGGGATTTGTGACCCACAATATCAATCCATTGGCCATATGAAGAGATATTACAAAATATAGGGGCCTGCACTTGTAGGAAGTCGTACAACCTAGAGCACACTACTCAATCACAAAAGGAGCCTCACTGACTACATATAAATCCATACTACAATCTGGAGAAGTGTTTAACTAAAAAAGATAGCATCTTGTATGCCATAATATAGTTTCGATTAAGCTCTGTCTATTCCGGTGTGAAACCCTAAACCCTTTACCAGAATAACCCTTACATAAATATACTCACATACATAATCTCTCTGATATATTTTGCATTATATCACATTCACATCTCCATTACCATTATAATTACAATACCAAAATGATCTAATCCAACTAACCTATATACCCTATACAACTTATCATGCCTTATGTCGGCTTACAAAGATAATTAAAATATCAATATACATGACGGCTAGATAACATAAATACATGAATATAAAAAACAATTGTCGATGCCGGATGCAAGAGATGTCAACCTCCAATACTGATAACCTTATTCTAAACTATGTCGGCCTTCATTGCCAGTAACCAAAGAAATCCTTCTATCCTGCCGGTGTCGGTGCCAATGGAGTGTCTGTGAAGTGCCTGCCAGTACACAATGTTGGCAAATGCACACTCCAATGAGAAATTGTAGGTGATTGAAGGTATTGTCATTGATGGAAACCTTAAAATCCTATGGCACCGACAGACACTGGCACAGGCACAAACACCAGTAGCGGCAACGGCAAAGATGTTCACCGGCATCCTGACCGACAAGATTTTATTTATTGTATTTTGTATTTAATTGTAAAATATTTTTGTAAGCTGACAAGGCAAGTTGTAACATGACTCATATAAGTATGAGCTCTTGTAAATCATTTTAGGAGATATGCTGATATGGTTAGATTATTGCAGAACTAAGATGTGAATATTAAGGCAGAGTTTGGAATAAGGTTTTGGAAGTTGTATGAGCTTAAACCAGTACTGAACCTGGCATAGAAAATGCTGATCTGAAGTAGTACATGACATTGGATTTTCATAATCAACTTTTGTAAGTCAGTGAGACTTCTCTTTTTTGTACTTAAGCATGAGCTTTAGGCAGTTGGCCTTCCTGCATGTGCAGGCCCCTATTGTAACAGTAATATTCACTTATTGGCTAGTAAGCGAATATTATGAGTCATAAATCCCACCGAGGTTTTTCCCACATCGGGTTTCCTCATTAAAAATATTGTGTTATGGTGTTCTTTCTATGTTGTGGTTGTTGTTCTTATTTACTGCATTAATTCTTGTTTATCAGTATACTATTTTGAGATGCAATTCATTTAATAAGTTAAGAAAATCCATTAAGATATTGATTCATCCCCCCCCCCCCTCTCAGTATCTTTGGGAATCCTAACAATTGGTATCAGAGCTTGGTCCTCTATTTCAAAAGCCTAACAGCTTGAGGAAGATTCTAACACCGGTACAAATGTATAATCTAAAAAAGCAATTGGAAACATCTCTTGTAGATTATGATGTAGAAAAATTGAATAATATAAAACTTGAAGATGATCTGAAGGCTACACAGGAAATCATTCAAGGACTTCAAGAAAATATCACTATTGCTAGGAACAAAAGAAGAGAAATTCATAAGAAGATACAGAGTGATGATGATGAAAAAGAGACTCTTGATGATCTGGCAAGCAAACTGAAACAAGAGAATATGTCTTTGAGAAATCAAATGCAAGACATGACCATGAGATTTTGTAAAGACACTGAAAACAGAAAGAAGAATGAAGATGATCTGGCTAGAAGAATCAATGATGTTGCAAATGAAAATATAAGACTCGGTCATGAGAATGATATGTTAAAAATGGATATGATTCACTTGGAACATGATAAACTGAACTCATGAGACAGAAGGATTTCATGGAAAATGAGTTGGCTACTGCAAATCAACACGAGGAGAAATACAAGAAAAGTTTAGAAGAACTTGATGACATGTTGAAAAATCAGAAACCTAATGGTGATACTAATGGACTTGGCTTTGAAGTTGGTGAAAGCTCTGGGACTGCAAACAAACATGATCACATCAAAGCGATAAGACAACCTAATGCTTATAAATTTAATGGAAAATGCTTTAACTATAACAAGTATGGTCATAGAGCAAATCAGTGTAGATCTAGAAACTATCAGAACACCAATGCACCCACCGGTCAATTTTCTAAATGCAACAAAGTTGGACACAATTCAAAAAATTGCAGAATGAATGTAAGATGCTATGTTTGTGGAAGATTTGGACACTTATCTAATCAATGCAGAGCACATACTGGCATAGGATATGGAAAAGCTATTCAGAAAAAATAATGTGACTTGTTATGCTTGTAACAAGATTGGACATATTGCAAAATTTTGTAGAAGTAAGACATCATTGACAAATAACAAAGGACCCAGTTTGAAAGGTAAAGAGAAGGTTGAAGAAGTAAAGCAATAATTCTCAAAGCAATGGATCATACAGTCTGATATGAATGTTAGTGAAGCTATTCCTTCACCGGTAGAATAGAGTATCACTCCACCGGCAGGAGATTCTTCATCTAACTGAGAAATAATCCTTTGGGGGTATGGCAACAAATTGAAAAACATGCTAGTTTACCCTCAGTTGATGGTGAGAAGTTGAAATACTTCTTTACTGGCAGATGAGTTAAGTTTTTACTTAGCCGACAAGCATAAAATGTGGTATTTGAAGGAAATGACATTATAAAGCAACTGTTTTGGCTCTCTTTTCATTCACCAAGCATTCAAACTTCCTTAGAGCACGAAAATCCTGAGCGAAGGCATCCATAGCGAGAAGTGAAGCAAATCATTCAAGCACTCTTACCTTAAGGTAGATTAAGGTATTTATAACTGTGGCTTCCTCCTCTGCACCTGAATTCATTGCAAACCCTACTATAGTTGAAGTTGTTAAGCGTCCTAGGCCCGTATTTAATTTTTTTCCTGAAATTGCAAAGAAAGATGATACCCTAGGAGCATTCTCAAAGTTACCCAATGGAGTTGCTTATGCTGAGGATCCTAGAATTTACATACATTGTCATATAGAAGAACTAGGAGATGATGAAATTAAGAACATGTACAGGACTGTTATATGTGATGATAATGGAAATGTTAAACCGGAACACAAGATAATTGAAACCCTAGGTTTTGTGGAAATTCTAAGTATCCCTCATTTTCCCAAGGATGTTATAAGGATAGTATTAAGAAGAGTTCATGGAGAGTTCTTTTGGTTGGATTCAATTCACAAGATAACCAAAGAAGAAGTTAGGGTAGTGACAGGCTTACCTTCCACTGGTAGTAGACCTGAGAAAGGGAAAAAGGTTCCTAATGAAACTGTAATGACCCTAACTGGTGTAACTTTTGATAAGAAATCCTTGAGAGTAAATGATGTAAATGATATCAATGTAAGGTTCATAAGCATGATACTTGGATACAAAGCTACTCATGCCAATAGATTAAACTATATTTCTAGCTTGTGTATCAAAAGTGCCTATGACTTGGTAAATAACAATGCAATGATTGACATATGTGAATGGTTGAAGGATGAATTGATAGATAATCTGAAGAAAAACAAAGGAGACAAGAAAGGAACTTTCAGATTTGGCAGCCTACTTGTATGTCTAATGCTGTATATAACCAAGCAAGTTCCCGATATTGGAAGAAAGGATTTTGGCTTTGACATCCCGGTAGGAAAACAACTACTGGACATTCTAAATAACATGGGAGATAATAGAGAAAAGAACATAAATGAATATTTTTAGGCATTAAAGGCTAGAATGAAAACTAGGATAAGGCTATCACAAGCTATTGTTGACAAATATCAAAAGGAGATATGCTTTATAATAAAGAAAGATGAGATCTGGATGGAGGCAGTGGTCCCAAGGACTATCTAGGTTACTAAAATAGGATATGAGGCAGATGACAATATAATTGAAACTTATGCAAAATCCCTCTTAGAAGCACCTAAAGAACCAACTGAAGAAATATTTGGTAGTGCTGAAACAATAGAAAGCAAAATTTAATCCCAGAAAAGAACAAAGAAAACTGAGCAGATAGTTAGGAAAAGAACAAGATAGAAACAATAGGCAGTCAGGCCTCTGACAAGGAAGTTGACACCAAAGAAGAGGAAACAAAAACAAGTTGTTCCTCCACTTGACAAACTTCTAAGTGAAATAAGTGAAGATGGGAAATAGGCTAACATTAGCAAGTTGTATAACATACTATCAGATGATGAAAAAGAAAGTATAGAAAATAGTGTTATTTTATATCTTGATATTCATAAGAATTTTTTGATGGAAGTTGTTGATGATATACCCAATGACCTGTACAAAAGATTAGAAGCTAGAAGGGTAGCAATTGTGGAATTAGATAAAAAGATCAAAATAGAAAAATTACTTGCAGTTCACCCAGTGAACTCAACTCAAGAGATTGATGAGTTAATCAGTGAGGCTAACCGGACAGTATTCTCAACCGATCACCGCCATGTAGCACTAATGGCAGATAGAGTAAATGAAATATTAGAAGAAACTGCAGACAAGTGGGATATATTCTTTGTTGAAAAATAGAAATAATAAGAGCTTAAGAGACCAAAGACTTTTAAAGTCTATCAAAAAGAAAAGGACAAAGATAAGGGGAAAGGTAAGGTAGGTGGACCTCCAAGCATAAAGGTGATAGATAACTTACCCACACCTCCTTCTGATACTCCACCGGCAACAAAGAGCATGGAGACAACACATGAGGATACAAATATTGATTCAGAGGTGTTGTACACAATTAATATAGACACACATGAAGTAAACATTGTGGTTGATAAGGAATCAACTGAGAAAAGGGATGTGGCAACTGACCCACCAGTAGAAGACACAACAGTTGACACAAACATTGAGTATATAGTTGGAAACCTTGAAATTGGGACTGAGCAACAAACTAAACAAGCAACTAATTTCCTGGATATAGGAATTGCAGATATCACCGGTACATATATTGATGTATCTACTGAGCAACCAACAACTGATAGCAATGAAAAATCTATTGAGATATCGGTTGTAAACATTTCTAAGGTGCAAATAGAAAAACTAGTAGTGGATACCACTGTAAAATCATCAGAGGCACAATCAGAGAAACCATCAGTAGAGAGCACAGAGTAACCGACAGAGACACATACAGAGAAATAGGTAGAGCAGCAGGATTCACAGGTACATTCAAAAATAGTGCCACCGACTACAACATAAAAACCTAAACCTTTGGTAGTGGAAATGGAGACACAAACTGACCCTCCAGAGAAAGAAGAAAACAAATCTATTACCACCACTGATGGATTACATATTGTAAAGGTAGATGGACAATCATCTGGAACCTCTATGTCTGAATTTAGACCTACTAATGTGACAGAGGTATTGATAGATTTAATCAAGAAAATAACAGAGTGTAATGCACTAGCTTATAAGGTTATTGATTATACATTACCAATTTTGAAATTGATAGCACCTAAGTGTAATATAGAGAATAAATATTCATTGAGCCAATTAGACACATTGTCTAAGTACATAACGGGCAACCTATTGCCAATTGATCAAATCAATGAGAAGACATTCAAAGAGAAAATGAACAAAGAGAAGGAAAAATATTTGAGGAGACAACAAAGAAAAATAAGGAACATATGGATACCTTATTACCAGTACTAGGCAAGACAATTTTGGACTTCAAGAAACTGTAAAGAGATACATGCAAGACAAACATTTTGATAAAAGATATAGATAAAGAGATAAACATAGCTCAAAATTAAATCAATGATATTGCTGACAACTTAATAGGTTCATCAGATTCAATATCAGTAGTAGAACAGGAAATTATCGGATTTGAAGAGAAAATAGAAAAACTTGAAAAATATAAGGAAAGATTAAGGTTTAAGGCAAAAGAACTGAAGTGCAGACTAAGTCCTAAGTTGGATATCCTCATCACTTTGAGAAAAGAGATTTTTGAGGCTCTTGTTCTAGGACTTAAGACACCGGAAGAGAAAATGCACTCTCACTGGTACAATTCAGAGGACTGAAGCAGCACTGAAAGATAGTGAAAGATTCTACAATAGTCTGAATGTTTCTTTAGTAGAGTTATATCAGATTGTAACCAACCGGTTACAGGGATCATGACAAGAACTACACTCAGTTGACATTGAATGACAACCTTTGTCATTGATGCCAAAGGGGGAGTAGTAGATGAGAAAAAGGATATGATAGCAGAGATCACCAACTCAGGGGGAGCACACAGTTTTGACAGTTTTGGTAAGATATGTTTGGACAACAGTTTTGGATACACATTTTAGCTTTTTCTCATGAGTGTTGCCATCAATGCCAAAGAGGGAGATTGTTGGCAAATTCACACTCCAATGAGAAATTGTAGGTGATTGAAGGTATTGTCATTGATGGCAGCCTTACAATCCTATGGCACCGACAGACACCGGCACAAGCATAGACACCAGCACGAGCAGCGACAAAGATGTTCACTTGCATCCTGGCCGACAAGATTTTATTTATTGTATTTTGTATTTAATTGTAAAATCTTTTTGTAAGCCGACAAGGAGAGTTGTAATATGACTCATA
This sequence comes from Cryptomeria japonica, assembly GCF_030272615.1. NCBI lineage: Eukaryota > Viridiplantae > Streptophyta > Pinopsida > Cupressales > Cupressaceae > Cryptomeria > Cryptomeria japonica. The sequence continues at coordinate 435,851,468 of NC_081407.1, read as the reverse complement.
TAAGTATGAGCTCTTGTAACTCATTTGAGGAGATATGCGGATATGGTTAGATTATTGCAGAACTAAGATGTGAATATTAAGGCAGAGTTTGGAATAAGGTTTTGTAAGTTGTATGAGCTTAAACCGGTACTGAACCTGGCATAGTAGATGTTGATCCAAAGCAGTACATGACATTGGATTTTCATAATCCACTTTTGTAAGTCAGCGAGACTTCTCTTTTTTGTACTTAAGCAGTGAGCTTTAGGCAGTTGGCTTTCTTGCATGTGCAGGCCCCTATTGTAACAGTAATATTCACTTATTGGCCAGTAAGCGAATATTATGGGTCATAAATCCCACCGAGGTTTTTCCCACACCGGGTTTCCTCATTAAAAATATTATGTTATGGTGTGCTTTCTATGTTGTGGTTGTTGTTCTTATTTACTGCATTAATTCTTGTTTACTGGTATACTATTTTGAGATGCAATTCATTTAATAAGTTAAGAAAATCTATTAACCAGCAAGTTACCGATTCACCCCCCCTCCCCTCAGTATCTTTGGGAATCCTAACACACAACTGAACCAAAACATGAAGCCAAAACAAGATACCATGTTGCCATCAATGAAAACATAATGAAACCAACCAATTGAGTGTCAATTGTCAACAATCTTCCCCGTTGGCATTGATGGCAACACTCATGTGAACCATGGTCAAAGTTTCATCTGCCAGTTTCATCCTGCCTTCTCTCCCTGAGCTGGATATTCATCAATGCAAAATACTCCATATTCCATGTCTCCCCCTAATATATACAACATTTTTTCTTTTTAACATTTATATCACTCCCCCTTTGACATCAATGCCATCAAAAATTCTAAAAATAATGTCAAAGATCAAAAAACTGTACAATGAATATTCCAAAAATATCCTACCGAAGCTTAACAAATTTGAAATTTTCTAGGTATTGTTGGCATTATGTGAACCGGTATGAGGACATAATGACATTGTATGTTGTCATTGATGTCAATATGTTGAAGAAGAGAGAACTGGTATGTTACCAAGAACCGGTATATGTGAGAACTGATATAGCATTGTGAAGCGGCTTGTTTGTTCAAGTTGAACTGACATGTGGATATGGGAACTGGTACGTGGAAGCTTTGTATGACTACCAGTTGGTAGTCTCAATTCAGGGTTTTCGGTTGAAGTGCTTCAAGCCTGTGTGACTCAACCGATGACTTTGTGTGATGAGTTAGCATTGTAATGAAGAACAGATCATGTTGCCATGTCAGCCTTGTGCGCATGAAGGATCTTGCATGAAGGAGATTGTTCCTATCTACCTCGAGAATGTGCGAAGTCTGTAAACGATGAAAACACGTGATGGGTTATCAGCCGCTATGAAAGCGGTGGAAAATGAATGATGGAGAACATCTTGAGATTGGTTCAAGACTGTTACATTTAATGCAATGTGCTCAATGGTTAGGATTGAACCATTTGAATTGCTTAACCTAACAAGTTTAGGGTTTAGGGTTTATGCTACCGACCTATTTGTTTCCTATAAGCTTGTTGTTGTGTTTCTTTCTGAGGTTGTTAGCAAAAGTTGTGTGTGTGTATCCAAGTGAAGAGATACATGATTCTTGCCAGACCAGAGGAGAGAAGTGATACTTGCAGAGTGTAAGTGTAGAAGGTGAAGAGGAGCTAAAGCGGATCTGCATTGGCATTGAGTGTTGTTACCAGATCATTGTAATACTTGTTGATCTCTAACCACTTCAATATTTAGGAAATCCCTTAATAGGGTAGCTTTAACCAGCTTACTGTAAATCCTTTGACAGGGTGACTCAAAACCATTGAGTTCTTGAAATCCTCTAACAAGGTAACCTTTAATAGAGTTTAACCCTTAACCAGGTATTCTAGCCATCCCTTAATCTAGTGATCCCTAATAGGATCGGTTCCTAATAGAACCTATTGTATTAGTCTTTAACCGGACAAGGATCCTAACAGAGTAGACTTCTAAAGAGTTCACAAATAGCTTGTGGGTATTCATCCCCATCGTGGTTTTTCCCAGTTGGGTTTCCACATGAAAAATATGTGTGTCATGTGTGGTGTTATTCATGTGATGGTTTAAGTGATTTGTGTCTAAAGGTAAATCATGTTGATCTAGTTGTTTATATATTTTTTATGATAGATTACATGTTCATGCACTAGGGTGAAATAGAAATGAAGTATTAGATTGTATGAAAAGATGAGTGTCAATCGGTTTATGCTTGTCTCAGTTATTCTAGGTTTTATTAGTTGTACTCTGTTTAAGACCGGTGTTACTATTTGTCTGCCAAAGCATAGTGTTTGCTGACAAATCGGTTTTAGGAATGTGTTTTAGTCTGTACTGGTTCACCCCGCCCCTCTCAGTACTGGTTTGGTACTATCCGTTCATCATTGAGTTATCAATTGGTATCAGAGCATCCTTCAGGTCCTCTATGTTATAAGCTTAACTGCTTGAGGAAAAGATCCCAATCTAATGATGAAGAGGGAAGGTTTAAAGTTCAACAGAGATAATTTCAATATATGGAAAGATAGAATGAAGATATACATCAGAAGCATGGGTGCTCAATGCTGGAGCTATGTTGAGAATGCTTATGTTGCCCCTACCGATACTCTCACCAATGACCAAAAGAGAGAGATGCAGGAGAATGGGCAAGTCATGGAAGCCCTAATTAGTAGTTTATCTGACATTGAGTTTATTGATGTCCAAGATAAAGTAAATCCCAAAAAAGTATGAGATACTCTTGAAAATATCTATGACGGTGATGAGCATGTAAAACAAGCTAAGGAAGAAAGCCTTAGAGGGAAGTTTGAAGACATGCGGATGGTTGAAGGTGAGACCATTCAATAGTATGCAATAAGAATCAAAACTGTTGTCAGAGATATCAAGAGTGCAGGTGGTAAAATGGAAGATTCCACTATGGTAAGCAAAGTTCTGAGATCTTTATTGCCAGTCTATGCAATAAGGGTTGTTGCTATTCAGGAGTTGAGATCAATAGACATGACTAAGGTATCCCTAGACTCCATCATTGCAAAAATAACAGCCTATGAGCTAAATAGTTTTGATGGCAGTGTTTAAAAGACTAAATCAACTTTTAAAGCTTCTATTGTACCATCTAGAAAAGGAAAAGAAGCAAGCACTAATGGTGAACCAAGACAGAGCAGAGAAATGAATGATGAGGAGATTCTGATGGAATTTGAAGCTCTTCTCGCCAGAAAACTTTCGAAAGGAACCGGTAAATACAAAGGTAAGCTCCCTTTGAAATGCTTTTCTTGTAACCGGATAGGACATATTGCTGTAAACTATCCTAATGGTGACAACAAGGACAAACCGGAAAGGTTCAAGAAATTCAAAGGAGGAAACTAGAGAAACTGTTTTGTGGTAGTTGATGAAGGTGTCATAGATGAGGAATCAGAAGATGAAGAAAATAAAGATATTGTGTTTGTTGTTGTCAAGGAAGATGTGTCAGACAAGAAGCCTCTTGTCTCCCGCTTTGATAATTCTAATGAGTGGATTATTGACAGTGGCTATTCTCACCATATGACTGGTGACCGGAGCAATTTTCTATCCTTGGAAGAGTATGATGGTTGTGTGGTTCGCTTTGGTAATGATGCACCATGTATGGTCAAAGGCAGAGGGTCCATCTCTCTGAATAGAAAGAGTAGTGCTGACAATGTGTATTGGTTTGATGGTCTCAGACACAACCTTCTGAGTGTTTCCCAGCTGAATGATACTGGTCTCACTCTGGAATTCAAGAATAGAGTGTGCAGAATCAAAGGAAAGAATGGTGAACTGGTGGCCATCGGCATGCAGACCAAAGGTAACCTATTTTAGCTAAATGTAAATATCAGTACATGTCTTATGGCCAAGTTCGATGACAGCTGGATATGGCATAGGAGACTCTGCCATGTAAAATTTTATAACATTGTGAAGTAAGATCAAGGTAGTTAGAGGGTTGTTGGTGCTGAGCAAACTAGAAAATACCTTGTGCGGAGAATGTCAATTGGGGAAAATGTCTTCCTCAACCTTTAAAGGTAAACCTTTCACTGCTGACAATTTACTTGATCTTGTGCACACTGATTTGTGTGGTCCTATGAAAACTAGGAGTGTGCAGGGTGATAGGTACTTCATGATTCTCATTGATGACTGCTCAAGAATGATGCAGGTCACATTCTTGAAAGATAAGTATGAAGCTATTGGAAAGTTCAAAGCTTTCAGAGCATTAGTGGAGAAGGAAAGCGGTAAAAGGATCAAGTGCCTTAGAAATGATCAAGGAGGGGAATTCACTTCCGGTGAATTCAACAAGTACTATGAAGAACATGGCATCAAGAGGCAACTGTCTGCCCCTCAGACTCCACAGCAGAATGGCCTAGCAGAGGGGAATAACTGAACTATGTTTGAAGCAGCAAGAACAATGTTGATTCAAGGAAAGGTTACTCACACCTTTTGGAGAGAAGCGGTGAGCACTGCAGTCTACACAATGAACCGGGTACTCATCAAGAAAGGTAAGGATAAAACTCCTTATGAGTATTGGACTGGTAGGGCACCTGTGGTTAGCTACTTTAGAGTGTTTGGTAGCAAATGTTACATCAAGAGGAGCGAACACCAGAGCAAATTTGATGCAAAATGTGATAAGGGAATATTCCTAGGGTATTCCACCAAGAGAAAATCTCTCAAGTGTTTCAATAATAGGACTCAGAGAATTATGGAAAGCATCAATGTGAGAGTTGATGAAACCTCTGAGAAAACTGAGGAAACTGATAGTGAGCTAGTGGTAAATGAATGGGTTGTAACCTTCTAGGAACCAGTTGCCAGTCAACCGAGTACCAGTAACAGTGTTCCTACACCGATAGATGTAGATGCTGATACTGATGGAGATGAGGATGAAGAAGAAAAGCAAGAGGAATCTGTTAAGACCATTCCTCGGTATGTCAAGTTGAATCATGATCCTAAGCAGATCATAGGAGTTAAGGATGTAGGAATCCTTACAAGAAGAAAGGTCAGAGAAAACTCATGTATGATCTCTGAATTTGAGCCTAAATCATTCAAAGAGGCACATAAAGATGAAGACTAGATCAAGGCAATGGAAGAGGAACTTGACTAGATAGAGAGAAATGGTACATGGTCTTTGGTACCTAGACCGGAGCATAAAAATGTCATCGGTACCAAATGGGTTTTCAGAAATAAGTTGAATGAGGATGGCACAATGATTAGAAACAAAGCCAAATTGGTGTGTAAAGGATATGCCCAAGAAGAAGGAGAAGACTATGGAGAAACCTTTGCTCCTGTAGCTAGATTGGAAGGAGTTCGTATGCTTCTTGCATATGCAGCTTTTAAAGGATTCAAAGTATATCAAATGGATGTAAAATCTACATTCCTAAATGGTGTACTTGAAGAGGAGGTGTATATAGAGAAACTAGATGGGTTTGCCCTATCTAAAGATAGTGACATGGTGTGTACGCTACATAAAGCCTTATATGGTCTAAAGCAGGCACCTAGAGCCTCATATGAATGCCTGTACTCCCATCTTGTGAAGATTGGATTTGAGAGAACAAGCAAAGATAATAATATCTACTTGAAATCTGAAGGAGATCAGATCCTGATCTGTGAGGTATTTGTTGATGACATTATCTTTGGTGGAGATGACAAGATGAGTCCTGAGTTTTTCAGATGAGATGGAGAAAGAGTTTGAGATGTCACTCATAGGGGAGATTAAGTTCTTCATTGGACTACAGATTCAATAGATGAAAGATGGAATCTTTATCACTCAGTCCAAGTATGTCAAAGAGGTGTTGAAGACCGTTGGCATGGAAGATAGCAAACCGGTTGGTACACCGATGGTGACCAGTTGTAAACTATCCAAAGAGGATGACTCAACATTGGTTAATGAGAAGGAATACCGGTCAATGATTAGTAAGTTACATTATGTAGTGCATAACAGACCAGATATTGCACATATAGTTGGCATTACTGTAAGGTTCCAGAAAAGTCCAAGAGAATCCCACTTGGTTTCAGTCAAGCAAATTCTTAGGTATCTGAAGGGAACTATTGATTATGGATTGTGGTATCCATATAGAAAGGATTTAAACTTGAAAGTATTTATAGACGTTGATTGGGCAAGTAATGTGGACGACCGAAAGAGCACAACCGGTGGTGCATTCTTTCTCGATGGTAGACTAGTCTCATGGATGAGTAAGAAGCAGAGTTGTATCTCTTGATCTACAGCAGAAGTAGAGTATGTTGCAGCTTTCATGAACTGCACTCAGACAATTTGGATGAAGCATGTATTAAATGGCTTCAAATTTCCTATATCTGAACTGATAAGTATATTTTGTGACAATACTTGTGCAATTAACATCTCCAAGAATCCAGTTTTACATTCTAGAACCAAGCACTTTGAGCTTAAGTATCATTTCTTGAGGGAAAAGGTTCAGAACAAAGAGATTGCACTTGAACATGTTTCTAGTAAGTAGCAGTTAGCAGACATATTCACCAAGCCTCTCCCAAAGACTACATTTATGTATTCAAGAGGTGAATTAGGGGTGCTACCCCTTCAGGAGGTGAACTAAAGGTATATGCTCCACATCAGTCAGGTATTGCATAGTCAAATATTTTTTCAAGATTGATGCGTTGAAGGATGCTACTCCTCAGGGAGAGCAACATAATGGAATAGGGAAGCTTGTGCCTCCACTTTGGCATTATTTTCAAAGGGGGAGAAGAAGTGAAGTGGAGAAGATATCTGCAGAAATTGGGGGAGAAGATGTGAAGCAGAGAGATATCTTTGTATATTGCCATCAATACCAAAGGGGGAGATTGTTGGCATTATGTGAACTGGTATGAGGACATGATGAAATTGTATGTTGTCATTGATGTCAATATGTTGAAGAAGAGAGAACTAGTATGTTACCAAGAACCGGTATATGTGAGAACCGGTATAACATTGTGAAGCGGTGTGTTTGTTCAAGGTGAACTGGCATGTGGATATGGGAACTGGTACATGGAAGCTTTGTATGACTACTGGTTGGTAGTCTCAACTTCAGGGTTTTCGGTTGAAGTGATTCAAGCCTGTGTGACTCAACCGGTGACTTTGTGTGATGAGTTAGCATTGTAACAAAGAACAGATCATGTTGCCACGTCAGCCTTGTGCGTGTGAAGGACCTTGCATGAAGAAGATTGTTCCTATCTACCTCAGGAATGTGCGAAGTCTGCAAATGGTGAAAATGCGTGATGGGTTATCAGCCACCATGAAAGTGGTGGAAAATGAATGATGGAGAACATCTTGAGATCAGTTCAAGACTATTGCATTTAATGCAATGTGCTCAACGGTCAGGATTGAACCATTTGAATTGCTTAACCAAATTGGTTTAGGGTTTAGGGTTTATGCTACCGACCTATCTGTTTCCTATAAGGTTGTTGTTGTGTTTCTTTCTGAGGTTGTTGGAAAAAGTTGTGTGTGTATCCAAGTGAAGAGATACGTGATTCTTGATAGACCAGAGGAGAGAAGTGATACCTGCAGAGTGTAAGTGCAGAAGGTGAAGAGGAGCTAAAGCGGATCTGCATTGGCATTGAGTGTTGTTACCATATCATTGTAATACCTGTTGATCTCTAACCATTTCAATAGTTGGGAAATCCCTTAATAGGGTAGCTTTAACCAGCTTACTGTAAATCCTTTGACAGGGTGACTCAAAACCATTGAGTTCTTGAAATCCTCTAACAAGGTAACCTTTAATAGGGTTTAACCCTTAACTGGGTATTCTAGCCATCCCTTAACCGAGTGATCCCTAACAGGATCGGTTCCTAATAGAACCTATTGTATCAGTCTTTAACCAGACAAGGCTCCTAATAGAGCAAACTTCTAAAGAGTTCAAAAACAGCTTGTGGGTATTCATCCCCACCGTGGTTTTTCCCAGTTGGGTTTCCACGTGAAAAATCTGTGTGTCATGTGTGGTGTTATTCATGTGATGGTTTAAGTGATTTGTTTGAAGGTAAATCATGTTGATCTAGTTGTTTATATATTTTTGATGATAGATTACATGTTCATGCACTAGGATGAAATTGAAATGAAGTATTAGATTGTATGAAAAGATAAGTGTCAATCGGTTTATGCTTGTCTCAGTTATTCTGGGTTTTACCTGTTGTACTCTGTTTAAGACCAGTGTTACTATTTGTCTACCAAAGCACAGTGTCTACTGACAAATCAGTTTTAGGAATGTGTTTTTGTCTATACTGATTCACCCCCCCCTCTCAGTACCGATTTGGTACTATTCATTCATCATTGAGTTATCAGATATACCTTGTCCAATAGCTCAAGATAAGTATCCCAACCAGTTTTCAAAGTGACAGAAATAGATAAAAGTCCATTTAGTATATGAGAAAATGAATCTTTCTCACTTAACTCTGGTGGTGTGGTCTTTCCAACCATATCCATACACTCCTTCTTATGTACACTGAGTGAATCCAATTGGGGACTCACCAAGCCTCTCAGACTTTTGGCTCTTCTTATGATTTTGTCTTTTTCTTTCTCAAGAATAGAAATTTGAGCTTCCAAAACCAAAATTTGACCATCAATTGATGTAGTCAATGAAGTCAATCCATCAAAAGAATTAGCTATACCTGCAATTTTCTCCTGAAATTCCTTAATCTTCTTATCCACATTAACTGTAAGTACATCTATGTTACAACATAGCTTGTATATATTTTTACACTATTTTATAGAATTGTCTATCAGTTTCAACTTTTCATCAATCTTCTTCTTCTCAGATTCAATCACCTGATCAAATGCAACTCTTTGAGCTTGTGTAAACCTCTCTAGTGCTTGCCTGTTTGAAATCTGTTGCAAGGATTGCAAATCCTTTGAAATGTACTCAATAATAGTCTTAATCTTGTCGAATGGGATTCTTCTCTGTCAATCTTGTACTCTGGGACTAGTCTATGCAAAACGGTGATAGACTGATCAATAATCCCTTTATCCGTAGATCCCTCCTTCATTAATTTTTGTGCAACCATCATCATGAGTTTAGTAGGACTCATATCAGTTATGTTTTTATTTACAAACTATGAGGTGTCAATTGAAAACAATGATGGACCTACCACCAGCTCCCTATCGGATTCCTCTTTCTTCTCCTCTGATTATTTATCCTTTATAGCTTCGTCACTTACACCAGTGGCTTCAGGTGCAGTCTCTGTAACTGTTGGTTCCTTTGTAGCAATTATAACCTCAACCTATACATCTATATCTAGAAGACTATTGTCCTCAACATTAGTATCTTATACATTACCAACCTTTATACTCTCTGTATTTGTCGGTATCTCAATATTTGTCTGTACATTTGTATCTACCAGGGTCTTAATTTCCACTATCTTAATGTTTTTGAAAATTGAGGGTGAAGTGCCCATAATATCTTTCCTTTTCCTTCAACTAGGGTGTCAGAGTGTCTATCTTTGATTCCGGTGAAGTAAAGAAACATCGGTTCTCTCCAAAGAATTGAACCCATGCCTTGTGGTCTCCTTTATTATCTCATTTACCCTTCCTAGCATAAGATTGGTTATTCTATGTTTGTTGTTAAATAATTTTCTATCTTCCACCTCAAGTGTCCTATCCATTTCTTTTGGAGTAATAGAAACACAAATAGATAATATCTCTTGAATTTTTATGTGTTTGTCTTCTTGCATTGATGATAGTCTCCTAGCATGTAACATATCATACAATTCTACTAGTATTTGATCTCCAATTTCTATTAAGGCTTTCTTATAAATATCCAAATATAACAATACTGCTTCCTCTACCTCTCTTTGTTCATCATTCTCTAAATGATCATAGTAAAACTGTACATTGTTTAACATGCTATCCTTAGTTATTTCATCTACTAACTCTGCACAAATTTTTGGTGGAACATTACTAGATTGAATAGTCGTATCGATATCATTCTTCTTCTTCATTTTTGCAGTACCAGATGGAGTTGAAGGTGTTGCTTTTGGTTCTTGCTTCTATGTCGGTATCTTGAATGTAACTTTTCTAACTAGTTGCTTTTTAGCCTCTACCTTTGTTTCCTTTGATTTCTTCTTTACAACCCTTTTGAATACTAGGGGTTTGTCATCCTCAGATGTAGACTCAGCTGTAATAGACTCAATAAACACTTTTGGTTCTTTCCTCCACCTTCTTTTCTCTAGTATAACATCAATTAATGCTATAATGTCATGTGAAAACTTCTCAACAAACTTGCTTGCCTTTCCTTCCTGCTTCTCTCTCTTCTTCTAGTTGAACTTTGTTTCAACCTCTTGTGTTTTATGTTTTGTAGTACCACAGGGCTTCTCAACCTCATCAATAGGTGCATCAATCAACATCTTTGTATAAGCTTCAAGGATCTATGCATCAACTTCATAGCCCATTTCCTCAATCCATATCTTCTGGGGCTTGACCATTTCCATGAGTGTTTCATCTTTCTTCACCATGAAGCATATATTAGTTGAATATTTCTCAACAATATGCTTAGGAACCCTTTCCCTATATTTTATAGACTTCAAGAATCCATTAAAATATCCCCATACTTTTTCATCCCTTTGATTGCCCAATGTAGCAATTGAGTGTTTCAATTGTCTCCCTACCGGGATATCAAATGCCCATTGTCTCTTCCCAAAATCGGGAGTGTCATTCATACAAAATAACATTAAGCAGACAATTAAGTTTTCATACCGGAAATTCCCTTTCTTTTTGCCTTTAATCTTTCCTAGGTTTATTAATAATTCATCTAACATCCAACCACATAGATCCAATTTCTCATTTTCTCTCATCATCTTATAAGCTGCGATAATGCAGGAGCTAGAAATAGAATTTTGTCAGTTTGATTGAGTTACTTTATAATTGATTAGTATGCTACCAAATCTGATGTTTGTGTCGGTAATAGTGCTGGTTTTCATAGATCTCCTGTCAGATGTTGCGCCAGTGATTTTGTTGACATAATCATTAGCGACCTTCTTATCTGGACGTTGCCCATCCTGTGGTAAACTAGTGATTGCCCTGATGGATTCCTTGGTGATCTTGTAAGGTCTATCCAGCTAGATAAACTCTCCATGTACTCTACTAAAAAAATACCTAACTATTTCATCTTCGAATTCTGGAATGTCCAGAATGCCGGTAAACCCTAAGTCTTCAATGTGCTTTTATGCAGGTTTGATCTTTCTAGAATCTCCCATAAGCTCACTCATGTACATGCTCTTTATATCAGATGCCCCCAAATCCTCAATGTGATAGTGTATTTATGCCCTAACATCTTTGACATAAACAACTCCTTCCGAAACATGGGAAAATGCTCCAACCAGATCTTCCAAGGTAGCCACATGCGGATACTGCTTGAAAATTGGCCCAGGACAGTCCTTGACCTCTACAATAGTCAGATTTGCAATAAAGATAGGAATAGATGATGATATTTCTTCCATGATTAAAGAAAAATACTTGTTAATTTCTTCCAGTGAAACCCTAACAAACTCTTCCAGTCATCGGTGAAATCGATCAACAAGATATCTGATTGCATTGAATAGCCTTTGATTGCTCTTAATTTCTCTTAATCACACTGAAATTGCTCTGAATGCATGGTCATAAAAAATGAAGTGAATTCAACCTTATATCCTCCAAAAAAACCATATTCTTTCATTGACATCAATGACTTCCGGTGAAAGATACCAGATCTCGAACAAAACATATCCATGTTGACTAAGTAACCGGTGCATTCCCATCTACTGATTGTTCTTCAATATTCCTGACCCATCTCTGAGTAGGATCTTATCGGAATTCATTAACCTTCTCTTTCCCTTTCTCATTTGATCCTCCATTACCAACCAGTGGATTTATGCTTCTACAAAATTTAGCAATATGTTCAACTTCTTTACATGCATAACATGTAACATTGTTCCTTTGAATTGCTTTGCTAAAACTGGTATAATTGCTTGACTTGCATTGATTAGCCATATGTCCAAATTTTCCACATGCATAACATTTAATATTCATTTTGCAATCTTCTGTCTTATGATTGTACTTATTACATTTAGAACATTGACTGAGAGAAAAATCAAGGTTCTGATTTTCTCTGTTTCTACATTGCCTAGCCATGTGACCAAATTTATTGTAAATAAAACATATACCATTAAATTTATAATCATTAAATTGCCTTACCAGTGCCTTATGGTTTTGATCTTCATTAGTAGTACCATAACTCTGTCCTTGCTCAAATCCAAGTCCACTGGAATCTCCATTTTGCCTTTGTCTCTTCAATAACTCATCTAGTTGTGCTGAACTAATCTTGAATTTCTCTTTGTACTCACTTGCAGTAGTTAGATCTTCTCTTAGAATTATCATTTGTCTCTCAAGCTCTTGTTCATTACTCTGGGATTATACTAAATCAATTCTCAACATATCATTCTCATGAACCAACCTACCACATTCTTCAAATTTGTTCTTCAGGGATACAACAAGGTTTTCTTCCTTCTTCTTCCGGTCCTCAATCTCTTTAGACATTCTCATAGTTATAGCTTGCATTTCATTTCTCATAACCATGTTCTCCTGACTCAATTATGACACTATTCCTTAAGTGCATCTTTCTCTTTATCATCCTAATTTTGCAAAAGTTCCTTCCTCCTAGCTTGAACAGATGTTAGCCTCTCCTATAGTACAAGAATGAATTCCTTAATAGAATTCAATTCATCTTGTAGCTTTAAGTTATTCAACCTTTCAACATCATAATCTTCAAGTGCCATCTCAAGTTGCTTTTCCAAACCCATATCCATGGATTCTGGATTCAGGATCCTCCTCAAGCTATTAAACTTCCTCTGAGGCACAAGACTCTGATTCCAATTATTGGAATCCAATAACACCGAGAGGGGGTGGTGAATCAATGTTATACCAGAAAGATCAATTTTAACCTTATTAAAACATGCTTACACCAACCGGTATGCTCGTACATATATAATTGAAAGAAGTAAAGTGACCAATAAGCCAATCACATAAATGAGAACCATAACACATAGAATTATATGTGGAAAACCTCAAAGAGGAAAAACCGCGATGGGATTTGTGACCCACAATATCAATCCATTGACCATATGAAGAGATATTACAAAAGTTACGGGCTTGCACTTATGGGAAGGCTTACAGCTTAGAGCACACTACTCAATCACAAAAGGAGCCTCACTAACTACATATAAATCAGTACTACAATCCGAAGAAGTGTTGAGCTACAAAAGATAGCATCTTCTATGCCAAAATACAGATTTGGTTAAGCGCTATTTGTTCTGGTCTGAAACCCTAAACCCTTTACTAGAATAACCCTTACATAAATATCCTCACATACATAATCTTTCTGATATATTTCACATTATATCACATCCACATCTCCATTACCATTATAATTACAATACCAAAATGATCTAATCCAACTGACCTATATACCCTATACAACTTATCATGCCTTATGTCGGCTTACAAAGATAATTAAAATATCAATATACATGTCGGCTTACAAAGATAATTAAAATATCAATATACATGTCGGCTAGATAACATAAACACATGAATATCAAAAACAATTGCTGATACCGGATCCAAGAGATGTCGACCTCTAACCTTACTCTAAACCATGTCGGCCTTCATTTTCGGTAACCAAAGAAATCCTTCTATCCTGTTAGTGTTGGTGTGGGTGCTAGTGTAGTGTTTGTGAAGTGCCTGTCAGTACACAACTGAACCAAAATATGAATCCGAAACAGGATACCATGTTTCCATGAATGACAACATAGTGAAACCAACCAATTGAGTTTCAATTTCCAGCAAATAAAAGTATAACAAGTTTGTTGATAAAACCAATAGTGAGATTTAAATCTACACTGACCCTTTCCTACCTCACTCATCAAACTTAATCTCTGCATCATTGGATCTTGAGTTGAGTGGTGGCTCATTTATTAACATGGTCACTATCACTGCATTCTCACCCTCTAATCAGCAGACAAAAAACACTGACATATCTTTTACACCTTTGGATGCTCCTTATGGTGGGGAGCCTACCTCGTTATACATCTCGGCTAGGGTAAATGATCACACTATTAAAGGTGTGATGGTAGATCTCACATGTCGAGTTTATGTTATCATAGAGGAAGCCTTGTTAATAAATGGTCTAAATAGGGTGAGATATGACAACTGTAGTTCCTTTGTTTGCACACATGATGGGCTCTTTGTTCCTCCTTAGGGTAGCACCACTTTGACGGTCCTTGTAGGACCCAAGGCAACATTGGCTACTTTTGTTATTATTCATGAATTAGACCTATTTCAAATTAAGATTTGTATCTCTTTGCTGATCATCGTGGAAGAAATTCCTTTGGTTGTGCATAAATGTTTGAAATTTCGTAATGAGGGCATAGTACATGTAGTCTAGGATACTAGATTTTAGTTGTTGATTGCCCATGAAGGATTTTCATTAGATAATTTCTAGCTTGCTCCAGTTGGGCCTATGATTCTTCATAGAGATCTATTATATAAGCTTATTACAAGTACAAGACGAGGGAGTTGGCCTCTACATTGGTCTATCATGTGGTTTCGTTTGTTGGCTTGATGATGATTTTTGTAATGGATGACTTTATGTGTTGTCATTGATGGCACATATATATACACACATATGTTCACATTGTCATAGTCATCTTAGTTAAGACAAATCGGTACTACTCCTAAGTCTTTGTATTACAAACTAGTATCATTTGTATAGTGAAGTACAATCGGTTTGAAGGTGTCTAAACCAGTATATGTAGACAACCGGTATATGCGGGAATGACAATTGGTTTTGGTTAGTTCTATTGACACCAGCTTGGAGATACTGTGGAGATCATCAAGGAAGTGAATGGAGGACAATCATTCTATGAGTTGGAAGAGGTTAACACTTAACCAATATCGGTGTTCCAATCGGTTTCTTTGATTGTGTGATGAGTTATCACTAGTCATGATGAGTTATTCCTAACCGACAAATTTAGAGGTAATCTATGATGTGTTATGTAAGATTATCCAAATACACTGCACCTAGGAAATTGTGATGAGGTTCTTGAGCTGACATGAAATCTAATGTCTATAAAATGACATTGTGATGAACTATTTTTATGATGTGAAATACAAGTGATGAGTTGATGCGATTTACTAAAGGAGTTGCAGAGTATGTCGGTGATGTAGTATTGAATGAGAAAAGAGTATTGCCAATATGAAGGAATTGATCATTGATGTTTTGTCATTGATGTCAACACTAGTTGTTATGATTGGTTTCCGATAGACAGATTTTGGTTACCAGTAGAAGAACTAGTGTTACTAGCAGAAGGGACTATCAATTGGATACTACCGACATGTTTGGATCAATGAAATATGTTTGGTTTGATTTTTTTGGAGTATTTTTTGGTCAGTTGGTATTGACTTGATGATCGGATTCTATCATACACTCTAGTAATCCTATACTGGTAAGGGTTTAAGGTTTTACCGACAGAGCTTTTACTGAGAATATTTGAAAGGATGCATAAGTGGTGTTGGTGTGGCTTCTAGATGGAATTCAGGATGTAGAACGTAATCTTGGTTTGTGCCTCAATTGATTGGAGACATTGCTTTGGCGTGGAGAATCTATTTGGGTCCAGGTTATGGACTGGTATCATGTTACATGTTCTCTACACATTACTGGGATGATTTATGGATTGGTTAATGTTGTTTTGGTCTAAAGCCGACATGGTATATCATTGTAATGTGGATGTATGTAATGCTCTTATTGTAATATCTTTTAGGTGGCTGACCTAATTGATTTAGGCCTTAGGGTTTGTATAAATTGATGTAAGATCTCATTGTAGATCACGATTGTCGTGGTAATGGTCATGGAATGAAATATCATATGTGAAGGAGATTTGGTCAATCATAGGTGATCGAATTGGGTTTATGTAAGAGGTCAAAGGCCTCCAGTATTGAGCTTAATCAGGACTGTAATTAGGCATGGTAGATGCTATCATTGGCAGTTCATTCTTCTGGATCGTTGTCCAATTATATTGAGGTGGTTATAACCTCTCTGTATTCAGTGAGACTCCTTTGCAATGAGAAGTATGCTCTAGGCAATGTGCCTCTTTGCATGTACAGGCCCTTATTGTATCACATACTTTTTGCAAAAGTATCATCTGACTGTGGGTAGGCTTCCCACTTTCTTTTTCCCATTTACAGGGATTTCCACATACAAATCATGGTGTTATGTGGTATGGCTGCATTGTGTTGATTCTCTATTTCATTCTTAAGTTTTATTGCCTACCGATATTTGTTTCTACTATTTCGTATTTAATGTTTATGTTATCCGGTTAAAGATTATAAAGTGGTTTGATTAATATAATTTGTTGAGAACTGATTCACCCCCCCCCCCCTCTTAGTTGTCCACCAGTTATTCTAACAAAGAGGATCTATACAAGAAAGATGTGCTATTTTTAGATCACACCACCTGTTGTTTTCTAATCACTACAACAACTAAACCCCCTAACCGGGTAAGCTCTAACAAGCTTCATTGTACAAATCCTCTAACCAAGTGATCCATTAGTTTGGGCTTGAAATCCTTTATTGAGTTTACTCCTAACATGGTACTACCTTTAACCGAGTATAGCTCCTAATAGGGCTTTGGGATCTTTAATAGGATTCGCTCCTAGCAGATCACTTTGTAGACCTTAATCGGTCAGTTACCTATTACTACAGATAGTTAACTTGTGAGTCCCATATCACCGTGGTTTTTCCTAGTTGGGATTTCCATGTGTAAACACTTGTGTTATGGTGGATGTTTTACTTGTTGTGGATGCTTTAATATCACTTTGGATTGCATGCATACTTTTAAGTAAACTGGTTAATTGCTTTTACCATTCTTTGTTAGAAGTGGTATTATTTTTTATGTCACTGATTCACCTCCCCCTCTCATTGCTTTATAAGTCTATCAATCGGTATCAGAGCCTAACTTCCTTAAGGATTAATCACTTGGAAGGAAACCCTAAAGACACCATGGGGGATATGAGTTATTTAGAGATGGATAGAGTGCTTGATGCAACCAAGGAAGCACTTGAAACTCTGAGGGTCAGATTCAAAGCTTCACAAGTTAAAAGGAGAGAGTTGACTAAGCAACTATTGGAGATCTCTGACAACTGTTATTCAGATGAGGCCAACATTGATGCACTGGCCGAAGAAGTGAAAAAACTAAATGGTGAAAAGCTAAATCTGAGGAGAGAACTTGAAGCCCTAACAATTTGTATGAGCCAAGAGCTTGAAGCAATAAGGGAATTTGAAGACCTAATCAAAGAGAGAGATCATGAGATTGCTAGGATCAAGTAGGAGAATGCAACCTTGCATGAACATTGGCATGAGGAGAAGGAAGAAGGAAGCTTTGCAGCTAGATCTTGAAATGGCGATATCTCTAAGAGAGACTCTGACAAAGCATAATGAAGATCTTACCAAAGAGCTTACTGAGGCTAATGGGAAGCTTGAAAAAATCAATAAGAGTTCTTATATGCTGGATGAGCAGATCCAATCTTAGAGGATAAAAGGTGACACATCTGGACTAGGTTTCAATACATCTAAGAAAGGAGAATCTTTCGGTACTAAGAGAAACATGCACAAAGGTAAAACTACTCCTAAGGCTAACAAGCCTACTGGTAAGAAATATTTCAAACCTATTTGCTTTATCTATCACAAACCTGAACATACTGCTAATGTGTGTAGAAGCAGACTAGATGAGAACACATGGTATAATACTAATGCTAGATATGTGTCTAGAAGATTTGAAGGTCATTATTTCACATGCAACATGTATGGAGATAGATCAGTTGAATGCAGATATGGAGCAAACAGTCTGGCACCTCACATGAATCCAAGAGCTATCGGTGACTGGAGAAGGACCTATGACAACCAGGGAAACATGAACTGGCAGAAACCCTATGCAAACTAATTCAGTCCATATGAAATGGAAAAGGTAACAAATGTGATTTGCACCATTTGCAATAATTATGGACATGTGGCTATGAACTATAGAAGGAGAACTGGAAGAGGTAATGTAGGACCTTGGAGATAATCTGGGATGGCCTGCTATCATTGTCACAAACTGGGACACATGGTAAAGTTTTGTAGAACCAGGAAGAACAAATCAGTTAACCACTGTGAAGATCATACAGGTAAGAAAAAGGTTGATGTTGAGGAAACCAGATTGGAGATGAAGTAAATCTGGAAGAAGAAGAGTGAGGACAAGCCAGCAGAAGAATCTAACCCTTCACCTAGTGTGAAGAATCCTGCACTGGTGAATAGAGATTTTTAACAAGCCTAAGGGGAGCATAGCGATAAATCTACTTCCTGACCCCTTGAAGAGTGTATTATAAGAGAGTTTTGCATTTCCAATTGTATTATGAGAATTCTTGATATCATTGTCTATCGATTTTCTAAAGCATTACCAACCGGTTATATACCTATCGGTATAGGTGAGTTTTGTTAGGAAATATATTAGGGTTTTTTACCCTATTGTTGAGTAATTAATGCAGTGGGTAAGTTTATAAAAGAGATTTTTACCAAGTTATTATTACCCTAATTGCATTCAAAGAGTTTTTGAGCACTTGTAGAGCAAAAAAGAGAATTGTAAGCTAATTGTGAACAAATATGTGTTGTGGATCAAAAGTTGAATTGGATTCGAAGGTAAGAGAAGGTAAAATGGGTGTATATTTGAGAGATCAATCAAAAACCCTTCCAGCGTGAAGGGAAAAAGGTATTCTTTTGTTAATCTCTCTCAAATCAAGATCATCTAGAATGGCATCATCGTCTACACAAGTAGAGAGACTTATGATTATTGCTGAAGCTATGGAGTCTATGGAATTAGACAAAATAGAATCATATAATGCATTGTCTAAATTTCCTGATGGTGTTATGATCAAAGGTGATTTATCCAGTTATATAGACTGTAAAATTGAGGATCTAGGATCACTTTCAATCTATTCACAACTCAAATCTTTGTGTGATAAAAGTGGGAAAATTAAACCTGGGTACATTAGGGTTTATGAAAAGGGTTTTCATAATGTGGTATATTTTATTGAATATTTTGAGGAAGAGCATGTTAGGATTATCCTTATTCATGTGCATGGAGGGAATATGTATCTTGACAGGTCACACACAATCATGAAGGAAGAAATTCATGTAGTGATTGGTTTTTGGCAAATTGGTGAAGTACCAAAACTAAGGACAATTTCAAAAGATACTGTGAGTGCACTAACTAAGACCACCACTGGCGGTCATGCGTTTTCGGTCAACAAAATTGCAGATCAAGCAGTCAGATTTGCAACTATGCTTATTGATTATAGGATATTCCATTCTAGTAGAATGAACAGTGTGCCATCTATTGTTGTTCTTGTAACCTACAAATTGATTATAGAGAATGAATATTATGACTTATACGAGGCAATGAGGAGCCAATTGATGTTGAACCTTAAATCAAATAAGAAGGACAATAGTCAAAATTTCAAGTATGATCAACTGTTGATTGGTCTATTCTTCTATTTTCAGAATTTCCTACCAGGAATTGGTGACATTCAATGGTTGAAGGACATACCAGTTACAACTCAAATCAAGAACAGTATTAAGGTTGTAAAGAACACATTTCCTATTGCCATGAACATATATTTTAATGAGTTCCAAAAGAAGATGAGCATGAGGTTAAGGCTACCTAATGATATGGTGAAATACTTTGAAAAAGACATCTATTTCACAGTTACCACTACTTTTTCCTTATGGAGGCCGTTGAACCCAGGGAAGGTGAGATGGAAGAAATGAGTTATGAAGTCAACTATGACTAATTAATCAGTTATGCCAACAACCTTTTGGCATCTCCCAAGGATAAGAAGAAGAAAATACTGGGAACTTACCAGGAAACAATTGCACCTACTCAACCCAGTAGTGCCAAAGAGAAGAAGAAGAAACTTGAGCAAGCACCTTCAGTGTCCACTGGTACAAGGGTGACAAGAAGTATTCAAGTAAAAAAGGAACTGGCACCCAAAGTATATGCAAAGAAGCAGATTGCAACAAAGAAGAGAGGTAGGAATCTCATTCTTCAAGCAGAATCTGAGGATACTGACATTGAAGAGGAACCAAAAAAGATGAAATTGAATGGTAAGAAAGCCAAACCAGTAGAAGACATTTCAAAGAAAAGTACTCCTATTAATGTTACATCATACAAACCTATGTGATTTTGAGAGAACATTAAAAATATTAGGGAGGAAATGGTTTGATAATGTGAAAGAGTATTATGATTCATTTGATGATGGTAAAAAACAATAGATTGTTCAAGAGGTAATCAACCACCTGTGTCAATACAATCGGTTGCCTTGGGATATTGAAAAAGATATTTCTAATTCATTTTATTCTATTCTTGTAAATAAGTAGAAAGTGGTGGTAGAACAGGATCAAGAAATTATTGATAGAGTTTTCATTCAATATTTTCCTGAGTTACCTAGAGATGAATTATTAGCATTGCTTGATAATTTCAAAGGACACTTTCATTCTAAGTCAAGAAGATTGAAGTTATTGGCTGGAAAGGTTCAATCTGTTGAACATGATACTCATCAGACAGCTAAAGACATTCACAAGATGAATGAGCAATTGAAGTCTCATAAAAATAAAACTGACCAAACAGAGACTGGAGCTCCACCGGAGCTAGATGAGGAAGAGATTATTACACCGGATGTTGTCTATCCTATTAAGAATAAGGATGAGACAACTTCTCCACTGGTTATTTTCTTTGTAGATGATATTGAAGAAATATAGGACACTATTGATACAAGTGGTAATATCATTAAACCAGTTAAGGAACCTGTACAACAATCAGACATTACTAATACATATGAAGCAGCTGAAGCATCGGTCAATGAACCTAGTGTGGATATTCAACCGCCACCAGAAAAAGAACACCAAGTTGAAAATCAACTGCCACTAGTTATGGTAGCTACACAAGAGAAAAAAACAAAGGCAGAGAAAGAGAAATTGGAGAAAGAGTTTAAAGTGAAGGAAACTAAAAAGAAAAAGGATGAAGAGAAAGAGAAAACAAAGGAGAAGATAGAAGAGAAACAAACAGATGAAAAGGAAAAAGAAAAAGCAAAGAAGCAAACTGATGATGAGTATGACTCAATAAGAATTAAAGGACCTATAGATGTAGATAATATGAGTGCATCTGAACTAATGGAGATTGCTTCAGTGATGCAATCCTAGGCTCAAAAGAAAAGGCTAAAATAACAGAGAAAAGAAGCATAAACTATACAAATTGTTGTTGATATTTTGTCAAGTCTCCTACTAGAGACTGACACTAGCAATTTGACAACCCCTATTGGCAAGCTTGGACAGTTGGTTGCTGATTCTACTGACCAACTGAAATCCCTTGAAGAAGATGCACAAATCTTAGCTGAAAAATAACTACAGAAAGAAGAGGGGAGAGCAATTATTGACAGATATTGATAAAGGGAAAATTGCTTTATCTGTAAATAAAGATCTTTTGAAAATTGTTGTTGAAACTGGAGGAAGGATTTTGTCCTATACATCTAATGTTTCATTTTTATATTCTAATTTGAAGAAGGGGTGAGAGGAGACAAAACATAAAATGGAGAGGATATTTACTACTTACATACCTTTATAGGAATCAGCCTTAGCTTTTGGTAAATCAGTTGATGCTTTGCAACATCGGTTAGATATTTATGATTTTGAATAGGTTAAGAGACTTAGATCCTTGAAAGAACTAAAGAACTAGTTGAGTCCAAAAGTCGACATCTTACAACAGGCACACAAGGATGCAAAAGCAGTTTTGGCGACTCCAGAGATGAGCACAGTGGATGCAATGAAAGAATTCGCTGCACAAGTTAAGAAAAATATCGAGATCACTGAAACATTATTGGAAACATGGGATAATGATTTTACTGAGATGAAGATTACTTTCAGTGACATTTTCTTGAAAATTGCAGTGAACACTCCTTAAAAAACTTATATTTATATGTAGTTTTTGATGCAACTTTTGATATAATATATACGTATTTTACTTTTCAATTTGGCATTGTTGTCAAAGGGGGAGTAGAAATATGTATGTATTGTGAAAATTTTATATGTACTATTAAGGGGGAGTAGAAATATATTTGTACAATTTTGGTAAGAACACTTAGTTGTAAAATTATAAAAAAATTTAAGTGTTACCATCAATTCCAAAGGGGGAGATTGTTGGCTTGATGATGATTTTTCTAATGGATGAATTTATGTGTTGTCATTGATGGAACATATATACACACACATATGTTCACATTTTCATAGTCATCTTAGTTAAGACAAACTGATACTACTCCTAAGTCTTTGTATTGCAAATCAATATCATTTGTATAGTGAAGTCCAATTGGTTTGAAGGTGTCTAAATTGGTATATGTAGACAACTGGTATATGCAAGAATGACAATTGGTTTTGGTAAATTCTACTCAAACCAGCTTGGAGATACAGAGAAGATCATCAAGGAAGCGAATGGAGGACAATTGGTCTATGAGTTGGAAGAGGTTAACTCTTAACTGGTATCGGTGTTCCAACCGATTTCATTGATTGTGTGATGAGTTATCACTAGTCATGATGAGTTATTCCTAACCGACAGATTTAGCGGTAATCTATGATGTGTTATGTAATATTGTCTAGATACACTGCACCTAGGAAATTGTGATGAGGTTCCTGAGATGACATGAAATCTAATGTCTATAAAATGACATTGTGATGAACTATTTTTATGATGCAAAATACAGGTGATGAGTTGATGTGATTTACTAAAGGAGTTGCAGAGTAAGTCGATGATGAAGTATTGAGTGAGAAAAAGAGGATCTATGCAAGCAAGATGTGCTATTTTAATATCACACCACCTGTTGTTTTCTAATCACTACAATAGTTAAATCCCCTAACCAGGTAAGCTCTAACAAGCTTCATTGTACAAATCCTCTAACTAGGTGATCCATTAGTTTGGGTTTGAAATCCTCTACTGACATTACTCCTAACAGGGTGCTACCTTTAACTGGGTATAGCTTTTAACAGGGCTTTGGGATCTTTAATAGGATTCGCTCCTAAAAGAGCACTTTGTAGACCTTAACCGATCAGTTACCTATTACTACAGATAGTTAACTTGTGAGTCCCATCTCACCATGGTTTTTCCACATATAAACACTTGTGTTATGGTGGATGTTTTACTTGTTGTGGATTATTTAATATCACTTTGGATTGCATGCATAGTTTTAAGTAAACTGGTTAATTTGTTTTACCGGTCTGTGTTAGAAGTGGTATTGTTTTTGTTGTCATTGATTCACCCCCCCCTCTCAGTGCTTTATAAGTCTATCATCATTATCTCCTCCTAAATTGGTTTCTACCTTACCTTCCCTATCTACTCCTATATTAAAGATGTAGCATCCTAAATTGTACTTACCTACAATTTTGTCCTCACTTTGACATTTTTCCTCTAAGGCCTAATTCAAGCACTGATTTTACTCACACCTGTCATCAAACTCAATTTTTCACTCTCTGCACTTTCCTCCCCTTAATCCTAGGACCTTGATGTCCTAGACCAAGGTGCTAGATGCCATGGTCCTCAAGGACCATGGTGCCCATTGTCATGGTCCTTTAAAAAAGGTCTCATTTTGGGGCCTCATAATGGTCACTCAGTTTGAGTGGGAACCTAGATCTGGTTATAGCCTATGTCAATAATTTAATTTATTTTTTGACCATGTATAAAAGGAGGTCTACCCCTCTCATTTTAAACTTAATGATTTCAAGATCTCAATTAAATCCTAGCAATTAAGAAAGAAATCAATCTTCCATCAAGCATTGGAGTAGAAGTG
The DNA here is from genome assembly GCF_030272615.1 of Cryptomeria japonica. Lineage (NCBI taxonomy): Eukaryota > Viridiplantae > Streptophyta > Pinopsida > Cupressales > Cupressaceae > Cryptomeria > Cryptomeria japonica. The sequence continues at coordinate 435,827,562 of NC_081407.1, read as the reverse complement.
AAGTTAAGATTGAAGCATTGGATATGACATTCATGTTCTATGTTTTATGAAGACTATCTACTTGAAACCCTAGTTCCTTGTGAAGACAAACAAAACTTTATTAAAAGGTATATCATTAATGTTTTAGATATTTTCAGTCTTTCCCTCAAAAGGAAAGCATTTAATTATGATACTTTATTTACATTTCAATTCTATTTCATGGTTAATTCCAAAAATGAGGTTTGACCTAAGGAAAACCCCTATACCCAATATTTTTTCCCTTTTCACTGTGTGTAGGAATAGGTATAGAGTTGTGTTTCAAAGGATTGATAGGATTCATAAAGATGAATAGGTTCCCCTTTCGATGACAAAAATTTTGGAGGACCAAGGTGACCACCACTACAGTCCTGACAATTCAGGCCGAATTTATGGGAATAGCTCTTAACCTTCATCTACTAGTCACATCCAGGTTTGCGACTCCATTTAACGACTATAGCTCACTTTTTATGCATAATTTATTTTAAAAATCACCATTGTACCATAATATTTAATCAATTCAAATCTAATTCAATTTTAATGGAAATAAATTCATTTAGAAAACTAGGAATCTGATCAAAATTTAGATCTATCAAGGCTAGATCTATCAAATTCCTATCTTTTCCTAATGTGATGGTTATTAAGAAAAAAATAGTGCTCTTACTACATTCTATGGTGAAACCCTAATTTTTCACCCATTACAGTATCATGTTGTATGTTTTGTCCCTTCTCAATCAAGGGCTAAGGATGGGCCTATTCCCCAGGGTAGTCCTCCTTGCCCGACACATAATATGAAGCCTTCAACATTGTCTCTTGTTCTTGCGACTGCACCTAGTGTAGGCAAAGGAGAGACACCTATGCTATTCAAGTCCATAGCCTCCCCTCCCTTCCAACTTCCCATCATGGCTGATATCCCTCATCTTTCTTTGTACAGTAAGGGTAGGAATTCACCTCAAGCTCACTTTTCACCTCTAGCTCCTACATCACAACCTTCACCTTCAAGAGTACCTCTTGTTCCTCCAATTGCTCCTAGAGAAAAATGAGGAAGGGTGACCATCACTGTGTTTGTAGGACCTACTCCAGCAACACCTCCTACTCAATTGATTAGACCTTCTCCTTTGTTGGCAATGGATCTGAAGGCATCTCCCATGGAGCACAATGTCGTTGAGACCTCTTGGACTTCTATTCTTGGGCCCCATATATGTTAGAACCAGCTTGCATGTGAGCATAAGTGTAGTTGACGGATAATGGCCTGAGAGAGTAAGACCACCTTGAAGGTTGTAAGTGAGTTGTTGATGTCTACCCTTTCTCTTTCTACTTTTGTGCTCACTCCTTCTCCTATTTATTTTTCTATTAGCCTCTCTAAGAACTACCAATGAGCCTCACACCAAAAGGGTATAGGTATTTATTGCTCCCTCCTTGGAGTCACCCCTTATCACCACATTGGTTGATGTTCCTTTGTTCTCTCAGCATGTTGACATGCTACATACATAGGTTGTGTCCAATATGGCCTTCTCAGCTTTGCCTGCTTCACAACCTCCTCTACATTAGATATTTCTCAAGGTATTTGATCCTTCTATGGTTGATTGAAGGCCTCCACCTCTACAAAAACCTAAGCAAAAATTTGAACAAGGCCCTGTGCCTGAGTTTCCTCATCAAAAGCAAGCTACATCAACCTTTGTTTTAGTTTCTTTGTCTACATCTATTTGTCTTGTTGAGGAGGTCCCGCCTTCTTTAAAGTTTATCTGTGCTCATCTTCTAGAGGTTAGAGATGTGACTCCCATTTTGTTGCCTTGGGTCGAGTCACCTGCCTCTTCCACCGAGGGGAATTTTTTTTGACTCCTTAGAGGATATCTTGACTCTATCTACAATCTTCAAATGATTGTAAATTGTTGCCTCTCAAGAGATTCTTGGACAAGAATGTGGAAGTTGTGTCATCCCTTCCTCTTGCTGCTAGTATCGTGCCTAGTGTTGCCCTCGTGGTTGTCCCTCTTTAGGCTTGCCATCCCTCCTCATATGATCAACATTGGAAGGATGATGACCTGATTATGGAAAACCAATAGGACAATACCTTCCTTTATTTATCTTTTAGATTAGGGTGTGCCTATTCATGTTCTGTCATGCTTGATTTATATGTTTTGTGCCCCTCTGGAGGACCCATGTTACTTTGTTGGTTCTTGGAAACATGGGGTGATGATTGTCTTTATGTGTTTTGTGCTCTCTTAGAGGACCTAAGTTACTCTGTAGGTTCTTGAAAATAGGGGATTATCTATTGTAACTTTCTTCTATTTGTTGATCTTCTTTCTATTGACCCTAATTTTCCACCCATTACAGTATCATGTTGTATGTTTTGTCCCTTCTCAATCAAGGGCTAAGGATGGGCCTATTCCCCAGGGTAGTCCTCCTTGGCGGACACATAATATGAAGCCTTCAACATTGTCTCTTGTTCTTGTGACTACACCTAGTGTAGGCAAAGGAGAGACACCTATGCTATTCAAGTCCATAGCCTCCCCTCCCTTCCAACTTCCCATCATGGCTGATATCCCTCATCTTTATTTGTACGGTAAGGGTAGGAATTCACCTCAAGCTCACTTTTCACCTCTAGCTCCTACATCACAACCTTCACCTTCAAGAGTACCTCTTGTTCCTCCAACTGCTCCTAGAGAAAAATGAGGAAGGGTGACCATCATTGTGTTTGTAGGACCTACTCCAGCAACACATCCTGCTCAATTGATTAGACCTTCTCCTTTGTTAGCAATGGATCTAAAGGCATCTCCCATGGAGCACAATGTCATTGATCCCTCTTGGACTTCTATTCTTGGTCCCCATCTATGTTAGAACCATCTTGCATGTGAGCATAAGTGTAGTTGATGGATAATGGCCTGAGAGAGTAAGACCACCTTGAAGGTTGTAAGTGAGTTGTTGATGTCTACCCTTGCTCTTGCTACTTCTGTGCTCGCTCCTTCTCCTATTTCTTTTTCTATTAGCCTCTCTAAGGACTACCAATGAGCCTCACACCAAAAGGGTATAGGTATTTATTGCTTCCTCCTTGGAGTCACCCCTTATCACCACATTGCCTGATGTTCATTTGTTCTCTCAGCATGCTGATATGCTACATACATAGGTTGTGTCCAATATGGCTTTGTCAGCTTTGCCTACTTCACAACCTCCTCTACATTAGATATTTCTCAAGGTATTTGATCCTTCTATGGTTGATCAAAGGCCTCCACCTCTACAAAAACCTAAGCAAAAATTTGAACAAGGCCCCGTGCCTGAGTTTCCTCATCAAAAGAAAGCTACATCAACCTTTGTTTTAGTTTCTTTGTCTACATCTATTTGTCTTGTTGAGGAGGTCCCGCCTTCTTTAAAGTTTATCTCTGCTCCTCTTCTAAAGGTTAGTGGTGTGACTCCCATTTTGTTGCCTTGGGTCGAGTCACCTACCTCTTCCACCGAGGGGAATATTTTTTGACTCCTTAGAGGATATCTTGACTCTATCTACAATCTTCACATGATTGTAAATTGTTGCCTCTCAAGAGATTCTTGGACAAGAATGTGGAAGTTGTGTCATCCCTTCCTCTTGCTCCTAGTATCGTGCCTAGTGTTGCCCTCGTAGTTGTCCCTCTTTAGGCTCACCATCCCTCCTCATATGATCAAAATTGGAAGGATGATGACCTGATTATGGAAAACCAATAGGACAATACCTTCCTTTATTTATCTTTTAGGTTAGGGTGTGCCTATTCATGTTCTGTCATGCTTGATTTATATGTTTTGTGCCCCTCTAGAGGACCCATGTTACTTTGTTGGTTCTTGGAAACATGGGGTGATGATTGTCTTTATGTGTTTTGTGCTCTCTTAGAGGACCTAAGTTACTCTGTAGGTTCTTGAAAATAGGGATTATCTATTGTAACTTTCTTCTATTTGTTGATCTTCTTTCTATTGACCCTAAGGCAAGACTGAGAGGAGCGTTAATCATTCTACACCAAAATTAATGCAGTAACTCACAACCCTTAAACAATATCACATAATCAACACATCAACACCAAAATTATGTATGTAGAAAAGCCAAAATAGGGAAAAACCACGATGAAAATCAACACAAAATGTATCCATTATGTATATTAGATTACAATGAAAGAGCTCACTGCTTTGGACTTGATGACCAAGGCTAACTGCTCTTGGGGCAAGATACAAAAATGGCTTGCAAACCAAATGCTAACTACAATAGGGAAAGATACAACAAATTGATCTGAAAAGAAGGATCTCCTGATCATGAATCTGTCCTTGAACTCTACATCAAGCGACAAACATCAACACACATAACTCAAACCTCAACTGTCAACAAATTATCTCATATTTCTGCTATAGTCTCAAACAACTTGCACATCATTCAGACATAACTCTTCTTCTCTTCTCTTAACTGAATTTCACTGACTATCTCCACATCACACTCTCTGCCAACTTATTACACACAACTCAGTCACATGTATTCTGTATATATAGGATAGGTCATCAAATCCTGAACCAAGTAGGCCAAAAGCAAAAAATAAATCTTCCAGACCAAAAATATACGTGCGTTGATCGACTCCAAGAGAAAGAGGGGACCAAAACAAATCTTCCTAAGTCCAATCTATCAATCCACAAACACTGGAACGTTACCCATAGAATAACATGCCCATATAGATAATCAACATGCCAAAACATATTCTCTAATGCAAATTACTCTTATCCGGATCTTCACACGCTACGGTGAGACCCATAACACATTGAATTACCTTCCACAAAACATATCCAGACCAAAAGATAGGATTAACACAAAATATCACACCCGACAATGAAACATACCACAACGACCACAGAACAAAAAGATATTTCTAGACCACAAAACTCACATTTCCATAATACAAAATCATAGCCAATGAAGATAACAACATCAAACAACATCAATAACAATTTTTGGACCTGAACACTTTTAGAACAACAATTAGGATAACTATAACACCAATGTAGAAAGATATATTTACACCATAGACTTCCGGATCAACATCTATCTGGAACAACATGTTTGACATCAATTAAATCCAAAAAAACACACACTTCCAACAATATCCCCCTTTGTCATTGATGGCACCACTTGACCAACACTTTACCAAAGCACATCAGAAACTCCAAAACATAGTGCTCTATCAGAAACTGCATTCTCTTTCACTTTGGAGTAAATTTCCTCTTTCTCTCCTCCTTTGCCATCAAAGACAAAGGCCACAACACCAACACACACTCCACTGCTTCCCCTAAGAGTAGTCACAACATCAATTTAGGAAAAGAAATAGTCACAAAGGCTCCCCCTGAAAGATGCACTTCCATAATGCACCTAGTTAGAAGGAGGGGAAATTACCCCAAGCTTCTCTCGAAGAAACTCAAATGTATCCTTTGCCAATGCCTTAGTAAAAATATTTGCAACCTATTCTTTTGTAGAAATATATTAGATAACCAAACTTCCTTCTTAGCAACCTTCTCCATTGAGAAATGATGTCTGATTGAAATGTGTTTTGTTCTTGAATGCATAACCATATTTTTTGAAATGTTTATTGCACTTGTATTTGTCACACATAATAGGAATTGCTTCATCATATGTTACCTTGATATCTCCAAGTATATGTCTCATCCACATTACATGATTGCAACACGATGCTACTACAATGTATTCTAATTTAGTAGTAGATAGAGAAATTGAATCATGTTTCTTACTAAACCAGGAGACCAATTTGTCTCCTAAAAAAGAAAGCACAACTACTAGTACTCTTCTAGACATTAACACTTCCAACCCAATTTGCATCTTTATGAGCCTTTAACATTAAATCTTCACCCTTTCTTATACTAGAGTTCCTTTCAAATATCTAAAAAATATTTTCAGAACCTGCTCATGTGTCACATTCAAATTAGCCTGAAATCTAGCCACCAAACAAATAGCCTACATAATATCTAGTCTAGATGTTGTCAAATACAATAATCCACCAAACATTGATTTGTTTCGTGTAATCAACCTCTAGAGAGTCATCATCTTTTCTCATCTTGCATCCAACAGTCAAAGGATTTGTAACAGGTTTGCAACCATGCAACTCAAATTTCTTCAATATTTCTTTCACATATTTGCTTTGTGAGATAAAAATTCCATTTTTCAGATTGATTAACTTGTAATTCAAGAAAGAAAGATAACTCACTAATTATTGACACTTCAAAGTCAATTTGCATCTCTATAACAAAATCTTTACATAATTTATCATTTCCTTCAAATATAATGTCATCAACATAAACTATAACAATCAGTAACTTATCACCATCATTCTTGAAATAAAGATTACTATTTGTCATACCTTTCCTGAAATTCTGTCATAATAGATACCTATCTAATCTTGCATACTAGGCCCTGGGTGCCTGTTTGAGCCCATATAATGCTTTCTTCAATATACACACAATATTTGGATCTTCTAATAGTCTGAACCCATCTTGTTTCTCAATGTATACTTCTTCTTCTAGGTATTTATTCAAAAATACTGACTTGGCATCCATCTGATAAACTTTAAAGTTCTTGTAGAAAGAAAATGCAAGAAACATATGTATAGCTTCCATCCTTTCTATCAAAGAAAAAGTTTCTTCAAAATATATGCCTTCCACTTGTGAATAACCTTTACATACCAGTCTTGCTTTATTTATTGTGATTTGTCCTTTCTCATTTAGTTTGTTCCTGAATACCCATTTGGTTCCTATCACATTCTTGTCCACCGGTCTGGGTACCAGCTCCCAGGTCTTGTTCTTTTGTATCCAGTTTAGTTATTCTTCCATTTCTTTTACCCAACTTTTATCTTTAATTTCTTCCTTATCAGTCTTCATGTTAGTCATTGATAGAAAATAGTAGTTGGCTTGTTCTCATTCTTCTGCAATTTTCCTTCTTGGTTGAACACTTTTTTCCTTATATCCAATTATCTAATTTTTTTAATGATGCTTCCAGACATACTTAGCAAGAGTTTTTGTTGTGTCTTCTTCTTCTTCTTCTTCTTCATTTGTTTCCTTCTCCTTGTTCTCTTTCAGATCACTTGTCTTCTCTATAATTGTTGGAACAATCTCCACCTAGGTTTCAGTATTAGGTTTAATCTGATTCCACTCTTCACATACTTTCACATTCGCACTTTCTACTATTCTATTCAGCCTTTTGTTGAAACATCGGTAAGTCGTTCTATTTGTAGCATATACCAAAAATATCCCTTCATCTTCTCTAAAGTCAAACTTCCCAAGGTTATCCTCATCTCTTTTAATATAACATTTTCTTTCTCTTTTATCCTTGATGTAGTATACATTCTGCAACCCTTTTACTAGTCTTTTCTTTCTTGATCACACATTCAATACTACTGAACAAAATTGTTGGCATTATGTGAACCAGTATGAGGACATAATGATATTGTGTGCTGTCATTGATGTCAATATGATGAAAAGAAGAGAACCGGTATAACACTGTGAACCAACATTTGTGCCAAAGTAAAGCGATGTGCTTGTTCAAGGTGAATCGACATATGGTTATGGAAACCGGCACATGGAATCATTGTATGACTACCGGTTGGTAGTCTCAACTTTAGGGTTTCTGGTTGAAGTGCTTCAAGCCTGTGTGGCTCAATCGATGACTTTTTGTGATGAGTTAGCATGATAATGAAGAATCGATCATGTTGCCACGTCAGCTTGTGCATGTGAAGGATCTTGCATGAAGGAGATTGTCCCTATCTACCTTGGGAATGTGCAAAGTCTGTAAACAGTGATAATGCATGATGGGTTATCAGCCGCCATGAAATTGGTGGAAAACAAATGATGGAGATTAATGAAGTATGCTGAATGGTCAGGATTGAACCATTTGAAATCCTTAACCTAATAGGTTTAGGGTTTAGGGTTTATACTATCGACCTGTCTGTTTTCCTATTAGGTCGATGTTGTGTTTCTTTCTGAAGTTGTTGGCAAAAGTTGTGTGTGTGTATCCAAGAGAAGGGATACGTGATTCTTGCCAGACCAAAAGGAGAGAAGTGATACCTGTAGAGTGTAAGTGCATAAGGTGAAGAGGAGCTTAAGAGGATTTGCATTGGCATTGAGTGCTATTACCAGATCATTGTAATACCTAGTGATCTCTAACCACCTCAATAGTTGGAAAATCCCTTAACAGGGTAGCTTTAATCGGCTTGCTATAAATCCTTTAACAGGGTGACTCAAAACAATTGAGTTCTTGAAATCCTTTAACAAGGTAACCTTTAATAGGGTTTAACCCTTAACTGGGTTTAACCCTTAACTGGGTATTCTTGCCATCCCTTAACCGGGTGATCCCTAACAGGATCGGTTCCTAACAGAACCTATCGTATCAGTCTTTAACCAGACAAGGCTCCTAACAGAGCAGACTTCTAAAGAGTTCAAAAACAAGCTTGTGGGTAGTCATCCCCACCGTGGTTTTTCCCAGTTGGGTTTCCACGTGAAAAATATGTGTGTTATCTGTGATGTCTTCCTCAGGTAATGCTTTTTTGCTTTCTATCAAGCAGTAAATCATGTTCTGATTAATTAAAAAATAGGTTTTTAGGACCTAAAACCTTTAAAACAAAGATAGAGAAAGAGCACCGAGAAGAACAGTGCAACAAAGTCTGCATACATAAAGACTGGCCAAAAGACCAGCTAACAGAAAAAACAGCTTAACAACAAAAAACAACAAAGAAATAGGGAAGGCGCTACACAACAATTTTCTTTAGCAGATTCTCTGCCTTTATCACTAGCTCGTCATAGGTGGCCCCAATAGCTTTTAGATCTTCCAGTTCCTTGTTCGGTTTCTTTTCCTTCCTCTTGCCTCTGGTGCAGGTTATGGGACCTTGAGCTTCCCCTGTTCCTTCAGCTTCCAGGTCTAAGTCCTGGATTTCCTTATCATCATCCAGCTTGCTGATGAGGGTGTGGGTGTTGTTGGCCGAGATCTTCAGGATACTTAGGCTCTGTTCAGCGATGTTTTTTAGGCACTGAATTTTTTCAACTTTGGTAACGGTGTCTGAGAGGGTTTTTTCGCTAGTGTCCACAAGGCTTTTTTTGTCCAGCATCTCCTTTTCAATCTTCTCAAACCTGGGGTTGAAAGCATCTTTGATGTCTTTAACTTTGGCAATGGTGTTTTTCAGGTCCTCAATATAGTCGGCCATTGTATTCCCCTCCTCAGTATTAATGGTTTCCAGAATCAAGATTCTATTACAGAGTTTTTTATATTCATCCACAACTTTCTTGTAACCATTAATGAGCCACTCCATTGTTTCCATGAAACCATGCAAACCCTCGGGAGGAGGGCCAGATGGGGGAGCAGCTTTTCCAGGGGTAACCTATTCTTTTTTGGGGATGTGGAGGGTAGAAATAGTGTTGGCAACCCTGAGAGTCTCTTCCATGGCCTCCTTTTCCAGGTTGTGCTCAGCTTCCAGGGTCCTTGCTTGCTTGTCAGCTTCCGATTCCTTGCCAGTCTCCTCTTTTTTCTTGTTCTTTTTCTAGGTTTGGGTATGGTTTTTTGTTTTCTTTTTCAATAGCTCTTTAGGCTTCTCCTTCTCAGAGTCATCCAAGTCCTCCTCTTTTGAAGAGATGCTGATCAGGGGTTTGTTTTGAGGCTTTTTGCCCTTGGATGAAGAGGGTCTTCTTTTTCTATATTTCCTCTTCTTCTCGCTTTCATACTCTGAGACATCAGAACTATCCTCTGTATCAAATGAAGAATCACTATTGGATTCCTCCTCCTCAAAAAAGGCAGAATCAGACATCTCTTCCTCAGAATCCATAGAGGGCTGCATTCGAGCAATTTGATTGGCCTTTAAATGGTCATAAATTAGGACCATTAGGCCTTGGTGCATAGCAGTATCACCCAGTGGGTTCTCTTTGTAGGCCTTAAGGGATGCATTCATCGAACAAAGCAGAAAATAAGGGAAATTAACCTTATCATTGTGCCTAAAGTGATTCAACAGAACAAAGTGATACCCATAAACTTTCGTGAACCTACCATCTAAAGTGATATAATGCATTAAAACAAAGAGAATCTCCCGCCAGGGTTTGGCAAAAGCCCTAGGTAGGTAGTAGGTTTTGCTCAACTTTACCGGTTGTTTTTTCTCTTTCTTAGTTACCAGGTACCTTTCAATAGCTTCCCTGCTGACCTTCCTATCTCTGTAGAAGTTGCAACCTTCCCTGGTGAGGCCCATGGCTTGAGCAATTAAATATTTATTGATTTCGACAATTTGATTGCCCATTTTTAACATGCCCTTCTTCCAATTCTTGCAGAAAAGACTGGTTACCATACCATCTCAGCCGTGGAGTCTCTCCATGAAATTTGAGAGACCACCGTTCTGCAGAATACCCCAAACCTCTTCCTTTTGTTTCCATTCTTTACAGCTACTTGGTTCATATCGCCTCCTATTTCCACCCATGTTGTCGCTACTCACGGCCAAATTTTGAAACTTGTAGAGCTGATTAAACAAAGATCTTTTTGGAACTATAACACTTACCTAGAAAACGTGAGAGTTTATGGCATTGATGTTATAATGAGTGGTTTTCTCATTATTAAAATAACTTGAAGTACTCACATCAGTACTTTTCATAATTATCCTGTCCATCAAGAGTCTTTGGAGTGCTTCTATATCGCTCATTACTAATGATTTGTTTGACATCTTCGAGGAGTCCGCATTCACCCATCCACGTGGTAATTGCCTCACTTTTAACCGTGTCATTGGTAGCCCAGTCAGCAGAGCCGTTGGCCTCCCGGTAGATGTGGGAGATATGACATTTTTTAAAGGTGCTAATAATGTCAATAGTAGAGGTGATTATGTTGTGAATCGACCATGAAGGTTTTGTAGTCCCATTAAGGCACTTTATTATATTATTTGAATCCCCTTCTATCCATAGATAGGGGCATTTCCATTTTTTGGCTAGGATGAAGCTTTGAAGAGCTGCCATTGCTTCAACTTTATGGTTGGTTTGGGTTCCAATAGGGACAACAACCATTTCCTTGCAAATTCCTCTATGATCTCTAAGAATAGCTCCACAACCTGAAGGACCTGGGTTACCTTTGGCAGCACTATCAAAATTAACTTTAAGCCAACCTTGAAGAGGGGTTTTCCAATTAGCTTCAAGCCTTTTATTGTGGTTGAGATTAGGACCACCAGTGATCTTCATATTCCATACCCTTAAGATATTTGATTCCACTAAGTTGTTCGAGTAGCAAGGACCCTCAATGATCCCTATATTTTCCTGAATAGACCATTGAATTTTCTGGAACACAATATCTTGATTAAGGGACACATCCCTGAAGATTCAATTATTTATTTCTTTCCATAGACCCCACAAGATGTGATGAAGAGAGAGCTGCCACAAACATCTCAAAAAAGAGTTAGTCCATTGAATATTCCAGGAGGAGAACATATCTCTGATGTTATTAGGAAACACCCAAGAAATACTAAAGCTCTTGAGGAAGCTTTCCCAAATAGAGGCTAAGAAGGAATAGTGGAGAGCAAGGTGGTCCACAGAATATTCCTCTTGAAGGCACAACACACATCTATTAGGGAGGGCAAAACCTCTACCTTTGAGGTTTTCAAGGGTCGGGATCTTATTTTGGAGGATAGTCTAGAAGAAAAAATTGATTTTGGGGGTAAGACCCTTAATCCAGGCTTTAGACCAATAAGGGTTAATAGGAGGGGGGGGGAAGGACACAATACATAGAAGACATAGATAAAGTACCTTTAGGATCATGTTTCCAAATCAGGGAATCCTCTTCATTATTTAGCCATACCGCAGACAGATGGATCTTGAGCTTAGAAAGGCTAGGGTGGATACTTTCAATGTTTTGCCATTCATTACCATCCCAGTACTCAGCAACTAAGGAGCCAAAAGATCTAATACAGGAGGGAGCATGGGGGGCCCATTCATTGAAGTCCATTAAAGGTTTATCAAAAAGCCAGGGATCCTCCCAGAATTTTACTTTCCTACCATTTCCAAGTTTCCATATCACTCCTTTAGCTATACCTTCTTAGGCATGATTCCAAATGTGGGATCCATTAATACTGAGATCCAAATTGATAAAAGAGGAGAGAGAGGAGGACAGAAGAGAGTACTTACTTCGCCAAATTTTGCACCATTCAGAATTAGAATGAAACATTCTCCAGACTTGTTTCATTTAAAGTACGAATCCTCCTGAGGCCTAGACCTCCTTTTCTTTTCAGCCTACAAACTTGGTCCCAAGCCACCAAAGACATTCTTTGCTTATCCTCAACCCCAGACCATAGGAATCTTCTTTGAATTTTCTCGATTGCTTCAACTTACTTAACTAGAATTTTGAAAAGACTAAGAGCATAAATTGGAATACTTTGAAGAGTAGCCTTAAGGAGTTGGAGCTTTCCAGCTTGACTTAAGAGGGCCCCTTTCCAACTAGCAAGTTTTTTATGAAATTTGTCCACTAGAGAACTCCATAAGGGATCAGGAGGGGCAATTCCCATGGGGAGACCAAGGTAGGTAGCAGGAAGGTTAGCAATCCTACACTCTAGGATTCTGCCAATCCTTTGTTGTCTTCTCTCTGGAGTATTAATGAAAAAACTTCACTTTTCACCCAGTTGATAAATTGACCCGAAGTAGAGGCAAATTTACACAGGGTGCTCTTCAAAACTTTAGCTTCTGAAATACTTGATTCTCCCATAATAATAGTATCATCAACAAACTACTGGTGGGAACAGATAAGGTCAGTAGAGGATGGTTGGGCGCCCTTAAAAGAGCCTTGCAACACCATTTTTTCCATGGTCCTTCCAAAGCATTCTACAATAATAATGAAGGGGATGGGGGAGATAGGATCTCCTTGCCTAAGACCTCTAGAAGCTTGGAAAAAAGTAGATGGAGAACCATTGACAAGAACAACAAAATTAGCAGAGGTGGTAAGTTGGGAGAAAAGGTCAACAACTCTAGAGGAAAACCCAAAAGAAGTGAGGACTTTCTGAAGTAAAGGCCAGTCAACCCTATCATAGGCTTTGGAGAGATCAAGCTTTAGGATGAGACCCTGCTTCTTTGCTCTAACAAGAGAGTGAATGTTCTCATGGACCGTAATAATGGAGTCAAGAATTTGTCTTCCAGGAACAAACCCATTTTGCTGGTGTTTAATTAAGGTGGGAAGGACAGACAAAATTCTAGAGGTAAGGACCTTGGAAATAATCTTGTAGAAAGAATTGTGGAGGCTAATAGGTCTGAATTTGTCCAAAGAATCAACACCTTGAGTCTTGGGGATGAGAGCAATAAAAGTACCATTGATTTCTTTCAAGAGTTTTCTAGCCCCAAAAAATTCCTTAACCCCATTGGATACATCAATTCCAACAATCTCCCAAAAATCTTGAAAAAAGAACATTGGGAAGCTGCTTGAGCCAGGTGCTTTGTTACCATCAAAGGAAAAAAAAACATTTTTAATTTCTAAGTTAGAGGGAATGGAGTAGAGGGAAGCATTCTTTTGAGCATCAATGAGATAAGGAATGTTCTGAAGAAAAGAGGATTGGGCTTCAACATCTAGACTCCTTATTTCATCCTCCTTGACCAGCTCCCCATTTTCCACTACTAGCTTGTTCACCCTATTAACTGCTTTATGCTTGATAGTCGACATATGGAAGAATCTTGTATTCCTATCTCCTTCCTTAAGCCAAATACATCTCGATCTCTGCTTCCAGAACATTTCCTCTTTGGAAATAATATCATGGTATTTTTTGAGAGTCTCATTTTCATCAGCAATAAACAAAGTACTGAAACCATCCTTCTAGATCTAATCTTGTATTTCTTTAAGGTCTTCCTGAATTTTACTTTGAGCCTCAAATATATTTCCAAAACTGGTTTTGTTCTAGAGTCATATATTGTCCTTCACACTTTTGAGCTTCTTGACAACTTTAAATATAGTCGTTCCCTCAACTTGAATGCTCCACCATTTCTGAATATTTCTTTTGATTTCGGGGTGGAGGGTCCACATTTTTTCAAATCTGAAGGGAAAGTTTCTCCTTCTATTGATTGAGTTAGCAATGAAGGTGATAGGGAAATGATCAGATCCAACCCAAATGTGGGCCAACAAAGAACAAAAGTACTAACTATACCAGTCATCAGAGATGAGAGTCCTATCAAGATGCACTTGGATAAGGTCATTACTAGTTCTTCTATTAGTCCAAGTGTAATTGCAACCCTATATTTCCAAGTCATTAAGAGCCTGAGAATTAATAAAATCCATGAGGGCCATCCTACTTTCCAATTGAGGACTGCCTCCAAATTTTTCCTCCTCTCTCAAAGGAGTATTGAAGTCTCCCATAACCATCCAACTAAGATTTTTGATCTATCCCTATCCTGAATGATTTTTTTCCAAAAAGAGTTTCTGGCCTTTAAGGTATTAGGAGCATAAATGTTAGTAAGAACCCATGAAGTACCATCTTTTAAATGCTCAAATTTGATAAAAGAGAAATTACTATCCTAAATTATGACCTGACCTTTAATAGTGTTAAGGTTCCAGAGCTCCCACCACTAACATTACCATTTTTTAAGAACTTCAAAGATTCAACTTTTTCTCTACTCATTTTGGTTTCTTGAATTAGAAAAATTTCAGGATTACTATCTCTTATCATATTCCTAATAATATCATGTTTATGGGGATTATTGAGTCCCCTAATATTCCAAGAGATTATCTTCATAGCTACTTACCAATTCCCAACTCCTTGAGAGTCTTTTGGGTTCCATCTGCAATGTTCTTGCTGACCTCCTTGTCTCTTACTTTGTGGTTAGAGGGCCATCCTAGGGAAGAGGAAATATACCCCACATCAACTTGAGTTATTTTGCTGGATTTCCTTAGTAGAGAAGTTGAGGGAGTAGATCCTTTCTTATTCCTGTATTTTGGTTGCTTCCATTCAGTTTCTATCACAGGAGCCGCTTCCGGGTTGTTGAGGATTTTGGAGATTTCTTCTTCATTGCCCCAGTTAGGAGTTTTGGAATCAGTTGAAACACTGCTCACTGTTCTTGAGCTCTATTCTAAGTCTGAGAGGTTCATACCCAAAATTGCACATTTTTGGGCTTCTTGAATTTCAAAACTTGGCATGGCTAGAGAAGAACCAGTCCTTTTTTCTTGGGGGTCATGGATCTCTCCTTCCTTAGGCTGGTAATCTTTTGCTTCCAGTTCTTTGCCTTCATAAGTGTCAGCAACCACTTCAACTATCTCATTTGAAGGATCATTCTGATCTTTCATTTCCTTTTTTTGAGTTGTACCCAAGGGGCTGACTTTGGTTGGTTCATTTCTCACTACTTCCTAGGTTGAGGGACTAGAGATAATATTTTAAGTGACTTCCTTCTTTTCCCCCAAAGGATTAAAGCGATTGGAATTTCCTTCCTTATTCTCTGGGTTTTTAACTTGCCACACCATTTTCTTTGGCAACTTTTGATTTTCAATCTGGGGTTTAGGCTGCTTAGGTTCCACCTTTGGCTTGTTTGGGCAGGATTTTGCCCAATGACCTTCTTTTTTACAGTGGAAGCATGCAAAAGGGATATATTCATATTCGATGTGTTGTTTCCAAGTTCCTAGCTTTGAAACTAGGTCTATCTGTTCCAGCATATCTGCATCAGGGGCTACTCCTACACAGAACCTTGCATGAGTTAGTCTTCCATTTGAAGAAGTGACTGGGTCTATTGAGAGCAACTCGCCAAAGGAGCTTGTTATTCCAAAGAAAATACTTTCTGCCCAATATTCAAGAGGCAATCCTGGAAGCTTTATCTAGACTAGAACTTACGCCAGGAGAGAATCATTTGTGTTTAGGTTCAGATGCCATTTTCTAAGGACCAGAGTTGTCTTTCCTACCATCCAGGGGCTCCCGCACAGAATCTCAACCTTATCTTCTTTGCATGAAAAAGAAAAAGATAGAAGGCCTTTAGGTAAAGCCAATACTTACACATTTCCCTTCAGGACCCATTTTTCATTTAACAAAAGCCCTGACAACTTCAATATTAGGATGCAAACCCATAAATTTCCCTACTAAGGAGTTTGACATACTATTGATATTATGGTCCAGAACCTGGTCAGGGATAGAGATAATGAACTTACCACTAGAAGGGTCAGAAATGTTCTTAACAGGAGGTAGGGAGGATTTACTAGTTGGTCTAGTTGCAAAAAGGGAAGACCATTTCTTTTTTTCCCTTCCACTGTCAACAGAGTCATCACATGGAATGGGCCCCCCATTAGACCCTTCCCCCAGAAGCCCAGATGAACCAGCTGTCTCCTCTAGCAGAGTACCATCAGACTGTAAGTCAACAACAGCCTCCAGGATGTTCGGAGGCTCCTTATCACCTATGGGATCAACAACATTGATCTGGCTGCTCCCACCATTGGAACCAGGGTTCCCGCCTTGCTGAGAATTTGAAATTTGAGTTTGCCCATTATCGCAAGCAGTAAATCATGTTGATCTAGTTGCTCATATGTATATCTTTGATGGTAGATTACTTGTTCATGTATAAGGGTGAAATGGAAATGAAGTTTTAGAGTATATGAGAAGATAGGTATCAACTGGTTTATGTCTGTCTTAGCTATTTTGGGTTTTTGCCAGTTGTACTCTGTTTTAGGACCGGTATTACTGTTTGTCTGTCAATGCATAGTGTCTGTTGATAAACTAGTTTAAGAGTGTATTTTTATCTGTACTGATTCACCCCCCTCTCTTAGTACCTGTTTGGTACTATTCGTTCATCATTGTGTTATCAATTGGTATCAGAGTGTCCTCCAGGTCCTCTATGTTATAAGCTTAATCGCTTGAGGTAAAGATCCCAGTCTAATGATGAAGAGGGAAGGTCCAAAGTTTAACAAAGAAAATTTCAATATATGGAAAGATAGAATGAAGATATACATCAAAATCATGGGTGCTCAACACTGGAGCTATGTTGAGAATGCCTATGTTGCCCCTACAGGTACTCTTACCGATGACCAAAAGAGAGAGATGCAGGAGAATGGGCAAGTCATGGAAGCTCTAATTAGTAGTTTATCTGACATTGAGTTTATTGATGTCCAAGATAAGGAAAATCCCAAAGAGGTATGGGATACTCTTGAAAATATCTATGGAAGTGATGAGCATGTAAAACAAGCTAAGGAAGAAAGCCTTAGAGGGAAGTTTGAAGATATGCAGATGGTTGAAGGTGAGACCATTCAACAGTATGGAATAAGAATCAAAACTATTGTTGGAGATATCAAGAGTGTAGGTGGTAAAATAGAAGATTCCACTGTGGTAAGCAAAGTCCTGAGATCCCTATTGTCGGTCTATGCAATAAGGGTTGTTAATATTCAGGAGCTGAGATCAATAGACAAGACTAAGGTATCCCTAGACTCCATCATTGTAAAGTTGACAGCCTATGAGCTAAATACTTTTGATGGCAGTGTTCAAAAGGCTGAATCAGCTTTTAAAGCTTTTGCTATACCATCCAGAAAAGGAAAAGAAGCTAGCACTAGTGGTGAACCAAGATAGAGTAGCGAAATGGATGATGAGGAGATTCTGATGGCATTTGAAGCTCTCCTTGCAAGGAAACTTCCTAAAGGAACTGACAAATGCAGAGGTAAGCTACCTTTGAAATGCTTTTCTTGCAACCAGATAGGACATATTGCTGTAAACTATCTTAATGGCGACAACAAGGAAAAACCAGAAAGGTTCAAGAAATTCAAAGGAGGAAACCAAAGAAACTGTTTTGTGGCAGTAGATGAAGGTGTCACAGATGAGGAGTCAAAGGATGGAGAAAATGAAGATATTGTGTTTGTTGCTTTCAAGGAAGATGTGTCAGACAAGAAGGCTCTTGTCTCCCAGTTTGATAATTCCAATGAGTGGATCATTGACAGTGGCTGTTCTCACCATATGACTAGTGACCGAAGCAAGTTTCTATCCTTGGAAGAGTATGATGGTGGTGTGGTTCTCTTTGGTAATGATGCACCATGTATGGTCAAAGGTAGAGGGTCTATCTCTCTAAATGGAAAGAGTAGTGCTAACAATGTGTATTGGGTTGATGGTCTCAGACACAACCTTCTGAGTGTTGCCCAGCTGAATGACAGTGGCCTCACTCTAGAATGCAAGAATGGAGTTTGTAGAATCAAAGGAAATAATGGTGAATTGGTGGCCACTGACATGCAGACCAAAGGTAACCTATTTCAGCTAAATGAAAATATAAGTACATGTCTTATGGCTAAATTTGATGATAGCTGGATATGGCATAGGAGACTCTGCCATGTAAAATTTGATAACATTGTGAAGGCTAGTAAGATCAAGGCAGTTAGAGGGTTGCTGGTGCTAAGAAAACCGGATAATACCTTGTGCAGAGAGTGTTAATTGGGGAAAATATCTTCCTCAACCCTTAAAGGTAAATCTTTCACTGCTGACAACTTTCTTGATCTTGTGCATACTGATTTGTGTGGTCCTATGAAAACTAGAAGTGTGCAGGGTGATAGGTACTTCATGATTCTCACCAATGACTGCTCAAGAATGATGTGGGTCACATTCTTGAAAGACAAGTCTGAAGCCTTTATAAAGTTTAAAGCTTTCATAGCATTAGTGGAGAAGGAAAGCGGTAAAAGGATCAAGTGCCTGAGAACTAATCAAGGAGGGAAATTCACTTCCAGTGAATTCAACAAGTACTATGAAGAACATGGCATCAAGAGGCAACTGTCTGCCCCCTGGACTCCATAGCAAAATGACCTAGCAGAGAGGAATAACTAGACTATGGTTGAAGTAGCTAGAACCATGTTGATTCAAGAAAAGGTAGCTCACACCTTTTGGAGAGAAGCGGTGAGCACTGCAATCTACACAATGAACCGGGTACTCATCAAGAAAGGTAAGGATAAAACTATTTATGAGTATTGGACCGGTAAGACACTTATGGTTAGCTACTTTAG
The DNA here is from genome assembly GCF_030272615.1 of Cryptomeria japonica. NCBI lineage: Eukaryota > Viridiplantae > Streptophyta > Pinopsida > Cupressales > Cupressaceae > Cryptomeria > Cryptomeria japonica. The sequence continues at coordinate 435,808,610 of NC_081407.1, read as the reverse complement.
AGTATTTGGTAGCAAATGTTACATCAAGAGGAGTGAACACCAGAGAAAATTTGATGTGAAATGTGATAAGGGAATTATGGAAAGCATCAATGTAAGAGTTGATGAAACCTTTGAGAAAACTGAGGAAACTGGCAGTGAGAAAGCGGCAAATGAATTGGTTGTAACCTTCTAGGAACCGGTTGCCAGTCAATCAAGTACCAGTAATAGTGTTCCTACACTGGTAGATGTAGATGCTGATACTGATGGAGATGAGGATGAAGAAGAAAAACAAGAGGAATTCATTAAGACCATTCCTCGATATGTTAAGCTGAATCATGATCCTAAGTAGATCATAGGAGATATGGATGCAGGAATCCTTACAAGAAGAAAGGTCAGAGAAAACTCATGTATGATCTCTGAATTTGAGCCTAAATCATTCAAAGAGGCTCATAAAGATGAAGACTAGATCAAGGCAATGGAAGAAGAACTTGACCAGATAGAGAAAAATGGTACATGGTCTTTGGTACCCAGATCAGAGCATAAAAATGTCATTGGTACCAAATGGGTTTTCAGAAATAAGCTGAATGAGGATGGCATAGTGATTAGGAATAAAGCCAGATTGGTGTGCAAAGGATATGCTCAAGAAGAAGGAGAAGACTATGGAGAAACCTTTGCTCCTGTAGCTAGATTGGAAGGAGTCCATATGCTTCTTACATATGCAGCTTTTAAAGGTTTCAAAGTATATCAAATGGATGTAAAATCTGCATTCCTAAATGGTGTACTTGAAGACGAGGTGTATATTGAGAAACCAGATGGGTTTGCCCTATCTGAAGATAGTGACATGGTATGTAGGCTACATAAAGCCATATATGGTCTAAAGCAGGCACCTAGAGCATGGTATGAGCATCTGCATTCCCATCTTGTGAAGATTGGATTTGAGACAACAAGTGAAGATAGCAATATCTACTTGAAGTTTGAAGGAGATCAGATCCTAACCTGTGAGATATTTGTTGATGACATTATCTTTGGTGGAGATGACAAGATGAGTCATGAGTTTGTTGATGAGATGAAGAAAGAGTTTGAAATGTCACTCATAGGGGAGATTAAATTCTTCATTGGACTGTAGATCCAGCAGATGAAAGAAGGAATCTTTATCACTCAGTCCAAGTATGTCAAAGAGGTGTTGAAGACCTTTGGCATGGAAGATAGCAAATTGGTTGGTACTCCGGTGGTGACCAATTCTAAACTATCCCAAGAAGATGACTTAGCATTGGTTAATGAGAAGGAATACTGATCAATGATTGGTAAGTTGCATTATGTAGTGCATAGTAGACCAAATATTGCACATGTAGTTGACATTACTGCAAGATTCCAGAAAAGCCCAAGAGAATCCCACTTGGTTGTAGTCAAGCGGATTCTTAGGTATCTGAAGGGAACTATTGACTATGGATTGTGGTATCCATATAGAAAGGATTTCAACTTGAAAGTATACACAGATACTGATTGGGTAGGCAATATAGATGACCAAAAAAGCACAACCGGTGGTACATTCTTTCTCGGTGGTAGACTAGTCTCATGGATGAGTAAGAAGCAAAGTTGTATCTCTCAGTCTACAGCGGAAGCAAAGTATGTTATAGCTTTCATGAATTGCACTCAGATAATTTGGATGAAGCATGTATTAAATGGCTTCAAAGTTCTTGTATCTAAACCGGTAAGTATATTTTATGACAATACTAGTGCAATTAATATCTCCAAGAATCCGGTTTTACATTCTAGAACCAAGCACTTTGAGTTTAAGTATCATTTCTTGAGGGAAAAGGTTCAGAACAAAGAGATTGCACTGGAACATGTTTCCAGTCAGGAGCAATTAGTAGACATATTCACCAAGCCTCTCCCAAAGGCTACATTTATGTACTTAAGAGGTGAAATAGGGGTGTTGCCCCTTCAGGAGGTAAACTAAAGGTATATGCTCCACATCAGTCAGGTATTGCATAGTCAGATTTTTCTTCAGGATTGATGTGTTGAAGGATGCTACTCCTCAGGGGGAGTAGCATAATGGAGCAGAGAAGCTTGTGCCTCCACTTTGGCATTGTTGTCAAAGGGGGAGAAGATGAGAAGCAGAGAAGATATCTACAGAAATTGGGGGAGAAGATGTGAAGCGGAGAGCCATCTTTGTATATTACCATCAATGCCAAAGAGGGAGATTGTTGGCATTATGTGAACTGATATGAGGACATAATGATATTGTGTGTTGTCATTGATGTCAATATGATGAAAAGAAGAGAACCAGTATAACACTATGAACTGGCATTTGTGCCAAAATAAAGCGGTGTGCTTGTTCAAGGTGAACCGGCATATGGTTATGGGAACCAGCACATAGAAGCGTTGTATGACTACTGGTTGGTAGTCTCAACTTCAGGGTTTCCGGTTGAAGTGCTTCAAGCCTATGTGGCTCAACCAGTGACTTTGTGTGATGAGTTAGCATGATAAGGAAGAATGGATGATGTTTCCACGTCAACCTTGTGCGCGTGAAGGATCTTGCATGAAGGAGATTGTCCCTATCTACCTTGGGAATGTGCAAAGTCTATAAACGGTGATAACGCGTGATTTCTTATTAGCCGCCATGAAATCGGTGGAAAACAAATGATGGAGATTAATGTAGTATGTTGAATGGTCAGGATTGAACCGTTTGAAATCCTTAACCTAATAGGTTTATGGTTTAGGGTTTATGCTACCGACCTATCTATTTTCCTATAAGGTTGATGTTGTGTTTCTTTTTGAAGTTGTTGACAAAATTTGTGTGTGTGTATCCAAGAGAAGGGATACGTGATTCTTGCCAGACCAAAAGGAGAGAAGTGATACCTGCAGAGTGTAAGTGTGGAAGGTGAAGAGGAGATTAAGTGGATCTGCATTGGCATTGAGTGTTGTTACCAGATCATTGTAATACCTATTGATCTCTAACCACCTCAACAGTTGGAAAATCCCTTAACAGGGTAGCTTTAACCGGCTTGCTGTAAATCCTTTAACAGGGTGACTCAAAACAATTGAGTTCTTGAAATCCTCTAACAAGGTAACCTTTAACAGGGTTTAACCCTTAAACAAGTATTATTGCCATCCCTTAACCGGGTGATCCCTAATAGGATCGGTTCCTAATAGAACCTATTGTATCAGTCTTTAACCAGACAAGGCTCCTAACAGAGCAGACTTCTAAAGAGTTCAAAAACAAGCTTGTGGGTATTCATCCCCACCGTGGTTTTTCCCAGTTGGGTTTCCACGTGAAAAATATGTGTGTTATGTGTGATGTCTTCCTCAGGTGATGCTTTGTTGTTTTCTGTCAAGTAGTAAATCATGTTGATCTAGTTGCTCATATGTATATCTTTGATGGTAGATTACTTATTCATGTATTAGGGTGAAATGGAAATGAAGTGTTAGAGTATATGAGAAGATAGGTATCAACCGGTTTATGCCTGTCTTAGCTATTCTGGATTTTTGCTGGTTGTACTCTGTTTTAGGATCGGTGTTACTATTTGTCTATCAATGCATAGTGTCTGCTGACAAACTAGTTTAAGAGTGTATTTTTGTCTGTACTGATTCACCCCCCCTCTTAGTACCTATTTGGTACTATTCGTTCATCATTGTGTTATCAAAAACCTCATAGCATTTTATACACATCTGACTAACACTTAACAGATTATGTCTTGATCTTTCAACATAATAAACATCGTCAGTTTTATGCTTACCATCAATAAAAACACTTCCAATACCTCAAATAGTTGCACCATCTTCTTTGAAAAAATTCACTGATCCACCATAATGTCTCTTGAGATTGATAAACCTGTCTTTGTCACCAGTCATATGGTTTGAACATCCGGAGTTAATGATTCATGTATTTGGTTCTATTTTTGCATGCTATGTAGTCTTGACTATTTTCTCCTCTTCCGGTTTTTCTAATGCATTCTTCTTTTCTTCAATTGCCAAAAACAAGGAGTATTCATTTGAGTCATCATCAAGTTCATCTTCAAATGAGTGTTCCTCTATAGAACATAAGCCCTTTTATCTCTTCATTTAATTTTTTTTCTTCTAGTTTTATTTTTCTTCTCATCGTCATTTGATCTCTTACAGTCCTTCGTGTAAGTGTAGTGAGAAGCATAATGTCCAATTCTACCACAAGAAAAGTATTTAAGAGGTAACTTACCTTTGTATCTTCTAGTGCCTCACTACAATCTTATCACAAAGTTTGCCTCAGCTTCATCGATGTCTCTACTGCATTCCAAATAGTCATGTCTTGAAACATTAAATGATGCCTCTTTATTTTCTCTTTTCTCTTCTTCCATTTCTGAAATTCCAGGCTGCCAAGGTACCAGTAAGCTGATAAATGGTATACTTTCTTAAATCATTGCTTTCCTATATGACACACCTCATTTCTTTGTAGGATTTTAGTAGGGTCAACAAGATCTTTTGAAAAACATCACCTTCGTCCAAATGTCCACTGACAAACCTAATACCATCAACAAGTTTAGTCACTCTATGTATATAGCTCTCAACAACTTCATCTTCAAGCATTCTCAGATATTAATGCTTCTAATTTAGATTCATCAGCCTAGCCTATTTTGTCTTTGGATTTCCTTCAAATGCCAAACATAGATTTTTCTATACAACTTTGGCTTCTTTTAATCCCCCTACTCTTCCAAATACTAAATCACTTATACAACTGTAGATTATAGCTCTAGCTTTTGCATTAGTTTCTTGTAAAATTTCTCATCTAGAGTTTGAGGACCAATTTGTAGGGGTGTATATCCAGTTTGGATGATGTCCCATATTCCATTTTGCAATGTCTCCAAATGTGTTTCAATTCTCTCCTTCTAGTACAAAATTTTTGTGCCATCGAATATCAAAACTTTGCAATGCACGTTCTACGCTATACCAGATCTACCTCAAGTAGTTAAGATTAGTCAAGAGGAACCTTGCTCTAATACCAATTATTGAACCCAAGGTAGGACTAAGAGGGGGGGTGAATTAGTCTAAATTAAAACTAATGCAGTAACTCAAAACCCTTAAACATCAACACCAAAATTTTGTACGTTGAAAACCCAAAACAGGGAAAAATCATGGTGAGCATCCACTCACAAAATATATCCACTATGTATATTAGATTACAATGAACGAGCTCACTGCTCTAGACTTGTTGACCAAGGCTTACTACTCTTGGGGAAAGATACAAAAATGACTTGCAAACTTGATGCTAACTACAATAGGGAAAGATACAACAAATTGATTTGAAAAGAAGGATCTCCTAATCATGAAGTTGTCCTTGAACTCTAGATCAAGCAACCAAAATCAACACACACTATCTCATATTTCTGCTACAATCTCAAACAACTCGCACATAATTTGAACACAACTCTTCTGTCATCCACTTACACACAACTCAATCACACACTAATACATTTGGGGTCAAATTCTGACAGAGGTTTCCGACGGACAAGGAGCATTGTGTGAAAATTTGATTTTTTTTTTTTAAAATGCCCGACGTAAAAAAACACAACGCATTTTCATTATGTAAAGCAAACCGAAGCCGCTGCCCCCCCGAGCGATCTCTGCACTGCAAGCAAGGTAAGGTTTTTGGTGGCATTTAGAAGGAACTTTTCAAGATTTGATTTGATCAGCCATTTAAACTTGCTTTGCAATCCTTAACATGATCGGCCATATTAGGTTCCTTTGCAATTTTTCACTTGGGCAGATTTTGAATGTTTCTTTTGTGCAAGCAATTCGGTGTTTCCTCGTTCTTTTGTGTAAACAAATCTGTATTTTGATCTTCTTTGTTTGATGAGTTCACTATTATGAACTTGTTTAAGACAATCAGACCTCCTTGTTTTTTCTTCCTTCACTAATATTGGCATTGATGACAAATGCGTAGCCTCCCTCATCTACTTATCTATTTCTATATCTATATATCTAGATATAACCAGGTAGCTTCTTCTTACTCCTAGTTAATCAGGGGGCACCTAGGAACAACTACACTCACAATCAGCTTCCAAACCATAGTCAGATACACGGATTTACAGTCAGCTTTTGAACCACGGGCAGAGCAGAGCTTGTTCCCTCGGTGTTTGCAATTTCAATTGCATCTAGATTTTGACTTTGTGGTATTCCTCAATTCAATCGATCATTTCCCTTTCATTGGTATCACAAGGTCTTGATGCTTTTTCTTATTCATTTGTATAAACAAATCTGCCCCTCATCATTCATTCGCATTGCATCAAGTCGGTCTTAGGTTCTCCATTTGTATTACCTCATCCTTATGTGAACAAAACCTTCACTCCCAAATTGATGATTAAAGTTTCATTTGCATAAGGTGATTTGGAAGATCAAGTTTTACTTGTCTTCACTTGTACAAACAAATGAACTTGATTAGATTTTGATCACTCATTTGTTTTTCTCTAATCTTTAATCTTGATTTCTGGAGTTATCTCTTAATTTGCACCTGCACTGAATTAGACTGTTTGATGTTTGAAAAGAATGACCTATCCTCCCCTTCCTATCTTTTCATCCTTACTTCAATTCAGAACTTGGTAATTCTCATTAATGCCCAATCTTTCCTAAACTTGGTGTTGTTGTTGTTACATGTCTGATAATGTAATAGAATTCCTTCAAAATCTGCCTCTTTGCTTTTACCTACAAGACAAACAAGAAGATATCAAACATCATAAAGTACATATTATCTTTACCTATCCTTCATCTCTTATGTGCTCTGATCTTATATGATCAAATGATGTTTTTAGTTCTAATAGGTCATTCTCTGGGTCTATTTCATTGTGCCTTGATGCATTGATCAGAACATTAACTGCTTGGATGATGTTTTGAAAATGAACTGGAATGCCTTCTTTATATGGGCATTGGATGTTAGGGGCCTTTTTCACTCTATCCTCATTTAAGTGGCATGTCTTTATTCAAAGGCCAACTCCCTATCTTTCTTGGTATCACACCTTGCATTATGCCTCATCGTGGCTTATGTTGGGGATATTAGGGGTCAAGGGAATGGTGAGGTGGTTGTTTCTTTTTTTTTTAAATAAATAAATAATATGCCTAAAAATTATTTTACCTTCTTTCAAAGATTAAGTTTTGACCAAACTAATTCTTAAATATACAAATGAAGATTGTGGTTGGTTGGTGACTAATTACTCTTTCTAACACCATTTGCAAGATCATATCTAAATCAAGTGTCTCAAGAATTAAGCTACTACTAAGAAGATAGTTTGCCTAAAGAAAATGGGTTTCTTGGGTGGCTATTTATTGTAGATAACTTAGTTCCTTCATGAGAATCAATCAATTTGGAACATGTATAACTCACATTTGTGACATGTCACTAATGCAATTCCTTAGTACTTGTTTGAGTACTATCTCCTCTATTGTTTTCTATCCACTTTTGTGTCCTTCTTAGAACAAATAATAGATTAATGAGAAGGTGGAAAAGGTGGATTCACCTAAGAGGGAGTGGATTTTCCCAATAATATGTTAGATTCTCCCAAGGATGGATGGACTATAAACTTGAAAGGTAGATGATTAAGGATGATGACAAGGTGAATTTTCCTTAGAATGATAGGGCTGATTTTCCTAAGAACAAGTAGATTCATGTAAACTAGAGGATACAAATTTGGACAAAATAATAGAAGGAGACTAAAACTAGATAGATTCACCTAAATGGGAGTGTATTCATCTAAGGATAGGAAAAATTCACCATTTGCATAAGAAAGATGGATAAGATAAATGATTTATGTGAAATAGATTCACCTAAGAGAAAGTATATTCACACAAGGATAGGTGGATTTTCCTAACGATGAAGGGATAAGACTTAACAAAAAGAGGACTTAGGATGATGACAAGGAGGATTCATTTAAGGATATGGCATATTCACCTAAGGGATAGTGTATTCTCCCAAGAATATGGAAAAATTATTGATTGGTGGAATGACATACTAGATCAAGGAATGATACAAGGGTAGATTCACCTAAATATAGGGTAAATTCAGCTAAAAGGGTACCCATGAGATTGTGGTACTGAGTACCTATCTATGGATGGTGTATTTGGATACAAGTATGATGAAACTATGCTTGTGTATGATGAAACAAAGTCCAAATCTCTATTATAGGTCCAACATAATCTCTATTATTTGAGACACCATTTTATTAGCATATCCAATTGGGGTAATTTATGGGTTTAATTATGGATCATGTTGTCTATTTCCATGCACTATTGAACTTATTTGGATGTATTGTGATTATTTTAATTTTGAAGTTATAAATAAATTATGTTTGTACCTTAGAAAGGGTAACTCCAATTGATGTTTGGGTAGTTTATTTGAAAACTTATGGTGATTATTACCCTATGTTATGTAATGGAGTTATTTTTACACTAAGTAATTAACTAGAAAAATGAATTTGTATTGTTGTACAAGTATGATGAAACCATGCTTGTGTATTTACATGTTTGTGCATCCTATTGAGAACCAACCTCGCTGTTGAGGAACTCAATAAATGTGGTGTTAAGTAGAAGAATGGAAAACTCAAGAAGCTATGGTGACATATTGTGGCATTAGTAGGGATTATCTCTATTGACCACACCTTTCAAAGATAGTATCCCCTAGTTCTCCTCATAGAATGGACCATTGGATGGCTCATAGTGGTATCCTATCCTACATTTATCTTGATGGCATTGCCGATAGTTGGTATGTGGTTCTTGGTATGGGTTTCCTCTTACCCTATTATCTTATTTATATCTTTGTTCCAACATGTGGAGATTGATTTTTGTCATGCTATGATGATTTTCATGTTTGCATGTGTTTTGACATTATGCAAATAGATATGATGTCACACCATACTTATGTTTTGATATAGTGTAGGTGATGGTTACATGTTGTTGATGGTAGCGATTTGGGTTCAAAGACACAATTCCACACACACACACAAATATTTGAAGATGCATTTTATATTATTCCTTCTTAGTGGTGATTAGTGTTGGAAGATTTGCACACATGTAGAGAGGAACTCATGTTAGATACAATAGGTTGTGTTTGATAACATTTGAATGTGCCTCATGATGTATACATATAGCTTTGGTGTGTGACATGCATGCACATTTTTCCATAAGACACATTGCTATGTGGCATGTGCCCTATGCATGTCTTCTGTGTGAGGCACATTGCTATGTGCAATGTGGCCCTAGGTGTGTCTTCTCTATGAGGTGTATTGCCATGATATGTTAGGATTTGTAGTGTGCAGGCCACAAATGCATGCATGAGGAACTATTATTATAGTTATGTTTTTTGGGCATGTAGCCTAGGCATGTCTTCTCCATTAGGTACATGGCCATGCCGTGTGGGAGTTTTTGTGTTCATGCCACAAATGCACACATGAGGGACTATTATTGGAGTCATGATGAATCTTCATTCTATTTAGCCACAATTTCTAGTCGTATAGTTATGTAATGTGCACTTTTAAGGATTGTAAAGTTTCCTTCAATTATTGATGATCTCTCATCTTTGTTGCATTTTCCAACAATTTTATTTTATCTTGTTTGAATTAGTTTAATCACTATTGTGAGTTTTCTCTATTGTGTAGTTATTGTGGCTATGTTTGATTTGCTATTGGAATTGAACACATTTATTTGACTTATTATTGTTACTATTTTTTCTTTCTTTCAATATTTATGATCTTTGGTAGTTTAGTGAAACTCTTGCTATTTTTAAATGTTGCCTTCTTTGTTGTGATGTGATTCCTCACCAAGATCGACATAGATAACCTTGGATGAGTGTATATAAGGAATCAAACATTGGGAAAATTTGAGGATAGGGGTAAGTGTTTGTTGTATGGGTAGCTACGATCCACTTGTACATTCTTAGTGATTATTGATGGCTATGTCTTGGAGCTGGCTAATCCCATTAAGCAAACAAGGGGGAAGTCATACATAATCGTATGGATCCTCCCTATTTGTGTGTGGATTCAAGATGGCCATCATTTCATATGGTTCATGGTTACTTTGTGAGACCATGGCATCCTCTTAGACCAATATGTGAGCCTTGTATTGTTATCCCTGCAATGTGGATGAATAAGTGTATGTTTAAATAAATGCTTTGCTTAGAATACTCAAAAATGTCTCTGAAAAAGTCTGCAACAGGCAAACTTTCAATAAGAATTTGTAGACACAATGCTCAGAAATTCACACAATCAGCTACATTAAATACGTTCTCTATTAAGTTCAATGGTTTTGGTTTGATTTGCAATTTTTGTGAAGCTTTCGCACTGAAGTTTCCATAGCCTGATTTTTTTGCATGTGAAGAAAGAACATGTTAGATAATATCAGCGAAGAACAAAATAAGGAGACAATTGCTAGATTATGGTCTAACTTGAAAAGAAAAGGTGATGGGAAATGTTATTGTCCCTATAAAATTTGTAAGGGCTTAAAGACTAGAAGACTTCTAATCAAAACAGCTAAGAAACATTGTAGGCAGCATGGTCACATTGAAGGGGGACATGATTATCATCCATTGGTAAGTTGTTCATTATGTCATTTTAACAATTTATATACATAAGAAATCACTTGATAATGAGATCATGATCACGGTTTATTTATGTATATCAATTTTATATAGGTGGAGCACCCTAGAGCACATGGTATGGATCAACAAAACCCTGAGAATATGGTTTTGGAAGTGGAGGAACATGGAGGTGTGAATATCGAAGCTGAAGATAATGATCCCATGGAAGATGACGATCATGCACCAGAAAACACAATTGAAGATGATGGTACAAATACATTGATCCATGACACATTTAGTACTGGCACAACTGATCATGATGATCAGGATGACCTTGATGTTCATGATTTACCTCTTCTTGATAAGGCATATGAGCCCCTTTACAAAGGCTCCCAAACAACTCTTCTCTATGTTGTATTGTTGTTGGTGAACTTGAAGGTTATGAATGGTTTATCCAACATAACAATCTCTTGTATGTTAAGGTGTGTCATACATGTCATTATATTTAATAAATGGTGAATCATGTACCATTAATATTCTTTATATTAACACCTCAAACTTTTTTTTTTGCTGTAGATTGATAGGTGAGTTTTTCTTACCACCATCAAATATTCTACCTCGCTCATACCGAGAATTATCTGCCATTATGAAAGATATTGGAATGGAGTATCAAACAATAGATGCTTGTCCCAATGATCATATTATATATCATAAACAACATGAATTTGGAATAGAATGCCCTAAATGTCATATCAGTAGATATCGAATAGATCAAATAACAAAAAGGGTGCCTCACAAGGTTCTTCGTTATATTCCCATTATTCCACGTATGCAACGATTATTCAGGTGCACTAGCTTGGCACAATTTATGGATTACCATGCATGCAATAGAAGTCGAGATGACATTATTCGAATGCCTGCGGATGGTTCAACATTTATGGACATAGAGGAAAAGTGGCCGCACTTTAAAGAAGAACCTCGTAATCTTAGGCTTTCATTGGCAGCAGACAGTGTCAATCCATTTGGAGAGTTGAGATCTGTTTACTCAGTGTGGCCTATTTTTGTTATCAACAATAATATTCCTCCATGGATGTCAATAAAGAGGGAGCACATAATGTTGGCAATGATTGTTCCAGGTATTTTATCATTTAATAGTCATCTACATTTAATTATAAATATTGCAGTAAAATGGTCATAATAATTATGTAATGTTTTTGTTCATTCCACTAGGCAAGTACCAAGTTAAAGATATGAATGTATATATTGAGCCTCTTATCGATGAGTTGCTAGAGTTATGGAATGGTGTGACCATGTATGACATCTATAGACCAATAGGACAAAGATAATTTCAATTCCATGCAATGCTTGTATGGAAAATACATGATGCCCTAGGGCTAACACATTTTTGTGGTACGTTATAGTGTTCAATTTGCGCATGATAATTATAATTATAAAAATTAACAGATTTAATAGAATTATACATTATCTTGTAGGTCTTCAAACAAAGGGAAAATTTGCATGTCCAGTTTGTGGTCCAAAGATGAAATCCCATCATTCAAAAAGTTTAGGAAAGCAGGTGTTTGATGAATATAGGCACTTCCTTCACAAAAATCATAAGTACCGAAATACTGAAAAACATCTTTTCAATGGGAAAGAAGAGACTACATCAAAGCCATGAAGAATGACTCCTCATTTATGGAAGTTGGAATATAATAGAATTAATCGTCAAGGTAATGTCATTCCATCTAATGGTTTATGTTTGGAATTTGAATTTTTCTATCATGTTTTGTTTACTGATGATGTAATTGATGATACTGAAGGTCGTCAAGGCATGGATGGCCACCTTCCAAAGGGACTAAAAAGTTATCCCAGACAATTCAGTAGGTTGCCTTACTATGAGTAGCTACAAATTGTGCATTTGTTTGATACAATACATATTGGAAAGAATATAACAGAGACATTATGGAAAATATTGGATGGAAGGCGTGACAAAGAAAAAATTGTCAAAATTTGTAGTGACATTGTGGAATCCAATCATGCAATGAAAAATGTCATTCAATCAAATAGCAATGGAGATCAGATTAATATAAGTGCCCTTCCTTGGTTATTAATGGAGCAATAAAGCAATTCTATAAAAGAAGTCATACAAAAAATTCGATTTCCCACAGGATTTGCTGCGAACATAAACAATCTCATATCAAAGAAGAGTGAATTTGGGCCAGGGATGAAAATGCATGATTGGCATACCTTCATTAAGGTAATTCGCGTTCTAGTGTGTTTACTATATATTTGTATACTGCGCATGTACTTTTCATTGTATTATGTTAGAAAACAATGAAAAGATCATTTTATAATTGTTGCAGTACATTCTACCTCTATCTCTCCCAGACCACTTCGACAATAATATCAAGCAAGTCATATATGATCTTGGAAAATACATGAGGTAAGTAGTGATGTTTGTTCAATTTGTTGTATAGATATTATATTTGCCATTTGTTTTACTTTTTATGCAATATATTTGTATATTATTTTGTAAAGTCTCATTCATATATTTTTGCATCTTCAATCTCTTTAATTAGGTGGTTGTCATCTAAAGAAATCCACAAGGAAGATATAAAATATTGGAAGAGAAAAATCCCTCATCTAATGTGTGAAATGCAAAAGTGTCTACCTTCAACTTTTTTCAATGCACAAGAACACTACTTCATACAGCAAGTTGAGGAGATCGAATTGTGTGGACCTGTACACACTAGGTCAATGTGGATGGTTGAGAGGCACTTGAAATTTTTGAAGGCTTTGGTTTGAAAAAGAGCACATCCTGAGGGTTCTATGGTGGAGGGATATATGGTATACCAAACTATGGTGTACATTACTGAATATCTTCCTAAGTTTGCAGCAAAAATCCACGTAGATCGTATTTGGGATCCCAACCCCATTAATAAATTCGAAGGGGAGCACTTGATGGGGAAAGGTAGATTGAAGAAAGTGAGAGGTAATTATAAGATGTTATTGTAGTAAATTAATTCTTCATCTTCTAAATAAATCAATTGTAAGTGGTCTATTAATTATTTATACAGTTGGTCGGGAGTGGGATGCGCTAAATTTGTATATTGCAAACAATCTTGATTGGATGACGGTGTGGATTGAACGATGTCAACATTTTGGTCACACATTAACATGGGATGGTGTCACTTCATTGGTTAAAGAAGCTCATCGTAATGGAGATTCCAATGTTACACAAAGGGAAATTGATTTAGCATATGGTTTAAGAGATCAACAGGTATGTATAATTTTATTAATCGCCCGTATGTTTATCAACTCATGATGCAATAATTTTAATCTGTTAGACATATTGTAGGTCAAACACCACAAGGCTATGTGCTGCAATGGTCATAAATTTTGCATCAAACAGTTGGATGACATAAGAAAACTTGTGATTCTGAGATAACTGCAGTCTTTGAGGTGACCAATATTTCATCTAGAAATGACATACATCCTCAAGTGTCTCAAAATCGATACTATGGCATTTTGGATGATATACTTGAGTGTGACTTTAATTCCTTCAAATTAGTTATGTTCATCATCAAATGGTATAGGCTACAACTGAATATAAATGATCCTGATAGAACTGTTATCGAACATGATAATGGATTTACAATGGTTAATACAAGGTCGTTTGAACGAGTTGGGGATGAGCCCTATGTTCTTCCAAGTCAATGTGAGCAGGTATTTTACTCAAAGGTTTCACATGAACCGGGTTGGTCATTTGTTGTTAGACATGATCCAAGAGGAAGGCCGATAATGTATAATGTGATGGAAGAAGATGATATAGATGATCACAATCGACAGTTACTCGATGATGTTCCTGATGAAAATGTACATGAAGAAGAAGTTGATGATGATGATGGTGCTACTGCTGATGATGATGATGGTGGTGATGGTGATGGTGATGGTGTCGGTGATGGTGATGATGATGACGATGATGAACACAATGACAATGATGATGACAATGATGACAACGATGAGGATGATGATGATGATGATGATGATGATGATGGTCATGATGATGAGTTGGATGAAGAAGAAGATCAATGACATGAATGAAATGTATGAGATGCGATTATTATATTATCTATTTAATATTGATATCTTGATATAAATTGATTTGACTTATATGGTTAAATGTTTTGACTTCTAATGCCATTACTTAATTAATTCATGATGCACCTCTAGCTATGTGATAGATGGTGATTTAAAACACATATGTGATGGATTACATGCTTATGATGATACATGTGACATTTTTTGAACTTTGTGTTTATTTATGGAATGTGGACTACTTATTAGCTATGTGATGGATGGTGATTTATGATACGTATGTGATGGATTACATGTTTATGATGATACATATGTGATTCTTATGATGCTCAATTACATATATCATGATACATATGTGATTCTTATGATGCTTATGATGCCTATGATACTATAGTATTTATTGTTTATCAAATTACAAATGTAATGCTTATGATGCTCAATTGTTGGTGCAGGAACCTGAACCCCTTTGACTAGGATCCTGCACAGTCTCATGGATCGACAGGTATAAGTCAATACACCTTATAGAAATAATATATTTTAAAAAAATTACAAGAAAAACAAACTTCCTCAGTTTTTCAAACATCAACATTAGCAGCAAAGCTAATACAGTTATCAACACTTGAGGCCCCAGTTGGACTTACTCAAATTTTAATCTCAACATCAACTTTATGGCCGACTTCTTCATCAATATTACCCTCATTTGCAAAATATCTCTCTCATTACCAACTAACTCTCTCATTTGATGGTGCACAGGTATCACCAAATAGGTATTTGTCAAATGTGTCTTCCTCGAGTGAGAGAAATGTAGGAATAGAAGAGGAAAGTGAGACATGTAGTAGATCTCAAATAGGGAGATCAACTAGAGGTCAAAAGATTAGAAGAAAATTCAATAAACGCATGGAATTTTTTCTTGCTCAAGGGGGGTCATGTTCTTATGATGATGAGACCAAAGGCGACATTGAGGTGCCCTTGAGGTACAAACATCTACTGAAACAATGTGTACCCAAGGAACTTCCTCCAATAAACACTGATTTTTGTGTTAATGAGAGGATATATCGCATAGCACCTTTGTCGTTACATGGTTTGGGCCTATTTTCCATGGACAACGTAAAGGTCTGTTACATCAAAGTTGCTGAATTGATGGAGTTTGTTGGACCTTGTTACAATTATAATGATTGGATGCAGATTGTTCGATATAAAAAAAGTATGCATAGGTATGCACTGTCAGCCAATTATATTCAACAAAAAGATAATGATCAAAGTAAACGAGTGGCTGTATACATTGATGGAAGGCCAAAAGCAACAGGGAATATTGTAGGTTTTATAAATAGTACACGACCTGGGTCAACTAATAAGCAACCTAATTGCATATTTCAGGCACGTGAGGGAAATTGTGTGTTTGTATGTGTGATAAAATCAATAAGTGCAGGGGAAGAGCTGCTAATCGATTACAATTTGAATCATATAGATACAAACAAAGTTACTATCATGGGGGTGGCACGTACTCTATATATACCATTTAAGCCAACTTCCAATTAATGAATCCAATAAACCATTGTATTATTAAGTTTTTTTGCTAAGTCTATTGGTTTCATTTCGCTAATGTTTTTATATTTTTTCTTTGTCACAGGGCCACATGGATCCACCACATAGCACAGATAGGGGTGTAGGTCCCGACACTTCTACGGAGTAGGTAAACCTCATTGTAATTGTACAAATTAGATAGAATCAAACTGTTACATTATGATCTTTTCTTGAGTGTTTTGAAGTAATTTTGATAGTGTTAATTATATTCTTGTCACAGATGGATGTTCGGGATAAGGGAAAGGAACCTGCAGTACCTTAGCACCTCCATAGGGATGTGGGGCACTCGACAGTGTTATGCGCTGATGACATCACACTTACCGCAAACCCTATGCAATTTGTACATAAGAATATTAGAAAAATTAGGCAAGAGATTCTTGATTTGGCAACCATAAGTCCTCAGACTGATGAGATAACAAAGAGGGTGCAACTATTGTTGACGATAATGGAAAACTTGCAAGTAAGCAGTAATGAAAGCTTTAATCATAACAAAAGTTCAATAATGGTTTATATTTTTATCTCTTTTATGTCATTAACTAAAATATGTATGTGTTGTTTTTACAGAAATTTATAGGGCCTCATCATCCTGGTGGTGATGATCAGGGTATTGTGAGTAGTTCAGGTGATGACCATGGTCTATATATTAAAACCACTCCTTTGGACTTGTGAACTTGCTTTTTTAATGTTTTACATATTTAATGTATTACTCTTCAGGTGCTGACATGGGTCCGAGGTCAAGCCCAACTGTATTGCCGACTGCAATGTTGGCAACACCTAGCATGGAGACATCGTATGTTGCACCGGCTCGTGTTGACCCACCCACTGGTGGTAGATCCCTCTTTTTCTCTCTCTTTCGTTATGTTTTTATTACCCTTGAAGTGTTCTTTCTTGGAGGCATTTCATAGTGGATTCATTTACTATGGCAGGAGATGCACATGAGGATGCGCCAGAGGTGAGTACTGCTGATAACATACCATCATTTCCTGGATCTTCCCGTATTGCTAGTACGGGAATGTTGCAAGCCACATTGGTGGTGAGCGACGAAGAATTGATTCCCTTGAAGATACAGAAGGTTCGAGGTACTTTAAAAATATTATTATATATAGTCTAATTGTAATTTACTTACTGATCACTCATTTTGGACTAATGATCCCATGTTTTTTTTGCAGGAAATGATATTTTTTATAAAAATCTTAATGACATTTCATTACAAATATTTGGGCCCACCATATGTAAAAGGTGGAACATCATACGTGAACTAACCCTTATCCACTATTTTGATTTCATATCATTGCTAGAATAGTTTTCCTTTTATCCATTTCTTGAACTATATCAAAGGTAGCTTCAGTTTCTTTCTAAATCTAACAGGTTTGTTTTTTCTTTAAAGGTGGAATGACCAAGAAAAAAAGTTAAAAGATGAACTCACAAACCATATGGTAGGGTTGTTTGGAAATTACACATTCGACAAGACTAAGCTCCTGGAAAAAGCTGGCACATATCTGAAGTATGTGAGGGACCAATACATGACACATTTAGAGAAGAACGTAAAGTATGAGCATCCCCCCATGATTCCAGAGAGGGAGTGGAAGGACCTGATTTTGGATGCAAAGGAGAGAATTGAAAGGAAAAAAGGAAATACACCACCAGACACTAGAAGAAGGTATGTGATACTATTAAGAATGTGAATATGTACTAATTATTCATTATATTTATATAATCTAACATATTTCAAACTTTTCATAGATTGAGTGACACGTCAAAGGCAACCAAGGCAAGACAAGAAAAGCATGGGCAACACAAACTCGGCTCTAGTGGTTATATGAAACTTGTCGCACGAATTGTAAGAATCAGTAAATTAAGTATCACATCAAAATATTTATAAATTGTAAACAATTTTTTTTTTATCAAACAATACAAGCAAAATTCATAATACTAAGCAAAAATGCAGGGCTCTGAATTCAATAGAGCGCCCACGGAAGATGACAAGAGAATTGGCTACCAGAAAGGCTATATAGCCGTGGCTGAACAGCTACGAGAATTGAGTGGGCAAACACGAGATTCTGATGCATCTATCACAACGATAATTAAGCTAAATGAAAATTATTTCAAATTGAATACTTAACCAATAATCTATTTGATGTTAAGTTTCAACATAAAGTGACTATATTTTTTTTAAATAAGCAAGCAATGATAACACTGTGCATGACATTGCAATGCAGCATGATAATCGTGGAACAGAACCTGTACATGAAGGTCCGGATGTGCATCCTAGTAGTGGAGGTATTCATTTGCTATTCAAATTTTTTTATGTAATTATTAATACAATTAAACATCTTAAATTGATAATTAGTGTAGTAATTAATGTAACCTTTATTGTTAATATTTTAGAGCATGTAGTCGGTGGTGACCAAGTGGAGCATGATCCAGGTAGACAACATCAGGAATGTGATGTTCCCCAATCAGGTAAAGAGGACCATTGTTATTCCTTTAAACAAATTTAATTGCAATTGGTGTATTGATTAATGTAACATTTCATATTTCAACTCTAGAGGATCTAGAGGGTGCTCAGCATGTCGAGGTTGAGGCTAGACAAAATGATGTGGAAGATGATGTGGCCCCATCAGGTAAAGAGTGTAACGGTTGTGTTCTTTAAATTAATGAAATACTTGTAACAATAATAAAAAAATGTTTTGAATTTAACTCAATTCTTTGTTATTGCAGAGGACCCCCCTTTGGTTCAGCATCCTCGTCCTTTGTATAGGACTAGGCATACATCAAGAGCATGAGAAGAGGGCATAACATCCGTAGATGGGGGAAATGATGAAGAAACCAATGTTCCACTTAGTCTTTTCATAGCTTCAAAAAAAAACAAAGAAAGAAATGATTGTAATCTACCTTATTTGATAATGACTGATTTTTATGTGTAATGAATGTAATTATGTGCTAATGAATGTTCATGAATGATATGTGTTGATGATTATTGATGAATGTTGCATTTTAATGAAAGTTAATGAATTTTATGTGTTAATGAACGTTATGTGATAATGAATGAATGTTATATTTTAATAATGGATGAAAGAATGAATGAAAGAATGAATGAATGTTAGATGTTAACGGGGAATTTAGAGTGATGTTGGGGGGGGAGGGGCCAAATGAGCTTCCACCTTCACGTGGTTGGTCCTGTTAAGTAGAGAATATTAAACTATTCTCGAAACAAAGTGAAGCTCAATTATAAGATGTGAAATGTTTGAAAGGTGAGAGTCCACAAACAGATGTGAAATGTTTAAGTAGGCCTCTCCCAATGAAGTGGATCTCATAGACATGAAGAATCCTATATAGAGAATCATTGAGAGCCCTTGAAGAAGAAAATTTGAACTTCGATGAAGCAATACATGATGGAGGAATATCTTGCAAGAGGAAATCAAAGTCATTATGGTGCCATCTAAATCTGAAATGTGGTTTACTTTTCAAAAAAGTAAAGATGCTTGATATGAATGTGTCATTGATTTGACAATTTCTAATGTCTGGTAGATGACTTTGATGCTCTCAAATTGTTCTTGAAGCTTATATGGCTTGGTTCTGATCCTTATAAGCTTTTAGACTGATTTAGGCACTATGATCTCACTGCAAATTTATCATTTATTGGTTGTTCTTTTGTTGATAGTGACATTTATCACTACTTTCATCTGAGGCAATCACTTCTTGACAGTCAAAAGGTTGCCCGAGGTCAAGTTATATCATGGAAAAATGAACACGGAGAAGAACTTCTATTTTTAAGTAACAAGGTATAGATCTACATTCTACATGACACTTTTGTAAATCCATGCATATACTGCTCTTATATATAAGTTACTTTGTTAAAGAAATGCTTGTTATTATTATTCCAAAGAGGTTTACCTCGGCTGGGCATGATTTGAAGGAAAATCTCTCCCCACATAGGTAAGGAAAGAAAGCATCTAGATCCTATGTGTAAAACTTATATCCTTTCATAATCATGCAAGCATAACTTTCACAGTCAAAGCCAAGTCTTGTCCAAAAAGCTGCAACTTCCCCATCAAATGGGGAGGTAACTCCCCAAAAAAAAGCTTGGCATCATGCCCTCTAAGGGAACTTCATTGCTGCAAACTAAATTGTATGCCTTCCATGACCATTCAAGAATCCCTTAATAGTGGCCCACACTAAGAGTGGCAATATATAACTATCTAGGTACTCTAATATTCCTTCCTCCCATCCCAGTGCAACACACCAATGCACAAATGACCATAGATTTGTGGATATAGACAGTCCACATTCAAGTCATCTCACTATAGCCAATTGATGCAGGGGAATCTTCAAATTCAAATATGGGATTCTTGAAGAATCAAACTCCTCTTGATTGGTTTTTAGGTTTTGAAACACTTAAGGATAGTTTTGGTTTATTTTCATGTTGATGTAATAAGTCACCCCACCTTGTAAGCCTATGCCCTAGGTAGGTGTGTTATAAACCACCTTGGGTATATGGAAATTGGGGTTATTCATACCTTGAAGGAATTTTTAGTGCATTTGAAGAGTTTTAAGTGTCTTAGGGGTCAATTAGTGTCTAGGTGTGTTTAGGAGGACAAAATGTCAAAAGTTGTCAAAAGTTGTCAAGCAACTATGACAACTTTTAACCCAAAATTGCAACTTCCTCCAAACCGCCATGTTGGTTTCCAAAATCAGTTGATAACTATTGGAAGGGTCATTAAAGGTTTAATTCCAACCTTTGGCAAGGTTTTTGAAGGAAAATGAAAGTTTTGTGAACAAAGAAACCAATAAAAATCTATCTTTTTCCTGCATTTTGCTGCTATTTCCCATATTTCGTATAGTACGGATTTCTCCAGGGCATAAAACCTCTTAAATATGAAATTCACATTTCTTACCTTTCCAATGCAACAATTTTGAGCCTCTAACTCTTCTGGAGCCGTGAGAAAAGTGGTTTTTTGTGAAGGTACCCCGGATTTGACAGTCTACCTAGGGTTTGACAGTAAATATGAGTTTTTCTTGCTGATACCTCATGAGATTTGTATGGCCTTTGGGGTGAAGCAAGTGGTGACAATTTAATTTAATATTTCCAAGACCTTTTGCAGGGAAGTGACAGGTAAAGGCAAGGGTTTGAAGTTTTAGAGGTGGGCATCTCTATGTGACCACCTTGGCTGGGTATGCATCCGACCCCACAAATGATGATAGCAGTGGAACCAAGGGCTATAACTTGGTAATTTATGTTGTATCCATGTCCCCCACATGTATCAGGTCTTAATTTGCCCAGGAACTAGGTTTTGAGTATATTTCCTTTGTTAAGGTGGCCTAATTAGGGCTATTAGGCCTAGGAGTGAAGTTGGGTTTATAACCCTTAGACATTGGATCTGCCCAAACCCTTTTGGAATACTTTGGAACTCACTTGAATGAAACAAAATCCACTCTCAGTTGTAGAGGTCTTTTGATAAATTAACAAGAAACCTTAAGTTTTTCAGACTGGCAGGGCTAGTAGGCGTGACAGGCCTAATTGTAGCAGCAGTACTAATTTTTCTCAATACATCATGTTTGATGATTGGAATAGGTATATTAACCATATAGGATAGTAAATCAAGGTATTGGAGGTCCCCATTGCCTTAGGAAGTGTGTGTCCACCTTTGGTTGGGTGTAGTGGCCTTTGAGTCTTGAGAGACTTTTGTGAGACACTGTGGGATTGGCATTGTCTAGATGGCTTAGTATGGGAAGAGGTATGAAAAAAATCAAATTGAAATGAATCCAACCCTTGATGTCTTTGTAGAAGTTGTAGGGTCCTTGTTTAGGGTTCTTGAGTGAAGGATCTTGTCTCAGCAACAAGGGCTCTGCATCACCAATGGGTGGATTAAATCCATACAACTGCGTAACTTGTAGATCTAAAACAATGACGCATGTAAAACTCATCATCACATCAATAACTTGCAAACTAAGATACAAAGAAATACCATATGGATCTCAAGACAAAGACACCAAATCAACTCCAAATCTGATTTGCCAAACAATTCCACTAGTCAAGGAATCCATCAAGAAAATATTGTAGAGATGATGAGGGACTAATGATTGCATACCAACATCTGCTCAATGAGAAAGTTGCAAACAACCTCCTTGAATCATGCACTAAACATGCATGCAAACCCACAACTATCTTTCATCTAGAACCACCTATTGATGTTTTTTTATGCACCACAAACATGATAAAATACCAAGGTATTCTATCATCTCTTGAACAAAGAAACTTTGAATGCTAAACAAAGTGATCAATCAAAGCAACTCCAAGGTTTACAATACGAACTATGCAACTTAATTGCATGGGATAGACTTAGTGAATATGGTGTGATTTTGCTGGAATCGCAAGGGGGCTTACGTTTTTCTTGAACTCTACCGGAACTTGGACTCTACACTAAATTGCTTGGAAAATAAAAGACAAAAGAGATAAAGGGTTTAGAGATCTAATTTAATCCTAAGAATAGTGACAATAAAGGATGATGATTTGATAGACAAATTCCATAATCAGGCTTTGCTTTGCCATGCATAAACAAGTACACAAAACTAATGCAATCTTCTAAGGAATAACGAAGGGTTTTCATATCATGAACATTCATTCGAATACCCAAAACTAGCGCAATTTAAGTGAACATTCACAATTGAACTTATGCTTAATGAAGTTCAGACTAATCGTACATTGCAACTTACAACCAGCATATTACAAATAGTATGAACAAGAATTCCATCAAGAAATCATCACATTTCTCCATTGCAATATATGAAATTTATCTAAACTTGAGAAGTAACAAGAAGCCATGCAACATGTAGAAATTACATGTAGAAATCCACCATGCTTCAATGAAGATCATGTATTAAAATCAACAAGTCTTGGCAACAATTCCTTCTTTCCTCCTACTCTACTATACTTGCTATCTAACTGTTATCTATGAACTATTAATTGTTGACTAGCAACTATTAACCTTTACAAATGAAAAGGCTAGGCCTTTTATAGACCCCCATTATAATGAATGACCCAGATTGACTATCAAATCAATAGTCGAGATAATATAGTGAAACCCTAATTAGGGCTTGTTATAACAAACTCCATTCTAGCCAATTAAATAATTACATTGAATAGGACACATGTCCACCTTGAATTCTAACCAATGAGGAAATAGGTTAGGTATGCTTGAAAAAACTTTGATGCATTGCAATGTGTCACTAGCTCATTCATTAGATGAATCAAGTACGATGAACTTGGACATGTCAATGTGGCTTCACTTGATTAGGTTGATGATGATTGGATGCCAACTCAACTTGCCAAGTCGATCATCACAAAGCTTATGTGATTGAGCAATATCTCTTGATACTCAACGTTATCTAGTTTTCTCAACATGATGAAGGTGGTGGGACATATTCCCAAATTGTATCTTCTAGATGATCAAGTCCTTAGCTTTTGACTTCTGAAACTATCTACTTGATCATGTTTGTGTCCTTCCATCTTCCTAATAGTTCTTAATCCTTTTATGTGACCGTGTGCTTAATGAAGTATATGTTTGATGATGCTTGGTCCTCCTTTTGTTGCATCTCCATACCGATGATGCTTGCTTCAACTTCATGGTGCATATACTTGACTTGAATGGCTTGCTTTGATGAAATCCTCTTTGAGATTAAAAAATCTACCTCTTTGTGGGGTAATTCACCTTGGTGAATATGTTTGATATAGACTTTGTAATGCCTAGGCTTGATGTAGAACCCACTTATTCTTGATCTATCCAACCTTGATCACCTTTGTAACTCTGACTTGAATACCTTGATCATTGGTGATTGATGTCTTACATATGGCCTATTGTGTTGTAGATCCCTTCATTTTAAAGCAATCCTTATTGATTTCTCCTTATTCTACTGATTGTTATTCTTGGATTTTCGAAGGGAATGCAAGATAGTCTTCTGTTTCTTCCTTGTTGACTCCTCATAATATCTTGATCATCATTTGACATTGTCCTTGCGCCTTGAGATGCTCCTTCCTTTGTATTGCATTGTTGAAAGATTTGAATAGGTTTAGCTCCTCATGTTGCCATCCTAAACTCGTGAATCTTGGTGTTGATATTGATGTGAAAACCCTCCATGATGCCAATGTCCGCTTTCATGCCTTGAAGCCTCCTTTCATCAAGTGTCTTCATCCTTGCATTGAAACATGATGTTGGCATGCTCTATGTGTTGGGTAAGGTGTTCTTTTCCTTGTAATGAAGTCCTCACATCCTGAAAGAAAGAAAGAACATATCGTGAATGAAATGAAAAACAAATAATGCATCACAAATAAATTTAATCTGATTTTATACCCTAATTCATAGACCTGCTCCCTAATTCTTCTCCTCTTAATTGGTTGCAAATTGAATTTGATGAGAATTTGGTCTTTGTTTTATATGCTTCCTTTTTACCTTTTCCTTCATTTCACCTCCATAGGTCGGCCAACCCAATAATTGTTTATTAAATTCATGAATTTACCTTCCTTCTAGCTGACTTAAGGTGCTCTTCTCCTGCTGAGTGGGTTTGGACTCCTCTCATGCACAGATTTAGGCACAAATAACAAGAAGGTTTGCATAGATTGGGGTCGGCAATGTAGAAAATTACTGATTTTATCCTTTAAACGTTTGCATTTTTCCTCAAAATAAGGCCAACTTAGGGCTATTTTACCCCCGAGTGGGTTTGAAAGGTTCATATGCATGGACTAGAGGTGAGAGAGAGAGAGAGGGTGAGAGGAAGAGATAATGACCTGGAGAGGGTAGAGAAAGAGAAGTAGAGAGGGAGAGAAGAAGAGAGGGATGGAGAAAGAGACCTAGAGAGGGGAGAGAGAAGAGAGATAGTAGAGAGGGATAGAGAAGAGAGATAGAATAGAGATACCAATGCCAATCTTTTTCTATAAATTTTTTTTTTCTGAAAAATCAGCCTACCGTCAGAATTCCGACATCAAAGCATAAAAATTCCGACAGAGGAGTGTCGTCAGATGCATAGCATCCTCATCGGAGCTCTCCTGGAGGTCGTCATAATTCTGACACCAAAGGGTTAAAATTACGATGGCCTCCAGGAGAGTTCTGATGAGGATGTTGTGCATCCGACAACACTCCTCTGTCAAAATTTTTACGCTTTCATGTCGGAATTCCGACGGTAGCCCCAGATCGAGACGGTATTCTTTTTGGGTATGAGTATCAATGGCGGCCGTCAGAAAGGATGGGGCTGATGTCGGAATTGCGACGACCACAAGGATAGTCAAAACTTCTGACAAAAAGTTTTCGACGGCTTTTTTTGTTGGTAGTGCGACAAAAATCCGTCAGAATTCCGACGATTTGTTGTCAAAATTTTGACCTGAATGTACTAGTGACATACATTATTTATATACAAGATAGATTATCAAAACCTGAACCAAGTTAGCCAAAGAAAAAAAAATATATCTTCTGAACCAAAAACACACATGTTGATTCACTCTAGGAGAAAGAGGAGACCAAAACACATCTTCCTAATTCCAATCCATTGATCCACAAACACTAGTGTTGTTATATGGAGTCTAATCAGACTTGGAGGTTAAATTTTCCCTACTTCTATAAATGCAGTTTCCCCCCATATTTTTTCGATAGGGGTTTGGGGGCAATGCCCCTAGCGCGATACATGGCGGGGTCGAGGAGTAGCACCCCACGAAGCCAAAAAGACTTATTATTTTATAAAGGCGCTGGGTGTTATTTTTTCTATTGGATGACATGGTGTAACCCTAATTTTTTAACCGACATAAGTCTTGATAAAAAGGCTAAGGGTTAGGGTTTTCTGTAGAGAATTTTGTAGCATTTTGCAGTGGTATTGAGTTGCAAGGGGATTATTGGTTTGCTGGTTAACAAATTTTTCACCTAACTCCATATTCTCATGCCCACAGAGATGAAAAATGTAACCATAGTTGAACCAGCCAAACAAAATATGAATTGGCTAATTCTTTGCTTATTTTACAAGGTGGCAGCTACCTTTTAATGATTTTCAATGAATAAACGAACAACTTATATTCTTTTAACCCAAAAGAAAATAAGGAAAGAGATTTTAACCAGAAATATTTATAAAGGCATTCATAATACTAACTACTATTTTTTAGATTTTAAAATAAAGCTACTTTGAAACACCATTCACAACTAATATTCCACAACAACTGAAATATCAAATCATCTACCATTTCAATATAAATTCACCAACTAGCATCCATTTCAAAGAATAGAAAAGCATCCGTACACCATAATTCAAAGCTTATAAATATATGAAAAACACCAGTAGTTCTTCTATATTAAAAATAGCAGACAATCCCATGCATAAAATTTTTGCTCTAATGAGGAAAAACAAAGTTTTCCCAAAAGATCCTTTAAAATTAACTAATCTACCTATTTATACCTATAACCTCCAGTCTTTTCATTTCCAAGAAACAATTAATAAAGCTAACGGTATTGATCATGACCATTTCAAAACAAAATCCTAAAGAGAAACACAAAATTAAAACCACTTCACAACAGGTAAGGCTACAAGACCTTCAGGGTCCATCATCGGGTACTAGGTTCAACTTTGCAATCCACCTGTCGATCTCATCCACTTTTTCTTCTTCTTCGACCAACGTTAGCAAGATATCTTTGAATTCTTCCCAATAAAAAATATTAGCTTGGAAAAAGTTAGACATGCTCAAAAGAATGTGCACTGTACTGGGTTGGCATCAGGTTGCAATACGAGAGTTCTTCCAACTGGGAGTACCATTTTGTTGAAGTCAATTAATCGAGTTTCTTCTTGCCATTAGCTCATCTCACAGACGTTGTTCGTGATTCTCATCTTGTTTTGCAATCATATCTAATAGGGTGATGGTTTTCCTATATTCACTTAAATCGGTTTGTGCTTTCCATGCAAAAGATCATAACTACCGAAATATATCTTCCTTCTCTATCTTTGGCCAGTCCAAATCTGGATTATGAAAAGGAAGTTCATCATCATGAGGCAAGACCATTCCGATACATGTAGTTATGACGATAATTTTCCCCATTGGCTAGCTTTAATGTTTTCTACAAGAATGACAACATCAAATGAAGTAATGCATGCCGCCACCTTTTTTTGTATTTAGATGCCTTAAAGACCATTAATGGTGGTACTTCACAAATCTTGCCTTGATTTATTCCCCGAAAATAATGCATTATATGGCAATTGACAAGGTGGAAGGAGAAATGACAAGAAGCTGTTATTCTTATCATTCTAACATTCTCATTCAATTCGATCAATGCCCAGGCAAAACCTATATGTACCATTACTCATGTTGCCATCCAAGGCACCAAAACCACTTGACATAATTACATAAAATGTCCTTTCTTAGGACCAACAATTCCTTTAATATCTTCAAGAGGGTGCGACATTTGCCACAATACGAGGAGTGTCGAAGAATCGGGAGGTCGAGATTTCAAGCAACTTCACAACCAACAAACTCCTTTCGAAAACATTCACAAGCTTGACCTCCTAAATGTGGTGGCATCATATGAACTTCTCCAACTTAGTCGGACAATCAGGTAGTTCGAAAAGCTAAGAACTCCGCGATAAAAGTTAAAAAATTCAGAAAAGCCACAATAAGAGCTAAAAGAGAAAAAGCGGAGGGGAGCGGCTTTTTAAAGTTTAAATTTTTTTATAGGTAACATGGTTGTAATCGGTTTTGATTTACTGGATTATAATATTGGACTCTCTATTTGGTGGATGTAGCCCGAGATTGGGTGAGCCACATTAAATATTGTCTCTTCGTTGTTATTATTTCTATTTTTTTCATTCCTGTGTTTAATATTTATCTGTGTATAATTGATATTTTCTGCATGCAATTCCTAACAACTAGAACATTACCCATAGTGTAACATGTCCATATAGACAATCAAAAAGCCAAAACATATTCTCCAATGCAAATTACTCTTATTTGGATCTCCACACACTACGGTGAGACCCATAACATATCAAATTACCTCCCACAAAACATATCTAGACCAAAAGGTAGGATTAACACAAAATATCACATCTGGCAATGAAACATACTACAACGTTCGAAGAGCACAAAGATATTTCTGAACCACAAAACTCACATATGCATATACCAAATCATAGCCAATGAAGATAACAACATCAAACAACATCAATAACAATTTTTTGGACTCGAACACTTCCGGAACAACAATTAGGATAACTGCAACAACAATGCAACAGGATATCTCTACACCATAGACTTCCATATCAACATCTATCTGGAACAACAAGTTTGACATCAATGACAACCATAGTAACACACACTTCCAACACTTTCTTCTATTTGTTGTATATTGATTTTTGATATTTAGGGATGATGCAAAGTGTTGGGGGCATTTACGCTCTCTTCCATGTTGACTTAAATTTTTTATTTTCTATTTGCCTTCATGTGCCTTCTTCATATGATCTAAAATATTTGGGACCCTAAGGAGTAACTCATATGCATACATTATTTACTTTTCACTGCTGTGAATTCCTCTGACATCCAATTATCAGATCCACTTGTCTCTTTGTATTTTTGTTCATGTTGTGGGTCTTATGTGTCATCTGGTGTAAGGTGGCATTCCATAGAGACATCTTGCTATGTTGAAGTGACACGCCATCTCTTATCCTCAGAATGACATGTGTTTCATGTATTTCATTCTAAGGGGGGGCTATCATATCTCTGTATTTTTCCATATCAACATTTGCATCTTGTATTATATATCTCATGATCTTATTATACGTTGCCTTTGTGGGGGTCAATCCACATGATCTTATTATATGTTTCTTTTATGGGGGCCAATCCACTTGATCTTATTATCTATTTCCTTTGTGGGGGCCAACCTACTTGATCTTTTTCCTTTTGTGGGGGCCAAACCACTAATATATCTATGGTCGCTCTATCGTATGGCTATCTAGCATAACACAACTCGCTACCCATACTAGCGAAATATTTTCTTTTTATTATCTAAGTAAGCATCGCCCTATTGTATTTCTATCTAGCATAATACAACTTTCTACCCAGACTGGCAAGATCTTGTTATCTCAGTGTCTAATCACATGATTTTTTCTTTTTTGTCTAACATGTTTGTTTGTAGATAACATGTTTTTGATGAAACAACTTAGTATTATCTCATGAAGGTTCAAGTCTCTTCCTCGGGGGCAACTTCGTAAGGCTAGTGGATTTTGCTTCCCCTTCGCATATTATTAAAATTATTTTAACTTTTTTATCTCTACTTTAGCTTTGTATCTCATAACAATGCTATGCTCACTAAAGTGGGGGAAAATTTTATTATCATAAATGGTACCCCGTACAATTCCATGCTACATAAGAGCCTTTTCTTTATGTTGATTGGATATATTCTTCACCTTTTTGTCCCTTTATCCATATGGCTTTCTCCATCACCCACTATCTTGTCCTTTTCCATGGCTTCATTGATTGTATGATTCGAGGACATCATCGTGGACACATTCAAGCATCATGCTATTGTTTTGCAAATCTGTAGTCTACAAGTGGTTGTTTGAGCATTATGCATGCAACTTCTAGAGCTCACAAATCCTCTTCTCGCGACCATAATTGTTGGTTTCATTCCCAACATGCATATCTTCCTACTCTTGCTTTAGTTTGGCTCTCTAGCAACTCATTCAAACCTCTCTAGCCTCAAGATCATTCTGGGTGCTCTTTATTCATTCCATTGAAGCTCCCTAGTCATATTTCCAACACTCTTGGTTCTTCTATGTGCTTGAGACTCTCACCACCATTTCTATGCTTTGAGGAGGACTTTGTGCTTCATCTTCTTTATCCAAAAATATCTTTGCTTTGGGTGTGGAAGGGGAGTTCTCTTATTTTTATTATCTCCATTAGTATATTTGTTGTTGCATGTACTTTCTATTTTGTTATTGGTTATATCTATCTCTCTATCTATCTATATAGCTATCTATGGAGGTGGAAACACCAAAATGGGGGTCTAACTGTGGTAGACCTCTAAACACAACCCCAATTTTTTTCCTTTTTGGCTTGTGTGCAGGTTTCGTTGGAGAAGAGTTGCTTCATTGGAGGCTTCAATCGTGGACTAGCTATGAGATAATTTCCTTCCTCTCTTTTATTTATCTTCTTTAATATCTATAGTCATTTTTTTTATTTTCTATTATACATTCATTTAGTTTTATTTTATCTGGATCACATATCTATCACTTTGAGCTCTTTGTACGAAACTCCATACTATGTCCATATAGGACACTAGTACGTTGCATTCTTGTTTATGACATGCACATGCATCCTCGAGTAGAGAGTTGGTAGAGGGTGTCAGGAAGCCTCTGTGACCTATCTTGTGTTATGTATAGGGCACTTGAAAACCTTTGGCTTTGTTATCATCCCAAGAGGAGAGGTCAACTAGTAATTCCTCAAGAGGTTGATATCTGCCTAGAAAAATGGTTCACTTTTCCCACTCTACACAAGCACTACCTTATGATATCTTCTTGGTTATTATTTTAAATTTAATTTGAAGTTAATTACTACCAAGTAACCATTCCTCAATGAATATTTGCTTCTTTTGCCAAGATTAAACACCACCATCACTATGAACTTTGATCCAACCACCAAATTATTCAGGGTTGCAATCTACTTTATAAGGCTACAAATTTATGAATGTGATCCACTTAATAAAGACTATGATGGTTTCTTAACATGGTGGGGTCATGACAAGGAGGCATTGTTTTGTTCCCTCGGTTTTTCAATCCTTTGAAGCTACAAAGTTTTGGATAGGTTTCTTAAGAAGCTTCAGAGTAAAAAACTCTTAAACTATGACAAACAAGAAATAAGTTTTCTCAGTTTTCATCAAATCCACACCATTTGACCATGGAAAGATCGAATATTTTTTTATGAAAATATCATTTAAGAGTAGTATAGAGGTGTCAAGAGCTAATTTTTTTGTTCTATGCCTTATGGGGTTGAACCGATTGCACTAAAATGTTATGATTAGTGGGTGAATTCTAGGGGAGGCCTTATTTTTTTCCTTAGGGTTTTTTATTCTTCCAAGCTACAAGGTTGTAGCTAGGTCTCTTAAGAGCCTTGAGAGAAAAAAAACATCAAACTATTACAGAGTAGTTCTCAAAGTTCATGAAGCCTATATATGCTCTATCTAGACCTACAAGTGTATGTTGGGTCCCTCTAAAATAAATTTCCTTGATATTTTTCAACTCCATATCATTTGAATGTGACAAATATTTAATGAATTCTCGCAAAAAAGTGTCATTTAAGAGCAATGTAAAGGTCCCAAGAGCCATATTCTCAATTCTACATCTCGTGGGTCTAAATTGACCATGTAAACATGTTGGAGTGGATTGGTGAATTCTAGGGGAGACCCTATTTTGTTTCCTCTATTTTCCAACCCCTTTGCACTACAAGGTTCTATCTCCTCTTAAGAACCTTAAGATAAAATAATTGCTAAATGACAATGAAGTAGTTATTAGATTTTGTGGGCCCTACAAATATTCTATCTATAATTTTAGGTGGATGTGGGGTCCCTTCAATATAAAGTATCTCAGTTTTGTAAAATC
Organism: Cryptomeria japonica; assembly: GCF_030272615.1. Taxonomy (NCBI): domain Eukaryota; kingdom Viridiplantae; phylum Streptophyta; class Pinopsida; order Cupressales; family Cupressaceae; genus Cryptomeria; species Cryptomeria japonica. The sequence continues at coordinate 435,776,797 of NC_081407.1, read as the reverse complement.
GACAGTGTTTAACCATTACAAGATCAAATGCATCCTAGGAAAAAGCATCATTTGAGACGAGTGTAAAGGTGCTAAGAGTTGTATTTTTTGTTTACATCTCATCGGGTTGAATTGATTGTGCCAACACATTGGTGTGGGTGGGTGAATGCTAAGGGAGGCCAAAAATCATTTGTTAGGTGTGTTAATTGTTACTGCTTATCAAGTTGCCATTAGTTTTTATATTCAAAGTCATACTATATATTCTAGTCGGTTAGCACTACCGAATCATGCAATCGGTATAAATAGAGAAGTCAGTATGCACAGTCTAGCTGGTTATAGAAGAAAGTAGTTACAGAACACAGTATACACCGAGCCATCTATCGAGTATCTTTTTGAGACTACCGAGCAGTAAAGTTAACCCACCGAGTTGATATTCACCGAGTGAAATGTGTTACCAGATACATTGAACTTAGACATGCATATGAAAATGTGTTACAAAATCGAGGCACATCTAACCGTTATTACATTGGAAATTGCACTAGAAGATTGTGTATGATTGCGAGGTCAATCCAACCAATGAAATATTTTGTTTAGTTATTCATTCGAGGAATCTTGTTTGTAAGATCGAAGCAATGAATTGGATCACCATTTTAAGAGATCTATTTATACAGCATGAGTTAAGAGCAAGGTGTGTGCATATATGTATGAAGGAAGACTGTTACAGAGACATAGAGGTCACCGAGAAGGTTTTCAGAGAACAGTCGAAGAACAGAGTAAACAAAAGGGTTTACCGAGTTACTATATGGGTTATCGAGGTATGCTATAAGCAAGGTAATCTTATTCTGAGCAAATAGAATCTGCTATAATATTTCAGATGTAAAGTTGTAGATGTTTGTAATGATTTTATTGTAATATTGTGAAGTTGAAAGAGAAACCTTTAACAGGGTAAAAGACTCTAACCAAGTCTATAAATTGTAAAGCCTCTAACCAAGTGCAACATTCAAAATAAATGTTGTGAAATCCTTTAGCAAGGTAGATCTAACAGATCTTGTTACTCCTAACAGGGTAAGCTATCAGAAATAGCTAAATGTAGCTCTAACCGAGCATCTTTATTATTGCAGTAGTGAAGTTGTGGGTGCCATCCCCACCGCAGTTTTTCTCTCTAACCAAGAGTTTTTGCGTAACCAAAATATATGTGTTATGGAGTGAATCATGTATGATTGTTATCTATTTGTTTTAACTTTATTTTATGTTACTGCACTATTCTGTTTATGCATAATAGTAAGGTTATTATTAAAGAAATGTTTTGAGGTACTGATTCACCCCTCCCCTCTCAGTACATTAGCTTTCCATATTGGGCCTAACAATTGGTATCAGAGCTTGAATCTTGGAAAAGGGTTTAACTACCTAAAGAGAAAGATCTTATCAATGGAAGGATATAAACAATCTTGAAGGATTGTGTATCTACAAGAAGAGCTGGATCATTCAAATCAAGTGATTGCAGACATGCAAAGGCAAATACAAAAATCTCTGAAAGTAAGAAGAAGATTATCTGATGACTTGCAGGATTCTCAAGAGTTAGTGGAACAAATTGAGACATCATCTGAGAATAGTATATCTGAAGAGACTGAAGAAATGATTCAAGTATTGAAAGAAAAGAACAAAGCATTGGCTGATCAACTAAAAGCAATGAAAAGAGAACATGAACATTTCAGTACACAGATGACTAAAAATCTAGATGCATTGAGGATAGCAGAGGATAAATCAAGAGATCTACAAAGAGAGAAACAACAACTTGAAGTCTTAGTATCTGATAAGAGTGATGAAATCATAAGGTTAATTGGGATTCAACAAAATATGACAGATCAACTAGGTTATGCACATCATGAAGCAATTCTGAAGAATGATGAGAATCAAGCATTAAAACTTGAAGTATCAAGGTTGACTGATGAACTTGAAACAGAGAAGAAATCTAAAGAAAAATTGAAGAAGAGTTATGATGCATCAAAAATGTTGGATGAGCAAGTGAATACAAGAAGACCCAACAAAGATGTAGGACTCGGTTACAAAGGAAAAGAATCAACTGAGAAAGGAATTCATACTACTGAGAGAGGAGAATCATCAAAGCAAGCTGGAAACAGGAATAACATCAAAAAGAAGAAGCCTATTTGCTACTACTATGGAAATCAAGGTCATACTGCCAACATATGCTAGATCAAAAAAGGTAAGCAACCGACTATCACTAAGTCAAATGAGTATTGTTACAATTGCAATAAATATGGTCACACATCTAATCAATGTAGGACAAAGTCTGTTAACAACTATCAGAACGCAAAATTCAAAAGGTTTTGTAAAAACTGCAATAGATATGGACATAGTATCGAGAAGTGCTGGTCTAAGAAAAAGAGCTACATGCGGTGTCCACACCTAGCAAACACTAGAGGTTACCGAGCTCACACAGATCCTTACCAACAATATGCAGCAGTACCATGAGATTACAATACAACGATATGGTGTGAATGTTGTGGAAGATATGGACATATTAGTGCCAATTGTTTTATAAGGTTTGGAATGAACAACCAAAGATCATGGAGAAATCCTGGTATGGCATGTTTTCATTGTCACAAAGCTAGACATTTAGCTGGAGATTGCAGAGATCAACCTAGAAGAGACATTGAAGAGATAAAAGAAAAATTTAAGATGATTTGGAAAAAGAAGGAAATCATGTTAGATGAAGAAAGCACCTTACCTACTGAATTAGGTGCACCTATTCCAAATTAATCAGCAAAGGTATGAAGGGGCTGCATTCTCTAAAGGTTAAATCATAACAGTTCCCATTTTATTATGTATAAAATTCAAAATCTACATAGTTAAGATGCATTAGTAAGTTTGAAATTCTATCAAAAGTACTTTACAAGAAACCTGTCAAGTCGGTGTATACAGGAAGCCTGTCAAGTTGGTAAATGAAGGAAATTTGGTTACTTGATTAAAAAAAAAAAAAAAGGAGTAAATCGGTTAAAGGTAAACCGAGTGCATTTAATGTTTTGACCTAACCTGCATGGAGCCCGATAAGGTATTTTGTGTACTTAAAGGTATTTTCGCGGTCATTCTCATTCACCAAGTTTTCAAGAGAGCAGAGCAGAGCAAATCAAGGTGATCAAACTTCATTCAGAATGAATTTCAAGGTATTTACATCAAATCTCATCATACTGTTAAGCTGGTTTCTGATCTTGTCAAATTGCTATTATCTACCAAGTGTGAAGTGTCAGTCGTTTGTAAACCGTCAAACCCTAAGTATAGTTTGCTAAGTTTTTACCTGAAATCTACAATGGCGCCCAAGATCCAAGATCCTGTAGTTGTCAAAAATGTGGAGAAGCCCTCGTTGAAGTACTCTCTGACTCCTAAAGTCGCCTCTAAACCAGATGACAAAACTGCATTTTCACTCATCCCTGATCAAGTCTTGTTAGTCGAAGATGTTAGATTCTTGACCAAGTGTCATGTTGAAGAACTCGGTCATGTTGAGATTAGTGACACATATGATGAACTTTGTACCGATGGAAAAATGGATAGCAAGTACGAGCATATCAAAATCAAGGGATTAACTGAAGTCCTAACCTATCCCCGTGTGTTCAAACCCCAGTGGGTTAAGTTTGTTTTAAGCATAGTTCATGATGATTTTATGTGGCTAGAAGAGCAACCATTCAAAATCACTAAGGAAATCATTCATGTGATCACCGGGTATCCTATCTATGATCATGCATGAGCACAGAAAATGATATCACAGAAGGAGTTAATCAGTCTAAGTGGAGTAGAATCTGATTACCGAGGATTGAAATTGAACAATGTCACTGATGCAAAACTGAAGTTTGCAATTAGAGTAATTGGTTACTATTTCTTCCAATCAGCAAGGGAAAACAGTGTACCATGTGCAGAAGTTGACTTAGCCTACAAACTAGTGAAAAAGGGAATGAAAGTAGATTTATGTGAAGTGCTACTGAAGAACTTGTTTGAGAACCTGAACACAATAAGGAAGCCAAAGAAGAACAACTTGGCAAATACACTAAAGTTTGGTTCACTTCTTGTATGCATGTTTTTCTACTTTGAGAATTTCTTTCCCTCAGTCGGTAAAGTAGTTTGGGAGCTACACCGACCTATCACCCATCAAATCAATGACTTTATCAAGAAATTGGGAGATAATTTTAATGATATCATGGATGACTATTTCAGCAAATTTCAAGAGAAGATGCACAACAGGTACTGGATTCCACCACAACTGGTAGAGAAATATAAGGATGATATATGTTTTGAGGTAGACACTGATTACTGTTATATGAATGTTGTTGAACCAAGGACTCAATCTTTTCCACCAATGGGTTATGAGATTGACTATGATATTACACAACAACAAATTGATGCCTATCTTTCATTGCCAAGGCATGCTACTGAACTGAGATATGGAACTTATGAAGAAGTTAAAGAAAAGGTGAAAATGAGCATTGTAGTACCCAAGGCTACAAGAAAGGCTACAAAGATGATAAAGGTTTTATCTAAGAAATTTAGAGAAGAATCCTCCTCTACACCTATCAAAGGCACTCTTGCCATTACCAAAGAGGAATCAGAAGCTCAAGAGGCAGCAATAACATTAAATACTGAGTTGCCTAAGGGTAAGTTTTGAAAAGAAAGAAACAGGACATTTCAAAGGCCCTATCGACTCCACCAACAAAGAGACCTAACACTAGAGCATCAGCTGCATCACCGAGTAAGAAACAAAAGAGTGTTACTATTCCCAAGGTAACCAAGACCTACAAGAAATCTACTCGGAGACTCATTTTGGCAAAAGATTCTAGTGATACAGAATCCGATGATGCAAACAAATTTCAGATTGTAAAAAGGAAGAAGGTAAATATTCATAGTGTTGAAAACTTTTGTGCCAATCTTAAAGAATATGGTGGATTTGCAGGATTTAGATATGTCAAGTATGAGACTAGGAATAATGATGAGAAGCGACAAATTGAAGAAGCTATCATTTGCACACTTCTAAAGTTTCGGCTAGCTCCATTAGAACTAGTAAAGTCACTTCCGAGTGAATTATACTTACATATTGATAACAGATGGAAATTGCAATGGACTCAGAGAAACAAATAAGAGAAAGAAGTCTAGTCCATCTATTTCCTGATATGTCTGTAGCAGAAATTAAAGAACATTTGACAACATACAATTCTAAATTTCTTGTCAAATAGAGAGCCTTAAAATTGATGAATGGGCTATACATTGATGTAGAAAATGAGACAAAAGCCAAATGGCAGGAAATCTTCAAACGAAAGGATGTCAGTGAACAATCTCAAGTTGAAGTTGTTGATGTCACCAAGAACGATCCTGATGTCACCGAGCAAGGTTCTGATGCTACCAAGAAAGACCCAGCTGACACTATTCAAATTGATGAAGATATCATGGATGCAGAAGCACCGGAGCAGGAAATGATAGAAGGCACTACCTATGCAAAACTTGTATCTAGTGAATCTATCTTAGAACAAGTTTAGCCTTATTCGCCGGTCAAGCCACCTGTCTCTACCGAAGATCCTAAGGATACAGAACAAGGCACCGAAGATCACAAGTCTGAAGCAGTAGAAGATACAACTAAAGATCAGAAGTCTCAAGCACCGTCAAGCACTGAAAATGTTACAGCTAAGACCCCTAGTACCGAGACACCCAAGGACACCACAATGGCTACAGGAACTGACAAAAGTGTTGCATCTACCGAGCAACCTACCGAGGGTCAACAAGCCTCACAAGCACTTGTCTTAGTACAACCAACCAAAGGTAAAGAGAAGAAGGTGAGAAAGCATAGTTTCAAAGTTGATTTAACTAAACCGATAGTGTTGCCCAATGTGGATATCTCAAAATTAAAAGGGCAAGCACTTATTGATTTCCGTGAACTATGCAAAGTAAAGGCCGAACAAGAAAAACAATTGGCCATTCAAAAGAAGAATAAAGTACTACAAAAGGTGAAGACACTACTAATAGATATGCTACCTTCAGCAACAGTGTCAACTGATGCAGCCATCCACATTCAACTGGATGAACTCCTTACTCAAATAGAAACATTTGGAGTTGATGCATCTGAGTACTTGAGCAAGCTAAAAGATAAAGAGCTTACTGCAAAGATGATAGAAGAGGTACAAAAAGCTCTCACTATAGGAAAAGTAAAGCTTGTCAAATTCATTGCTGAGTTGTCCCCTCAACTCAAGCATATTCTTTATTTATTTCAAAAACTTTGTACATTTTCCTTATTCATTAAAGATATCAAGATGAAAACTGATGCCATTGAGAAAGAGATCACCGATCCCTCAACTGAGTTGACCACCAAGCCTAATTCAGTTCAGAATTTTTATACCAAGCTTCAACAGCTCATGGCTCAATAGTTAGAACTCAGAAATGACGAGCATAAGATCAGGATGGATATAATGACCCTCCAGACATTATTCCTTCCTCATCTCTCATCAGTTCAAGAGAAAATTAACCGAGCCACACGCCTATCAACTACACAAGAGGGAAGCACTCTTGATGGCTTAATATCACTATTGACTGATACTCAAGCACAAAATTCTTTAATGGAAAGTGTAAAGGATGCACTCTCAGTCGCACTCATCGACGCCCAAAACAAGTATAAATCTATTTTTGATCAGTTACCACCCCGGGATGGAAATTAAGTTTTTGATGTTTGTCAAAAAAGGGGAGTAATACTACATATAATACTACATAAGGGGAGTAATATACTATATTTGGAGAGTGATACAGTTTTGATAACACAGTTTTGAGTATTGTATATAGGGAGTATATCGAGTAGAGTATGCAGAGCAAGCAGAGCACACAAGCACAACACAGAACCAAGCATACCAAATCAGAGTTATGTACATTACAATGATAAGGGGAGTATATCTGCATATACTATTTCATTGACTATTATATATATTGTCAAGAGTAGTCATTTTGCAAAGTATATAGATTTTTGAGTTATGACTTTGAAAGTAGTTTTTGTCAAACATCTCAACTAATGTCAAAAGGGGAGATTGTTACTACTTATCAAGTTGCCATTAGTTTTTATATTCAAATTCATACTATATATTCTAGTCGGTTAGCACTACCGAATCATGCAGTCGGTATAAATAGAGAAGTCAGTATGCACAGTCTAGTCGGTTACAAAAGAAAGTAGTTATAGAACACAGTATACACCGAGTATCTTTTTGAGACTACCGAGCAGTAAAGTTAACACACCGAGTTGATATTCACCGAGTGAAATGTGTTACCAGATACATTGAACTTGGACATGTATATGAAAACGTGTTACAAAATCGAGGCACATCTAACCATTATTACATTGGAAATTGCACTAGAAGATTTTGTATGATTGCGAGGTCAATCCAACCAATGAAATATTTTGTTTAGCTATTCATTCGAGGAATCTTGTTTGTAAGATAGAAGCAATGAATTGGATCACCATTTTAAGAGATCTATTTATACAGCGTGAGTTAAGAGCAAGGTGTGTGCATATATGTATGAAGGAAGACTGTTATAGAGACACAGAGGTCACTAAGAAGGTTTTCAGAGAACAATCAAAGAACAGAGTAAACAGAAGGGTTTACAGAGTTACTATATGGGTTACCGAGGTATGCTATAAGCAAGGTAATCTTATTCTGAGCACATAGAATCTGCTATAACATTTCAGATGTAAAGTTGCAGATGTTTGTAATGATTTTATTGTAATATTGTGAAGTTGAAAGAGAAACCTTTAATAGGGTAAAAGACTTTAACCAAGTCTATAAATTGTAAAGCCTCTAACCAGGTGCAGCATTCAGAATAAATGTTGTGAAATCCTTTAGCAAGGTAGATCTAACAGATCTTGTTACTCCTAACAGGGTAAGCTATCAGAAATAGCTAAATGTAGCTCTAACCGAGCATCTTTATTATTGTAGTAGTGAAGTTTTGGGTGCCATCCCCACCACAGTTTTTCTCTCTAACCAAGATTTTCTGCATAACCAAAATATATGTGTTATGGAGTGAATCATTTATGATTGTTATCTATTTGTTTTAACTTTATTTTATGTTACTGCACTATTCTATTTATGCATAATAGTATGGTTATTATTAAAGAAAAGTTTTGAGGTACTGATTCACCCCTCCCCTCTCAGTACATTATCTTTCCATATTGGGCCTAACATTAATATGTCCATGCTACAAGGTATTGACTAAATCATTTAAGAAACTTGAGAGCAAAAAATACCAAACATTTTGCTTCTTATTCTTTCAATAATGGTACCTATGAATGTCTTTTTTGCACCTATAGATGGAATTTAATTTCATCTACACTACCCTATCTCATTTTTCAAACTCCAAATTGTTTGACCATGCCAACAATGAATGGATTCTATAAATTTCTCATTTGAGAGCAATACATAAGTGCCAACAACATTTTTTGTTATTTTGCATCTTGTGGGATGGAACCAACCATGCTAGCACATCAGGGCGGTAGATGAATTCTATTGGAGGCTTCAACTAATTTTTAAGGTCTTTGCATTATTCTATACTATGATACAATGAGGCAGTCTCTTAAGGGCAATAAGATGGAAAAAGTTGCCAAACTTTTGCTTTCCTATTCTCTCAATTTACGCTACCTACAAATATTGAGTCCCTCTACACTGATCTGTCTTAATTTTTCTCTAATCAAGACCATTTGACCATTCCCAATGATGAATGAATTCTTACAAATTAATCATTTGAGAATAATGTAAAGTGCTAATAGACATTTTTGTTCTTCTAAACTTTGTGGGATTGAATCGACTAAGCTATCACATCAAGAGGGTAGGTGAAAATTATTTGAGGGCTTAGTTCACATAGGTCTTCAAATCCTTCTAGGCTACATTACTTTAAGGTAGTCACTTAAGAGCCCGAAAAGTAAAATATTTCCATTTTTTCTTGCCTATTCTCTCAATTTATAGCACCTATGAATGTCTTGTTTGCACCTACATGTTGATGTCGAGTCCCTCTATAATGCATTTTTATATTTTTTTCAACTTTAGACCATTTGACCATGCTAGTTTGATGAATGAATTCCTGCAAAATGCTTCATTTGAGAGTAATGTAAAGGTTCCAAGAGAAATTTTTTGTTCTTTCATACACAGTGAGACTAAATTGACTACACTAGCACATCAAGATGGGTAGGTGAATGTTATTGGAGGCCTTAGTCCATTCCATATGTCTTTATATATTTTTAGGTTACATTTCACTGAGTTAGTCACTTAAGAGACCTAAGAGAAAATCGTTGCCATTTTTTTCTTATTTATTCGATAATTTTTTGGCATCTATGAATGTCTTGTTTACACCTACAAATGGATGTCAAGTTCCTTTATAGTGACCTATGTCATTTTTTTTTCAAATCTAGATTGTTTGGCCATGCCAACGATGAATGCATTCTTATATAATGTCCTATTTGAAAGCTATGTAAAAGCACCAACATGAATTTTTTTCTTCCAAACCTCACATGATTGAATCAACTAGATTGGCACCTTAGGGTGGAATGGAGAATGCTATTGTAGGCCTTGATTCATTCCATAGGTATTCAGATCATTTTAGACTACATTACACCATGAAACTTGAGATGACAACTATCTGTGTAGGGGAAAAAGCGAGACTAGGTTAACATGTCCTAATCCTACCTTTTGACACACATTGCGGAATACGAAAGAGCCTAGAGGTATCACACAATTGGCTACTTCTTTTTGTGAAAGAGAGAGCCACGGGCTACCTATTAGGGTTTCTATTCCTTTGTTGTAATTGAAAGATAAAATGATGCAAGTTCAATCCCTAACCCCAAAGTGCAAGTATGAACTAATAACAAGATTGCAGAATTGAACTTAAACTATGGAAAGCTGTAAATACAAAGATAAGACAAGAATGCAAATGCGTACCTAGAGTCAAAATCTGAGTGGAAATGTTCGGGACGGGGGCGCGGGCGCCACTGTCCTGATTCTGCCTCTGAAACTGCCCCCGAAACTGCTGTTTTGCAACCTGGAAAACTGCCAGAAATGCCAAAAATTGTTGTCTGTCAGGAGGACCAGGGTGCCTAGCACCCCTATCCTGGCAAGACCAGGGCACCCCACGCCCCTGTCCTGGTCTTCTGCTCTGAAACTTGGTGTGTTGTTCGGTCTCCGTCTACTTCTTTCAGATCTGCAACTTATGGCGTCGTCTGGATCCCAAAATCTGCACTTATATCTGAAAAGGTGTTTTGGGCAGCTATATAGGGTTTTTCCTTAGTCAAACCCACGCTTTGGTGATTTCCACCTCCACAAATAGCCAAGTTGTATTGTAAAAGTAATGTGTGTGCAGACCTTGTATGTGTGCAAGATCTAAAATGCAAGTAAGCAAACTAGAGCAACCTAGAAAGTAAACACTAATTGCTTGTAAATGACAATGTAAATGCTCCAAATCAAGATGCAAAGTGATCTAAAGCATGAATACAAATGATGTAAGGAATCTTATGCAAAGACATGAAAACAACATGAAATCATACCCAACCCCAAGGGGGGGGTACAAGCCAATCTTCAGTCGGTGATCCCTTATTGCTCTTCAATGCCTTCAAAGCCCTAAGTGGATGAATGGATTTGATGAATGCTTAGAGGATGAATGTTGAGTGTTGCTGAAGTCTTCAAAAATCTGCTCTTTTGCTGCATATGAGGTTCTTGAAAACAAAATTCGGATCCCTTCAAATGAAGAAAGAGAGCTCTTATGTATGAAACCCTAGGTCCTAATTCCAACTTTTGGCCAACCTAGAGATTGAATATCCCGCCAATTTCTTGGGGTTAAGCTTTATTTTATGATTGGATCGCGCTCCTAAAATTTCGGGAAAAATGTCCGGGACCGTGTGCACTCCGGGCGCCACGGTCCCGACAACTTTTCACCAAATTTTCAGGGCCGTCGGATATGATGATTTTAGAGCGAATCCTGAAGTTACAGGTGATTTCGAGATGTTTTGACCCCCGAAATCAAGCCCCCAAGCTCAGAATAGGGCCTAATTAGGGTTTTTGATTAAGTGATGTATTGGAGGAATAAAATGAAAGGGGCATGCTTTAATGAAAGGGCCCGACTTTATGATGTGGAAGATGATGAAATAGAACCTTTAGACCTAATTAATTTGATTAATTAAGTGCTAAAGGGGAAATGCAATGCAAAATGCAACTGCGCCAAGGTGGGTGCTAAACTAGGTGTGAAATTGTACTGCTTTAGCAAGTGCGTACAATTTATGACGTTACACTATCAACCCTTGATGCTATCACAACTATTGACCTACCCAAGAATGCAACTATGAATGCCAAATGTCATTGAGATGACTCATCAAAACCCTACAAAATTATTAGAGGCTAATGAAATAAAATAAACTATAAATGTATGAAGCATGACTAAGATAGGGTTATTGTAAATGGGTGAAATGGGACCACCCACTTATCTTTTAGGTGTCCTAAAGAACTTTGTGTAGCCTTTCTTGTCACTCAAATTGCACCCGTAGTGCACAAGCTGAAAGCTCAAGTAACTTGGTGACACATGGGATAAGTCTCAGGCCCATGGGTTACCTATAGTGAGAAATAACCTCCAGATGAAGGGATGGTTCCCTATGAATAACTCTAAATCTTTACCGATAAAAGGGATAGGAAAACTTAAAATGAAACTAGAAAGAAATTGCAAATGCTAAATGAAGGTGAAGCATCAATAAGATATCTCAAAATGATAGAGATACAAACCTAAAAACACCAAACTACACAAATAGACTTCTGGTTCATAACACATAAATATTTCATGCAAAGGATTTAAACTTCAATAAATTGAAAGGAAATAAAACTTTCACAATCAACCAAATGAGCCAATTTATCACAATGCACAACCTATGACTTACAAATGAGACAAAAAATTCAAAGGTTATCCAGACAATAACACAATAAACTAACTCCCAGTCAAGGATAAGAAAATAAACTGTAAAGACATAAGGCATAAGATGGTAATTTTTTATTCAGAAGTCTGTCATAAAATTGCATATGAGCTACAAGAATGTATTCTCCGCTAAAAATAGCCAGAGAATCATCAAGAACTAGTGAAGGAAGATAAAACTTTTTCCCTTTATACAAAAGCCTTCCAAAAGGTAGAGGAAAGATAACTCCAGAATGACTAAAGATGAACTCCCATTGAAAATATCTCCTTTGAAACTTGATCCTCTTGTAGAAATAAAAATCCACCAAAAAGGCTTCAAAACATGCAAAAAGAACTCATGCAAACTTGCTCTCAAGCTGGGTAATTCATTTCAAATTCTTAGTCAACTAAAGGTTGACTCATGTGGCACTCAAAAACAATCCTGATTACCTCAAGATCATAAGAAAAACTCATGCAAACTTGCTCTAAGCTTAATAATCTCCTGCATTAACTGGATGACTTCTTCTTATTTCGCATGGATCGGAAACTACCTGATGACTTCCTCTTATTTTGCATGGATCCCTGGACGCTACCTTTCCTACCACCACTTTCGACTTCTGACTGTAACTAGCATTGCTTTCTTCATCGGGTCATCAGGTTAGCACTGAAACACTTATTCTGATGGGTGATGAAACGCTCCATTTCACCTTGTTTTCTATCAGGCTTGCCATGTGTCACTACCTAGTTGGTTCCGGGGTTCATACCCTACCACTCAGCATGGCCTAGACTTACTACCAGAAAGAATCTCTTCCGTCTGATCAACCTTAATCTACATTCTTTATTTCTTCCTCTGAACTGCTTCCTTAGTGGGCCCCACTACTTGGTCGCCAAGTCATAGTGAATAAACACCACACATCTTCATCATGCGGTATAGCAACCACCACTAGATCTATAGGAACCTACTTTCTTTTTACCTCTGCTTGTTTTCTTTCATCTCTCCATCCTAGGCCCACAGGAAATGAACAACGATAATAAACTTTGAGCCATTGAACCATTTTGAAACGGTGAACCACTTTGAACTGGTAAACCACTTTGAACCGATGAAATTTGAACCGGTGAAAGTTCAAGTTCATAGTGAACTTAAAAAATATATACATCCGCTCGTCTATAACCTTTTTCCACGTGTCAGCCTCTGATTTTCTCGCGGGCCCACTTTGTCTCGCCACTTGGACTTGCCACTGGACTTGGTTTGCCTTGATTCCTCATCCACTCTATATCCTGTGGCGCATCCTTATTTTCTCTTAGCCCACCTAGACGACCACCTTAAATGCCACATCATCAGTCACCAAGTTGCAGGGAATAACTATCGAGCACCTTCATCATGCGGTATAGCGACCACCGCTAGATCTTCCCTCAAACTGCTCGATCTTTAATCTCTTAGCTGCTCACCTTTTTTGCACGTTCTTTGTTGCCAAGTCATGGAGATAACTAGCAAGCTTCTTTCTATAGTGGTATAACGACCATCATTAGATCTCTTGCATCACTGTTGATCTTTCTTCAACTTGCTCGACCTTTAACCCTGACTGATCTTCTCTCTTGTGCCACGTGTCATGTGTCACCCTCTGATTGGCTCATGAGATTTGCTTGGGAACCACCTGTCTATCGGGCCTACCATGTGTCTTGTTCTGTCAGATCTCTTTCTTTCGACCAAACTACTCTCTTGATGAGCCATTTAATAGTCTCATCGAACCTACGGTTTCATCGATATTGTTATGTCGATGAAAATGAGCCTTCAGTGAATCTTTTTTGGGACTCATTGCGGCCAAGGTCTGCTCGATGTCGATGGAAACTGAGCCCTGTCACCAACCACTAGACCGCCACCTGTTTGCCACGTACTTTGGTCTTATACCCTCTTCTCTGCCACGTCATCACTCACCAAGTCGCGATGATATCCGTTGAGCATCTAGCCATCGTGACATAGTGATAGCCACTGTATCACCACGATCTGCGTCTGATCTTTATGACTTTCTCGACCTTTAACCTCTTCCCACCAGTCGGTCACAAAATTAAGATGCCTTGAGATACACACGCATGTGGGGTCCACTGGGTGATGAGACACTTCTTGTCAAAAGCTCGTAAGCTTTGACACTATAGTTATATGTGAATTTAGCTTTAAATACAAAAATGCTCCTCCTTGTGACCAATGTGGGATAAATGTTCTTCCTGCCTGGTGACTGAAAATGCTTGGAAGTTCTCTAGCCTTTTAAAACCCTCTTTGGTGCCCAAGTAAAAACTTTACATAGGTCGATTGTATTTTCTCTGAGCTTCTTTTGGCCTTTCATCAGCTACGTAAGGGATTCGGCGATACACTTGCCAACATGAATTTGCTTGAAGGTTTTAATAGGCCATGCTATTTCATCTGCAATGGAGCATAAATATCTCTATGGTCTACAACATGCTGAGCTCAACCCTTGTGGGAGCAACATTTTAACCCACATGTTGTCTTACTTTCCTGTATCTGCACATGAAGCAAACAAGTTAGACAAAAATAGTGCATTTCTCCCTAGCTCATGATTTGATCTTTTCAAAAATGAATGAATGTAAGGCTTCATTAGGGCACTAAATTTGGCATGTGCAAAATTTGGTAACATTTTTGGCGACTTCTACTGAGTGTTTGCCTGCTAAACACTATAGACCAATCATGGCTTATCCATTGGGCTTATGGAGTCATTTAAGCCCTCTCTCCAAATGGAACATCTTGAAAAATTAGTTGCTCCGCAGCATGACAACAAAACAAAATAGGAAAACTAGAAAAAAAACAAGTGGTGCTGCCTAAAATAGAAACCACAAAACTGTGCATGAGCACTTATTGAAAAATATAACAACAAAAATATAATGTGTATCGACACTTATTAGCTGAAATGAAATCTCAAAGGGAATCTTTGAGATGAATCCCATTAACTAGGATTGGAAGGGTCTCACCATTCAACTTTGAAAGCTGAAAAGCATTATGTTGCTTTTTCTCACTAATGATGTATGGACCATCCCATATGGCATCAAATTTAGTATTCTTTCCAGACTTACTCTTTAATTCATCCCATTTCAAAACCAAATCTCCCTCATTGAAAACTCTCAGAGCTTCCTTTCTATCGAAATTCCTCTTCATTTGAGCTTGATGATTTTCAATAGTCAACAATGCTTGCTTTCTTGCCTCCTCCAACTCTATTAGTTTTGCCAACCTAACCTGCATGGGTTCTTCTTGCAACATTTCTAGCTCTCTAATTAGAGTTAGTGTATGCATTTCAACTAAAATTGGGAGTCTTGTCTCTTTACCATAAACAAGGACATAGGGAGATATATATGTATCTCTCTTAGGGGTGATTCTATCAGCCCATAATGCATGTTTCAACTGAGTGTGCCAAGTTCTCTGATTATCTTCTATTTTCCTCTTGATTGTCCTAATCAAGTTCTTATTAGTAGACTCAACTTGTCCATTACCCTAAGGGTAATAATTGGATGAAGTACTCAAAAATATGGTGTTTTGGACAACCCAATTAGTAATCTTAAATCCTACAAAAGCTAATGCATTGTCTGAAATAATAGAATCATGGATACCAAACCTTGCTACTAAGTCTTGATAAAAGTTTAGGACTGCACTTTCATTTTCCTCTTTCAAGGGTACAACTTTAGTCCACTTGGTAAAGTAATCAGTGGCTGTCAAGATCCATTTATGCCCAGAACTTGAAGGTGGATTGATGACTCTGATAAAATCAAGACCCCGCTTCATGAATGGTTGTTCAATTTGAACAGGTTGCAGGGGTAAAGCTGCCATCTTTTGTTTGCCTGCAAATATTGCACAATTCTTACATTTCCTTACCCAAGCATAGGCATCTTTATGCAAATCAGGCCAAAAATATCCTGCCCTCATGATCTTTAATGTTGTAGTCTATGGTGCAAAGTGACCACCAACTTGTCCATTATGGAATTCCTCTAATACTCTCAATTTGATCTGAATCTATGCATCTTAAGAATACACCATTAAAATCTTTTCTAAACAAAATTCCATCCAAAATGATATAAGGGATATCTTGAAGTCTATAATATCTTCATTTAGCATTGTTCAGGCCTTTAGGACACTCACCAGTTTGAAGAAAATTCATCATTTCTTGCACCCAACTTGTAGGAGGTGTTGCTACAACAATTGGCACATTATCTTCATGAACTAGGATAGCTTCTTCACTTTCTTGTTCGGTGTTTTCTGTGTGACCATCAAACTGTTCACACAGTCCCTTACCTCTAATCAACTTTGTTACCTTGATATTGACATCATACTCCATCACTTTCATGATCCAACTAGCTCTTTTGTCATTAAGATCTCTTTTCAACAAAAATTCTTTTATACTAGGATGAGCAGCCATTAGGTGAATTTTGTTATTTGAAAGCATGTGTCTAAATTTATTTGGACTTCTAATGACTGCTAATGCATGTTTCTCAACAAAAGAATAATCTTGTTCGTACCCTTCTAGGCCTTGGCTGAAGAATGTTATTGGTTGTTCCAATCCCTCATCATTCCGTTGAATCAACATAGCTGAAATAGTATCATAAGTACCAACATCATATAATATAAAATCCTTTGCAAAGTTTGTATTAATCAAAGTAGGTTTTGATGCTATGGTAGTCTTAATTTCTTCAAAATTATTCTTATCCTTTTTGGACCAGCTGAAACTAACATTTTTCTTAAGCATGCTAGTCAATGGCTTCAAAAGAAATGCTATATTAGGGATGAATCTCCTTACAAATTGACTCTGCCTATAAAGATTTGAAGGCCTTTCTTATGTGCAGGTAAAGGCAAAGATAAAATAGCACTTACCCTCTCTGGATCTATGGTTATTCCATGTTTGGAGACAATATAGGCCAACAACTTACCCTCATGTAAGGAAAAAATGCACTTTTTGGGATTTAAAGATATTCCATATTCTCTACACCTTTCAAAAATTTGCCTTAAGTGAGAAAAGTGCTCTTCCACGTGCTTTGAAAAAATGGTTACTTCATCAAGATAAACCAAAACAAATTTATTTATAAGACCTTGGAAGGCCATATCCATTGCCCTCTAAAAGGTTGCTCCTGCATTAGACAAATCAAAAGGCATTTCTTATATGCCATTGTTCCCCATTTTGTAGTAAAGGTAGTTTTAAATTGGTCATCCTCTTTTACCAGAATCTGATTATAACCAGAATAACCATCAAGTGGTGAAAATCTATCTGAACCTGAAACTACTTGTAAGATTTGCTCCATTGAGGGCAGAGGATAATGATCTTTTAGAGAAGCTTTGTTAAGATCTCTAAAGTCCACACAAAGTCTAAGCTCACCATTCTTCTTTCTTATGGGAACCAAATTTGAAACCCAAGATGTATGCTTTATAGGAAAGATGATATTACCTTGGATCATCTTGTTTAGTTATGTCTTCATGAGATGCTCGAGCTTTGGATAAAGGGGCCTTTGCTTTTGTCTCACAGGCTTGGCATCAACTTCCAACTCTATGGTGTGTTGGGCTAATGTGGGGTTAAATCCCTTCAAATATTCATACTGCCATGCAAATACATCATTGAACTCTTGACAAAGCAAAACAAATGCCTATTTCTCATCAGTTGTACATACCTTTCCAAGATTTAATGACTTATCTCTAAAGATCTCAATAGGTTTGTAGTGCTCCTCTTTAACTACCATGCTGCCCTTTTCCTTTCTAACCTGATCATCAGTGTTAAAGATTGATTCAAGGGTTACCAATCCCTTTGGCACCTTATTAGTTTTCAATTGAAGAATCTGATTTTCATATTGCTTTACAAACTTATGTTGATTACTAGCTGCAAATTCAGCCTCTTCAATAATAAAATTAATAATTTGTTCATCTGAATCAAAGACTTGCCAATTGACACTGTTATCTGGAATTGAAGGCCTAAACACCACTTTGACATATTTTTGTCTTTCAATATTTCTTACCTCATCTAGTATATCAAATTGAGCACCCAAAGCAGCCAACTTATCTGCTTCCTTATTCTGATTTCTAGGCATTGACAACAGATTGAAAGCATTAAATTCTTCAATTAAGTCCCATATCATATGCTTATACATTTTAAGGACATCATTTTTAGTCACATTGACACCTCTTACTTGATTTACTACTAGCTCATTGCCCCCAAATACTTGCAAACACTTTACATTTCTTTTTTTAGCCCATTCCAATCCATGTGCAAGTGACTCATATTCAGTTGTATTATTAGTACAGCTAAATGAAAATCTAAAGGCTGAAAAGTATTTCTTACCTTTAGGAGAGATTAATATAACACCACCACTGGAACCAACCTTTCTCCTCAAGCCATCAAAATAGAGTTTCCACAATTCATTGTTCTGTTGTTCACCTTGTTGATTGGACAATTGATTGTCATCCTTTTCAAGATTAGGGACAATGACACCTTCTCCATGGATCATGTAGACACCTAGCTCTAATTCTTCCATATGCTTGAATGGATCTTCCTCATCATTCTCTACTACCCATTCATCTAATACTACATCAGGTATCCCTTCTATTGGAGTGTTTGGATCTGGGATATCAGGTTGTTCATTAGATTCTTGTATAGACAAATTTTCATTAACAACACTTGGGATGTATGGTTCTATATGATCATTAGCTAACAATTCTGATTTTATGGTCACTTTATTACCATATCTTGTTCTGAAAAACATGTGTGACCAATCAGAAGACAAATACCCACCCAACTTGGCTGTGAAATCTCTGGACAAACATAAAACAAAGTAAGGTGGAAGATCTATGATGTAGACATCTTGTGGGATTAAAAAGTTTGGGCATGTTTGCAATATGAGATCCAAATTTTTAATCACACCTACTATGTTTACTGTTGTCCCATCTAACTGGACTACCCCTTTTGAAAGAGGCTCATATGTCAAATCCAGCTTATCAACTATCTTCTTTGGCATGACAAAACTATTTGCACCTGAATCAATCATACAATTATGCACTAGGTGATGGCCTATGGTTAAAGTGAGATAAAAAGGAGGGGGTTTAACCTTCTGAGTTTATTGTTCGCCCTTCTTTTCTTGAGGGACATTGGATAAGGGTTGCTCATTAGGAAGCTCTTGTGACAAAGAGATGTTAGACAAGGCATTTTTAAGCAAATCCTTTTGCCCTGGTAGAGCTAAGGAATCCCACATTGAGACACTGTCATGCATCTTTTTCAATTGATCCAAAATATTAAATGAGCTTGTACTAACCTTCTACTGCCCTCTTTTAATAGCGACATCCTCTTGAACTTGTGTTGTTGGTAATTGACTTCTTGGTTGATCCTTCTTGACCACTGGTTGCCCTTTTGGTAGGATTTGTATATTTGGAGTGGGTTGAGGTCCAGGTGGTGCTTGTCAGCTTGTAGAAGCTTGATTGATGCCTTTATCAACTTGTTGCCCTATATCAATGGCTCTCTTTTTGGACCGTGTATTGGCTGAAATAGAAGTGTAGGACTGATTATGATCTTGTGGCTGATTTACTCCACAAAATTCTTCACCTTGCCAATTGACAAAGGTAACGTTCGGGCCTTGTTCAGAATGAGAAACTTGTTGATCATGAATTCCATGAGTACTATCTTATGAGACAACAACATTATTTTGAACCATGAGTGCTTGATGTAGCATACCGTTCGAACAAGTGGTCTGATTATGAGTTTGGTTGCAAGGATAACACCAATCATAATCCGATGCCATGTTGTTTTAAGTTGGGATGATATCTCTGGATGTGCTGGTAGTGTTGGGATTGTGTTAGTCCCCCCTATAATTTTTCCTTTTGAATGTTCATACTCGCGGGTTGCCTTTTGTGCCTTTGTCTTTCATCGGGTTGTTTGTTTTCCTTCGTACTTGAACCGTTGAACTCTTTCTAAGAAGTTCAAAAGGTTCAAGGTTCAAAGCACATTTAGAAGAGAGTCATTTGTGGTCTTTGTCATCATGTGAGCAAGTGCGCTTTTGTTTTTCATCTTGAAGTTTTGAACCTTTTGAACTTTTTGTTAAATGGTTCAAGGTTCAAAATGCCTTTTGTGAGCTGCAGAAATGTATCATTGTATAATGAGTGTGGGTCCATATGTTTTGAGTTGATTTGCGGTCTTGAACCTTGAACCAAATCGCAAGTGGTTCAAAGGGTTCAAGGTTCACGTTTAATAGTCATTGTTGTCACTCGTTCACGGTGTTGTTGTGTGCCACTCACTCACTATTATATTTCTTAAATGAACTTGAACTGTTGAACTTTTTGTCAAATGGTTCAAGATTCATGAGTTCATTTCAAAACTAACTCTAAGGCTTTTTGGATGAAAATGAAAGTTGCACGACAAGAAGGAATATTCCCTTGTCAGCAGTTTAAAATTCTAAATATGGAAAGTAATCATGAGTGCATTGGACTACTTGTGCGGAAGTGATGGATAATTAAGAAGGTGTCAGATTTTGGTCATTTCACTGTTACTTCACACGCTTGGGTAAATCATGATGAAGCGTGTGTGGCTTTATAGATATTTTCCCGTTTGATTGAAGGAAATGTATGAATTTATTTCCATAGTTGAGAAGGTTGCAGCTGCCATAATTGAGCAAATTGGAGGCGTTGAACATAAAAGTAGCTCTGATTTCCTAAGGAATTTCCAGTTTTCATGGTGGTAATGGGTAAGCTCAGATGATTCTACCTAAGCTGTGTTTCTTTTCTGAAGATTTATCAGTATAGAAAGAAAAATCTCTAAATTGTTGGAGTAGGATTCTGCCTTGTTTTAGAATTTCTTGGTTAGAAGTATAGATAGGCAGTATGAGGCCAATACTGCCGAAGCTTGGTCAGACCTCATGTCTAGTGAGTATTTTACCAGAGCTAGAAGACACCTCCTTGGTTAATGAATATTTAGGGGATTTCCTAGAAAGAGCCAAGAACCCTCAAACCAGCTCATTGATGGAGAAAATAGTGAAAAGCGGTCTTGTGGAAGCTGTTGTTGCACCATGTCCAGATTTAGTGATGGCTTGCATGAACCGATATGACACAGAGAACATATACATCAGAACTAGTAATGGTGAGCTACTGGTCAATATCAATAGAGAAACAGTAATGGCGATAATGGGAATTCCACACGAGGATGAATATGAGGACTGGACTATTGGGAATTCGTATGCCTACTTCTCAGAAAAGAAGATTAAGTACAGGAGTGTGGCTGCTAGGAATTGGCTCCTAAAAGTTCAAAAAGGAGGGTCACAGCTGCCAAAACCCCTGACTGGAGAGCACTTTATCAGAGAAGTGCGAGATATTGTGATACTTTTGAACAGGATGAAGGGAAACTCACATTCATTCTATTGGGAAGATTGGATGTACTTTTTTATCCAAGTGGCGTTATCTGGTGATAGGTATCTCGATTGGTCTCAGGTAATTGTAGAGAGACTTCATTAAGGGTTGAGTATTTTGTGGGAATGACAGGTTTTTATGTCTTCTTATCTTTTCTACATCCTATCTTGTACAAGGGATTGGCCTGGTCTACCTAATGAACCTTGGGTAGATGGGATGAGGGTGTATAATTTTTATCCCCTATTACAATAGCAGAGACACATTGAGTAGATTGATAGATGGAATGGAGTCTTCATAGGAAGACTTGTTTCAAAGCTTTAGGGGAATGTGAACAAGAGGATGTCTATTGAAGCAATGGAATTCGTGAGCATATGTGGTAGCTTCTTTATTCAATTTCCTAGGTTTACTTATCTACGGGTAGGTAGTTTTGAGGGCTAACCATTCAAGCTACCTAGGTATGCTTTTGACAGTTATGTATTTATAGAGGTAAGTAGATAGCTAGCTTACATTGATCAAAGATTGGGAACAAAGGGCGAGTCTGGAGTTGTATTCCCTATTGAACTCAGATACTATGGCTGCAAATCTATATCAGACACCCTAAACCTGAAACTAGAATTCAAAAGGATGAACCTGCAACCATATGTGGCAAGGCGAAAGTTTGATAGTAGGGGTTATGTAGTGGAACACCTAAATGTAGATAGTCATTTTTGTCATGAACCTCAATTAGAGGATTACTGGGAGAACTGTAGTGATGAGTATGAGATAAGAAAGAGACTGTGGTCCAGGTTCACTTTGCAGCAAATAACTACCATGAGGCTTCCCATTAATATATCTAGAGTATCAAAAGATACAGGGGAGGATGTTTTAGATCCTGAGTTTGACACAGAGGTTCAAGGAAAACCGAATCCAGAAATTGATTGGAATAAAAAGGAGGATGACAATATCCAAGCTAGAACCTTCAACGTTGTGAGGAGAATAGAAAGATGGTTGAGGAACCAAAATTTTAAGGAGGGACCTCACATGTCCACGCATGAACTAAGAATTGATTCACACATTGTGACTCAATCTCCCATTTCTTCCACTAACGAAATTGTTAATGTTGCAGGTGTTTCAAGACCTATTGTTGAGAAAATTCAACCAAGGAGATCAAAGAGGTCACCATTAGGTCTCACAAGTGCTCGGGTAACTCACTCCAGGAGCAAGAAGAAGAGTAAGGAGCCCATATCGAAACAAATTGTTGTAGACCTAGACCCAAGTGAAGAGGTTGAGGAGACAATAGATTCACAGAATCTAGATGAACCTGAAATGCAGGAAATGGACACGAGCAAGGAAGAAGAAATCCAACGGGACCCCATGAACACCATGGTTATTGTCACTTCACCCGATATACATACAACTCCTCCATTTAAGGAACCTACGGGTGCACCATGATGGTTGGAAGCCATTGTTGGAAAGAAATGGAGTGTAGTGCCGATTACAATCCCTATGGAAGACATGGTCAGCTGATGTTTAGGAAAGGAATCAAAGTCGAAGAAGCTCAAGATGCAGACAATGCTTGAAGTGGATGAAGCAACATATCAGTGGACGGCTGAGATAGCCAAACCAATTCCAAGGAAGGATGCAGATAAAGCTACTGAGGAAGATTTTACCGTTGCATAGATAGATTTGGGAGTTGCTTCGCGTGCTGTGGATGTTAAGTATTTGGAATCATCCGCAAAAAGAATAATTTCAAGAACATGGAAGGATGAAAAGGACAAAAGAGAATTGAAACAAGTTGTTACTCTGATGGTCAAGTATATCAATGCCATCCACAGTCCAAATCCTCAACCTTTGTCACAGATATCGGTATCATACAACAGGGATCAGATTATGTCGTTAATTTGGTGAAAGTTTATAAAGAAGTAGAAACTGTGAGCAAGGAGCTAGAACTGGAAACAGTGGCTTGGGAGAAAGAAAGGGTCAAATGGGTAGCATTCCTTGCACAAATGAATGATATACAAAAATATGGGGTGATGAAATTCTTGGCTGAAAAACTGGTAGAGAACTTGGATGACAAAGTGTTGTATGTGTCAAGGAAGAATGTGGAGCGGTGCAACTCGATCATTAAGCAAGGTCACGAAGAATCCACCAAATTGCTTAGAGGATTGACAAACTTGATTGATATGATGCAGAAGGATCTCAAATGTATTGACATCTAGCTCATAAAGGATGGCGCCAAGATAATTGAGGAAGTTGTGAACATGACCAAGGTCTTTCAGGAGAGGATTCAATTCATTCAGATGACGAGATATTTGACCACAGATGACTTCTGAAAGGTGGCAAGAATTGAATCAATGCTCATAGTCTGTTATGACCATTTGGAGGTTCACAAGGCAAAAGTAGCACAGGTAAACATGGACAAAGAGGTGTGGAAGTAGAGAATCCAACACATCGGTCTTCCTTATTTTTAGGTCATCCTGAACTTCTCGGCAGTGCACCTGGAATGGCATGGTTCTACGGCAAAGCAAGACAGATCCATAACCTCCTCTACCATGGTGGAAGCATAGTTGATCCAAAGATGAAGTGTCAGCCTCCCAGTGGCTATTGTTTTAGTTTTCTTTCCTGTTGTTTTAAACAGTTTCTTTCACTTTGATCAAAAGTAAATGTAATTTGATTATGTAAAAACTATGAGCCTGGAGGCTATTTAAGCTAAAAAGCTTGTCTTTGTAAGGGTTCCAAAAAACTGTGATTTTGAGGAGCAACAGATAATATTTTGGTTCTCATATGAATTGTTGGGAAATACAATGGTTGATTATCAATGAAATGCTATGTTATGAAATCTTTAAATCTTTGTGTTTGAAGATTAATAATCTTTCTTTAGGTGTTATGGGCATGATATATTTCTGTGATCAGTTATCTCTGTACTTTCCTTAATTCATGATTATCATTAGTTGTTAGAAGACTCCCATGTATTGATTTGCTTGATCCCCCTTGCCCTGTGAGGCATAAGAGAGTATCGGTCAGCCATCAGTATTGTTGAGTCTCTATTGTGTTTTGAATTTATACAGTGAGCATGTTTGTAAATCAGAGTCTGTGAACTCTCTTTAAATATTCTTTCAAAAAAATTTCTATGTTTACAGTTTTGAAGGCATTTATTTGTGTTGGTGAATGAATGCCGAAGCCTTTCTATGCTTTCTGGTAAAATGTGTTAGCATATCATTTGTATAGTAAATTCATTGCAAATCATATGAGGAGCTGCCTTCTAATGCAGAGGTTGAATTTTTATAATTCATCCAACTGTTGGTAGTTTGTCTCCTTTTATAAGGGCGAAATAGAGTTATATTTTTTTTGCTTAAGGAAGATAATTGTTAACATTTCAAAAAGGGACAAATTTGTTTACCAATAGATTATAAGGTATATTGGATCTTTGGTTATAATTTCTCCTTTGACCCTGAGGGTCAGCTTGATAAGGAGGCTTTCTCTACTGATTATTCTGATAAGGGGCTTGATAAGGCTTTGTGTTCTGGTAAAATTGCTTCTCAATATTGGTCATTTTGTTACCAAAGCCTTGGAACATGGTTTTCATTTCATTTTTAAACTCCTGAAACTATTGATTTGGGAGTGTGACAGTATTTGCTTGGGTTGCAACTTGATAATTTAGGGCTGGTAAAGGTGGGACAACGATTAGAGGAGGCTCTAAAAGAGGTACAATAGGTTGTATTTCTGAAAATATGGGCATTGGGGGCCTAGGGGCTATTTTACCAGCCTGAATTAGGAAATTTTTTGCCCTAATAGAAACATCAAATGCATTTGGTAGAGTATTTGCACCCATAGACTGAATCATGATTGAAATGTCACTATTAAGGGCTCTAAGATAAGATAGAAATGCATGAGCAGGAGTAGGCCTTACCATGACAGGGATTTTGCTCCAAGTCTTCTGGAAATGAAAATTGAAGTCGGTCATTTTCTCTTGAGGGGATCTCTTTATGGTACTCAACTGTTCTAATAGTGACAAATGGTCAGATTTGTCCTCAAACTATGAATTTAATCTATCACCCAGCTGATCCTAGGTATCAATTGAGTTTATAGGTAGTCCTCTAAACCACTGAAGCGCTTTCCCTTTAAAAGAGGTAGCCAAGAGTCTGATTGCAACATTCTCGTGTGATATGATGTACACCACACAACGAAGCTACATCCCTTATATGTTCTATGGGAGTGGGCTGATCTTCTCCTATGAAAAAAGGTAGGCTTTTCAATGCTGCTACAGGAATATCATCATAATGAGTAAGATTCAAAGGGTTGCCTTGATTGAAAGGTACAAAAGGTGAATTTAATTGTGGACTCTAGGTAATAGGTGGTTGAATTGGTGTAGTTGCAAAAAGAGGATTTATGCGAGTGGCAAAATTAGGCTGAGAATTAGGTAGAGGAGAAGAATTAGACAGGAGATCAGAATCTGGAGTTTCCTGAAAAACTTCAACTGAAGAACTTTCTGGAAACTCAACTACTGAATTTGTTGCTTTCTCTATCTTTTTCATTGTCCTTGACCTTCTCTGTGATGGTGGTAGCTCGATATGCTCAACCGGATCCTCATTCCGTCTAGGTTGATACATTCTCATATACTACAAAATGTCACTGAATCTGCATAGAAACCAAGAAAATGAGTCACCAGGTATGAAAATTGTTGCCTCTGAAGGCTGGAATTGCTGCTCCTCACACCAAAAGAAGCAAGAGTGAATATTTGTTGAACTGAGATAGTTCAAAAGTTTCCCACCAGGCGTGCCAAAAACTCTTGTCACTCAAATTGCACCCGTAGTGCACAAGCTAAAAGCTCAAGCAACTTGGTGACACATGGGATAATTATCAGGCCTATGGTTTGCCTATAGTGAGAATTAACCTCCAGATGAAGGGTCGGTTCCCTGTGAATAATTCTAAATCCTTACCAAGAAAAGGGATAGGAAAAATTAAAATGAAACTAGAAAGAAATTGCAAATGCTAAACGAAGGTGAATCATCAATAAGATATCTCAAAATGACAAAGATACAATCCTAAAAACACCAAATTGCACAAATAGACTTTTGGTTCATAACACATAAATATTTCATGCAAAGGATTTAAACTTCAAGAAATTGAAAGGAAAGAAAACTTACAATCAAATAAATGAGCCAATTTATCACAATGCACAACCTGTGACTTACAAATGAGATAGAAAATTCAAAGGTTATCTAGACAATAACACAATAAACTAACTCTCAATCAAGGATAAGAAAATGAACTATAAAGACATAAGGCATAAGTTGGTAATTTTTTATTTAGAATTCTGTCATAAAACTGCATATGAGCTACAAGAATGTATTCTCCGCTAAAAACAGCTAGAGAATCATCAAGAACTAGTGAAGAAAGATAAAAAAAAATTCCTTTATACAAAAGCCTTCCAAAAGGTAGAGGAAAGATAACTCCAGAATGACTGAAGATGAACTCCCACTGAAAATATCTCCTTTGAAAACTGATCCTCTCGTAGAAATAAAAAGCCACCAAAAAGGCTTCAAAACATGCATAAAGAGCTCATGCAAACTTGCTCTCAAGCTGGGTAATTCATTTCAAATTATTAGTCAACTAAAGGTTGACTCATGTGGCGCTAAAAAACAATCCTTATTACCTCAAGATCATAAGAAAAAACTCATGCAAACTTTCTTTGAGCTTAATAATCGCATGCATTAACCGGATGACTTCTTATTTTGCATGGATTGCAAACTACCTGATGACTTCCTCTTATTTTGCATGGATCCTTGGACACTACCTTGCCTACCACCACTTTCGGCTTCTGACTATAACTAGCATTGCTTTCTTCATTGGGTCATTGGGTTAGCACTGAAACACTTATTCCGATGGCTGATGATATGCTCCATTTCACCTGCTTTTCTATCGGGCCCACCACGTGTCACTTCCTGGTTGGTAATGGGGTTCCTGCCCTGCCACTCAGCACAACCTAGACTTACTACCAGAAAGAATCTCTTCCGTCCAATCAACCTTAATTTGCGTTCTTTATTTCTTCCTCCAAACTGCTTCCTTAGTGGGCCCCACTACTTAGTCGCCAAGTCGCGGTGAATAAACACTGCGCATCTTCATCATGTGGTATAGCGACCATCGCTAGATCTTCAAGAACCTGCTTGCTTTTTACCTCTACTTGTTTTCTTTTATCTCTCCATCCTGGGCCCACATGAAATGAATGATGATAATGAACTTTGAACCATTGAACCATTTTGAAACGGTGAACCACTTTGAACCGATGAACTTTGAACCGGTGAAAGTTCAAGTTCATAGTGAACTTAAAAAATATATACATCTGCTCGTCTATAACCTTTTGCCACATGTCAGCCTCTGATTTGCTTGTGGATCCACTTTGTCTCACCACTTGGACCTGCCACTAGACTTTGTCTGTCTTGATCCCTCATCCACTCTCTATCTCATGGTGCATCCACATTCACTCTTAGCCCACCTAGACGACCACCTCAAATGCCACATCATCAGTCTCCAAGTCGCAAGGAATAACTATCGAGCAGCTTCATCATGCAGTATAGAAACCACCACTATATCTTCCCTCAAACTGCTCGATCTATAATCTCTTAGCTGCTCACCTTTTCTGCACGTTCTTTGTCGCCAAGTCACAGAGATAATTGGTGAGCTTCTTTCTATAGCGGTATAGCGACTGCCGTCAGATCTCTCGCATCACCGTTGATCTTTCTTCAACTTGCTCAACCTTTAACCCCGACTGATCTCCTCTCTTGTGCCGCATGTCGACATGTGTCACTTTCTGATTGGCTCATGAGATTTTCCTGGGAACCACCTATCTGTCGGGCCTGCCACATGTCTTGTTCTATTGGATCTCTTTCTTTCGACCAAACTACTCTCTCGGCGAGCCATTTACCAGTCTCATCGAACCTACGGTTTCATCGATATTGTTATGTCGATGAAACTGAGCCTTCAGTGAAACTTTTTTGGGACTCATCGTGGCCAAGGTCTGCTCGATGTTGATGGAAACTGAGCCATGTCACCAGCTACTGGACCGCCACCTGTCAGCCACGTACTTTTGTCTTATACCCTCTGCTTCGCCATGTCATCAGTCGCCAAGTTGCGATGATATCTGGCGAGCATCTAACCATCGCGATAGGCATTGGATCACTGCGATCTGCTTCTGATCTTTTTGACTTTCTCGACCTTTAACCTCTTCCTGCCAGCCGGTCACAAAATTAAGGCGTCTTAAGATGTGCGTGCATGCGAGGTCCACTAGGCAATGAGACACTTCTTGTCAAAAGCTTGTAAGCTTTGACACTATAGTTATATGTGACTTTAGCTTTAAATACAAAAATGCTCCCCCCCCGTGACCAATGTGGGATAAATGTTCTTCCTGCCTAGTGACTGAAAATGCTTGGAAGTTCTCTAGCATTTTAAAACCCTCTTCGGCACCCAAGTAAAAACTTTACATAGGCCGATTGCATTTGCTCTGAGCTTCTTTTGGCCTTTCATCAACTACGTAGGGGATTCGGCGATTCACTTGCCAGCATGAACTTGCTTGAAGGTTTTAATAGGCCATGCTATTTCATCTGTAATGGAGCATAATATCTTTGTGGTCTACAACATGCTGAGCTCAACCCTTGTGGGAGCCACATTTTAACCCACATGCTATCTTACTTTCTTGTATTTGCACATGAAGCAAACAAGTTAGACAAAAACAGTACATTTCTCCCTTGTTCATGATTTGATCTTTTCAAAAATGAATGAATGCAAGGCTTCATTAGGGCACTAAATTTGGCATGTGCAAAATTTGGTAACAACCTTGTCACAAATATCATCTAGGGTATCAATATCCTAGGTCTTTTGTCATGAGATATTTATGTTTCATTAACCCATGATGAAGATTCTTAGATTCAAGGAGGTAAAAGAGCCACCCTCGATTTATTTATTTGAATGAACTCACATTGGTTAATACATATTTCCTATGAACTCATTGTACAGATCAAACCATATGAAAATGTGATAGTATCCTATAAAAATAATCAATATGACATCTACATGTAATATTAAATTTCATAATAATTCCATACAAAGAATATTATATGATCAATAAAATGGATGTATATATAAAACTATATAAACTATACAATTTTATACATAGGTAAAATAAATATGTATCAACAACAAATCCATATAAGCATACAATGTTACATGTTGGTAAAACAAAAAGGTATGTGCAACAAATCCATATACATATGCAAAAAATTTCATAATATGCCAATCCTATGGAATGGGATGGAAGAGTTGACAACTCTTTATTTGTCAGGAAGAGGGAGAGGTGATCAGTGATAGTTAATTTTGAACTAGTTGACTAGACCTCCTATCTATTTTTTTTGGGATTTCCACCTATTAATTCAATCAAACAATATGCAAATTAATATAGTGAAAAATAAATATGCAATGAAATAAGTGATTAGTCACGTATTGCAAGCTAATAATCCAACTGAACGATTATCCACTTCTCTTCAACTATTTGAGGGGTAGGAGTACACATTGGAGTTGTGACCACTTGTGACAAGAATGAAGAAACAAATTAGACTAAAGACACATACAATTTAAATTTATACTAAATGGTGTAGCATAAAACAAGAATACAAAGTGAAATCTACATTACTATCTCACACCAATGTCAAAAGCACTGGAGATAAAACTATTGCAACAATGTCCACCTCCATTGTGAAATGAATCTAAATTGATGACATCAATAAAAAAATAGAGCATGTTATTCGACCAAAATTTACCTAACATTATTTATAAATAAAGATTAAAAATAGTAAAACTTGCCTTAGTGAAACTTGACATACCATTACCATGAACAAGTATTGATAATGAAGGTTGAACATCCACTTGTTCATCATCAAATTCCAATTTTAAGATTACTTTTTATATATAAGAAGATAATTTACATGTAACTTATATTTACCATGAACAAGTATTGATAATGAAGGTTGAACATCCACTTGTTCATCATCAAATTCCAATTTTAAGATTACTTTTTATATATAAGAAGATAATTTACATGTAACTTATATTTATTATTTTGTTACAAATTAAATGCCTATGGATTTGACATGCCTACATAATCAAAAGATGAAGGGCCAACAAATGTAGGATGAATGCCCTGACCATAGATTTTAACTACATACATTTCTTTACATTAACATTTATTCATAATCAATTTATATAGATAAATATTAGATTTCAAATAAGAATGTAATAAATTGTAAAACCCTATTGAAAATTATTAGTTAATCAATGTCAAAGGTGCTATCAAATAACTCATCCATCAACATGATATTGCCTAATATAGAAGTAACCTCCTTGTTGCCCTATCTACCATACTACTAAAACTTTGGATAATCCCTTGTAGTGTGCATCCTTAGCATCTTCTGACCCATAGTTACAAATAGATCCATAGTTGTGGCAAGGTGAGGTGAACATTGACTCTCAGAAGTCTAACCCTCGAAACACTGTGACAATAGTTTGCTATGCTATTTTAAATTTTGTATTGGGGAACTAATTGACTATAAAGTCTTTGCCTCAACACTCTCGGTCACATCAAAAGGAATCACCACATGTTGAATATATGGTCTACGTAGGGGTCATGGTGTATGGTTTTGGACATGATGTGCCCCCTCTATATCCTATGTAGAGACTTTTTCTCTGCCTTGAAAATATTGTATGTCAAAAAATTTGGGATCTCATTGAAGACAAAGTCATAGTAGAGTTTCCTTAAGAAATATGATGGGACCTCATTGAACTGTTGCATGGGGGATGGTAAAAAACTATCCACCAACAATCACATTTTTTCCTTATTCCTTAGTGTTGACACCAATGAATTGAAAATATCTTGCAACTTCTATGCAAGGGTGCATTGATTCTCAAATTAATAAATAATGCACACAAATTGGTTTTAAAATTTTGTTTGTTTTATTTATTTGTACAATAATTCTATAGAGTATAATTATTGTGTATTTTCCCTAAGATTGAACCATTGGTTTATTCAACTACTAATGAGATATATATGAGAAATGAGAGATTTTATGATGGTGTGATGACTCTTCGATTTGAAGTAACTGCGTTTGGATATTTCAATATATAAATTGTTGGCATTATTGGCATTAAGTTGTCATTGATGTCAACCAGTTTGGCAAGGTCACTGGTAAGTGAGAAGCGGTGACCGATATGATGGCAATACACATGAGAGTGAGCAGACAGGAGGAAGGCTACCGGTACATATGACATGTCATCCACCGGTAAAGAAGGCTTATCGGTAAGGCACAACAATCGATGGACAGAACAATGAGGATTGTAGCATCCTAAAATTGGGACACTTGCAATTTCAACTGCATTTCGGTCTTCACAATGGCGACGCAACACGCAACCTGAATGGAGACCCCGAAACCTGATTACGACACTAAAAACTGTATTTTTCAAGCACCTTGGCCTGAACCTCCTTGCACCTTGCTGTCCCGGGAGGTGGGACCAGAGCGCCCAGCGCCCTGGTCCTTCAGGACCAGGGGGCGCCCTGGTCCCCCAGGACCATGGCACCCAGCGCCCTAGTCCCTGGGTCCTATTTTGGGCCCGGTCTCCTTTGGACTTCGGGTCTTTTTGTTTGCAATTTGGAAAATAAACTTTCCTGGTCGGCCTAAGGTCGGGAAAATCAGTCTATCAGTCCTAATTGACAAGTATATAAACTACATTTTCCTCTCTCATTTTAGGGGATACATACATGAGGGAAAAAGCGTGGAAACTATACTCAAGCATTCAAGCATTCAAGCATTCCTTCAAGCAATTGATCATTTCAAGTCTCCATTCAAGGCTAAGTGTTGCATTCAAGACAAGGATTCAACCATTGAAGAGGAGATCACATACAACATACTACAACAAACAACAACATCTAAACCTTCGCACATAAGGATACAAACATCCTTAGAACAAGGTATTAGTACTTGTTTTACAGTCATTTACATTTACAGCACTTGCTCATTTCTTGGTTAATTCCAAAACCGGGGTTTGACCTAAAGGCAAACCCCTAATCCCTAACCCCCCAATCGTCTTCGCTTTTCTGTGTGTAGGTTGCAGGTACACGGCTGAAATTGAAGATCTAGAATCCTTGTGCAGAGACGAACAGATCCCCCTTCGTTTCGAGGATTTTTCGGAGGACCGTGGCGCTGGGCGCCATCGTCCCGACAACTTTCGCTCAAATTTACAGGACAACGCCGTATCGACATTTTACTACTAATTCCAGGTCCACAGCTTCATACTGTATCCCTATCTCAGTTTATAAGCGAATCTTTGTCACTTTCTATGCATTCCTAGCTTAATTCTTCTATCAACATTCTTTACAAAAGAGGGTAGCCTTGCTTTCTTAACCCTTGAAACTCATTTAGCATCCAATCTTGCATTGCGTGGGATTGGATCTTGTGGGTTTCAACCCCTCTTTTGAATGTAAAGT
The DNA here is from genome assembly GCF_030272615.1 of Cryptomeria japonica. Lineage (NCBI taxonomy): Eukaryota > Viridiplantae > Streptophyta > Pinopsida > Cupressales > Cupressaceae > Cryptomeria > Cryptomeria japonica. The sequence goes on along the minus strand of NC_081407.1, from coordinate 435,743,984 downwards.
CTCTCCCCTAAGTGAAAACCATCAACCCTAGAGTGAATCTCCCTTCTCTCTCCTTGGAGTTGGAAGAGGGGAGAGCAACTAGGGTTCGATCGCGATTTTCCGCTTTACAAGGATGTTTGATGGTCATACCGGTAAGGTGAACTAAATCAGTAGTCTACCTTGATCAACAAAGAATGTCAAACTGACATAGGAATCCAAGTAGAGGTGGATGTCAACAAGCATGACAGCTGGATGCCAGGTGGAGGGATTGCACAGGTCGGTGGAGTGCGCATTGACGTAACAAATCTGCAAGCAGGTCGGCTTTAATGAGGAACCCACAAGTCATGGAGGATGCCAAAGGATTGTGGCTCGAGGAAGGCAAGCTGGCAAAGCAACTGAACTGATCTTGCAAGAAGATTTGATCTTCGTATCCGTTTGGTGAAGGAATCAGCAAAGCCATTAATGGTGAATGACAAAGAAAATGAAAAAAGCATGATGCAGACCTCCAAATTTAGAAAACGCACATTGGAATGCGAAGTTTTGCTGGTGATTGATCAATGTCATGAAGATCTTATCCCTGAAAAAGAAGATCAAATCAAATCGGATTTGGATCGATTTGGAGAAGAAAAAACCTAACACGACAGTGATTGAATGTGTTCTTGGCGGGAATCCATAAATATAAATACATGAGCTCGAAACAGTAAAGGATAATGCTTCAAGAGAAGAAGAAGTGTGAAGAGAGCTTGAGTGCAGAGAAGAATCATCTTCCTTAGAATTTATTCTAAGAAATTTGCAAAGTGAGTCAACAAGCAAACCGGTGAAAGGGTTTAATCGACAGTGATTGAGTACCGGTATAATTGTAGCAGGTCCAACAGTTGAGAAAACTGGTGAGGTGTGGTTGAGCAAGGCGACATCCAAGTGTGACACAATGAGTTGTGAGGATGAGTGTGTGTGTGTGTGTGTGTGTGTGTGTGTGTGTGTGTGAGAGAGAGAGAGAGAGAGAGAGAGAGAGAGAGAGAGAGAGAGAGAGAGAGTGATCTCATAACCGACAGTGTGAGATCCAGTAAAGAAGAGAAGACTGTCAACTGGCAGTAACCTATTTGATCAAGAGTTGCAGAGCTCATTTGCAACAAGATGCTATAACTGTATCAAAATTGTATTTCAATATACATCACCAAGTTGAAGCTTGGTGCAGGGGTTGGTGCTCCTTGGGTTGGTGCCCTAAATCTTTGTATTTCAGTGTTTCATTTGTGAGGCTGGATTGGAGCAGTAGTCTCCAGCAACATTTCTCACCGAGGTTTTTCCCATATTGGGTTTTCCTTGTACATCTGGTGTTGTGGGTTGCATCTATGTGTTTGTCCTTTTTGGTTTCCTCATTTTCTTTACTGGTTTGATTGTTTAGTGCTCAAGTTAACAACTAGTATTCTAAGGTTGCTTCAAAATGGAAAATAATTTAGGAACCACTAATTTGGCCCCCTCTCAGTGGTACATTGTGTTCAACATAAATCAATGTTTAGAGTCCATTTTTGTTGGTTTCAAATTCATCTAACAAATTTGCATGTGTCACAAGGAATTATAAAGATAGATGGAGGAGTTTCAAGGGGGTTAGTCTCTACTTACTCTTCAATAGGGATTCCCTCCACATGGTTTAGGGAATTAGTGTTTGGGGTTGTTGAGGGATTTTTAATTCCTAGAATAAGAAAAATCTTTAAAATAAATGTAAACAAATTGTATTCTACTTTAAACCACTAAAGACATAAATCCTTACCTCTTCAATCTCCTATGCATCATGGCATCATTGTGCTAGCTTACATCCACTCCAACACACTTACACTTTTCCTTGCTTGTGTTAGGGATTGCAAGAAATGGGGTCGAGCTCAACCTTTTTTTCTCTAAATTTTAACAAACGAATAATGCAAGAACATTATAATGCACTCACAAATTTTAGTTTCCATGGACCAAAAAGTGATTTTTTGATCCCCCATCTTTGTACACATTATTAATCCCCCCCTTCAATTTTGAAAAGTTTTTTGTTTTGAATCTATTGGATGCTTTTGGTTACTTTTTACAAGAGGATGCAATGTTGTCAAACTTCAACCATACTGCCTATGCCCACATTCTTGTGGACATTGAAATCTTTAATGATTTTATTGGAGCTATTATTCTGTTTGTTGGGATAGATTGTGGATTCAAATAATTGATTATGAGGGTCTTCTTTTTCACTACAAGAGATTCTTTGCAATAAGATACCTTGGTTTGGAATGCCCTTGTTCTCCTTGCAAGAAGAGTGAGGCGAATTGGTAAAGGAATGTCTTCCATGACCATTTGGCTATCAACAATTTTGATTTTGATGATTTTGAGCCTTTGGTGGCCCCCTCCCTTAGGGATGTTAACTATTCAAAGTTTTCTCTTGTTGGGTTATTTGCTCGAGGTCCAATAATAGCCACTCCACCTTTGGACCTTGTACCATTGAGTGTTGAGTATTCTATTCCCACTCTTCTTAAGGTTTCAACGCAACATTCAACTCCTTTTTCTGTGCCTCTGAGGGCTTGATTCAGGCCTTCAACTGAGGCTAGATTTGTCCTCTACCCCTGTTTTGAGTCTTTGGAGGATGATGTCTTGTGGAATATTGTTCAAAGAAAGAAGAGAGGTCTCCCTAAACAAGCTTGCATTTCCCACATCCCAAGTCAAGGGTACTTAGAATGCTAGGACAAGGCTCGGGTTTGTGCAAGTGTCCAAGTATGTTTTGTCTAGAAAACCTTATTGTAGCCTCATTGTATGAGGTTTATAGTGTCTTCAAAACCATCTTTATGTTGGTAGTTTGGTTGTTTTCGTGTATTGGTTTAAGGTCCTTCCAAAACACGGTCGTTAGTGGTTTTCTTGTGAGTTTAACTTTCATCGATCTTTCCCTCTTGTGTTTAGGTTTGCAAGGCCTTGTCAAAATTTGTAATTTTACCCCTTTAATAAGAAACAAGCAATATTTTGATCAAGCAAAAACAACATTTTTTTTTTCAAATGAATGATTTTTTTCTTCCCTAAAAATAAAATAAATTATAGATAAAATTAACTACATATAGACTCACATATTTGAAATTTTATCTTACACTAAACCCTAAACATTAAACAATATTTGAATCTAAATTCTAAACCCTGATATTTTGAATCATAAACTGGAGATAATAAACTAAAATGTGAGGCATAAATCCTAGATGATAAATTGGAGAAAAATGGCAGTATTTAAATGATGTGGTGGATGCTCAATTTGTTGAACATAATTTTATTTGAATATTGTAGTGCAACCTGTTCATAGAAGAAATGTATGTAATTTTCGTCATATACAAAGTAGTTTCTGTCTATGAAATGTCTGTGATATTGCAGTGCAACCTATTCAGAGGAAATGTATGATTTCATTACCGATTGGATGGAAGACTAGTTTCTATCTATTCATGAGCTTAACTGTCACACGTGTAGATGTTTGATTTTATATTTCTCAATCATAAAAAGTTTCTGTTTATTACAGAATATTATAGAATATTTACATTTTTAGACACAGATTAATTGTGTGGCCTTTGGTGTATTTTTTTTCAATTGTAATATTGTTAAGTTTGCACGCTTTTCATGGTGAAAATTTTAGAGGTTTTTTTTAAATGGTTATTGGGCCTCTAATTGTTCTACATATTGTCACAAGACATCAAAATTATTTCAGAGGTACATACAATAAGACTTTTTCAGTTAATACTTTGTTTAACAAGCCTGTTTTTTGATTTCAGGCATGATCAATCTCCATTATAATTGCTGGAATGGCCTAGACTAAACAAGTATTGGGGGTATACAACTTAATAGGAATTCATTGGTGGCTATTGGCAGTGCATGAGTGGGCCAACAGAAGGAAAACAAAGAGGCTAAATGTCATGACTCAAACAGAGAATGAACGATCTGATTGCAAGAAATAATGACTAGATGTAGATGTTGTTCAGGGTAAATAAGCTCAGCTTTAGATAAAAAATTTTGTGTTTAGAAGGTTGGTCAGTTAGATAGTGATGGCCAGTTTTAAATCATATATATTAAGCAACATATTAAGTCTAGAAAATGTTAGTCGATTTTGATTGTTTAACACTTTTAAGCTTAGAAGTGTATTCTTAGTGTGACCACACACCTTAAGCAACATATTAAGCCTAAAAAATGTCAGTCAACTTTGAGTGTTTAACACTTTTAAGCTTAAAAGTGTAAGCTTAGTGTGTGTGATTTAAGCCGTTCCGATAGTGACAGAGTTTGCATGGCTTGGTTGAGCTAAGGAGGGGAATGATTTCATAGTTGAAGAAATTCAAAACAAATATTCTTAGCAATTAATATGCCACCAAATTGATCAATAGATTCAATACAATGCAAAGAGGAAGAGTTGTAGAAAAAATTATAAATATCAGGATAAACTGATGTAGGATGGTTGTTGATTTGATGAGCATGTAACATTCATTGAAAGGCAAATTGAGCAAAACAGAAATGAAATAGATCCTTGTTAGGCTGGTGCCTATGTTGAACTTGATGTTGTAGAGTAATGACAATAATGTTGTGTATGTGACTGAGTTTGTGTCTTTTGGCATAATTTGAGTAGGCACTGTATGCAAGTAATTCTGATACTAGATGAATTAAGCAACACCACCATGCATGCGATTATCTTGTCTGTTTGAATATTTGATTCAATGCATGTCTTATGACTCTTTTATGAGGGAATTCAATTCATGAAATTCCTTTGAAGATCACACCTTGGTAGATTAATGTTTGTATCATGATAAATTGTAGCCAAATTGCAAACAAAATATGTAAACACATTTTCAAGGCAATACGCACAGAAAATTATCATTGAAGAATATATGTTGCATGGTGTTGTCTCTAGAAGAAAACATCCCATGGACTTCATTTGTAAATTCTGGCGAATTTTAAAATTTTATAATACTTTTGAATGCTGTGATTAATCTCCATGCACTAAAATACCTTAAAATCTTATTAGAAAAGAAAGTGTCAAGTCCCCTTAAGATTGGAGAATTTTGATCATGCTTGCTCTCGGATTGGGTGGATCAGGTCAAAATATATATATTATTAATGGCACACAATTCTAAACCAGTTTTAAAACCTTATGAATACTGAATCCTGCACATATTTATCTTAGACGGAGGATGATAAACTTTATTCCTTATCTAGATTGGTAGCACCCACATCAACCACAAATCTGTAACGAACATCATTCTTATCTAGTCTTTCCATTGCTTCGTTCAAGTAGTCCATACCCACAATCTCAATCTGGCATGAAACTTTCTTCTCTGCACAGAAATTTAGAGTTTCCTGTGTTTCCTCTATGCTGCCAATGCAACTCCCACTTATGCTCTTCCTTCCTGTAATTTTTATACAATTTGTTAAGAATATCCATATTCAGAACCCACTTGAAACCACAAACACCCAAAAGAGATTCAACTACTTTCATTTGCATGGTCACTTGAAAACATAGGATACCGTTAATTGGATGGGGTCTGGGGATATTTTTAGAACAGGGTGGAGTTTCTAAGTAAAATAATGTTTTGTTCTATAAAGCTGAGAAATTTACCAAGGATTAAACGGTTAGAGGAAAAGGTGAATGGCTCCATAGTAACCCCAAGGATAATCAATTTTCCATTGATCTTCAACAGGGAAAGATATGGTTCCATTGGGTGGCATGCTGGAATGGTGTCTAGTATGTAATCCAGGCTCTCTGCTGCTCCCTGCAGTACAGGTAGACATTAGATATATAGCAATGTGACAGAAAATCAAGAAATAAGCCAGTGTACCTTATTGAAGCTTCAAATTTTACACAATTTGCATTTACAAAAGAACCTCAAAGTGCTTTAGCTTTGCTAGGCTATGTATGTATATTGTACTACAAAATGCTAGTACATCAAACCAGGGAAGCCAAAGTGCCTTAGCTTCGCTGGGTGATGTTAGTAGAGGAGGAGGATGCTTACAGATCAACACAGGGATTTGCACTCCAAAATCTACTTAGGGATTGACAAGGCTGTCAAGTGTGTATGCTTTATGACCCAGCATTATTTGACAATTATTACCCACAGGGTCACATTATTATTAAGACAAGCCATAAAAAGTATACCTGCATCTGGGTGGTGTCTTTGCTAACAATGTATTCATCTGCACCAAGGACTTGAAGTGCCTCTTCTCTCTTGTTATCAGAGGAACTTATAACAGTCACATGATGCCCAAGGGCCTTGGCAATCTTCACACCAATGTGGCCTTAAACCCCTAACCCCAATATTCCGCATCTCTGGCCAGGCTCTGTCGTTGCAAAGTGCTTCATTGGACTGTAGACTGTAACTCCAGCACATAACAGTGGTGCAGCTTGTTCAAGGGGTAGACTTTCAGGGATATGAACAACAAACCTGCACCATCTCAAAAATTTATTGTTTTACACAAACTGAACTATGGTGGCGGGAAGATTGGTCCAACTCGACTACAATAATCCAGGCTAAATCAAAATAACAAGATATTGCAGAATCAAAATGTACTAGCAGACACCTGCTGCTTAAGAAAAGTGAGTCAGAAAGTATCTAATTTCAATTCCAACATACGCACAGTGGGTTGCAGAAAATTGAGATGATGTAAATGACTGAACACAGCAAAATAGATTATGCAATATAAGGAAATAACATCTAATTTCATTTCCAAGATACACACAGTGGGTTGCAGAGTTAATATCTAATGGTGGGGAATGACTCTGAAGTCTGAAGTAGAAAGAAACTGTAAGGTGTGTAAGCACTGACTTTAATAAAATAGAAGATAAACAAATCTCCTTGATATCTGCCCACAATTAAGTAATTTTAGACTAAAAAATAAGTTTGGCTATTGAAGTCAAAGATCCGCCCCTTTACTGTAATTAGAAACTTCAAAAGAATATGCTATATGCTATTTTTATCTCTGCAAAATAAATATTGAAAACGATTTGGTCCAAAGGTTATTAGAGTCGTCTTATCTTTATCTTTCCAAGATACCCATTGGTGAATCAATTAGTGATAGGGGCAACCCAAAGTGAGTAAAGATAATCCAATTAATTGAACTGAAGCAGAAGAGAGTGTTAAGGAACACAAAACAAAATCCCCAAAGAGAAAGACTTACATCTGATCAACTACCATGGTACTTGAAAATCCTCCCTGTGTAGGCTTGCCATCAGGGAACACATCATTGTAGATCCAAATCTTCTTATTGCAATACTGTTCCATTTTTTCACCACAGGCTTGGCAGCTCTTGCATGATCCAACCATACACCCCACACCCACATGCTCTCCTATCTTGAACTTCTCCACTTCCTTGCCAACTTCAGTCACAACCCCTACCACTTCATGTCTATTCCACAACAGCCATGAAAGAAATTGTTACAAAAACTTAAAAAAACACAGAACTGAACATAAAATTGGATATCGTAGTCATAGCATGTAAGTTAAGACATTTACCCAGGGACCATGGGATAACGAGATAGTCCCAAGTCATTTCTGATCTGATGCAAATCACTGTGACAAATCCCACAATAAATGACTCTGAGCATCACATCTTGGGGTCCTGGGTTCCTGCCATATATATGTAGAGCATTCAATTATGAAAGAACATTGGAATGTAACACTAATGGGAACAATAAGAAGTAGAATTTCGCACCTGAGTGTGAATTTGTAAGGAGACAAATGGGCAGAAGAGTCTCTTGCTGCCCACCCTGTAACACATTTCTCAAGCTCCACACCGCCCATGGTTATCTGATAAGGTAGCTCCGAAGCAAGCAATGTATTTGTAGATTACAAGATATGCTTCTTGCTATGGAGAGCATCATAATTTTACATAGGAAAAATTTATCTCATGTAAAACCATTTATGTGAGGGTCAAAGTTTGGATTGGAGCTCATGTCCATTACTGTAACGTTTGTATTAGAGAGGTTGGAGGATGATGTTACTTGCACTTCTTAGAAATGTGACTCACATTCCTTCCAAGGTTTCCGGGGTGGTGTGACCCGCGCTTCTTAAAATGGAATTGTCTATGAAGGTGTCAAAAGGGAGTATGATAAAGACAATAAGTTTTATTTAATAATTAAATTAAAAATTATAATATAATTATAATCAAATTTTTAATTTAATTATTAAATAAAAAAATTTGTTTTATTAGATTTCTTTTTTATGTCTGCATATGCTCACTTGTCTTTAGTTCTGCTTTATAATCATAAATCCAATATTTTTGTTAAAATAATTAATAGTTTTGATATAGAATTTAATTGTTAATATCTAGGGGAAGACCATCACTAGCCGGTCATGTTTCACCCTCTAATTTTTTAATGTATTTTAGTCATTAAAAACAATTACATCTTATACCAATACATGTTCAGTAGTTAATATACATTTGGCTATTGAAAGCAAACAACTATACATATCTATTTCTAATACAAGACAAGTTGCATAAAACTAGCATTTGCACCAAAACAAGATGCAATGGTTACAATTGTGGTGAAAAATGGCAATCTGTAAGCTGTAAGGCACAAACACTTCAATAAATCATTGCATGCATTGTTAGATAGATATAATCATGAATATAAAAACCACAATAGATCGATCTATTGCCTTCTAAAAGATGAGTAAAGACTTGCTCTCAGATTTATCTAAGCAATACCAGTGACTAGACTACACCAAGACGAAGAATTTAATCTATATGAGCACAAAATTAAGCTAAATGGATGCAAGATTAAGCTAAATGGATGTAAGATTAAGCTAGATATGCAAGATCAAGCTATGAATGATTAAACTAAATATGCAAAAAGCTAAGATGCAATAATCTCAAAACACAATATTCTTAATGACTCTAGAGCAAAAACAACATATTAACAATAAATCTCTAGGGTGTCTTGAATGAGAGATGAAAGACTGAATTTATAGAGAATCTAAAGAGAGACCAACGGTCAAGATTGGTTAATGATGAATGATTGAGATTCCTCAAGAAAAAGTACAATACATGTGAATTGAAATGGTTGGGGTGCTTTGATTCAGTTTTAGAGGAGATAAGATTGAGTTAATCTTGAGATAAATTCCAATTAAGCTTGATTTAATGCATTTGGATTAGAAGTTTGAGTTTGCATTAAACTGATTGGAGTCGTGCACTTGAGATAAAATTAGTCGACTCCATGCACATTCCTCTTATTTGCTCAACATTTTTATTAGAAAAGGTCTTTTCAATGCAACTAAACTTCTTTCCTCAATATTTTCTTTGAGTTTTAAGTTTAGAGAAAATGATTTATTCAATTTAATTGATTTTCTTGTTTTTTCTGAGATTTCTCAAATTATCTCAAATTTAGAAAAAGAAATATCTCAAGTTGATTTCTTTTCTCAATTTAATTCCTTTTTGTAAATTAATTTCTTTTTTTTCAAATTAATTTCTTTTTAATGATTTAATGGCAAATTGATTTATTAATTAAATATGCTAGGATATTTAATTAAATAAATAGGATAATTGATTAAAAATATTTACTTGAAATGATTACTTAATTAAATAAACATTTAATTAATTTAGAATGATTTATTTTCCATGTGACATTGATGATTTAGAAATTAATTAATTAGGTGCTCAAGATTGATTTAATTGTCTTTGGTTAGGACCTTGGTGATGTAGTCAAGATTAGGGGCCCACGGTTTAGGTGACCATTTTTAGGGTATTACATTTGCCCCTCTTTGAATTGATGTGTGAGAAACACAATGATTCAAAGAATAGTTGATGTCGAAGAGATATCAGTTTTGAACTTGATGGCTCACAAACTGATGAAGATCGAGATGTTCAACTTGATTTGAAGTGATGAAACTAAGCAGGTTTATTAAAGCGATACCAATCTCAAACTTGATTGAACTAGAATTGGTTGAGCAAAGAGATAAAACTAATTCTGGACTTGATTGAACAAGAACCAATTAGCGAAACAGAATGTCCAGCTTGATTTGATGCGATGAAACCGAACACCTATTTGGATTGAACGTGTTATCACTGTCAAAAAGACTCTTTAAACCCTTGATTAGGTTTAAACGAATAAATAGCTTGATGAGATGTGATGAAACTGATTACCGTTAAGAGACTGATTCAGATGAAGTCAATATCAGCTTGATTTGGTGCAATGAAATTGATATGCCCCTAGAGATTGATTGAAGCTCGATTAAGCTTTGATTTGAAAATATTTGTTGCTCGGCTTTTGATGAAGATATGAAAAAAAAAATCTCGACTTTTTGATGATGTAATCACTGATAATGATGATGTAATGATGTAATGAGTATGCCCCCTCGGGAGCAAAATCAAAAGATAACGAGATCGCAGTGATTTTAGGCAATTTTGTTTAATAAAATGATTTAGCGAGGATAATCAAAGCACAAAGATTAATTTGAGAATTAATTTGAAATCAGAGTTGATTTAGAAAATATTTGAGCGCAAAATGATGTGAAAGTGCCAAGTGGTCAACATTGTGAGAATTTGACTAGAAAATTAACATCAAATTTTGATTTCGATCCCGAAATTAGCGAAGAAATGATGATTGTTTTAAATTCAAGCTCTCATTCAAAGGATGAAGATAATAATGTTATCATGTTGAAATCACTTGAAATGCACAAAACGTAGTATGAATGCAACCTAAAAATTAGTCACTAGATTTGGTATGCTTAATTATAATCACTAAGCGTTTTACAATGTCAAAAATAAACATAAGCACCAAGGCATAAAAAGCCAAGATGACCTGAATGTCATGCCCTTTTGATTTAGCAAGCAAAAATAAGCACCAAGGCATAAAGAGCCAAGATGACCTAAATGTTGCTTGCATGCAAACACACCAGACAAAGCAGAGTTCCTTTCTTTTTATATGCAATACTGATTATCTTGTCTGCAATGACCCTTTTATCGGTCATATCCTAGGACAGATTAAGCATGTATCTAGATTGCACAATAAAGAAATTTACTCAGAACACAAACAAGGAAATTATTCCAACCTCCCTGTAGCATACAAATAAACGGAGTCGAGGTATGTCTGGTGATTTCATCTTGATGTGAAGGCACTAATCATACACACTTAGCTTATGAGATGTTTTTCAAATCATCAGAATCACTCCTACAAGTAGAAAACAAAGAAAAGTATTATGCCCCCAGTCCTTGCTTCTCTTAGTCAAGATAGACTTCCTTGAGTTACTCAAAGGGAATAATAATTGAAAACCAATTTAAAAGACAACACACAAAGAAAATTTCAATCAAATCTCAAACAGTTTTAGTGATTGTTTTCATTGTTCTTGTTTTGTCTGGTTTACTCAGTGGTAAAACTCTACAGTAGTTTGGAGACAGTTGACTGACTTGGATTGGATGACCTAGTAATACTGACATAAAGATGACTTGGTTAAACTTCTTAGGACATTTATATTGATCATTCAATTACCCTAAGACTAGGATGTTGATTGGTTTCAAGCCATGATGGTTCCAAAAAGAACCAGGGTGTCACAAAAGCGACTGAATGATATGTACAAGTTAAAGCAAAGATGCAAGAAAGCGAGAAATAAAATAGGAAATGCCAAATTTGTGTTGATAGATGGAGCACTTCAGTATAGGAAATAAGACTAACCTAGACAAAATCCATCCACCATATTGATCTATGTCATTGTTTTGATTTGTGTGATCATTGATAGGAATGTCTAGTTTCAAAGAGTGAGTACCTCGTATAAGGCTGATCTGTCTGGTTTCGAGTGTACCCTTCCTTGTATAAGATATGTTGATGTCTGATAGAGTGATAGATTGATTAACAAGACATGCAATAAGTTTGATTGCACACTTTGAGAGTTTGTCTGTTGTTGATTTGGTTTGATGGATGGTCTATGCTTTCTTGCTTTGATTTTTCAGTTTTTGATTTTTTTTAGGACATTTTATGACTTTTTAGGATTTTTTCAGCTATGCCCCTAGTATGCAAACCTATATGACATGATGATATGCAGAATGCATGTGGAGACAATAAAATTTTTATATGACCTATGTTAATGCAATATGCATGATGAAGATGCATTTCCTATTCAAACAAGGATGACTGTATTTGTTTAGCATTTAATACACCAATTGAATTGGAGGTACAAAACATTTCATAGATAGGAAGTCAATCAATCCTTAAGGTCCCTTGGAACATCCAAATTAACACACTTAGTGACTAGGATTTACAAATAGAGACGTGAAAAAATTCCCCATTAGTTCTTGAAACTTTGATATTTTTTTTGCCCATGTGTGCAAATGAGTTAATTCTCGCTCTTGTGTTCACTAAAGACCTTTAGCATCCTATATGACTAGCTACATGGATTATTCTAACTTCAAAAGTATACCAAATAGAGCCTTGCTGCCAGCAAGGTTATAGACTGTAATTTCTCAAATATTGTTCCATTGCCAGTAGGTGTTCATAGCCCCAATGGATTTACTCGCATGTTCCCATAGTCAATCTTTTTGTCGCACTTGTATGCATGATATTTCAGTTAGATATCACTGTTATTTTGTCTTGAGATGAATATTTGGCATAACACTTTTCTTTTTTATCTTTCTTTCCTTGACTTGTAAGTAATGAAACCTATTTGGGTGTGACAATTACAGTGGTGCTGAAGTAGAATTTTAGATTTTTCACTAGTCATATGATCAACTAGGTGTCTAGAATGAATTAGAGATTTTGGTAATGTGTTTGAGATATAGCAACTAATAGATTTTGGGTTAACAAGTCTCAAATAGTGAAATCACTACCCAACCATAAGTAAAGTGTCGTCATGGGGTGATGTTGAAAATGGATGACCTTAGGACCTCAAAGACTTCATGTATGAATATCTAAGAAAGGAGATGACCCTTGTTTGTCTTGAATGCAAACAAATGGACAGTTGCCTTGTTTTATTAATGCTGCTATATGCATGATAGGAGATGGAAGGACTCTAGTGTCTCGCTTCTTTGGATGGTACACTTGGAATAGGTTTTGCAATAGACCATGGCTATGATAAACTAGGGTAAATTCTTATGCAAAGGATTGGATAAGGGGGATGGAAGGGTGAAAAATAGGTGTTGGATAATGGATCAAATATTGAAAGGTTGGTGCATGAGTGAATGGAAATTTTGGTGGGATCAACATTGGCACACATCTTGAGGGGTGGTGGAGTGATGGAGGAAAAGTGGATCTCAGATTTTGAGATTTGGATGGATGAATAACTAGAGATTTTGGGATATAAGGATCCAAAATGGATGAAGGAGGTGATGGAGGAATAGATTTGGAAACTTTGGATGGAGGAACAACAATTTTGGATGCCAGTTTGGATTTTTCTTTAGACTTTCGTGCTTCAAGAAGCCACTTAGGGATCCACATGGTTTTTAATTTTTCATGCTTTTGTAGTTCCTTGGAACACATTTCTTCTACAAGTGCCTTAGGAACCCATATAACTTTTGATTTTTCTTTCTTTTGCTTAGTGGGCCTTGGTGTCCTTTTAGATTTTTCTTCTTCTTTTTGGATCATATTTTGCTTTGTTTTGATATGTCTATTAGATGGGACATGTTGATCCTTGAATACATGTGGATTACTTGACTTATGCCTTTTATGCTTGGCATCCAAATTGCTTGGAGAAGGAAAAGAATGTGTAGATGGATAAGAATGATATGGAGGTATTTTGGATGGATGGAAGGTGCTTGAATATGTATGACTTTGTTGATCCTGCATAAGGGATGGAGGGATATAGGGGCCTAAAATGAATGGAAGAGATGAAGGGGAAGGCGTGTATTTAGATTTTGGTTTAGTAGGGAAACCAACATCTTGAGGAATGTTACTGAGGCCATGACCCTTAATATTTTCTTTAATATGGAGGCGTTCTTGCTTGTGAAGGTCTACCCTTTTGCTTTTATAAATATTTTGACTTGTAGGATACACTTTGCTTTGGGAAGAAGACACGAGTCCATTATGAGGTATGTAGGGAATGCTATGATCATGAAAGGGCTTTGTAGGCATGATGGATCCTTGAGGTGAACATGGAGGATTATGACAAGGATATGAAGATATACTTTGATTTTGACATGGAAGAGGACCATTTGATAGAGTAGGAATCGTGTTTGAGTCTTCATTTTAAATAGGATCATTTGAAAAGGTGGAAGAGGCATCATGATCTTGCTTAGGAAGTGGATTAGGAATGGAATTTGGAAGGATTATTTTCTCTTGAGATGGAAGGGGATCATCTTGGAATAAATGGAAAGGTATAATGGGATCATCATGGGATAATAGGGAGATAGGATCTTGGTCAACAATTGGATGGGATGGCCCTTGAGATAGCCCTTCAAGGTCAACATGAGAAGTTTCATCATTAGGTTCATTATTTGAGGGATATGGTATGGATTGTTGTTGAGAAGCCTTAGAAGATGGAGGTGTCATGGAAGAGATGGAGGCTACATGTGGGCCATTGCTAGACACAGGTTCATAATTTTGATCATGCTTGGTAATGACATCCGGTTTCTCCTTAGGTGAATTATTGGGATCTTCAATTTCAATAACACCATCATCAAGGAGGTCTTGAATTTTATGTTTTAATTCCATGCACATTGAAGTCCTATGTTTGTTATGCCTATGATATGCACAATAATTACTTACAAATTCACATCCCCATACGGTCTTGTTAGACAATATGATAAGATTGTGCTCAAGAAGCTCTTCAAAAGTTGACTCAATCGATTTCCCCAAAGGTGTAAACTGTCTGTCTAGGGGATAGATGTATTTTTGTCTTGGTGAAGATGTCTTGTGATCTTGTATGAGATTTGGCTTTTGATTTTCAATTACTTTCTATTCCACCTTATATAATTGTTTTAGCATTTCTTGAAGTCTGGTGTTCTTGATATCATGAAATTTTATCTCAAGAGGGGTCATTGAATCTTTTTGTTGGGCTTGAATGTCATATATTTCTCTCTTGAGATCTTGAATTTGTTGGGACAAGGTAGCCATGGAGATTTATGACAGTTTTAATTTGCAAGAATGGATTAGTTTGTAATGAAAAAGACTATCCTTACTTTTGTCAGCTTTCTTATGAGAATTTCTAGTTCGAACAGGCATTTACAATTAATGTGACTGAGAGCTATAAGTGATACAAATGTCAAGATCAAATCAGATCTAGTTGTTCATTGAGGTAATCATTGAGGAAAGTGATTGAGACCAAGTCTGGTTTTAGGAACAATCTATCCTGTATAAGACGTGATCTAAGCATATTAGGTTGATCAAATTGATATAGGATTGATTGAACTAGTTGAGATATACTCGAGAAAATCATGTAACACAACGACATGGGTACACTATCAAGATTGTTTATGCTTGGGATGAAAAAGACCAGATATACGCTTACTGTAGACTGATTAGGCAAGTATGATAGATCTAAAAAAACATGCAAAAAGACAGGCTTCTAGATTGGCAAAATCAAAGGCTCATACGACATAATACTATGACTCAGATGACAATTTAATTACTTCCAGATGATAGAATGGGAATCTCATACGAGTTTCTATCTGTACTTGAACGACAGTTTACTTATGGCTAGACGATAATTTGGAGAGACTAGAATGATAATCTGACAAATATATACCCTAGGCGTTAAGACTTGTATGACAATTTACTAGTTATCAAATGACAATTCTCAGAGGGCGGTATGACAAAACAGAAGACTCGTATGACACAGGACCAGATAGTTTTGACCATTGAATTTTTTATGTTGTGATTGTTTTACAGTTTCGGGGTTTCAGTTTTTGTTTCTAGGACAAAGACACAATGAACACACAAGATGTAAAGTGACTTCAAGAACATCACGCTAATTCTAAGGTGGTTGGCTAAGAGAGAAAAACTTTTCTTGCAGACTCAGGTACACACCCAATAGCTAATCAAAATACGACCACGGAGTCTCACACAATAGATTCTCAATGTCGTATTAGCCGACTCCAAATGCTAATGTGGGTACGATATGGCAAGTATCTTGGGAGAGTTACTATCTCTCTTGCACAAAGATTATCCCCCTTTCGGAGGTGAACCAGGTAGCTTCTATCTTAGAGTTCTTAGTAAGGATTTCTGTTTGAAATTAACCCTTGAAGTCATGTAAGCACGATTGAGGCCTATAACCTGACAAGGTACCGAAACAAGATGTAGTCACACAAGCCTAATTGAGACCACGAGGCACTACAAAATGCCTGATATGAGAGATCTCAAAGAGAAAACTCAAATAACCTCATCCTTCGAGACTTTAATCTCGAAAGGCCTATTTATTATAGTGAGTTAGAATGCTTGGGTCTAGCTGTACTCACTTGGGTCGTTCTCACAGGGTGATTAATTTTTCCCACTGTGACAGGCCCTCTAAAAGGTGCATAAATCTCAAACTAGAAAATCTTCAAGGGTCTGGATTTTTTATTGTCTGTGCAGACAAGATCATACTCTCCTACCTTTTAGACTCTTCTCAAACACGAAAAATAGACTTGTTCATTAACCATATTTCAATTTAAGTGCCTACAAATGAATTAAAGAATACACAATGTTGAATTGATTCTCTTTAGGCAACCTACAAAAACAACGAATCAGTAGTCATATTGTTTTTGAGAAATGGATTCTTTGACAAGCGATCTACAAAAACCTAGTTAGGTTGTGAAAAAAAAAATATATCTTTCAGGAAGACAGAAAACATATTAGGGTTAGCATTAGTATCATCAAATTTAATTAGAAAATCCCTAAAAATCACTCTACCTTTAATATGAGAAAATAGAAAATCGTACGAGTAACCTTACAGAGCCATACGAGAAAACATTAATTCATACGAGTTTTCTCATAGAGCCATACGATTATTATCAATGAACTAGACAACAAAACTCAAGAATGAAATGATAGAAACATAATATCTTACGAGTACTCCTAATGAACCAGACAACAAAATGCATAACTTGTACTGTGTGTTTCATAAACTCGTACAATAGTTTGCAGAGATTGTACGGATGCAATCTAGAAAATAAGAAGAAATGATTGCAAGGCTGAAAATTTGAATTCTTGAACTCCACTGTGGGTGCCAAAAATGTGTGAAAAATGGTAATTTGTAAGCTGTAAGGTACAAACACTTCAATAAATCATTGCATGCATGGTTAGACAGATATAATCATGAATATAAAAACCATAACAGATCGATCTATTGCCTTCTAAAAGGTGCGAGTATAGACTTGCTCTCATATTTATCTAAGCAATACCAGTGACTAGACTACACCAAGATGAAGGATTTAATCTATATGATCACAAAATTAAGCTAAATGCTCATGCAAGATTAAGCTAGATATGCAAGATTAAGCTATGAATGATTAAACTAAATATGCAAAAATCTAAGATGCAATAATCTCAAAGCACAATATTCTTAATGACTTTACATCAAAAACAACATAATAACAATAAATCTCCAGGGTGTCTTGAATGAGAGATGAAAGACTGAATTTATAGAGAATCCATGAAAGAGAGACCAACGGTCAAGATTGATTAATGATGAGCGGTTGAGATTCCTCAAGAAAAATCACAATGCAGGTGAATTGAAATGATTGGGTGCTTTGATTCAGTTTCAGAGGAGATAAGATTGAGTTAATCTTGATATAAATTACAGTTAAGCTTGATTTAATGCATTTGGATTAGAAGTCTAAGTTTGCATTGGAGATAAAATCAATTGGAGTCATGCACTTGAGATAAAAATTAGTTGATTCCATGCATTTGAGATAAAATTAGTTGATTCCATGCACATTCCTCTTATTTGCTCAAGATTTTTTTGAGGAAAAGCCTTTTCAATGCAATTAAACTTCTTTCCTCAAGATTTTCTTTGAGTTTTAATTTTTGAGAAAATGATTTATTCAATTTAATTGCTTTTCTTGTTTTTCTGAGATTTCTCAAGTTATCTCAAATTTAGAAAAAGAAATATCTCAAGTTGATTTCTTTTCTCAATTTAATTCCTTTTTGTAAATTAATTCTTTTTTTTTTTCAAATTAATTCATTTTTTAATGATTTAATAGAAAATTGATTTATTAATTAAATATGCTAGGATATTTAATTAAATAAATAGGATAATTGATTAAAATGATTTACTTGGAATGATTAATTAATTAAATAAACATTTAATTAATTTAGAATGATTTAGGGTATGTGCAAGCTAACGAGTCACAAATTCGTGGAACTCTACACGTTGGAAAACGTGCTCCTCAAAATAAAACGGGGGCCCGTTCTAAAAAAATGGGGGCCCGTTAATGGTCCGGGCTCCTGAGCCGAAAGGTGATGGGGGGCCGAAGCTAAATAAAACGGGCCCCCGTTTCTAAAAAAAGCGGGGGTCGTTTTTAAATAAAGGGGCCCCGTTTTTAGATAACGGGGGCCCGTTTTGAAAAAATGGCCCCCCTTTTTTAAATTGTATTTTTACTATTTTTTTGGGCAAATTTTTCATTTTCACCGTGACAGTGAATTGACAAGAGGAGATCAAAAACAGGCCCCCGTGCTGTGGTTTCCATTTCAAGCCTCCACCACTATCCCAGGTACACATTCAATCATCTATTTTCACATTTTAGAATTTTCTTGTATATTTTTCTTGTTTTTTGTGTATTATTTAGTTTTTTTTGTATTATTTTAGTGTTTTTTTAAAGTAACCTATAAATAAATTATTTTTTATATTTGTAAATTCTTGATTTTGATCTAAAATATTCTTCAACAATTAACCCTAAACCCTAATCAACAAATTTAGAAATCAAAACCAAACCTAGATAATTAACAAAACAAAATATCAAATTAGATATCTTAGAAACATCATAACGAAAATGAAATCGAAACAAAAATGAAAACAAAATCGAAACAAAAACAAAAACGAAAACGAAATTGAAACAAAAACAAAATTGAAAACGAAATCGAAACAAAACAAAAATGAAAACGAAATCGAAACAAAGACAAAAACGAAAATGAAATCGAAACAAAACAAAAATGAAAATGAAATGGAAACAAAAACAAAAACGTTCGAAAAGGAAATCGAAATAAAACCGAACATATGTACCTAAATTGTTCTTAATCCTCATTAGGCAATACAAAAGTTACCACTAAATTAGTATAACCTTAAAAGTAATTAACATTACTCTTCAAATTTTAGATATCAAAGTTTAGGCTTAGGTTTATGCCATGTCATGGCATAAAGGTCCTATTATGGTCCTATTATGTCATGTGATGGTATAAAAGGATCAATTATGGACACATTATGTCATGTCATGTCATAATAGGACACATTATGCCATGATGGCATAATATGTCCTATGATGCCATGACATTGCATAATGGGTTCATAGTTGGTCCTATTATACCATGTCATGGCATAATAGGACCTATTATACCATGTCATGGCATAATAGGACCTATTATACCATGTCATGGAATAATAGGACCTATTATGCCATCATGGAATAATAGGTCCTATTATGCCATGACATTGCATAATAGTCCACCTATTATACCATCATGGCATAACAGGTCCATAATAGGACCTATTAAGCCACAACATGACATGATTTTCTCAAAAATTGCCAACTTCATCATATAATTCATCTCCAACACTGAAACTATGCTAATTTGACATGTTTACTTAGTATGATAGGACCAATTATGGACCTATTATGCCATGATGGCATAATATGTCCTATTATGCCATGACATTGCATAATGGATCCATAGTTGGTCCTATTATGTCATGTCATGGCATAATATTATGCCATGATGGCATAATAGGTCCTATTATGCCATCATGGTATAATAGGTACTATTATGCCATGACATTGCATAATAGTCCACCTATTATGCCATAATAGGACCTACTAAGCCACAACATGACATGATTTTCTCGAAAATTGCCAACTTCATCATCTAATTCATCTCCAACACTGAAACTATGCTAATTCGACATGTTTACTTAGTATGATAGGACCAATTATGGACCTATTATGCCATGACATTGCATAATAGGTCCATAGTTGGTCCTATTATTAGATTTTTAAAAACTTATAAATATCCCGTGTATCATTTAACATATCCACACCTAAAGGATTTGGTTTTCCATAAAAATTTAAAAAGAGAGAAAAGTAAACATAATTTTTTTATTCATGGGTGAAAACCATTCTTATGACACCTTGGACAAGTACCTTGGCATCATGTATAATTTTTTTTAAAAGTACCCTACACTTGGAGTATACCATAATCCATTCAAATTATCTTTATTCTCAACCATCCTTGTCATCATCCATATCATGCATCTCACATTCCTAGTTTTTGACCTTGATTCAAGTGTTTTAATCATTTTGAGACATGTTTTAGGAAAATTCTAATATATAAAATCCTATTTACAGAGAACTGTTACAAAAAAATTGAGAAGATGAGTAACATATATCCACATCTCTACCAAAGTAGGGAGTATGAGTTGAACATGTGATGCCTACCTAGGTAGATATCTACCCAAGTAATCTTATCCTATCCTCTAGGTGCAAATATGCAATACAATAGTTAGGTAAATGCAAGAAAATAATGATGCACCAACAAAGTGAATGTACACATTGAGGTGACACATAACATAAAAGAGAAACCACTAGATATCACATGATTTAATATTTTATGTTTACTTCATATTCTATTACTTCATGTGTTTTATCTCCTATTTTTACATTAAATCTAATCTTTATTAGTAACTACTAATTTCCCATAATGATTGATGTCTTATACTTTAATCTTTGTTCTAGTTTATGATCTTCAAGACTATTTGCTTCACATGTATGTTCATATAGTGTTTTTTTTATCTTATTAAAGCATTATCTTATGTTTGTATATTGGTTAATCTATCTTCTTAAAGTATTATCTTATGTTCATACATTGGCCTATTATTATAGAGAATATAATAGATTATCACTATTTGATCATGCATTTTGCATCTTAATATCATATGATTGTGCCTCACATGATGATCTTATGATCATATCTTGGTTTATAGAGCGTAATGATCTTACATTTTAATATCTTATTTTAAGCACTTATCATCAATCCTTATATATTCTTACACTAGAAGGAGGATCATCTTATTTCTCACTTCTTTATTGATCTTATGTATGAAATATTTTATATTGATTTTAATAGTTGATGCATTTTACAAGAAATGAATTTATTAAATTGAATATATAATAGATTTATGATGTTTCATTGAAAGTTTTTATTAAGTTTTGTGCACAAATTTTATATTTAAAGATTCAATAGTATGTACATGTATATTTTTTTAAGTTCAATATTATATTATATATTTCATGTGTATCTCATTCAACAACATAGAAATGTTACTATTTATAAATGTTTTTTTTAATTTAGTAAAATAGATTCTTCTTTGACATAGAGTTGTATATAATTCATGTATATCTTTATATATGCAGGAGCTCTTTGTTATCATGGATGTCTTTGACATAGATGAACTATTAGGTGAAAATCCCCCACCACAACCCCCTCCTCCTCCTCCTCCACCTCCACCACCACCACCACCTCCACCTCCACCTCCACCCCCTAGATTGGATGAAATTTGTTTAAGAGAACGAATTAATGAAAACCTACAAGTGATTGAACAAAACATTGCTGCTATCCAAAATGAGCCAATCACGCCACCCCATCTTGTAGAGTTTGCAAAATCAATGCAAACTGTTGTTGAGTCAGTTAGATCTGTTGATTCTCAATTAGATCAATTTCATAGACGATGACAAGAGTTGTGTGATTTTTATGCCGATGGTTTAACTTATAGGCAAATCACTGATTTGAAAATAACCAAAGCTCATTTATGTCCATATTTTACTAACCCAAAAACAAGAGAACCAATGCAACCTAACCAGAAAAGAATTTCAATTAGGTGGTGTGTGCATCCAAAAATGGCTAGATACTTTTGGGATAGATGGTGGATGGTTTTTGATTATCCACCACATCGTAATTATGAGGTCCCTTTTTATTTTTTGAAGAAATTATACTGTGAGTTTGTAATGAACCAAAAACCAAATTATTTTGACATTAAGTCATTCCAGGGTGTTGGTTGTGGAATGCCACAGCATAGATTAGGGGTACTGAGTAATAATCCCCTACCAGATCCACCCATAGTTCCACTTGTTGCTCCATCGATTCCTGCAGATGTCCAAAATACATCATTCATTTTGACATTAGATGCTTTGACTTCCCTCACAGGTAACCTGAGTGAGCAAGCTGCTCACATGGAATCTGCTCCTCGATGGATGCCACATATGTGTTCGAGTTGTCATGAGACATGTGTAGGTCCTACTGCTGCTGCAGGATCTACTTCAGTTCTAGCTGAGCATGATGCAGCAGATGATAGTATGATGACATCTTATATGGATTTTCTTTGCTCGGATGTTCATCTTGACCAGGTATAGATATATATACATGTACATGTCAATCTTTTAATACTTCATTAAATATAGGTATAAACTAAGTGCATCTCTTTTTTTTATACAATCTAATACTTCATTAAATAAATTTTGTTTATGTAGATAAGGACTACACCTAATATTAGAGTTAATATTGCATCTACTGGAACACAACTCGACACACCTTATGGGGTATAGTATAAATTTGTATCTAGACATTGTACTATCTTTTTAAGTTAATATGTTATCATCGTATACTATATAAATTTTCATTTTGATACATTGAATGCTTCTTTCTCCAGGATTCAAGTCATGAGAGACCCTCTACATCATATCGAGAAGAGGGTCTGACTACTATGACACCATCTATGGTATGTATCTTATAATTCTTAAATTAAATATGAACTCTTACAACATTGTAACTTAGCTTGGAATTATTTAGTACACATATATATGTTCACTAAATATGATTTCATTAAATGCATGTATGCAGGTGGACGCTACCATTAGGATAGGTTATCCTCATAATTTTGATTAGAGCCAATTTGAACGCACATCGAAATCCTTTGAGGTATTAATATGTAATACTTAATTTGATCTTATTTTGACTCTTAATTTAAGATTTAATTGGACACTTTGAATTTGACCTTGTACAGGAGTTAGCTAGCACTACATTTGGTGTTGATACTGCACAAGATACTGCTAGAGGAGATACTGCTAGAGGATCTGATGAGCATATGGTAAGTTTGTAACTTAATTTATGAATTCTACTATATTTGATAAATGATTCTTTTAATAGTTAATTTCAAGTAATATTTTAATATTATTTTTTTATTGTACAACATGAGACGGGTGGATCTGAACCACGTCCCAGGGACAAGAGAGATAGTGCTAGAGGATCTAATGAGCATATGGTAAGTTTGTAACTTAATTTATGAATTCTACTATATTTGATAAATGATTCTTTTAATAGTTAATTTCAAGCAATATTTTTAATATTATTTTTTTCTTGTACAACATGAGATAGGTGGATCTAGACCACGTCTCGGGGACAAGAGACCATGGGATGTTATTGATGATAGCACTTAGATTTTACTGTTTATTTGGCTTTGATATGTACTTTTTTATGGACTTTACACATTTGTTTACACGTGCACATACTTTATATATATGGATAGTTGCATAATAGGATTAGATCATATATATTTTGTGCATACTTTATATATTTTGTGCACGTTAGATATTATGTGGAGTGAACATCATGTTACCATCTAGAT
The DNA here is from genome assembly GCF_030272615.1 of Cryptomeria japonica. Lineage (NCBI taxonomy): Eukaryota > Viridiplantae > Streptophyta > Pinopsida > Cupressales > Cupressaceae > Cryptomeria > Cryptomeria japonica. The sequence continues at coordinate 435,720,237 of NC_081407.1, read as the reverse complement.
ATATATATATGGATTAGATATTATATGGATTATGTGGACTTGAAATTTTACTGTTTATTTGGCTCTGATATGTACTATTTTATGGGCTTTACATATTTGTTTACACGTGCACACATACTTTATATATATGGATAGTTGCGTAATAGGATTAGATCATATATATTATGTGCATACTTTATGTGCATTGTGCCCATTAGATATTATGTGGACTTGAAATTATTTGAAATTATATTTTGTGCACATTAGATCATATATATATTGTGCATACTTTATATATTATGTGGACTTGAAATTTCATTTATGGAAGTTGTGCTTAAACAACTTTATAGGGATTATGTGGACTTGTAATTTTATTTTTGGAATTTCATTTAAATAGTTCTTCTGATTAGATAAACTAAAGGTACATACATCATGAACTAAGTATCAAAACATGTCTTATAATTATAACATATTCTAAATTAAAAAGCATCAAAACAAATATAATGAATAGAACTTGATTAAAACATAATTATCTCATTCATAAATTTGACCAATAGTCTCTCATTTATGTATATTGTACACAAAATGTAATCAAGAAGACATATATAAAATAAAATAAATAGTCTATTTAAATTATTATAATAAGTATTTATAGCTCTCAAAATACAACATAAAGTATGCACAAACAATAGTAGTCATTGAGGCCAAGTCTACTCTGAGAGACCTGGAAAAAATAAATACATATGATTAATTTTTATAATCACGATGCATTGAATTTAAAATACAAAGGGATTTGCCTTAAGGGTACACAAATTTAACTTGTAATTATTCAAAATGAAACATAAATTATGCACAAATAACTTTGTTTTCATTGATGCCTTCTACTTGTGGTAGACCTGAAACAAAATTTTACTAGATTAGATTTTATAATTATGATGCATGATTTAAAATTCTATATATAATATGCATCATGACTTTTAAAAGGGAGGTGGATTAAGGGTTTAAATTATAACTTACTTGATATTCATTCCGTTATACCATCTGCATCCTCTCTCTTTTGCAAAGCATCTATAATTGTCTCGTGCTCTTCCATAGAGAGAGTCCATAATTGTTTATTAGCAAGCTTGCCATGATATCTATCCAATTTTATATTAGTTGCCACTATCAAATGCGAGTAATGTATAATCTTCTTCTCTAATTCATAATCTTCAAATGTGGGCAATCCATTCTTTCTTGTTAGATATTTGCATAGCCAAGTGCCAACAACAACCACAAATCTTGTTGGATAGTCATAACCATCATCATTTACTCAAGGAGTGGTTAGCTTATGTTTTGGCTCTACACATCAAGCCAACCAATACTTTGTCCCCTCTTCATTGTCCTCTGGTGCAACAACAACATAGACATGTCCTGTGCACAAAACAATTTTATTTTAATATTTAATGAGAAATAAAAATAAAAATATACACTATAAGATTTCATAAATATGTACTATTTAATAAATCAAAACAAATTTCAAAAATGATTTTACCTTGTTGTATAAGATCTGAAATGTGATCATAGTCATTTGATGCAAACATTTGATCCATATATTCATCAGTTCTTTCATGCAAATCATTTGCATCTATGGGTGTCAATGATCTTTGTTGCCATTCTTCAACCCATTCTTTATTCTCACAAAATTCCCAATCTTCGGAAACACAAAACTGACAAAAGCAAGCAAGTTGCCTTGTGAATATAGTCCATGTGTTTGAATTAGAACTCTTAAATGAATGCCATTTAGCTGATCCAATGATGGTATTACAATCATGCCGAATAGGAATACTATCTTCCTCTATCAACTAGAAGAAATGTCGAATTGTAGAGTTTTCAATTGATCCTTTTGACAACTTTGAATTGCACCAATCTACAACTGCACAAGCATCTTTGAATTTCACTACATCCTCGAATTTCAATTGTTCTCTAGCAAGAGCTCTTTTTATATAGGCACCGGCTCCATCGTGTTCCCCCTTACCATGTCCCACTTCAAAAAAACTCCATAAATGTTGGACATTGGTTATCTTGTGAACTTTGCATAGCCAATAAAACATTCTTGCATTTTTGAATTGTCCAGTGCAGTTATCTGACCATATCATATGTTGTTTCATGTCAATTTCTCTTTCCTTAAGATTATCATAAAATACCTTTAAGCAATGTTGAACAAACTCTGAAGAGTGTAATCGATTATCACTAACATAGAAATGATACTCCCTCAAAAAATTTCTATTATCTTCTGTACTATCATGGTCATGTCTATATATAATGTGCACAAATATGGCCACTTGCACTGAGTTGTAGTATTGTGATTGAGTTTTCTCTTGTGGTTGTAGAGTATAGTTTTCTGCAAAATCCACAACTGATACTATTTTTCCAACTGGAAATGTGTTCTTGCATATGCGAAACTGTCCATCAAGCCGTCAGACATGTTGGGAATGTTTCACATATTTTGGAACAATATGAGTTTTAAAGTCACTAATAAATGCATTCACACTATTCTGTTCTGTAATCAATTCTAAATGTTTCCCCATCTTTCCATCCTTTAGAGGGTATTCTATATTTTTAAATCTCCTAACATCAACCATTTTTTGTCCAAACTTAGATGAAACATGTTCATGCAAACATTCACCTATTGAAGAATAGTTCCCACATAAATTGCAAAGGCCATAAATGCATGAACTGGAAAGAAATAATTGTTCATTAGGTGGTTTACAAAATAAACTTCCAATAAAATCTTTTATAGTTTCAGGTGGAACATAAACACCACAATCCTCCACAAGATCATTACCATGCAACATACAACGTATATATTGAAAAACATCATAATAGTAACGAAACTGAACATGAGTTTTACAACAACAAGATATTCTTTGTTTATTGATTTTAACATACCAGGGTTTGCATTTTTCAAATGATCTTTGACTAATTCGTAAATTCATTAACACAGATTCATCACTAAATTTGTTAAAGAATTTCGTTTGAGTCATGTCAAGAAGATGTTTTGGATGAGGATCACGAATTTTTGATCCCACCCTTAACTTTAAAACATATCTAGCATTTGATGAAACTCTAGTGTTATCATGCCAAAATTTTGCAATTAATTATTTAGTTTCATCATTTAATTTCATGTCCGACCTTTGAAGTCTACCACTAAAACTCCAACAATGGTTTAGTGGATCAATTTCAATTGTGTCTCTTCTTTTGGCCGCTCTTGACAAGGTTCTACGATGTAAGTTCAAATAGCCACTTATATCACTTAACATTCTTTTACTAACAATCATTTTGTCAACTATAGCAGTCGTTATAACTCTACGTGTTGCATTCTTATCTTTAGATCAACTTGTTTTTTTAATAGAATCGATGGCACTGGCAGCAGTAGATACAACTTGCTTATATGATTCATCTTTTCTTTTTGGTTTTGCATAAATACCTATTTTTTTCATGACTTTACACATTTTTAACATTTTTATTAATTGTAGCATTAATTGACATTGGAATCCTAACTATTTATTATAGAACAATTGTTTATATAATTTGTTCACATGTGTTCTGATTTGTCTCCAAGAAACTAACCCATTAAGATTATCTAGCACATTGCTATCAATAGTAAACAAATTACATTCATTTTCTTTCAGAGAGGGTGGTGTAATATTTTCAATTTTTATTTCTTTTCATATTGGTGTATGAAATTTATATCCAGCTTCATTTAAATCAGCAATTTGATTGGCATCATAGTCATCGGGATTTAAAAACATACCAGGATTCACATCCACATGAACATTTGCATCAACAGTCATACCCATGTGTGGTTCTACATTTCTTGCATCCATCATGATGTCTTCAATGGTCTCATCTACAACAGGCACTAAACTAGATGCTTCAGAAGTGTTATTCAATTATTGTTGTTGTGATCTTTGATCTCTTTGGTGTTTTGCCTCCTTCTCTCTTTGTGCTTGAATTTCGTCCGCTGTCATTGTCCTCTTTTTTTTCTTTTGACATTGCTTAGAACCCATCTTTACAAACTCCTCTTCAAAAAATAATATCTTTTTACTGAGTTCTTCAAAAAATCATGTAAAAAATATTCAAAAGTACTGCCAAATGATGTAAAAAATCTTTGTCAGTACGGATTTCAATGATAGTGTGGTAAATCGATGCAATCTATCTTTTTTTTTATAGTAACGGTTATTTAGAAATGGGGGCCCGTTATTAAATCCAATGGGCATCGTTCTGTAAAATTTGAATCCACAACCCGCCACTTGCCTCAGGATTAGGCCCGGGATAGGCCTGGGATGGCCACACCTGAGACATGAACTTGCAAATTCAAAGCTCCATGAATGAAAGCACAAATATGAACTTCTGAAATAGTTTATGTGCCTCTAATCAGAGAATTTTTATATGAAATTAAAGCCCATTTCAAATTATATTGTCTAGATTCTAAATATGTAAATTTATTTAAAAATTGATTATTTTAACTATTTTTCATTTAATTTATACTAAATCAGGTCCATAAATTTGAAATATTAACTAATTTTCTTAATTTAATAACTTTTTTATTTTAATGAATTTCGAAAAAAAAATTATGTCATCAATCTACACAAAATTATTTTCTATTTAAAAAAAAAAATTCAAAAAAAGCTAAGTTTACGTCAAATTATGTGGGTCGTACACGTCAAATTTTTAAAAAGATAATTACGACCATTAAAAAATTAATTAAAAAAAAATATTTGAAAAAAAAATACAGAAAAATATGCTCATCAATCTTCAGTGTGTTACAAACCATTTCCCAAAACAGTTTGAGAAAATAATTTTAATTGTGTCCAAAAGTGTGGGTCGTACACATGCATGGTATGGTCCTAAAACATGCATTTTTAAAACATAGTTTTAAAAACTCCATTCAAAAAGTTATTTTTTTATGTGGGTATTAAAATAAATTAAATATTTGAAAAGTACTCTTAGAGGGCTATCTTTTATATTACTGACTTTTTCCAAGATTCAATCTCTAAGTGTTCCAAAATTTAAGCTCAAATGAGACAAAATCTGAAAAACAGGGAAAACACTTCCACTTTTTGGCCAAAAAGTGGACTCATCTTCTTGCACTGACCCTTTATTTGCCATGTGACATTGATGATTTAGAAATTAATTAATTAGGTGCTCAAGAAAGATTTAATTGTCTTTGGTTAGGACCTTGGTGATGTAGTCAAGATTAGGGGCCAATGGTTTAGGTGACCATTTTTATGGCATTACAACAATGATAGTAAAATATATTTTGAGTAATATATCGAAGAGTACAAATCACAAAATGCAAACTTTAATTTATTAGTGATAATTATTTTTAATATAAATGAATACGTCTTTGAAGTTTAGCCATAAATAATGATGTTTATGTTGTCATTTTTGGTTTGGTTTTCATTAGTTTTATTTTGTTATTCGACACCACTCTTTTCTTCGTTAGTTTCAATGGTGTGAAGCATGGTCAAAATGTTTGTGCTAAGTTGTCAACATTTATAGCATGCACTATAGTATGGACCATATTTGACTTTGTATTGCAATGCATTTCTAATGTGACTTCACCTACATAAAAATGGTAATAATGTCTTTGTGTATTCTTCAAACTATGAGGGCATTCAAATTTTTTATTCTATCTTATAAGCTTTAACAAAAGAAAATATTCTTATCAACAAATTCCTTTAATAGAAAAATCATCATCACTTGTTTTACAAATTTGGTTTCTAGAAAGTCAAATAAATATATTTCAAGTGATCAAAATATTGCAAATCATTTTTCACACAAACTTTGAATCCATGAATATGATCCACATCAATTAACATAAAATAAATATTTGTATGCATGCAAATTTGATCTAAAACATACAATTGATTACTTATCTATTTTTTCTAAACATTAAACAATTTTGGGATCACTATGCAATCTTGTGTAATACAAAATCAAACCCTAATCCATCATATTCAATTAAAAAAAGAGTTATTATAGTTATTTGTTATAATGTTAAATTTGTTTAGTGTGTTAATATACTTTTATTAGTTCCTACCATGGCATGGAACTATAGGCTAGGCTACATTTTTAACTAGCGATTAAATAATTTTATTTGAACCAATCAAAACAATTTATTATTTGTCATACAATCGATTTTAATGTTTTAGCTTTATGTAAATGACCATTTTTTATGCCAAGTAAATACAAATCTATTTTTCCTCCATTTTGATTGGTGATATTTGAAATATCAACATTTTGAGGCATAATAAGGCTATTTCTCATGACAAGCATATGAACTTATTTACCCAATTTTTGGCATTGACAACTATTCCTATATTTTAGGAAAATTTGGATGTCTTTTTAATATGAATAATAAAGAAACTAAAACTAAAATAATCCATGGCAAAGTAACACATATTTAATCTTTATACATAAATTTTAATTTTCAAAAAATATTACTCATTATTTCTGTTAAAAAATAGTTTTGAAAAATGTAGTAAATATTATACTATATCTTCCTTTTTAAATCTATATTAAAAGCAAATTAAACATTATATTATCAAAACCTTTGTTAAACTATAAAAATTAATAATATTAAAAATGTAGCAAATATATATATATATATATATATATATATATATATATATATATATATATATATATATATATATATTTTTTAAAAGTGGATTATTCCACTAAACTTTTTTATTAATATTTTTTATTTTTTACATAGGATTCAAAGAGCATATCGGAGGAAAGAACCCTGGGAAGAAAACCTCTAGTCACAGCTCATAAAATAAACCTATAGTATCTAACAGATCAGTTTATGCACCCCGCCCAAAACCACATACAAAATGCGGTCACAACACATATAATATCAGTTTTGCATAGAGCCCATATGACAATTTGCCAAAAAAACCCATCGGATAATTTTCAAATGAAGACTCCACAGCTGCTACCAATGGAAGAAGACAAAATTTTCCAAAGCCCTGTGCCAAATCCCATGAGCCAAAAACCTACTTGCCAAAAAAGAAAGTATCAAAAAACCTTTGGAAAAGCACTATTGTATCAAATACCATGAGCTCGAACTCTCCTCTAGACAATGAACATGAATACTTGAAATGAAAGGGGAAAGTGGGAATAATTATCATCATAAAATTTTACATCAACATTACTCAAGAAAATCATATAACTATTGCTGCAAACCTTCCCATACCCTAGAAGGAATTTCCTCAAAACCCACCTCTCACTGATTAGCATTGCTATCAATGGCTAAATTTGCCAAATAATCCGCAATCTTATTAACTTCTCTGTAAAAATGGGATACCAAGAAAGATTCAAACAATTCTAATTTTTGTAAAATGGGATCAAGTATATACTGCAAATTCCAACAATTCGATTTCTTTTTCATAACACATTGAATAATCACCATAGAATCTCCTTCAATTATTAAGTCCTTAATTCCCAAAGAGATTGCCATATCCAAACCAAAAGACAAAGCATGAAATTCCGCATAATTGTTAGTTTTAAAACCAATAGCATGACACTTAGCTCGAATAAAATTTGCATTGTGATCATAAATTACCATGCCTACCCCAGCCAGCCCAGGGTTACCACGAGAGGCCCCATCAAAATTTAGTTTAAAGTGCCCCTGCGGAGGAGGTTTCCATCTAGCAGAGCATCTCTTACCTATTGCATCATTCTTTTTTAAAATTGAACCATGAGAGGGTAAAACTGACAGCAACTTCCAAACTCTAGTAACTCTACTATCCCAGTGCGAAAAAGAAGTAAGATTTTCCAAATTCTTATAAATAAATGATAAAGCAACCTCAGAGATTGAAGACTCAATTTTTAATAGAACCTCAGACACATGAGACCTTGTTTTTTTAAATATCCTGTTGTTTCTCTCTAGCCAAACATTCCAAATCACAATAGATGGAGATATGATCCAAAGGCATGCATAAAAAGATGAGGCAAACATAAAGGGCCAAATCTGAAATGGGAAATGAGATCCTTACCAATAACAAAGGATATATTTAACTTCTCAAACAACCACTGCCAACATTCATAAGCATAATCACAATGTAGGAACAAGTATGAAGAAGATTCTAAATTTTTGTTACAAAGGACACAAGGGAAAACAACAGTAATACCAAGCCTGTCTAGTCTCATACCTATAAGGACTCTGTCCTAAACTGCCAACCAAGCAAAGGCTCCAGCTTTAAGAAGACAAGCCGAATGCCAAAACAACTTATAAGGCCAAGATGATGAATCTTTAGCAACCATAAGAGAGTTGTAACCATCTTTAACAGTGTACTTACCAGAAATATTCTTTGTCCAAATAAGTTCATCCTCAGAATCAGAAAGAAATACAATTATATCCCCCAAAATCTTCTAAAAATCTAATTTCATATTTTGATCAACATCTAAGAAATCAATCTACTTCCATCTAGCTAGCTTAAGGGGTCCACTAGTCACAATTTCAAAATAATTTGCTACAAAAACACCCTAAAGGGAGGAAAGAACAATGATCAGAGGAGACCAATCCCTAATATTCACCAAAGGTGTGTGTCCATTCCATACTTCATCCCAGAATCTGACCTTTCGACCATTATGAACAATCCATGAGAGATGAGGCAAAATAACTGATCTACATTTACAAAGGAAATTCCAAATAGTAGAACCCAAAGGCAAATTTGAGACTTTAAAAATGTACTCTCTCGGTCCATTATTTAAATATTTGGCAAACATAATCTATGTCCATAAGGAGCTAGGGTTGTCATATAATTTCCAAACCAACTTAGCACCTAAGGCTAAATTTTGATTTTCCAGACTCCGAATTCTTGTTCCCCCAAGTTCCTTAGGCAAACATACCTTTTCCCATGCAACTAAAGGGAGTTTCTTCTTGCCATCTTTATTATTGTTCCAAAGAAAATCTCTAAGAGTATCTTGTAAACTAACAATAGCTGCTTTTCGAGACTTCAAAACAGACATGAGATATATGGGAACAACATTCAAAACAGACTTGATGAGAACAATTTAAAAAAAAAATTAAACCATCTATGATTCCATGAGAGAATTCTTTTAGAAATGACCGGAATAATCTTATCCCAAAAACCAATCTTATCCTGTTTAACAAAGAAAGGAATCCCAAGGTAAGTACATGGAAGATTTCCAATCTCAAATCCCCAAAAGGATTGCAACCTATGTTGAACCAGTTGTGATGTATTAAGGAAAAAAATCTTTGATTTATCACCATTCACTTTCTGACCAGAAAATGATGCATAATTTTATATTATTCCTTTAATCACTTTTGCCTCTACTAACAAAGCATGTCCAAACAACAGAGTATCATCTGCAAAGAGACAATGAGAAATACTTTGGGGAATATTCTGAATCCTTATACCTTCCCAAAGCCCCCCCACTTTAGTAGCCCTAATAGCCCAACTAAAGGTTTCGGCTAGGAGAATAAACAAAAAGGGAGAAAGGGGATCTCCCTGTCTCAAACCCCTAGAGGAAGTGAAAAAACCACAAGGACAACCATTAAATAAAACCAAGAATCTTGCAAAAGAAATACATGCACAAATCCATTTGACCCAGGCCTTGGAAAAACCTAACTTCTCAAGAACAGCACATAAAGCCCCCCACTCTACTCTATCATAAGCCTTCATCATGTCTAGTTTAAGTATCATGGCCAGGGTTCTTTGGGTGGAAATAGAATGCAACACCTCATGTGCTACAATTGTACCCTTTGCCATCTCCCTTCCAGGAACAAAACCACCTTGCTCCAATGAAACGATCCTAGGTAAAAAATTTGCCAACCTAAGGGAAATTGCCTTCATAAATATGTTATACAAAGTATTACATAAAGCAATGGGGTGGAAGTCAACAAAAGTCTTAGTATCCTCTTTTTTAGGAATAATTGCAATCATTGTAGTATTAAGTTCTTTTAAAATAGACCTATTTCTCCTAGCTTCCTCAAGAGCCAATAAAACATCATTTCCCACAAAATCCCAACATTTCTGAAAAAATAAAGGAGTAAAATCATCTGCTCCTAGAGCTTTATCTGGATTTAACTTCTTCTAAGGAGAAGGAAGACATCAACATCTTATTGTCTTCCAAAGATACTAAAGGAGGAATATTAGATATAATATCATTGCTGAGATTTCCATTTTCCAAAGATAATAATGACTTAAAAAACCTAACTGCCTTTGAAGCAATGTCCTCTGGCTCTGTCAATAAATTCCCATTCTGACACTGAATACAAGATATTCTATTCTTACATCTTTTAATCTTAGTTGAAGAATGAAAACATTTTGTGTTCCTGTCACCATCTGAAAGCCATAACTCTCTAGATTTCTATCTCCAATAGATTTCCTCTCTAGGTAACACCTCCTCAAGCTATAATTTTAGTGACTTCAATTCATCAAAAACTTGTGGCACCATACCATGTTGAAGCACATGAGTATTAAGACACTCAATCATATCTTGAATCCTTTGTTTCTCCTGAAAAATGTTCTTAAAATGTGAGATATTCCATTCCCTAATATTCAATTTCAAATAACTTAACTTCTTAGCAATCTAAAACATACGAGACCCAGAACAAAAAGGAGCAAAATTCCACCATTTCATAAGCAGAGGCAAAAAGGAAGAATCCCTAAACCACATGGGCTCAAATTTAAATGGAGACTTAAAAGAAGTCTTATCCTCAATAACTGAAAGGCAAATTGGAAAATGATTAGAACTTGAGACCGATAGAATAGAGGAAAATAATTCAAAATCTGAATCAATCCAATTCTCAGATAACAAAAACCGATCTAATCTCTCAGCAATCAGAGAAAAATCCCTTCTCATGTTTGTCCATGTGAAAACTCCATTCTGAGACTTACAATAAAAAAGGCTCATATCAGAAATGAAATCCCCAAAGTCATCCATAATCCTTTTATTAGGGAAAACGCCTCCTCTTTTCTCATCTAAATTAGTGATAGCATTAAAATCATACCCGAAGATAATAAAGGAACCATGTTTTAAGGGAGAAGATATCCTCTTTAATTCACCCCATAACTTACTCTTCCCTTGAATACTTGACGGAGCATAAATGTAAAAAAGCCAGAATTTAACCTTCGAAATCTTGCTTATAACTAAAGCCAACATCCAATTTGTAGCAGATGCCACTAACTATACCTCAATATTATAATTATTCCAAAGCAGTGCCAAACCTCCTGAAGCACCACAAGCTAGAGAAGAAAGAAAATTCCACCTTCTCCAAGATGAAAAAACCAAATCAGCAGACTCCTTTGACAACTTTGTTTCTTGCAACATAAAAATATCACAGTTAATTAAGTCCATCTGGGACTTAATTAAGCGTCTCTTGTTAGGGGCATTTAAGCCCCTAACATTCCAAGAAATAATTCTCATTGTCCTCAAGGGGAGGCTAAAGCTCCCCTCTTCCCATTAATTGGAGAATTTTTGCTTTCCCCAAAGCAACCTTGTAAATTACGTTTCACAACCCCTGATCTTGTCACAGGAGGACTAGTCACAAATCTTTTACTCCTCTTTCTTTTTACACTTACTCGAGTTAGGCATGTTTTTGTAGGCCTACCAAGAGAGACCGAATGCCTCCCTTACCCACTAGTAGGAGAAAGGGACAAAGTCTTTTGAATTCCATCATCAATTTCCATTTGAGTCTTAAGATTATTTGGAGGCCTACCTCTCCTAGGTGAAACCACCGATGGTGAAAAAACCGGAGTTGTTTGGACAATTGGTAAACTCTTGCATGGCTTTGGAGAAGCCAGGATAAATGGATTATCTTCAAAACCCAACTCTATTGTAGCCAAAACCGCAAAAGGATTAGCAGATGCAGAAATTGGAAGGGTCGAGTTTATACCCCCCAAATCATTCTCAATCGAACAAACAACTCTATCAGTAATACCCTCATCCATTTGATCTGCATGATTGTTAAAAATATCTTTTACTTGCTAAACCAAATTCTCATTTGGCATAATAACAGGGACAACCTCTGATGGATTACTATTCCCTAAGGAAGATTCATTAGCCATATTAATTTCAACATTCAGAAGGGAATTATTAGACACCAAAATCTTAATTTCCTGAACTAAAGAAGCATCATTAGGAAAACGTATGGCAGGTACCTGTTTAATAGTTTCCCTATCAACCACTGCATTTTTATCTAAATTCACATTCTTTGAAGAATCGAAAACCTCCTTTTGAGTGCATGAAGACAAATTGTCGCCCTTACCCTTTGTGTGATTATTTGGCATCTTAGGGCAATCTATCATCAATGGATGATCTACTCCATTCATCGGGGGATTACCATCCACTATACCCTTGTTATTAGAAAATGTCTTCAGTAAAGACGAAAGTGAGACTGAACCCAAAGTGTGAACATTGGGTTTCCCAGAACTACGACACAATTAATAATTTTCAAGATTAATGTGACCTGTTTCTACCAATTTATGCGAAGAGACATTTCCACATCCTTCAACCGAAGGTCCCACCGACAAACTATCTTTATTAAGGGATTTAGAGATAGAGCCAACAACCTGCTGGTTTTTCTTAAAATCCATAAGTAACGGAGCATCCAAAAGTAAAGGAGACTTAAGAAGCTCTGTATCTAATTTCTCAATTGACTGGTGCCAAATACCATCATGAGACTTGATATTACAAGTACGGGGACAAACATTGTTAGGGTTAATAAGAACACAAATTTTTACCATAACCTCCCCATCCACAAAGTCCATTTTAGATGTTAAAAAAGTTCCAATAGTATTTCCAATTTTCTCAAGAACATTTGGATCCATAAATTCAAAAGGAATTTTAGGTAAACCAAACCAGAAAGGAATAAGTTTCGAACTAGACCAAGAAGGAACAAAAAAAGGTTTCCAAGCCGCAATTGAAATTAAATGTTTTCCAAACCAATGATGCAAAGTTCTTAATACCTCATCTCTGAAAGAAGAAGAACCAAAGACAATAATAAAAGCATTCACAGACAATAATTGAAAATAATGCATATCCCCCCATCTTTGCAAATATTATACATGTTCTTTTTTAATCTATATAAAATATTTGAAAATTTTAATTTCTTAATATTAATATTTGTATAAATATTTTTAAAATAAAATTAGAAATTATATTAACAATATTTTAATCAAAACATAATAAAACTATATTATTTGATGAAATTAATATTTTATTTTCAGACCATTCACAATCCAAAACTCTCCAAATAATTAATAAAAATAATAGAATAAATGTTCATGCACCAAATAATGTTTAAAAAATAAAACCTTTCAATATTGATTTTTAAAGACCTTTGAAATTTCAATCGATTGAAATATAAATTTTAACAATATTTTGAACACAAGAAAATTAATTTCTAGCATTATATAATTTATTGACAATAATTGTTGTATGGAAGTTAAAAATGATGAAAAAATATATCTTAGATAGTATATTTATTTGTCTTTTAGAATATATAAATTAAAACAATCTATCAACAACCATGCAAATTGTAATATCATGAATAGCTATTATTATTCTACTTGGATTTTTCAATCTTAATAATACAACAAAGAAAATAAAATAAGCCATCCACAAAGTAACAATTATTTAATCTTTACATTTAAATTTATATTTTGAAAAATTATTATTCATTGTTTCTATTTAAAAAATAGTTTTAAAAAGTTCCTTTTGTTTATATATATAAACACAAATAAGGTTTAGAATTGTAAGATTATATGGTTTAGAATTAGTCAAATTTAAATTTATTGGTATAACTTAGTTTAGAGTGAAAGCTATTTCAAAAGTTAGTGATGCACAAACTATTCAATTAAAAAATATTTGTTATTTTGAGAAATATAATTATAATGAAACAAGGGATGAATTGTAATGAAATAAATATATTATAAAAATAATTAAAATTAAATTTTAAAATTAATTATATGTCATGTCTACTTTACTTCCCGTAAAACAGAAGGAG